>NC_138771.1:111117541-111812541 GCF_965119305.1 Pelophylax lessonae
GAGTAGGTTTTATGCACAGCGGTGACAGTAGCGACTGGTGTGTGGGGGTTCTGCCGAGGGAGGAGAATGTAGGTTAGCTGCATTGATGAGAGTACGGATGACGAAGGTGCAGTGGTGAGTAGGTTTCAAGCACAGTGGTGACAGTAGCGGTTAATGTGTAGGTGTGCTGCAAAGAGAAAAGGATGGAGGTTAGCTGTAACGGTAGGAGCACGGGGGATTGGCATGAAGACAGTGGTGAATAAGTTTCAGGCATGGAGAGGAGAAAGAGGGTGACAGCACAGTGACGGGAAAAGGGCCTGGCACAGTGGTGGTAAGGGTGGGGGGGTCGCAGATACAGTGGCGAGTGGTGACCCTATGAAGAGCTGTCAGCTGTGACTCCAGACACAGTCCTACCTGCCAGCAGCAGAAGTCGTGCCGTTAGGTTTGTGGTGCGAGCTACCAAGCTAAGAATTATAGTGCCTGTGTAAGCTGCGTGATAGGGTGTTGGTCTAAGCTTATGGCCAGATATTTTAAGGTCAAATCCCATTGCCGCACAGACTCCCCAGTTGCATGGACCTCTTTGGAGTTCTTTCCACAAGGCTTTGCTTTTGTGTATAACGAGCATATATTATAGCGACAGAGTGTTACTACCTACCTGCCGCTGCTGCAAATGCACCAAGTATTGGTGCTGTATTGCGTTATCCCAAAGACTCTACACACCTTAGAGCAGACCCAACATTTAATGACAATGCTGCAGTTCTCTAATCTATATACATATTGCTACAGTTTAATTCAACGCAAATGGAAGTACACAAGAGGTTAAAAAGGAAAATGGATTCTATATGGTTTGATCATTTTTACACTTCTGCCTCAGCCTCTGCACCATATATATACCACTAGAATATGAGCGCAAACATTCTTCTCCATATGCATGTACAAATGGTATTTTCTCCCATCAGATTATGATTTTCTCAACTCACTAACTCTTTTTATCAATAATACGATGACGCTATCAACAGAGGATTTCCATTTGTACATCAATATGAAATAATAGTAGCTTAGACTCCAACTTGTAACTGTGGGAGCACGGGGGATTGGCACAAAGACACAGGGGTAGAAAGGTTTCAGGTATGGTGAGGAGAAGGGGGGTGCCAGCACAGTGACAGGAGAAGGGCCTGGCACAGTGGGGGTAAAGGGGGGGGGGGTTGCATACACAGTGGTAGGTAGTGACTCCATGAAGAGCTGCCAGCTGTGACTCTAGATACAGACCTACCTGCCAGCAGCAGAAGTCAGGCAGGAGGGATTGTAGTGTGAGCTACCATAATTAGGAGAATACCAAGGATTAGAGTGCCTATGTAAACTGCGTGGTAGGGTGTTGGTCTAAGCCAGTGATGGCAAACCTTGGCACCCCAGATGTTTTGGAACTACATTTCCCATGATGCTCATGCACTCTGCAGCATAGTTGAAAATCATGGGAAATGTAGTTCCAAAACATCTGGGGTGCCAAGGTTCGCCATCACTGGTCTAAGCTTATTGAGCCAGAAATTTGAAGGTCAAATCCCATTGCAGCACAGACTCACCAGATGCATGGACCTGTTTGTATGTTCTTTCCACTAGTTATGGCTTTTGTGTAAAACAAGCATGTCTAGTAGCGACTGAGTGTTATTACCTACCTGCCGCTCCTGCATATGCACCAACTATTGATGCTGTATTGCGTTAAGCCAAAGACTCTATGCACACCTTAGAGCGGACCCAACATTTAATAACAGTGCTGCTATCCTCTAATCCATGGCTTCCCAAACTTTTTGGGGCCGAGACCCACTTCGGATACAGTTATTTTTCGTGACCCACTTGCTTGTAATTGAATATTGTAATGTGCTACAGAATTTGTTGGCGCTATATAAATGCAAATAGTAATAATAATGCATATTTTAAAGGGAGAGGGATGTTAAATTAAAAATAGAAGCGGCCATGAACTCCTGACACCGCCAAGCCACCTGGTCCTCCTATGACACAGAGGCTGCTATCTCTGCCCACTATAGCTGAAAGATCCCGTTGCCAGTCTAGCCACCAACGCTCCTGCCAGCAAGACGAGGAGCTGGCTCTGCACCCCATGAACATATCCTACAACCTACATAACAGCCCACATATGTACTCACTGATGCAAGTATCCTCCTCGCAGGAAATGCAGACCAGCCTCCTTAAACTGCGTGGGCGGAGTCCTGAATCCATTGAGATTTGACTACTCTGGCTCTCTGTATTTTGCGCAGGCTCACACAGCACAATTTAGGCAGGCCCACTCTCAGTGATTTCCGGCTCAGCGCGACCCATTCAAACACAGCTTGCGACCCACCAGTGGGTCCCGACCCGCATTTTGGGAACTCCAGCTCTAATCTATATACATATTGTTATTGTTCAATTCAACGCAAATGGGAGTGCACAAAAGGTTAAATTGAAAATCAGATTCTATATGGTCTTATCATTTTTATACTTATGCCTCAGCCCCGTATATATATATATATATATATATACACACACCACTAGAATATGAGCACAAACATTCTTTTCCATATGCATATACAAAGGGTATTTTCTGGAATCAGATTATGATTTTCAACTCACCAACTCTTTTCATCACTAATACAATGATGCCATCAACAGAGGATTTCCATTTGTACAGTAATATGAAATAATGGTAGCTTAGACTCCAACTTCCTTTTTAAGCACCAAAGCCATTAATAAAAGTATTACGGATCTTTGGAAGATGAGACAAGGGAACATAATTTGCAGACAGAGGTAGGACTTTAATTATTTCAAATAATAGATGTGGCTTGCTGCATTATCGCTGCTCTGCAGGTGCTGTTAGACTATGTGGCTTGATAGCGTAATGTTTGCCATACTAATGCGGTACATATAAACAAGAGCACACGGTGTTTGCTACATTTCAGAGCTGCCTATCTTGTTTATTCAGCAGCCCTGTTCCAAATGCAAAACAAGCTGATTATTTCTGGTGCTGAAGTGGAATGTAGTGTATTGCCTTATCGCACCATCTAATCCCTTTTCTAAATAATAAGGGAAGCTACTAAATAAACTAGGCAAGCAGGCATGCGTTAACTATTTCTTGTCCAGAGGATTATGCTGAAAGTTTCAGAGTACAAAAACGGCTTATACTGTGCAGCAGGGTAATAGCAGCACTTTAGTGTTACTAAACCCACGACAGTAAAATCAGTCTGTATATGCAGTAAAGCATGCTTGTTATACTCACTGTGGAAACTAAGGGGTTAATCCTCTGCATTGTTTTATCCTTCCCTTCTTTTACTGTCCCCAATCCATCTGCTGATAGCAGAGAGCCCTAGGTGGCACTCTGCACATGCTCAGTTTGGTGTGTATAGCTAGTATAGCGAGAGTTTACATGTGATCAGCACAGGGCCATTCAGCACTGTCCAGACAGAGAGTCAGGGGTCATGCAGCCTCATAGGACAGTCAGAGGAGAATGAAAACTCCTCCTACAAGCTTTAACCAGAGATTGGCTGGACACTGATAGAAGTCACAAGACTGCTATATACTGCTGATGAGAAAAGGTATTTAGCAGTTTATATTTACAAAAATAAGCATATTTTGTGTTCTTATGGCAATATCATACTCCTCTGCAGAGAGCTGGAGAACCACCCCCCCTCCCCCCAAACACACACACACACCACCCTCACTCACAACATTTTAGCTTGCCTCTATTTATTTAAAAAATCTTTATTTTCACTTTTTTTTCCCAGGTGTCTTGTTCACAAATGTCACATCATAAGTCCTCTTCACCACCCTTTCCTTCTTCTGAAATTGGGCAGATCCTGAATAAAGAAGATTCTCCTGTAATGGAGCCTTGATGCTCTGGGCTTACAGAATATGGGTTGAATAATGTTGGACATTATTCAACCGTCCAGAAGAGGAGTGGCACTGGATAAATGGATAGGCCTGTGGGGGGCAGTGCCAGAGATAGGGCTCGTAGAGCATCGGGTGGTGCTTTTTATTCCAAAAAGTTGCTGGGGGGTATTTGTGAGAATCGATAGTATGGCTTCTATGAATGGAGTAATGTGACAAAAGAAGCGGGCACAATCAACAATTGAGGAGTGCCTGTCACAGCTGCAGCTGCTGATATTAACCTCTGCAGCATTGGAAGATCACAAATGTGGGGGTATCTAGGGGGCACAAATTTCAACCAAACATAGCAGTCACCAGCACATGGGACACTTTTTATTCATGGTAAGTACTGTCTCCGGTGCTATTTTTTGTTTTTATAATTTTTATTAAACTTGTATTGTCTGACCACAGGTTTACTTGAAGAGGAACAACTCTAAATTAAAGGCTTATAAAGATGCCTGACCACACCTCTGATATAAGCTCATGCTTTATATCCTAATTAAGCAGAATATTCTATGCCAGTGGTCTCTAAACTGTGGCCGAGGCTGGATGCGGCCCTCTGCTTGCTTTTAACTGGCCCTTGTTACTTCCACTGATACAAGACACTATTATGCCATCTGACACCAACAATGGGGCACCATTTCTCCTACTAACACCAACAATGAGAGGTCATTCCTCCCAATGACACCAATAATAGATCACTATTCCTCCCTATGATACCAGCGTTGAAACATTATTTATCTTCCTAATACCAAAGGTGGTGATGTTTACTCCCACTGATGCCAAGAACATTTCCACTCACGCTGGCCATGATCCGACCCTTCTAAAGTCTAAAGGACAATAAACTGCCCTTTGTTCAGGACATTTGGAGACCCTTAATCTATGCAAATATGAACTTTTTACAAACTGCCTATTCTGTGGGGTCAAGCTGCCCAACCAGATAGCTTTCTCTTAAACTCAAAGGTACACTCAGAAACTTTATGGTAGCTATTAAAATATCCACCTCTTAAATTAGACCTGTACTGAAAGAGTGAAAAGTTTCTGTCTTACATGAAATATCTATGAAGGTAAACTTTGCCTAAGCAGGCACCCTGAAATGTCTATATTTTACCTTGAATTTTTCCTGAAAAACAGTAGTGTACTTCCTGTCCTTATAACCAGATTTGGGGAGAGATTTGGTGATGTCACTACTGTATTGATCACTGTCCTAGCTGCTGGAGGAGAAGAACAAGGATATCCCTACTTCATTCATTCTGTGGATCTGTGCTTCCTTCACCTTTTCTGCTTCTTCTTGATGATTACCATCTTCAGATTCTCAAGCATCAGGGGGGCACTTTGAGGAAGTAAAACCCTGCCTCTAAAATGGCTAAAGCCCCGTACACACGCGTCGAAAATTGGCAGGGAATTTTCGGCCAACGTCCGATCTGCCAATTTTCGGCTTGTTAGTATGATGCTTCCTAAAAACCAACTCCGACTTTTCGGCCGAAAAAAATCTGGTGTGCAGGCTATAAAATTTTTGTTGGCCGTGCAGTCAGTACAGATTTCGACAGGGAAAAATCTGATGAGCAAGTCTGGGCATGCTCAGTGAAGAAAAAACACAAAGAAAACAAACCAACACATGACATCACTTCTGAAGTAGAATTTTGTTGGCTGAGAAAATTTGTGTGCAGTCTAGGCAGATTCCAACCAACAAAACACAACTTGGGCAAAAGTTGGATGATCGGTCGGCCGAAAATCGCTGCGTGTGTACGAGGCTTTACTCAACAAAACAAGGAACTAGGCATGGCACAACTGTAAAGGGGAAAATATCAGCTAGTGACTAGTCCTTAGCCCTCATTTTTTTTAGCACAGCTTAAACAGCTTAGTTGTCCCTTGTTATAGTGGTTGTAAAGGCAAAAGGTTTTTTATCTTAATGCATTCTATGCATTAAAGTAAAAAGCCTTCTATGTGTAGCAGCCCTCCCTCAGACCCCCCTAATACTTACCTGTGGTCCATCTAGATCCAGCGATGCTGCAGGAGTGTCTTGGCTGCCCGGGACTCCCCTCCTCATTGGCTGAGACAGCAGCGTGGCGCCATTGGCTCCCACCGCTGTCAAAGTCAGGCCGCGGCTCCCTGTCTGAATGGGCCCAGGGAGCAGTGACTTGGCTCGGGTGCCCCCATAGCAAGCTGCTTGCTGTGGGGGCACTCAGCAGGAGGATGGGGCCAGGATCACAGAAGAGGGACCGGAGAAGAGGAGGATCCAGGCTGCTCTGTGCAAAGCCACTGTATGCAGGTAACTATAACATGTCTGTTATTTTTAACTAAAAAAAAACCAGACCTTAGTATCACTTTAACTTCTTTCATACGAATGCAGATTAACTTTAAATCCCCAAAAAACAAAAAGTGACCCTTACACCCCCCCACCCATAAACATGCATGAATACTGCAAGAGTTAAATGCTTGTTAGGTCAAGAGGTAGAGGAGTAAGAAGCTATACCCATCTTATTCCTCAATTCCACAAGCTTCTTCTGCAGTGTAGCCTCTTCCTCTCACCACTCTGCTGGTTGCAGGCTCTCTGACATTATTATGTACATGAAAACGATAAGGGGCCTGACCACATCCTGCAACAGGGGACAGCATCAGCTGCCAGGGAAATAAGGAACAGGATAAATATAGCCTCTTATTCTGTTCCCCATATAATAATGAGCAATTAAACCTTGCAGGGGACCCTGCTTCAAGGGTAATTTTATTAGGTTAAGCCATAGTTCAGATTTAAGTGAACCTCTACAAATGTATGATAGAATGAAATCAAATAGATGTTGTACATATATAGAGCCCTAAATGAGCACAAAGGATATTATTTATATATTATAATAAGAGATATAAGCTAGTGTTCATTCATCCTTAATGAAGGTACAAAGACACTTTCAATTTAAAATAAGTAGTTACTCATTATCTCAATTTCTTCTGGGCACTGCTGTACTGAATCCGGTCCAAACTGATACCAAAAACACCAACTAAAATGTCAATACTAACAAGTATCTCGTAGCCACTAATCAAATTCTAACTATCCTTGTAGACTGGAATGCGGCTGAAGACTGGGCTCTGAGATTGCCAGTTAGTCTGCATTGCTATATACCTATATTATAATTTCATTTTATAATTTTGTCCTTTGTTGTACCTTAAGGTTATTCTGCAACTAATACTTGTTCTTCAATTGCAATCACCAGAAAGTGTATATGAGTAACAATCAGGGCCACTGATAGGGGGGGGGCACCAGTCCTCCTGTAGGGGACCCAGGCACACAGGGCGGCCCCAACAGCACGGGGAACCAGAGGGGCATTTACAGAAGGAATCCCTGTGCGGCTCTCTGCAGCAGCTGAAAGCCAGTTTCTCCCCCACCTGGCAGCTTTCAGCTGCTGCAGGGAGAGACAAAGACACAGGGCATCATTCCTGTAATTGCTTCTCCGACACCGATCTCTCTCCCTGTTCTGCCTGCTTCTAATCACCCCCCCCCCCTTGTGCACCTCTTTCACTGTGCCTCTCCCCCCCCCCCCCCCCCCGCAGTGCTGCAAGCTTTCCTGTCCTGTATAATCATAATCATCATAATCATCAAACATTGTAATAAATAATTTAAAAAAATGTAAAAATTGTTATCATTTTTACTTTAAATTCTCTGTTGCGTTTAATAATAATAATAATGATTTTAGTGTATTTTTTGTGAAAATATTGTCTTACAAATTTTTGGGGGGGGGGGGGTCTGCCAGCTAGGCTGTATGGGGCCCCATGATTTCTAACAGCAGCCCTGGTAACAATTAAGGAATAATAAACATTTCTAGGACTTATAGTTTGTCATAAATCGAATGAAATGCTAATGAAAATCAAATCTCTCTGTAAGAAATAATTTAAAAAGGTAAGAATTGGTCAACAAAAGTGCCTTTCACTGCATGTGTTTTAATGTACTGTAAAACAATATATCACTCATAGCAAGTAGCAGTGGGCAAACATTATTGGGACAGTTATCTGATCTTCTCTACTAAAAAAACAAGCAATTTCCTTGGTCATCATAATATACAGTACATATCGGGGTTCATTTTCTAAGGCAAATAGGATAATCACTTTGCAATGTGGTGAAAATTCACACTGAAAAGAATGCTCAATCACATGCAAGAAAATAAAAAATAAAAAATATATATATATATATATATATATTTTTTTTTTTTGCTTTCACATGAATGGAAGATGGAAGTCAGCAGGACGTCAACTCATTGAATAAGGAAACATTCTGTGGCAAAGTAAAATTCTCCTTGCAAAGTGATTTAGTAAATCAACCCCATAATATTTGTATAGATATTTATATACATTATATGCCATCATGCAATACCTTGAATTTCAAAATGATCAGACAATGATCATTTGGTACCTGGGGTGCCTTAAACCACAAGAGCTCAGAGAAGCTCTTCTCTGCCAGAAAAAAAAGCTTAGATGTAATTTTTCAACTGGGCACTTGCTGTTCCTCAAGATAGGAGCTGCAATGCAGGTCTCAGCAATACACGGAAATGTGCATACTTGAAGGATATTAGCATACATGTCCATTTGCTTTGGGGTCGTTGAATCTGAACTCCTGACACAGAGGAAAATGAACAGTTGGCGAACAGAATTTTGGATTTATAATAGTGGTGATTTATGGACACAACAGAAAAAAAAAGAAAAAGAAAAAGGAAAGAAAGAAAGAAAGAAAGAAAGAAAGAAAGAAAGAAAGAAAGAAAGAAAGAAAGAAAGAAAATAAGAAATCTCTAATCTGCAATTAAAATAAAAAATAGTTTTTTTTTGTGTTCCATTTTTAGATACATCTTTACTTAAGGAGGTGAGAGGGCAGGGCTGATCCTCGGGTCACAGACGCCTGGGTGCAGAAATATTTCTGGCGCCCCCACATGGGCGTGGTCACCTTACTAACTCCTCCCCTTTACAAATGTTTCTATGGCAATGACTCAAACACAGAGCTGCTCCCCTAAGGAGTCTTCCTTACCCTGGGACCCTCCCACGATCTCTTAACAAGAAACAAATTACAGGAAGAGAAGCAGAGTACTCTAATGGGACCTGGAGGGCGTCTCTCTGGACATACTATAGGAGATGGTCAGAGACTGCAGACATACTACAAGAGATGGTCAGAGACTGCAGACTTGATACAAGAGATAGTCAGAGACTGCGGATATGATACAAGAGATCAATGCAGCCTCGCCAGTGCCCATCAAATGCAGCACATCAGTACCCATCAAATGCTGCCTCGTCAGTGCCCACCAAATGCAGCCTACCAGTGCCCACCAAATGCAGCCTACCGGTGCCCACCAAATGCAGCCAGATCAGTGCCCATCAAATGCAGCTTCATTAGTGCCCATCAAATGCAGCATCATCAGTGACCATCAAATACAGCCTTATCAATGCCCACCAAATGCAGGCTACCAGTGCCCACCAAATTCAGCCTTATCAGTGGATAATTACATCTAACCTATACTTTGGGTTTACTTTTTCCAAAAGCAGAAGAACAAAAAGAAAAGAAAAATGTTAATCACAATATGTTTATCCAGGTGGAAACTAAACCAGATGTGTACCAAGCAAGTATGTGACCCAGAAAATCCAGTCCCAGTTATTTCTTTTCTTTGTCCTCACATTCAGATATCACTTGCCTGAGATAATGCATGCTGGCACATTAACAGAGCATACTTAATTTTACTTAACACTGTGTAATCCTTCCAGGTAAATCCTTCTCCTACACTGCTCCTTCACCTGACATCACATAAAGAGGAACCCCAGCCACACATATGGTGCAAAGTTGAACAACCAACATAGGATCCTTTTTAGCTATCAAAATATTTATTGATCTGTGCTTCTATTATTCATACACATGTGCAAAGCATCATGGCAGAAGGCTTACATCACTATTCAGAGCCTGCAGATTACTTTGAAGCTCCATGCCATCTACCTTTTTTGTTAAGCAGAACTACATGAGCAAATGTTCTTCTTATGCTTTCCACCGTCTGGAAGCCTCCTAGACACTTCACCCTCAAGCACCCAGTACCTCAAGCATTTACAGCTAATCTCCACTATGTGCAACCTCTCCCAAACCCTCCCCTAATCTCCACTGCCCCCATACTTTAAGAAACATCAATATACTTTTACCTTAAATTCATGTTTCTTCTAGCCCTCTCTTGACATCCTCTCTTGTTTGGTGTCTGCCGTTGGAGCTCCTTACTTGTTCCCAAAGTCAAGTATGTCTGAGCACCACTCTAAGCAGTACACTGTGTCCCTAGGCTGTCTGATGATGCACCCCCTTTCCCCTGAGGGGAGGGGTGTCATAAATAGCCTGGGACCACACGAAGGAATGATGGTGGCCATAATTCAACCTGCCAGTCAGGGCTGTTCTGCTCTCCACACAGCTCTGCTCTGCTGCTTGCTGACTCAGCCTGAACTTGTCCAGACTTGCTCCCTTAAGGCTCTGAGCCGCGCTGAAGAAAGTGATTATAAGGCGGAGCAAAATCTGAGTAGGCAGCACCGTGGCGCCGTGGAAGAGAAAAGTGACGTCTTGCGGTGCCGCTGCTGATCAGTAAGTCTCGACTCTGGAGTGACACAATCTGAGACAGCTTTGGCGCCCCCCCTCTTTGGCAGCTTGCGGCGCCTGGGTGCGGTGCACCCCGTTCACCTGCCCAGGATCGGCCCTGTGAGAGGGAATCTCTCTAAGTAAAAGAAATTCTCTTTTAGATTGCTGTCACCTGAAAAGGTGTCCCCATTGAAAGATTTACCCTCTCTTCTAGTTCTGGAGACACATCCAGATTTTTCTACAGCTTTCAGTCCCAATAGTAGCCAAGACGTACTGGAGGATGAATTTTCCTAGTGAAAACAGAGACGGCAACTCCTAACCCTTCCCCACTCTATCCAAAAATGGCTTTAGATATATTTTATGACAATTTTAGGGTACAGTAGGTTCCTGTTGGGGGAGTCAAGTTACTATGGAAGGAGACTAACTTCAACAAAATGGTTTAAAGGTAATTTTTTTTCCACTGTATCACCATCCCCCGAATGATGTGTTATTAACCTTATGAACCTTATGAAGTTTTAAAATAGATTCGACATAAGTCAGCTGGTAACCTCTAAAAACAACAATCCTTATTTTAAAGAAAAAGTAAGTACTAATTAAACAGGACACCCTCAAAGACTAGATAAACCCAAACAGGCATAGTAATACAGTTGACATAATTTTCAATTTTATTTTTAACATTACAAAATTGATATGTTAGTAAATAAAATCTCATTTCACATACCAAATCCAAATGTATTAGTGAACTTTGCATTACATAGAAGTCAACATAAACCAGTCTTTAAAGAGGTTGTAAGCCCATGAACGTTTTTTTTTTTTTTTTTTTCTGTAACCTGAATCGCATACTAGCTCATTATGAAATACTTACCTTAGAACGAGCCCCCGCCGTGCCGCTCACTCACCTGTATGACGGGCGACATGTCCAGTCGGGATCGCGGCATCCGGCCATCTGATTGGCCGGAGCCGCGGTGACGTCACTCCCGCGCATGCGCGCGGGAGCCGACGGTCACGGCACGGGGCTCTGAAGAAACGGCACCAGCGTCCGTTCCTTCAGAGCACATGCGCCAGTGACGTCACTGGCTGCATGTAAGGTAAATATCTCCTAAACGGTATATGTTTAGGAGATATTTACACTACCTATAGGTAAGCCTTAATATAGGCTTACCTATAGGTAAAAGTGTCAGAGGAGGGTTTACTTCTTCTTTAAGCTATTTAGAATACATTTCTCAGTTTTACTCTCATCTCCCACCTTGACCTGATTGACAATGAATTTCCAACTTGCACAGTAAATAATACATGACACTTGTCTAGCTGATGGTAAGCCCTCACTTGGCGAGCAGGGCATATAGATGGAACCAGAGAGGTGCCATATGCAAAGAGCTTTCTTACATCAAAGTCAATCTCCTTGTAACACACATTTTTAAGCTAAATGTAAAAAAGAAAAAAAAATACCCAACTGTTACAAATATCTAGACAAACTTCTCAGGAGTCAATAAAGCCTCAGAAAAGCATCATTTGTACAGAAGTTCTATTATCTTGTGGACCCGCTTACATCCTTGGGTTGCATATCAGGGAAAGTAAGATCTTGCAGCAGAATTGGATGCTAAATTCCAGTCTTACTTAAAGAGGAAGTAAACCCTCCTCTTTAACTTTTACCTATAGGTAAGCCTATGATAAGGCTTACCTATAGGTACTGTAAATATCTCCTAAACATGTACCGTTTAGGAGATATTTACCTTACATGCAGCCAGTGACATCACTGGCGCATGCGCTCTGAAGGAACGGCCGCTGGTGCCGTTCCTTCAGAGCCCCGTGCCGTGACCGTCGGCTCCCGCGCGTGTGCGTAGTCACCGCGGCTCCGGCCAATCAGATGGCCGGATGCCAGGATCCCGGAAGACGGGCGACTGAACATGTCGCCCGTCATACAGGTAAGCGGGCGGCACGGCGGGGGCTCGTTCTAAGGTAAGTATTTCATAATGAGCTAGTGTGCGATGCATACTAGCTCATTATGTGTTTCTCTTTCAGGTTGAAAAAAAATGTTATGGGTTTACAACCTCTTTAATGTCTTTGACCAGTTTTACATGATGGTAATGTGGAATAAAGTTTAAGAATTTTGTATTTCTGACAAGTTGTTGATGACTTGTTGCTCATATATAATCACAGAAAATGTAACCGTCATAACATAACAATACCATCTTTTGTTCAGGACAAGACCTGCATGCCTGCATCAGTTACCCCAAACAAGACATGGACACTGAGCCCTAGTCAATATCTCTCTAAACACCTTGCTCTATTAGTACATGTGTACTAACATTGCAGTTGACACATTTTTAAGCTGGTTTCCAAAAGAAAAGGCCTTTAAGAGTTATTCTACTGGCAAGTGCCTCTGCTCTAATCTTTCACGATTTTTCATTCCTTCAATGCATCCTTTAAGAGCACATCAAAGACAATACGTAGGAGCTTTGACAGATCACTGTGGGTATTTTTTAATTTTTTTCCTATGCTCAGCATTGGAATAAAAAAACCATATATGTTTATATTACCTGGCTATTAGCACCTAGCATGATGCAGTAACACATTTGTGGAGTTAATTAGCACTGCAGGGAATGGGACGTGATTATCGCTTCATTCTGCCTCTGACACTCCCGCAATTTCTCCGTAACTTTTATATCTTCATCATTACCCTTAGAAAACACAGGAGGTGTTATCTCCTCTGCTGCCATCTTCCTCCCATCTTGTTTCTCACTGCATGTCTGTCAAGCGATAATAATGTTGCTTTGATTGGAAAGCATTTACTTCTGATTCTACCCAGGCTGTTCATTGAGAATGAACAACCGGAGCAGCTGTGTTACCAAAAATGTTCTTTCATTACCTGATTTCATACAGAGGAGTATATAAGATTTTCATACCCGCAACAACTACACTACTGAATGAAAGAAAGGGAAAACAACAGCTACTAACTAACCTCCCACGCATTATATATATGATGAATCCTGTAGCCCCTGGCTCATTAGAATTATGACATCTTCACACATGTTCATCGACTATACATTAACATCGATGCTTTTAAGAGTGCACTCGCTGCATCAAAGACTTTCACACAGTCCTTTGCTTCGGGCAATACATAGGTTTCTGGTTTATATTAATTTAATTTGTAAATGTAGAGGAAAAAAAGGAGGCCATGGAGAGTAAGTGATTCAATGCTTGGGGTAATACGAGGTGCATTAAGATATGCAAATGTTTTCTATCTTATGGCTTCTTCCAATTACCATTTTAAAGTGTGTTTTTCATATGGTAAGGACTTGTGTGCACAGCACTATTGATGACTGTAAATCAAATGAAAAAGAGAGATCACTCCATAATTTTTCCTCAACCACTGAGAAACATAGGTGTATGACCTTTCACTCTTTGGTTGCTCTTTGGAAGGGCAAGGCCGCAGCTTTATTGGAATCACAGCATTTAGTGCCGGTTCACACATGTGCGGCTGCGGCGATCGCATGTAATGTCGGAGCGCACTGCTCCTTCATTACATGCGATCGGCTGTGCGGTGCGAGTTTAGCCATACACTTTGTATGGCTAAATTCGCACCGCAGCAAAGACGCACAGGACCCTTTTTTGCAGCCGCATCAGGATCGGATCGCACAGTGGTTCACACTTGTGCGATCCGATCCTGTGCGAACTGCAAGATCGCACTGCGATATGCGATCAAACTGGGGGTGTCGTTAAGATTTCATTGACACCCCCAGCGTATCGCATATGGCAGTGTGCCGCCGGTCAGTCGCCGATGGTCGGTGCAGAGGGAGAAAGGCAGGCGGCTGATGTAAACAAGCCGCCAGTCATTCTCGCCTGTGTAGAAACAGTGATCATACGGTTCTACTATGTAGGACTGTTGATCATTGTTCCTACACTTCAAGCCACAGCCAATCACAGTAAGAATCATGCCCCTAGGGACACACACCACCCCTCCCTCTCAAATAAAGTTAACCCCTTCACTACCAGTGTCATTTTGCAGTAACAGTGCATATGTATAGCACTGATTACTGCAGTAATGTCACTGGTAACCCCAAAAGTGTCAAAAATGTCAGTCAAGGGTCCGATCTGTCCGTCGCAATGTCGCAGTACCGCAAAAAAAATCGCAGATCGCCGCCATTACGCGTTAAAAAAAAAACACCAAAAATGACAGAAATCTTTCCCTTAGTTAGTAAACGCAATAACTTTTGCGCAAACCAATCAAAATACGCTTTTTGCGATTTTTTTTACCAAACATAGGTAGCATAAAATAAATTGGCCAAAAATGTTAAAAAATTTAGATTTTTACATTTTTTTGGGGGGGAATTTCATATAAAAAAATGTGAAAAATATTGTTGTTTTTGCAAAATTTACGCACTTTTTTTGTTTATAGCGCAAAAAGTAAAAATCGCACAGGTGATCAAATACCACCAAAAGAAAGCTCTGTTTGTGGGGAAAAAAGGACGTCAAATTTGTTTAGGTACAGAGTCGCACGACCGCGCAATTGTCCGTTAAAGTCACGCAGTAAAAAATCGCAAAGAAAAAAAACCCTGGTTAGGAAGGGGGTAAAATCTTCCGGGGCTTAAGTGGTTAAAGCAGAATGTGAAAGAATATTGTTTTTTTTTTTTTCAGAATTGTCGCTCTTTTTTTGTTTATAGCGCAAAAAATAAAAATCACACAGGTGATCAAATACCACCAAAAGAAAGCTATGTTTGTGGGGAAAAAAGGACATCAATTTTATTTAGGTACAGCGTCGCAAGACCGCGCAATTGTCCGTTAAAGTAACGCAGTGCCAAATCACAAAATATGGCCTGGACATTAAGGGGGGCAAATCCTCCAAGTCCAGAATTGCTTAAGGTCAAAGGGGCTTACATTTCTGTGAGGAGAAAAATCCATCCACTACAATTGCAGAATAAGGTGAAGGAACTAAATGTGACTACATTTGAAATGTGTTTGCTTTTGTAAAGCACACCAAAACTTTTGCATGCAGGAGTTTGGGAGTGCACAATCATAGAATATTGCATATAACCGGAGCTCTGAGTTCAAATGGGGTATACAGTTATGGTATTTTAGCCCTGTTTGCCTGGGTAGGCTCCCAAGCAAAAGATTATTTCAAACTCAAATCCCCTGCCATACCATTTTCCAATTACAACATTTCAGATGCCTTCAAAATGCTCTAATCTTGACTCACCTTTGATTTAGACTGCCACTGGAATAGGTGTTATAACTGTAAAAATGTGGTTTTCCTATCACTGGTCATCGGGACAAGAGAGGGGAAAGCTCAGTAGCAGGGACACTAACAATAAAAAAATGATCAGGGGTTTCCAACCCTACCAGAGCCACAAGTTTTGGCTTACGGTAGTAATCTATTTAGCACTTTCAATGTTCTGTGGATTGATTTTTTTTTTTATATGTAAATTTATTACACTCCTTTTATTTCCTTAATGCCTTTTCAGAACTCTCAAGAATTTTAATGTTTTCCTTTTATGCCTTATCGTACCTAAAACTTTATTATTCTTCAAAAAAAAATTCCACTTATCTTTAGAAATCTTATTCCCTATGAGGTATGTGCTTGGTATATTATTTATTTTAAATACTTCTTAAATTTCCCATTTGGTTTCTGTGTCTTTGCTTAACAGCTCATACTCCCAGCCAATTATTTTACATTCTGTTTTTCTAAAATGAATAGTTTTTGTAGCCCCCTTGTTCTGAATTCTGATGAATACTAACGTAGATGACACATTTTGTGGTATTTATATCCATAACATTTCCTCAAGAAAATGTGCTTAGCAGTTCCTGCGTTATGTTGTTCCACTCTCTGGTATGTGAGGTTCTATTAAAATGTACCATCGAAGAATTTAGTAAAAATGATGCAAGAGACATAGACATATATATAGAGCCTTGAGGCGTATATGCCGAAATGATCCCATCTGTTCAGCTCATTTTACTTCTGTAACAGCGCAACTTTCCAGCCTCTGGTAATGAAAAATGACTGGCAGGTGACATTCTGTAGATTTAATTCATACGGCTACATTTTGTTCTGTCTCTTTCAGGAATAATGCATAGGTAATTATGCCTGTGAAGTAAAATAATGCCTGCACATCAAACTAAAGAAAAAAAAACTCTTTATTGGCATGTGAATTGCAAAGAAAGGTATAAAACACCTTGAAAAATATCAAAAAGAATGTATGTCTGTGCTGTAGTTCTGAAATGAGGGAATAGATTACTCCACTTCAGTACTGCTGGAATACTGAATAGAAAATAGAAAACTTTTTTCTTGTTAGTTTGCATATAGAAGGAAAAAGTTAGAGAAAAACAACAAGTCAACGTGTTCCGGGGTTTCTAATGGCACTTTTCCACTGCAAGTACCGGCTCGGCTCTACTTGGCCCTGCTTGGCCCTGCTTGGCCCTGTTTGGTTTTGCACTGCATGGTACCGCATCGTACGGTGTTGGAACGGTACGGTACGGTTTGGTATGGTTTGCTTTTCCACTAAAGTAGTACTAAAGTAAGTGGGTGGGATAGTGGGTGGAATAACAACGATTCTCTGACCAATCAGTGGCTAGTAGTGACAAAAAGTCAGCTGCATGCAAAGGATTGTGGGATATGGTACCGGTATGGTACCTCTTGGAACCACAATCAAGGTGGTACTGTTTTAGAGAGCAGTACCGTTCACTTCCATGCAGTGGAAAAGCGCCGCCGTACTGTACCGTACCGAACCGTTCCTACACCATACCATGCGGTACCAGCAGTGGAAAAGCACAAAAGCGAGCTGAACCGTTCGGTTCCATGCAGTGGAAAAGCACCTTAAAGGGCACTCTCCATCAAGGCTAGAAGGAACATGAGCTGTGAAGAGCCATGAAAATGTGGAATAGACTCCCTCCAGAGGTGGTTCTGGCCAGCTCAGTAGATTGCTTTAAAAAAAAGGCCTGGATTCTTTCCTAGGTGTACATAATATAAATGGGTACTAACATTTATAGGTAAAGTTGATCCAGGGAATATCCGATTGCTGGGGTTTTTTCGCCTCCCTCTGGATCAACTGTGAGTATAGGATTGTGTATATTGGACTGTATGAATTTTTTTTTCTTTTAGGATATTTTTTTCCCCCTTTTATTGGTTGAACTAGATAGACTTCTGTCTTTTTTTCAACCAGACTAACTATGTAACTAAGGAGTGAAGGATTGAGTTGAGGCACTGAGGACTTTCAGGGTACCGCATAGACTTACAACACAATGGTTATATAAAAATACAAAAATGTATTACATCAACAAATGTTAAAAGAACCGCCCATAAAGGGAGGAGGGTAAACAACACACAGAATAATGTAATGGGGACTAAATCCCCATTGTTATTTATGGATTGTCTCCATATTTGATAGTCATTTCTTTTGCATGTGTGCGCTATTCTTTTTTAATATACATGTTGCTTGGTCCATAGCTGCACCGGCTTTAGATATACATGTTCAGGGCTTGCTCCCCCAATTTTTTGCTTGTTTATTATGTATTCGGTCTGACCAGACTTCTGAGGTTGAGCATCCCACCCCCCACACACACCTGTGCTCTATCAGTGTCCACTATCAAGTGGACAAAGGAGGAGTCTCTTGTAGTGCATTAGCACATCTTTCCCAGCAAGGAGTGTTGTCTCCAAGGGTTAGAGAGGCTGGATTCACCCCTTTTTTATGGATAGTGTAGGACCCACTGATAATGGGGTACTTTGACGTAGTGGTGGGCTTGAGCACGATATGGCCATATGGTGGGACTAAATCCCCATTTTTATTTATGGATTGTCTCCATATTTGATAGTCATTTCTTTTGCATGTGTGCGCTATTCTTTTTTAATAATAATGTAATTGTCCACCAAAGGCACATAGGCCATTAAAATGAACTACGGAAAAAAAAGAGAATTCAAGGAGAAATTCCTCTGGTACAGATTGGATATTAGTGTATCCACCCAATTAGGGGGGACCACTTATATTGAATCTCCAATCAAACTCTACATGTTTCGTGGGGGATCTGCTTCTTCAGGAGTTGTGTTCAAGAGGAATTGATCTGTAAAAGGATACAAACCCAAATATAATAATAAAGCAAGAAGCAATACAGTGTGTATACAGATACATAGTTAAATGTGTATAACCTCACAAAGGTAAGTACCTTTATGAAATCACCCCAAAACAGTGTGGATATACATACAAATATAAACAGACCCAATTTTTTCCACATGGAAGTGGTCCAGGTGTTACCGGGGATGATAGGCCAAACCACACCAATATCCAAGGAATAGCAATGCCAAGTGGCAGTCTCCCGGGCGAGTGTGGGACCCAGGTAAAATAATATAGATAAATACAAATAGGTAAGTATAAACATTAATGGCGTATTTAGGGTATGGTTCGAGACAGGGCCCTCCCATTAAAGGCGAGTATAATTTATAACCCCACAAAAGATAAAATATCATACAATACCGAAAGAAAAAAAGGTGATATCAAAATTATTATTTTTGGGTTTGAAACCTTTTAAAGATCAGTTCCTCTTGATCACAACTCCTGAAAAAGCAGGTCCCCCACGAAACATGTAGAATATGATTAGAGATTCAATATAAGTGGTCCTCCCTAATTTGGTGGATACACTAATATCCATTCTGTACCAGAGGAATTTCTCCTTGAATTATCTCCTTATTTGTAGCTCATTCTAATGGCCTATGTGCCTTTAGTGGACAATGACATTATGGAATGGCAGGAAGGACAATTACATTATGGAATGGCAGGAAGGACACTATGCTTAAAATATTATCATAAGTAACATAACTATCAATAAAAAAAAAAAAAAAAATAATAGGCACAACAGACAATTGAGTTGGCAAAATAAGGCCGCGGCCGTTTATTACTGGTTTAAAAACAATAAATAAACATATCAAAGTAATTTACATCACAAACAACCCAGTCATCACAACTCGGGTCGTATAAACCACATAACAAATTTAAATTAATTTATCCATAAACAGAAAATAACATGGTCTCCCACACAACATAGAGGTGACCTTACCACATAATAATTATGGCCACGACAAACAAGGGGAGGGAGGGGAAAATAAGGATCAGAGGATTTTCAGAACAGATTGACCCTCACAGTCTCGGGCAGCTGATTAAGTAGCTCAAAAGCTGATTTGAGCGGGCTTTTGGGGCAGGAAAAAAGAGCGGGAAAAACTCCCATTTGTTAACAAAAATAGAGGCAAGCCTAATCTACCTGGATACCTGTCCAAAACTACCTAGCTACTAAAAGAAGCGGGAATTTGAAGCGGGAAAAGGGTGCTGACTTAGCTAGGAATCAAGAGGTCAAGTTCCCAAAGCCTCAGAGTATATTCTAATGAACCCCCTTTACCTATTACTAATAATTTAAACATTAATTAGCTTAGATTAACTCCTTCCGCCATCCTATAAGAAAAAGGGGGGGGCTAAATGTCCCCCTTTTCCCCAATTCTGTGTGTTGTTTACTTTCCTCCCTTTATGGGCGGTTCTTTTAACACATGTAATAAATTTTTATATTTTTATATAACCATTGTGTTGTAAGTCTTTGCAGTACCATGAAAGTCTTCAGTGCCTCAACTCAATCCTCCACTCCTTATCCTTATAAGAATTCTTAGGACGAATGTAAACTTTTTATTTGTGAGTTTATGTAGCACACATTGTTTGCATAACTATGTAACTATCTAATATGAATAAAAAAATAAACATTGATTGAGTTATAAAAAAAGTTATATAATGAAAAATAAAAAAGCTATAAATACCACATTCATCCAATTAAAAGGTTGCTTGGACTAAGATATTACAATAAACAGGGCAGTCTAAACAATCTTTCTCTTAAATTTCCCACTGATAACATCACTACCAGTGGTTACAGAACCCTGCCGGAAGCCACCAGAGATGCTGCCTCCAGATGCCTTTTTAAGACAATGATGGTACTAATTGCCAAAATGGTTCTCTAATTAGGTAGTAAGTCTTTATACAGAATAAACAATCTTTTTTTTCATTCTTTAATATGCAGAAACAGTGTTCCAGTAATTTGCATGACTTCTATAGTGTGTGAGTATCTCATTCCCTGATACAATGTACTATACAACTTCCACAAAAATTGACTTTACTTTTTACATAAATAGAAAATTTCAGGGCCCATTCATACCTACATTTTAACATGTGTTGATGCATATGCAGAGGTTTTGTCATTGTTTTAATGGTGCTAGTAGTGCCAGTGTACTATTACTACTGATGTCAGTACATGAGCTGGCCGAAAATAAGGTTTTTTCATCACATGGTATGGTTTTTGATAGGATTGGCAGTGCATGTCAAGGCATCGTTATGCATGTCAAAAAAAGCACCTAAAAAACATGATCCTGCGCAGCATGTCAAAAAAAGCACCTAAAAAACATGATCCTGCGCAAGGCACATAAGTGTTAATCCATCCTCAAGTAGATTTATTAATTTACTTAACAAAAAAAAAAAAAAAAAACAAGTAGATTTATTAATTTACTTTTAAAAAATATATACCGTATTTTCCGGCGTATAAGACGACTGGGCGTATAAGACGACCCCCCTAATTTTCAAGTTAAAACATAGGTTTTGGGCTATACTCGCCGTATAAGACTACCCCCCTTCCGAAGCAAGGCAACACCATTGAAAAATATCAGGATTTCTCATAGATCTCCAAGGTACCCCAAGTACTGTAATACATGTAATCTCTCATAATATCTCCAAGGTACCCTAAGTATTACCAGTAGATGTAATCTCAAGACGCTGGCTGTGCGGGAATCCTGTACCGGTGTAACGTAGCTTCGGCTACATACAGTATACCGCGCTGAGCCAATCACAGTGAGCAATGTATTCTATTATTGAATGCAAAATATGTAAAGAAATCAGGTGCGCTACCCTAGTGCATATGTGCAACATACAAAATGATGCAAACAAAAAAACCAAAAATGCAATGATAATGCAAAAAATGAAAACGTATGCAATTCATGTAAAACAAAAAATGTCCAGAAGGTGACTAGTGATACACCAATGTGCAATAAACGTCCATGTTATAAGTCCATAAATAAAGTGCAAAAAATGGTGACATAAACTTCCAGCTTGGGGAAAGGTGAACTGTGATTGGAAGGTGCAAAGTCCCACCACCAGCTTGGCCTCTTACCAGAAGTTAAACGTTAAGGGCATATATGACTGACGCGTTTCTCCCGATAGGGCATCCACTTAGATAGGAGGCGCCGCGTCATCACATCTAGACCAGGCAGCGGTCCGCACTGCAGGCGGACCCCGCCATACAGCTCCTCCGTGAGGGAACTCGCTATTATTGTCTTCACAACTGTAAGTGCAACCATTTGTTTTTAATAAATATCTACTGTTGGTAATGCACTATTGCGGTCCCCTCTGTTGTGTCCCTTATTATTGAGGTCAACCAGACTAAGGAGTTACAGCAGCCAATCAGAGTCTAGTCACCATTGGCAGGATCTTCTTTCGTCAGGCTTTCTGACTGGGTCTGTTCCTCTTGGACACAAGCAACTACATCAGCCATCCTAGAGTCCAGTAACCCCCGGCAGGACCACTCATCACCATAGAACCAGGCTTCCTGTTTGGCTTTTGTCCGGTAAGAGTCTAGGGAGCACAAGTGTGTCAGAGTGCCTTCTGTATTTCTGGGAACTTTTCTACCTGGCTTTATGACCTTTGAAGCGGTCATATTCATATATGCCCTTAACGTTTAACTTCTGGTAAGAGGCCAAGCTGGTGGTGGGACTTTGCACCTTCCAATCACAGTTCACCTTTCCCCAAGCTGGAAGTTTATGTCACCATTTTTTGCACTTTATTTATGGACTTATAACATGGACGTTTATTGCACATTGGTGTATCACTAGTCACCTTCTGGACATTTTTTGTTTTACATGAATTGCATACGTTTTCATTTTTTGCATTATCATTGCATTTTTGGTTTATTTGTTTGCATCATTTTGTATGTTGCACATATGCACTAGGGCAGAGCACCTGATTTCTTTACATATTCTACAACATACACTCTAAGGTAGCAGCACACCCTATATTGAATCAGCGCACTTTCCTACCCACCACATATTATTGAATGCAAAGCCTGCTCGGATTGGCAGAGTCAGAGAGGCGGGCTGATGTTACTCCGCCAATCCGAGCAGGCTTTGCATTCAATAATAGAATACATCGCTCTCCCTGATTGGCTCAGCACGGTACACTGTATGTAGCCGAAGCTACGGTACATACGGTATACCAGTACAGCATTCCCACACAGCCAGCGTCTTGAGAAATTACATCTACCCGTAATACTTATACTTAGGTTATCTTGGAGATATTATACTCGGTGTATAAGACGACCCCCCATTTTTGGGGGATTTTTTTGAGGTTCCAAAGTAGTCTTATACGCCAGAAAATACAGTATATATTGCTAAACAAATAATGCAAAATTGGTTTAAGCAGCCATCATTACAACATAGGTTACTTAACCCCCCTAAATCCTGTGGACTCATTTTAGTCATTGGGACTGTGCATCACAATAAAAGACAAAGGAGAAATTTGAGAGGGAAAAATATTAGAAGAAATTGATTTTTTTTTTAAATTTTTGTAAAATAATTGATCTGCAAAGCAGACACTGGGGCTGATTTATTAAAGGCAACTAGACAGTGCACTTTGAAAGGTGCAGTTGCACACTGCAAGTGAAATTGCTCCAGAGCTTAGTAAATGAGGTAAAGCTTCACTTTGCAAAGAACATTTAAAAAAAAAAAAAAAAAAAAAAAAAGCATTTTTGCTTGCACATGATTGGGTGATGGAAGTCACAAGAGCGTCTGCTCATTTACTAAGCTCTTGGACAGCTGCTCTTGCAGAATGCAACTGCACTTTGCAAGGTGCACCATCTATTTGCATTTAGTAAATCAAAGCCACTGTCTGATCTTACTTGATCTATGCTACCCAAACAGATCTGGTCTGGTGTTGACCACTCAGGCACTCAAAGTTGAATTGCAGAGAGCAGGAGGAAGAGGGAAGAAGATGGCCCATTGGTGGATTCAGTCCCATGGGGCAGCAAAGGGAAAGGCAGGTATAACTTCACTTAGTGTGGGCAAAGTACAGATATGCTTTAAGTGGCAAATAAGTACAGGTCACAGGGACTAAACAAGGTGTGCATGAAAAAAGCAGACTAGGCTAGAAAGGACATTTGCCTTTGTTACCAATTTAACCACTTCCCCCTAGGACGACGTCATATGACGTCGTAAACTTTGCGGGGGTATACCGGGATGATGCCTCTAGCTAGAGGCATCATCCCGGTACCGTTGTTTGAAGCCGACGGTCGGCTTTCCGTCAGTACCGATCGATGCGGCTCGGGAGCCGCTCGATCGTTACCCCGGGGGGGCGGGAGGGGATGTCCCCCCCCTCCCGCCACCTTCCGCGGCTTTTACCGGGGCTCCCGTCCCACCGGGAGCCCCGAGCACCCAGCCGGCGCGTCCGCTGGCTGGATGGAGTCCCGATGAATGCCGGAAACGGCATCGATCGGGTCTCCGATGACGTAACCCGGAGGCGGCATCCATGACGTCACTTCCGGGTTAGTGTGCTGCAAAACGGCGCCAAATTTGAAAAACGGCTGTATGCAAAAACGCCGTTTTCGGCGTTTTGCATACAGGGAAGTGTAGTGGAGGGGTCGAGGGTCTTTTAGACCCTCGATCCCTCCATAAAGTGTACCTGTCACTGCATATTGCTGTCACAAGGGATGTTTACATTGCTTGTGACAGCAATAAAAGTGATCAGATTTTTTTTTTAAAAACTGTAATAAAGTTAAAAAAATAAATAAAATAAATGGGAAAAAAAAAAAAAATTTAGCCGCCCCGATCACCGTTAGCTCGCGCACAAAAAAAAACGTATGCGCAAGTCGAGCCGCGAATGAAATCGCTGTTCAAACCACACATGTGAGGTATCGCCGCGATCGCCAGAGCGTGAGCAATAATTAAAAAAAAAGAGCTACACTCCAACTCTAAACTGGTAACCGTTAAATAAATTTAAAGTGTCGCCTATTGAGATCTCTATTGACCGTAGTTTGTCGCCATCCCACAGGGGGGCGCAATTTTAAACCGTAACATGTTGGGTATCTATTTACTCGGCATGACATCATCTTTCACAATATACAAAAAAAAATGGGCTAACTTTACTGTTTAGTATTTTTTAAATGCAGTGAAATGTAATTTTTCCCAAAAAAATGGCGTTTTAAAGACCGCTGCGCAAATACCGCGTGACAAAAAATATTGCAATGACCGCCATTTTATTCTCCAGAGTCTTTGCTAAAAAAATATATATAATGTTTGGGGGTTCTAAGTAGTTTTCTAGGAAAAAATACTGGTTTTAACTTGTGGACAAAAAGTGTCCGAAATAGGCCTGGTATGGAAGTGGTTAAAACCAGTCACATGATGTATGAAGGTGAACGCAGCTGGGGTGGTAGGTGGGCTGTAGTTTGACTTTTTGTATTATTGTATCAGTGATATCTCTGAAATAACAGGCAAAGTCTCATGAAGGAAGGTCAGTGGATGGTGTCAGCACTGAAGTAGTGAATTGAAAGTTCTGTCATGTAGGAAGACACAAATCCGGAGAAATCATCTCCTCGCTGGAGCTCAAGTGAATGTGTCACCAATGAATAATATATTTGAAGTGTTCTGCTATAACATCGCTATAATTTTCCCATCCTTTTAAAGCTAGTACAGAAAAAAGACATTTCAACTATGTGAAACAACCCCAAATTTACAGGTACACACTGGAGCTGATACAGAAAAGCTGAACCTAGAACTGGGGCAATTACCCACTTCAACCAAGATATGAGAGGCCATTTTACCACTTCTGGACCGCAAGATTTCCCCCCTTAATGACCAGGTCATGTTTTGCGATTCTGCACTACGTTATTTTAACAGACAATTGCGCGGTCGTGCGACGCCGTACCTAAATAAAATTGATGTCCTTTTTTTACCCCAGAAATAGAGCTTTCTTTTGGTGGTATTTGATCACCTCTGCTATTTTTTATTTTTTGCGCTAAACAATAAAAGAGCGACAATTCTGGAAAAAAAATCCAATATTTTTCACTTTCTGCTAAAAAACATTCCCAAGAGAAAAAAATTAAAAATCTAATTTTTTCATTATTTTAGGCCAATTGTATTCTGCTACATATTTTGGATAAAAAAAATCCAAGTAAGCGTATTTTGATGGGTTTGCGCAAAAGTTATCGCATCTACAAACTAGGGGAAAGATTTATGGAATTTTCTTATTTTGTTTACCTGTATTGGTGGCAATCAGTGTTTTATAGCGGGACTGCGACATTACGGCGGACAGATCAGACCCCTAACTGACATTTTTGTCACTTTTGGGGGACCAGTGACATTACTACCGTAATCAGTGCTAAAAATATGCACTGTTACTGTAATAATGACACTGGCAGGAAAGGGGTTAACCCAGGGCAGATCAAAGGGTTAAATGTGAGCCTGGGGGTGTTTTCTAACTGTGGGGGGGGGGGGGCTTGTGAAATAAACACAGAGACCTGTGTTCCTAAATAGGAGGAACACAGGAGCTCTGCATTGATTCCAGAGAGAACAACGGTCTGCTGTGTTTACAACAGCAGACCCCTGTTCTCTCTTCACGGGGGAGCGATTGCGGGTGCCCGGCGGCAGTCACAGCCATTGGCCCTGTGAACTGGCTTCCACGCTGGTGAGTGGGCGTGTGCCCCCAGGGTCGCTGCCGGGAACCGCCATACAGGTACAGCGATTCGCGTGAACCTGTCGACCTGCCGCTGTATATAGGCGGCGGCTGGTCGGCAAGTGGTTAAAGTAAACATGTGTTAAAAATCCCACTACCACCCCAGCTGTGCAGAAGGGGCCAGCCTTTTCTTACTTTATTGGCTTCAAAGTTTTGTTCTCAATAAGGACTTACTTAAAATATAAGTGCACTGTCAGTAAAAAATCTGATCAAAGTCCTTACAAGTATAGGCCCCTTCGTTTCACACTGTATGCTGATGTGACAAATGCATAGTAATGCAATTATGTGCACAAGTATGCCCTTCAAAACTCATTTGCACAGCAACAAACCATAATGCATGATGTATTGTGCTACAAAAAATGCAATGTCCTTTAGATTTTCATGCATTGAGGTATGTTTTATCCCATTCATTTTGAAATGACTGTTTAACCACTTCAGCTCCGGAAGGTTTATCCCCCTTCATAATCAGGCCTTTTTTTACGATACGGCACTGCATTAATTTAACTGACAATTGCGCGGTCATGTGGCACTGTACTTAAATAAAATACGTGTTTTTTTTCCCCACAAATAGAGCTTTTTTTTGGTGGTATCTGATCACCTCTGTGGTTTTTATTTTTTTAAGCTATAAATAAAAAAAGATCGACAATTTTGAAGAAAAAAAATATTTTTGACTTTCTGCTATAAAACACATCCAATAAAACAATGTGAAAAATCGAATTTCTCCATCAATTTAGACCAATATGTATTGTGCTACATATTTTTGGTGAAAAAAATCCCAATAAGCATATATTGATTGGTTTGCGCAAAAGTTATAGCGTCTACAAACTACGGGATATTTTTATGGAATTTTTTTTTTATTTTTTTTATACTAGTAAGGCAGCAATCAACGAATTATAGCGTGACTGTGACATTGTGGTAACACTTTTGACGCTTTTTTGGGGAACCAGTGACACCAATACAGTGATTAGTGCTAAAAATATGCACTGTCACTGTACTAATGACACTGGCAAGGAAAGGGGTTAACATCAGGGGCGATCAAAGGGTTAAATGTGTTCTTAGGGAGTGCTTACTAACTGTGGGGGATGTGCTTATACTGTGGAAAGGTAGAGGATAGTGTTCCTGCTTAGCAGAAACACAGGATCACTACCTTTCCTTCTCACAGAATGGCGATTTGCTTAGTTTATATTCAGTATAAGGCTCCATGCACACAGGGCGTCATAAAAACGGGCTCCAAAGCTGTTTACATAACGCCGGGAAACAGCAGCTGTAAAAACGTGCTTTCAGTAGCTTTTTCTACTAACG
Source organism: Pelophylax lessonae (assembly GCF_965119305.1). Classification (NCBI taxonomy): domain Eukaryota; kingdom Metazoa; phylum Chordata; class Amphibia; order Anura; family Ranidae; genus Pelophylax; species Pelophylax lessonae. The sequence goes on from NC_138771.1 coordinate 111,145,100, forward strand.
TTATTGCACGTTTGGCCACAGTAGCTGTTAGCAGCGTTTTTTCTGCCTCCATTCAAAATCAATGGCTCCCTACGGGAGCCTATTGATTTGAATGGAAGTCACACCGCAGGTCGGATCAGGGTGATCCGACTTGCCGTGCGACCTGCACTGTGAGAATCTTGAGGGGGAACTCATCTGTAACACAAGGGGGCGTGGTCTCCCGATGACGTCATCTGGCGGCCACGCCCCAAATGGCTATATAATAAGCTGCAGAGACCAGAGGCCGGCATAATCGCTGGAGACGTCGTCGGAGGAGGACCGGAGGAAGAAGGACAGCCGACAGCAAAAGAGCAGAAGACCGGAGAGGAGAAGACAAGAAGATTGGACAGCAGAAGGGCGGACAGCAGAAGACCCTCGGAGAGGAGAAGACAGCAGAAGACCCCCGGAGAGGAGAAGGCAAGAAGGGCGGACAGCAAAAGAGCAGAAGATCCTCGGAGAGAAGACAGCAGAAGACCCCCGGAGAGGAGAAGACAAGAAGGGCGGACAGCAAAAGAGCAGAAGACCCTCGGAGAGGAGAAGACCCCCGGAGAGGACAAGAGCCGGATGAAGATTTTTAATAAATTTTCCAAAACGTCTCCTGTCGTTATTTCCATACACTGCATTTTATGGGGTGAATGAGTAGGGGTACAGTGTACCCCATACCCATTCACATAGGGAGGGGGTCCGGGATCTGGGGGGGCCCCCTTGTTAAAGGGGGCTTCCAGATTCCGATGAGCCCCCTGCCCGCAGACCCCCACAACCACCGGCCAGGGTTGTGGGGATGAGGCCCTTGTCCTCATCAACATGGGGGCAAGGTGCTTTGAGGTGCGGGGTGCAGAGCCCCCCCTGCCCCAAAGCACCCACACCCCCCCCCATGTTGAGGGCGTGTGGCCTGGTATGATCCAGGGGGGGTGGGGCCGCTCGCTCGTCCCCTCCCCTTTCCTGGCATGCCGGACTGCATGCTCGGATAAGGGTCTGGTATGGATTTTGGGGGGGACCCCACGCCGTTTTTTCGGCGTGGGGCTACCCTCAAACTCCATACCAGACCCGAAGGGCCTGGTTTGGAACCCTGGGGGGGAACCCCACGCCGTTTTTTTCCCCATTTTGGCGTGGAGTTCCCCCTCAAGATTCTCACAGTGCAGGTCGCACCGCAAGTCGGATCACCCTGATCCGACCTGCGGTGTGACTTCCATTCAAATCAATAGGCTCCCGTAGGGAGCCAATGATTTTGAATGGAAGAAAAAAAACGTATAACGTGGCTTAACGCACGTTAAGCAACGTTATGGAGCCTTATGGAGCCTTTAGCAGCGTCAGACGTTTTTTGCAGCTTGACGCTGGAGCTCCTGAACCCACAGTTCCTGGGTTTTTTTTGGAGCTGTAAAACGCCTATGCCACTTGGAGCTCCTAAAAGCTCTATGTGTGCATGAGGCCATAGAATAACATGGATGGGCGTTCTGCAGCTGCAAAAAAAAACGTCTGACGCTGCTAACAGCAGCTGTAAAAACGTCCAGTGTGCATGAGGCCTAAGAGATTTCCATGCACAATCAGGTGCAAGGGAAAAAAAAAGATATTTAATTCACTTTTAATATTCAAAAAACTCCTTAATCCTTCCATGTATCTATGCTTTTTTTTTTTTTTTGGTCAGAAATCTCTTTGAAAAACATACCCTAGCATTTCTGGCCGCGGCCATGTTGAGTATGGGCAAATGATTCAAATAGCATTTACTTCCTGCTCTTAGCTCAAAGATGCATGCAGGAGAGTGTGCTTAGCTGAGAAAACCTCTACTCCCCTCCTGAAGACACCTGGGATGTATGACATCATTTGCCTGGGCAGGAAACCAGGAAGTAACGGAAGAAATGCAAAAAAAAGTTTAAAACAAGCAAATATGATTTACTTTCCTATCTATTTACGAATACTAACAGCATGAGGATTAAAAGTTATCAATGTTGATTGGGAGAGTGAAGTTCAAGTTTAACCACTTTACCGCTGCTCACTGGAGCTCTACTGCGGCAAAGTGGCTCGATAACGTCTGGTGACGTAGACCTAAGACGCCAGACATTCCCCTCTCTCGGCGGCGCGTGCCCGCTGTATTCAGTCACAGCAGGAGTCGGGCCAGGGGAGGAGCGGCAGTGATCACCGCTGCTCTTCCCCGATCGTCGGGGAATCGAGTCTGGAGATCCGCCCGCTTGTGTAAACAAAGCGGTGGATCTCCTAAGTGACAGGCAGGGTCAGATTGCAGGGTTCAGCATAGCTGAACCTGCGATCTGTCCCTGTGTCACTCAGTCACCTCCCCCCACACGTCAGTAAGCACCAGGCATACATTAACCCCTCCCTCTCCAATAAAATTAACCCCTTCCCTGCCAGTGTCATTTTTACAGTAACAGTGCATATTTAGAGCACTGATTACTGTAGTAATGTCACTGGTAACCCCAAAAGTGTCAAAAATGTCAGTCAAGGGTCCGATCTGTCCGCCGCAATGTTGCAGTCCCACAAAAAAAATCGCAGATCGCCGCCATTACGCGTTAAAAAAAAACACCAAAAATGACAGAAATCTTTCCCTTTGTTAGTAAACACAATAAACCAATCAAAATACGCTTATTGTGATTTTTTTTTTACCAAACATAGGTAGCAGAAAACAAATTGGCCAAAAATTAAAAAAATTTTTATTTTTACATTTTTTTGGGGGGGGGGATTTCATATAAAAAATGTGAAAAATATTGTTATTTTTTTCAAAATTTATGCTATTTTTTTGTTTATAGCGCAAAAAGTAAAAATCGCACAGGTGATCAAATACCACCAAAAGAAAGCTCTGTTTGTGGGAAAAAAAGGACGTAAATTTAGTTTGGGTACCGCGTCGCACGACCGCGCAATTGTCAGTTAAATTCGCACAGTGCCGAATCGCAAAAAGTGGCCCAGACGTAAGACAGCAAAATCCTTCGGTGGTAAAGTGGTTAAATAAAGGGAAAAAATAAATAATAACTATGCATGATGTAGACATAATCCCATAATAAGGTTGAGTATTAGGTATTTGTTTTGGTATATTCTCATACAGTAATACAATTTTGTCTGTTTTCTAATGCTTGGCATTCTGAAAAAAGAAAGGATTGCTTTTTGTGATAAATAGTAAATTACAAATGTGTGTAAAAATAACAGAAGAAAATCTATCAGAAAGTCAGAAGTTCATAATCATATTATAAATTATAAATTTGCTTAGAAAAAGAGAAAAATGAATCAAAGGTAAGTTGATAATCAGTAAATATAAAGGAAGGAAAGTAAGGAAAATGTAAGGCAGAGGCAATGCTGATATGAAAGGTTTGTAGCAAGCCATAGATAAGGCTGCAGACTGACACACCAATGGCTGTTTGGAAGACAGATGTGAGTAGTCCTGTGATATCGCCTCTTCTGTAGATACACTGGGAGAGTAACATATGCTATACAGATCATATAAAGATGCCCCGCCATTTTAGCTTATTTTCAAAATGACATGTCACCCACTCATTTGTCACCCATGACATTCACAACATAATTTGCTCACAATACACAGAAATAGCTTTTCTCTATGTCTTCGATGTCAGAGATAGTAGGCTGCTTTTATGTAAGAGACAGACATGTCATGTCACCAAATATTTTCTACAATAAAATCCAAGCTGTGACAGAGCTACCAAATGGCCTCTCTAATGACTTTCAATCTACACCAGTCCTTTTAGTACATAACAAATCATATAGCTAAAACTACAAAGTACAGACTTAAGCAAAGAGTAGGGAGCACTTGTAACAGATTATTTAATGATAGATATTTTATTAAACGCTTAACATTAAAGTGAACCTTTCCTTTCCCAACCAATTTAGAGATAGTGGAGACTTCATAATCTGTTCTATCATCGGTTTCAAGCACATTGCTTTCCCCCCAAAAAAGTACAACATAAGCTGATTAACCGCTTGCCGACTGCGCACAGTATATTTACTGCGGCAGTCAGCCCTGGCAAGGCAGAGTGACGTAGGTCTACGTCGCTAGCCTGTCACCGGGTTTTGAGCCAATAGCTGAGGCGCGCGCCCGCCTCGGCTCATTTACAGAGGAGTCCGGGCGTGTGACCGGCGGACCCGATGTCCGCCGGTCACACTACGATCGTCGGTAGAGCAAGAGAAAGGCGGGCGGCTTATGTAAACAAGCCGCCTGTCATTCTCCCCTGTGTAAAAATGGAGATCAGATGGTTCTACTATGTAGAACCGTTGATCTCTGTTTTTACAATAGGAGACATGTCCCATCACAGTAAGAAACACGCCCCTAGGACACACTTAACCCCTCCCTCTCCAATACAGTTAACCCCTTCCCTGCCAGTGTAATTTTTACAGTAACAGTGCATATTTATAGCACTGATTACTGCAGTAATGTCACTGGTACCCCCAAAAGTGTCAAAAATGTCAGTCAAGGGTCCGATCTGTCCGCCGCAATGTCGCAGTACCGCAAAAAAATCGCAGATCGCCGCCATTACTCGTTAAAAAAAAAACACCAAAAATGACAAAAATCTTTCCCTTTGTTAGTAAACGCAATAACTTTTGCGCAAACCAATCAAAATACGCTTTTTGCGATTTTTTTTACCAAACATATGTAGCATAAAACAAATTTTGATTTTTAAATTTTTTGGGGGGGGATTTCATACAAAAAAAGTGAAAAATATTGTTATTTTTGCAAAATTGACGCTCTTTTTTTGTTTATAGCGCATGATCAAAAAATAGCACAGGTGATTAAATACCACCAAAAGAAAGCTCTGTTTGTGGGAAAAAAAGGATGTGAAAATCGTTTAGGTACAGTGTCGCACGTCCGCGCAATTGTCCGTTAAATTCACGCAGTAAAAAATCGCAAAAAAAACGCTGGTCAGGAAGGGGGTAAAATCTTCCGGGGCTTAAGTGGTTAAACAGGGGCTGATTCATTATAACTGGAGAGTGCAACATCTGGTGCAGCTCTGCATAGAAGCCAATCAGCTTTTTTTTTTTATCAACCCTGATGCCTCGTACACACGCATCGATAGTTGGCCGTGAATTTTCGGTCAACGTCCGATCGGCCGATTTTCGGCTTGTTAGTATGATGCTTTCGACAACCGACTGCGACTTTTCGGCCGAATAAAATCTGGTGTGCAGGCTATAAAATTTTTGTTGGCCGTCAACACAATGGCCGATTTTCCGTCAGTCAGTACAGATTTCGGCAGACAAAAATCTGATCAGCAAGACTGGGCATGCTCCGAGAAGAAAAAACACACAGAAAGTAAACCAGCACATGACATCACTTCTGAAGTTGATTTTTGTTGGCCGAGAAAATTTGTATGCAGTCTAGGCACATTCCAACCAACAAAACACAACTCTGGACAAAAGTCGGACGATCGGTCGGCCGATAATCGTTGCGTGTGTACGAGGCATAAGGCCCCTTTCACACATCCGTTGACGGATGAAAAACGGACATCAATGCATTCCTATGGAAAAAGGGATGTAAATGAATGATCATCCATTTACATCAGTTTACATCTATGAACAAAACATAAAAAAAATGTTTATCTTTGGCTTTAAAAAAAAAAACATGTTTACAGGGCCCAAGAACAGGAAGTGACGTCATGACGTCGCTTCAGTCCTCCACGGACATATAGATGAGCATTTGCCACCTTACCATCGCTTATCTCTATGGGAAAACACTACCGACACCAGATGGTTCCCAATTGGTAATGTAAGCTCGGGAACCACTGCAGGGACCACTTTTATCTGAAAGCCGGCTGCCTAAGGGAAAAGAAAATACCGGGGTTATGGCATCTAGCTGCAGTCATACCCCCGGTATTTAAAGTAGAACTATAGGCAAAACTTTTTTTTTTCATTTTAAATAAAATAAGGGAGGGTTATAACCCCTGCCAGATTTGGTTTTTTTTGCCATTTGTATCCAATTACAGAGATTTCCCTTCACTTCCTGTCCCATAGCAAAACAGGAAGTGAGAGGGAATCCCTGCAAATTACAAGAATTCCATGGGGACCCCCAGGACACCAGAACTAATGACCCTATTGCATTATCACACCTCTATTACTTTTCAGGGGACAACCCAAAATGTGGGATTTTCTTTTACTTTTATTTTTATTAATAATAAAAAACATGACAAATAGAGAGGACAAAGCTCTTTACCGGGGACACCAACAACAAAAAAACTGACATTCTAATCTCTCTCCACTCCAAAACTTGCCTTTAGTTATACTTAATGCCTCGTACACACGATCAGATAATCGGACGACTTATGCATCATTCTAGTATCGAATTAAACAACGCGTACTAAATGTGTGATTTTTTTTAATACGATTCTGGAAAAGCTTCCTGGTTGCGTAGCTACGTATCGGATAGTGCAAAACAAAAACAATGGCAGCCAGGCTTTTCCAGGATTATTTTAGTTTTTCTGATAATGCGTGGTCTTTGTCTATCGATACTGTACTGATTAACTGCTTGCCGACCGCTCGCCGCAGTTGTACAGTGGCAGTCTGGCGCTCCCAGGCAAAGGTAGGAGCCGGAGGCACGCTCCTGCCCCCGCTCGTCAGCTGGGGAGCCAGTGCGTGTGCCCGGCGGCTCCGATGGCCGACGGCCACTCGCGATCTCCCGCAGCAGTGAGAGAAGGACAGACGGCTGATGTAAACACAGCCGTCTGTCATTCTCACTGAAGTGATCACTGCTGTATAGGATCGCATGTCTCTGTGATTACTTCACTAGCCACGCCCTCTGACAGTTAGAATCACGCCCCTAGGGACACACTTAACCCCATGATCACCAGCAAAGTTAACCCCTTCCCTGCCAGTGTCATTTTTACAGTAACAGTCCATATTTATAGCACTGATTACTGTAGTAATGTCACTGGTACCCCCAAAAGTGTCAAAAATGTCAGTTAGGGGTCCGATCTGTCCGCCACAATGTCGCAATCCCGCAAAAAAAAAAAATTGCAGATCGCCGACATTACTAGAAAAAAAAAACAATAAAAATGACATAAATCTTTCCCGTAGTTAGTAAACGCAATAACTTTTGCGCAAACCAATCAAAATACGCTTATTGCAAGTTTTTTTACCAAAAATATATAGCAGAAAAAAAATTGGCCTAAAATGTTAAAAAAATTTTGATTTTTACTTTTTTTTTTGGAGAATTTCACATAAATAAATGTGAAAAATATTATTTTTTCATAATTGTTGCTTTTTTCTGTTTATAGCGCAAAAAATAAACATCGCACAGGTGATCAAATACCACCAAAAGAAAGCTCTGTTTGTGGGAAAAAGGACGTCAATTTCGTTTGGGTACAGCGTCACAGGACCACGCAATTGTCCGTTAAAGTCACGCAGTGCCAAATCGCAAAATAGGGCCTGGTCTTTGAGCAGCCAAATCCTCCGGTGCTAAAGTGGTTAAACAACTGTCGTTTGCTAGGCTATCGTATGACAAAAGTTTTCGTGTTTGTCCCTTCGGATTTTGTTGGACGAAATGTCGTGATCGGCTGTCGAAAGCTGTGTATTAACGATCAGATTATCGTGTGATTAATTTGAAAGAGATTTTTTTCGTACGATTATCTGATCGTGTGTACGAGGCATTAACCACCTCCCACCCGGGCCATAGTACATATACGGCCGGGTGGGAGTCTCGTCCTTCTGAATGGACGTTCCGGAAAGTCCTTCAGAAGGAGAGAGATCGCGCCGCCGCGGGCACACGCAGCGGCGCGATCTCGATGTGCCTGTGTCCCTAGGACACAGAGCAACAAGACTCGGCAGGAGGGCCCTGTGATTGGCCCTCCTGATCACATGACGGCTGTGACCAATCACAGCCGTCATGTAATGTCAATACAGCCGTTGTAACGGCTTCGATCTCTTCTCCTCCTGACAGATCCTGTCAGTGTAAGGAGAAGGAGAGGATCGATTCTGCAGCCGGGGGTGATCAGTGAGTATTTCTAATTACTCACTGATCACAGGGGGGGTCTGTGCTGGTAATCAGATGATTGAATACCAGTGCAGCCCTGGGGGGAGGGGATGCCACTAGAGCCACCAGGGATGCCCACCCATGACCACCAGGGATGCCCACCATGGCCACCAGGGATGGCAAACAGGGCTCAGAGAGCCTGCCAGTGGTGCCCCCCTATCTGTGCTGCCCACCAATGCCATCTATCAGTGCTGCCCACCAGTGCCCGTTATTGCCATCTATCAGTGCCGCCCACCAGTGCCCATTATTGCCCACCAGTGCTGCCTATCAGTGCCCATCAGTGCCCCCCATCAGTGCCGATCAGTGCTGCCCATCAGTGCCACCCATCAGTGCCCATCAGTGCCCATCAGTGCAGCCGATCAGTGCCCATCAGTGCTGCCTATCAGTGCCCATCAGCGCTGCCTATCAGTGCCCACCAATGCTGCATATCAGTGCTATCTATCAGTGCCACATATCAGTGCCCATCAGTGCTGCATATCAGTGCTACCTATCAGTGCCCATCAGTGCTGCATATCAGTGCCACCCCATCAGTGCCACCCCATCAGTGTCTCCTCATCAGTGCCTGTCAGTGCGGCGTCATCAGTGCTCATCAGTGCAGGAAAAAACGTATCTATTTACAAAATTTTATAACCTAAACAAAAAAACATTTTTTTTTTTTCAAACTTTTCGGTCTTTTTTTATTTGTGCACCAAAAAAGAAAAAACCTGGCGGTGATCAAATACCACCAAAAGAAAGCTCTATTTGTGGGGAAAAAATGACATAAATTTGGTTTAGGTACAGTGTTGCATGACCGCGCAATTGTCATTCAAAATGCAACAGCGCTAAAAGCTGAAAATTGGTCTGGGAAGGAAGGGGGTTTAAGTGCCCAGTATTGAGGTAGTTAATGTAAAAGTCATGTAAATTCCCTGTTAGGTGATCAGCAAGAACAAGCTGAAGGAAGAAGCAGATTGGCCACCATGCACAGCTGCACCAGATTTTGCGCTCCGCAGTTTTAGTAAATCAACCCCACAGTTCTGTTAGTGATTTCCGTAAACAGCGAGGCCCTCAAATCCATCCCTAAGCCCCCCCTGGCTGTATATGTAGAAAGCGGTGACACATGACTGTCACAGGGAGTGATAAGATGTATTTCATGTTCAGGTTCTGACAGCCTGGCTTCACCTTCTCCGCAATGTGTTAGAAGGAAGAAAGCAGAACCCAACGGAAGGGAACAGAATGAAGAAGAGTTTTTGCTCAATAATTACGCACCAGTGATTTTTTTTTTTATAAGCTAGATTGTTCATTTTTGCGGTGGTTTTCTGCACGGAATTAATACTATGGCACTTAATTAATTTATGGACTGGATGTATTTTTATATGTAGTTTTTTATATTTGTTTCTTAATTGGATGGCATTTTTTGCACTATATGAAATATTGATATTTATCATATTTAATATTTATTTTATTACCACCGTTTATTTATTTAGCACTTTCGGATTTGGCGCCTCATATTGTCACTTTTATTGTTTTTTGATTACCCAAAATTGATGGCAGCCGCATCTTTATATTTTATTTAACAATTATGTTCCACACATCACAGGGAGGCGCCATTTTCTAGTTTTTCACATTGGATTATTCATTTATAGTGTTTTCTGTACATATTGGCAAAGGAAAGGGTGTTTAGTAAAGGAAAGGGATGTTTTATCAAAGGACATGGCTGCTTTATTCAAAGTTGAAGCTCTTTATTGCAGTAGTGAAATGTCCTTTAATCCATCTGTATTTGCTTATTTCTCTGATGTTCCTAAAAGTCAGCCTTTGCAACCCTTTTTTTTTTTTTTACCCTCGAGGAGCCCTTGAAATATTTTTCAGGTCCTGGGCAACCCCTGCTAAAAATAATTATGCCTACTGATTGCAGTATATTAGAGTGATCACTAGATTTTAGAATGTTTTATATATATAAAAAAACATTTCTACACCCTGGGCAGATATTATTTTTAATCCTCTCTGCTCTGTACAACAACATTATTAGAAATAATCTGGAAATTACATGAATAATATCAGGAAAGAAGTGCAGACAGTAAACATTGTGGCATTCCCTAACATCAGTGGTCAGTGTAGAAGTGCCCCCGTGCATTTGGTGGTCGGTGTAAGTAGGAGAGCAACTTGCCATTGCTCACTGATAAAGAATATGTAATCCCAACATTTCATATTCCTGATATGTGCCTGCTGTACCATGTACTTGTATGAAAATGTGTCCTGTTCTCTGTATTGTTTCCTTTATGTGAAATGCCTGGTGTTTTTCTTGTCTTTCCCATTAAAAACTGACCACACTAAGAATAAGAACATACCATGGTCCGTTCTATAGCTATTCTGGGAACTCCAATGTGACTTGTCTAGATCCCCCCCCCAAATGCACAGTTATGCACTGGGAAGATCAGTGTACTGCTGTTTCTCCTCACCTATCTCTTATGGACAGAGGAAATGTGAAAACTCATAAAAAGGGGAAAAAATGTATTGATATTGTTTTTTTTATATCTGTACACACATGTTTTGCCTTTCATTTCAATTAAACTGAATGGTTTGTTTTACAAGGTGAGGGTTTACAATCACTTGAAAGACCCTCTAGAAACATTGGAAGGAACCCTGGTTGAGAAAGGCTGCCCCAAGTTCATAGTAATTTACTGTATATCTCTCAACAATTTTATATACAAAATCTGGATGCTGTAGCTTTCCTCACATCCACCCAACCTTAATCCCATCCACACAACCATACCAAGATCTAATCCAACCATTGTGAAGTTTAATACAACACCTTATTCATCAGTGTGACTAAGAACTGTTGTAGCATGGCTAAACTTTTTTTAGGAAATTTCATATTTTACTAACATGTGGGTAATACGAAGAAGTAACAAGGCCCCTTCATCTTAGTGCTGGGTCACACTTGTGCGATGCGGGAAGGCTGCGAATTTGCAGCCTGTTCCCGCATCGCACACGCACCCCCGGCAGTTCACACTGCCATATGCGATACACTGGGGGTGACAATGAAATGTTAACGACACCCCCAGTCTGATCGCATATCGCAGTGCGATCTGACAGTTCGCACAGGATCGGATCGCACAAGTGTCCTGATGCGGCTGAAAAAATGCCTCATGTGTGACTTTTGTGCGGGTGCAGTGCGAATTTAGCCATACAAAGTGTATGGCTGAATTCCCACTGCACATCCGATCGCATGTAATGAAGGAGCAGTGCGCTCCGATATTACATGTGATCGCCGCACACGCGGAAGTGTGAACCGGCACTTAATCATACCCCTGTAGTTAATGCCTCCCCAAAGTTTCAAAACACTGGCTTGTCAGCAGAAATTATAGTTTGGTAAAACTAGCTTTTTTTGACATCATGAATTGTTTTTGGAAAAATAAATGTCCCATTTATATCTAAATCCACTACCTGCATTATTTTTAGGTTTTATTGCTAATACATAAAAGAGACAATGTCCATATCTGACAAGTATGTGAAGCCTTTTTTACAATAAAAGTTTGAAAACCAATCAATCATGCACCAATAACATTTAAAGAAGCCTTGTCTTCCCACCCTCCTGTTCACCTCTCCACCTTGTCAAATCAGAGAACACTTTGCGTTCATTTAGAGAATGCAAGGGATTCCCTGAATGGTCCCCATGCCGAGTAGCCAATCTCTGTGTTCAGAATGCAGCAGGGCAGCTGCTCAGAATGGAACCCGGAAGCAAGTGAAGGTCACTGGAGAAGTGATGTCTACTTCAGTGATTTCCAGCTTTCAGGGACATTGGCCAGGTATGGTATGGTATAGTCCAAGGTGGACCAATGTAACTAAGTATAAAATATCAATACCTGGAATTTTTCTTTAAGCCATGTTAAAGAGACCTTTCATCCAATGTTATCAGTTGAGATACAGTAATATTGGTTGAATTAAAAATGTAACATCAACCTTATTGAACCTATGCTTTGCCCTTCAAAGCAAAGCAACGGGCTAAAGCCCCGTACACACGATCAGATTATCAAGCGATCTGCCGTCCGTTTTTTGCGGCATGCTAGTCTGATGTGGAAAGTGAAGAGGTTATTTTCATACGAATTTTCCCGTACGACAGAATTCTACTTCAGAAGTGATATCATGTGTTGGATTGCTTTGTATGTGTTCTTTCGTCTCTGAGCATGCCTAGTCTTGCTCTTAAGATTTTTTTCCGTCTAAACCTGTACTAATGAGACGTTGTATTACGTACGACAAAAATTATATAGCCTGCACATCAGGATTTTGTCAGCCGAAAAGTCGGAGTTGGCTGTCGAAAGCACCATACTAACAATCCGAAAATCGGCAGATCGGTCATCGGACGAATTTTCCCTACAGATTTTCTTATCGTGTGTACGGGGCTTTACTCTAAGGACCTTGAGTCATCTCAGAGTAATCTCCAAGTTCCTCCATTCAGAACTTAACCAGGACCATCTCTCTGTTCTCCGTTGACAAGCACCATTGTTCGGTTGTTGGTTCAAGCACCAGCATTGTCACATGGAATAAATCACATGCTCATTCATACCTGGAAGTATTTTTTTTATATACAGCAGCTGAACACAGCAGTAGGATATGAATAGTCAGTACCCGCTGCTGGAGAGGGGAGCATTTGAGCAGACCTTCCCCTCTGTTCTGATAGCATTTCGTGAAAGCAACCACCTTTAACCCATATATTCCATTTTGGGCAGCTGTTAGTGTGTTATACCTGTTGATGTCATCTGTGTTTCACCCTGTGTATGAACACATTACCCTATTGCTTTAACCACTTCTGGACTGGAAGATATTACCCCCCATAATGACCAGGCCATTTTTTGCGATTCGGCACTGCGTTACTTTAACGATCAATTGTGTGGTCGTGCGATCCTGTACCCAAATAAAATGTATGTCCTTTTTCCCCCACAAAAATAGCTTTTCCTTGGTGGTATTTGATCACCTGTGTGATTTTTATTTTTTGCGCTATAAACAATGCTGAAAAAAAAAACAATATTTTTCAAATTCTGCTATATAACATTCGCAATAAAAAAAAAAAAATGTAAAAATCGAATTTTTTCATAATTTTAGGCCAATTTGTATTCTGCTGCATATTTTTAGTAAAATAAAATCCCATTAACTGTATTTTGGTTTGCGCAAAAGTTATCCCCTCTACAAACTAGGGGAAAGATTTATGTAATTTTTATTATTTCAGTATATATGTGGTGGGCGGTCGTCAAGCGGGTAAAATCATTGTGTTTGGCACATATTTTCAAGCCGGGCGAAGACACATAAGAGTTGGGCAGCTCTAAACCCTGGACACTTTTTAAGTAGGTTTCCCAGCCCCGAAATGAGTACAGTTGTCTAATAGTGGTTTTATCGTCTATTCTGATTTGCAACCTAAATCAAAGGAAGGCATTCTTGTTGTATTTTTGTTACATATAAAGACACTGGAAATAGAATAGTGAAGTTCACTTATGTTATTGTGTACCCCTGCTGTGCAGAGGTAAGTGTAATTTATATGAAAGAATAAATAATACTTTGTAGCTATGATTTTGATTTACACCTAGGCGGGAACCAGACAAGTTATTTAATATCATGCTTTGAATCCTGTGGAGAGTCACCTATAATTACTTGGGGTAGACATCATCTTTACATTAAAACTTTCTTTGTCTGATTTCCTGCTAATTACATTATATATCTGAATCATCCAGTGAGTCAGAACTGACACATCAGAGGCCGCCAATCACCAAAAAGCTTTATTTGTATATTTTGTTGATTTACTTGCAGCAATGTGAATGTACTCTACAGTTTAATTCTAATGAAAAGCAATGCCATTGACTAAATCTTTTAATTTATCTTTATAAAGTCAAAACTTTGAAGAGCTCCGCCATCATTCACTCCTGTTACCCTAAAAAGTAGATTGGCCATACATACAAAGATTCTTTTGACTGACTAAGTTTGAACACAGACTTAGGTGGCCCATTTTTTAAGGCATGCCAAAATCTGAAGTATCTTGTTACATTGTACTTGCAGGAAAACTTCCAGGTTGTTTTGGGCACACAATTTCTGCATTTAAGAATCAAAGTGGTCGTGCATATAAGCATCAATGTGGTCATAGTTTGTTCAGGTTTTTTCACCCCTTTTTGTACATTATCCAGTTGGACAACAATTGGGAAGAAAGTCTTGAGCTTCCCATGCCTAAGAATTACAGTTGCATTAACCAAGGGGGTTTCAAATGTTCTAAACAAAGGGCCAGTTTATTGTCCTTCAGACTTTAGGGGAGCTGGACTGTGGCCACTAAGAGTAGAAATTGCCCTGACGTCAGTTGGAGTAAAAAATGCAATTTTGGTATTAGGGAAGAAATAGTGCCCTATCATTGGTGTCAGTGGGAGGAATAGTGCCCAATCGTTGGCATCAATTGAAGAAATAGTGTCCCATCATTGGTGTCAGTTTGAGGAATAAGAGCCCCATTGTTGGTGTCAATGGAAGAATTTTTGCCCTATTGTTGATGTCAGTAGCCTCCGACCCTATGATCCTTCAACACCCATATCTATACAACGTTTGGAACATTGGGAGCATGTAATGCCTCTACTATTATAGGTTGCCTATATAAAGAACTTATTGTCCATGAATGTGTTCCCACTCTCAACATGACTCTGGACCAGGTGCTCCTTAACAGGCCCCTGAGGAAGCGCGTAAGCGCGAAACATGTTGAGCCTGGAGCCTAAGCGAGACAACAGATGCCCCGCTACGGATATGACCGACTGCCCAAATCCACTATCTCAAAACATCCTTTATATCAGAGTACCTACCTTGAATAGCTTTATCAAGGAAATATATCATTTTTACTCTTCTGTGATGTAATACTGGTAGTTGGTATCAGTCTGTACAATTCTGTTAAATCTCGTTCCTACATGAGTCTGCATTTGTAAATGTACATGCATATGTTGTTTATACGATATGTATCTTGGAAATCCCCCTTTTTTTAACAAAACATTTTTGGAATAAAATATATTGATTTTACAATTTGTTTCCCTTCTATGTGCCATTAAAGTCCATATCTACATACATTTCCATTTGACTATTTAAAACGGACAAGGCACTATTTATTCATAATTGATGTCCCTGGTTACCGCCCCAGCGAGACATTAGCAATTTTGCATACATCTATGCTCCATGGCTGGTGTCAGAGGGAGAAATAGTGCCCCGTTATTGGTGTCAATGGGAGGAATAGTTCCTCATTTTTATGTCAGTGGGAAGAATAGTGCCCCATTTTGGTTTCAGTGGGAAAAATAGTGCTCCATCATTGGTGTAAGTTTGATGAAAAGTACCCCATTGCTGGAATAAATGGGAGAAATAGTGCCCCATCATTGGTGTAAATTTTATGAAAAGTACCCCATTGCTAGGAAAAATGGGAGAAATAGTGGCCCATTGTTGATGTCAGTAAAAAGAATTATGCCCCACGTTGTTGTCAGTGGGAGGAATAGTGTCTTGGTACCAGTAAAATGAAAAGTGACATTTTTTTGTTTTTACTTTCAGCAGCAGCCTCCGGGCTATTTTGTAGAAATGATCTGGGTGGCTGTATAGCTACCCAATCACTTTTAAAGCTAACGTCGGGCTGAGGAGGTTCCAAAAATTATATTAAAGCAGTCATTCACTGCACAACCACTGTTAACATGGCACTAACATTTTCCAAAAAGAACACCAAGATAAACATGTCAGGATGTAACTATTATATAATCCTTCTAACGCAAAACTACATCGCATTGTGCTCGTGCAACATACTGATGTGAACAGCTTCATTGAATATAGTGGTAACTAATTTTCATTTGCTTTTAGCCTGCTGTGATCCTGTGTAGTAGGATCAAATAAAATGTGATGGTGAGAACGGGTCCTTATGAAAAAATAATTGTGATTTGCTGGGAAGAATAAAACCCACCTGACTAACCCACCCCCTGAAAAAGACTATTCACTTTGGTAAGGGAAGGTTTGCAATTTTATGATTGTACCACAATTAGACTGTTAATTGTTTGAGCGGGCAAAGATTTTCTACCGTCTGTAAACACCTTAAAAGGGAACTGAAATCTGGAAGCTTTGCCCAAAAAAAGGCAAGCAGATGGCAAAGGACCGGTCTCCAGTATTGGCTCTGCAGCTGATCTTTCTTTTACTAACTTAGAATGCCTTGTTCTGCACTCCATCTCTGTGTGGAGGCTCTGTGTGGAGGCAGCCATCTTGGTAGAGGCAGGTCTTTTCTTCCTCGTATCAGAGCCTCCAGCAGGAGAACACTGAGAAGCACAGCAGTGATATCACCAAGGGGTTAAATTACTAAAGGCAAACAGACTGTGCATCTTGCAAAGTGCAGTTTCTCTAGAGCAGTGGTTCTTAACCTGGGTTTGATCAAACCCCAGGGGTTCGGTGAGTCAGTCTCGCGGGTTCGGCGGAGGTCAAGACACACACCCGACTCATATGATTCGTGTGATGACACGCCCCGCTCATCCCCCCGAGAAA
Source organism: Pelophylax lessonae (assembly GCF_965119305.1). Classification (NCBI taxonomy): domain Eukaryota; kingdom Metazoa; phylum Chordata; class Amphibia; order Anura; family Ranidae; genus Pelophylax; species Pelophylax lessonae. Next base: position 111,161,592 of record NC_138771.1, read on the forward strand.
ATATTACTGATTGTGAGGCCGAGCGCACCCCAGGAAATCAGAGCTGCGGTCGGGACAACTCACAGCCATTACACTCCCAACACCTCCCCCCAGTGTGTTCCCTCCTGACACCCCATGGTATGTCCTCCCAACCCCCCCAGTGTGTGCCCTCCTGATGCCCAATGGTATGCCCTCCCAACACCTCCCCCCCAAGTGTGTGCCCCCCTGACACCCCATGGTATGCCCTCCCAACCCCACCCCAGTGTGTGCCCTCCTGACACCCCATGGTATGCCCCCCCCCAGTCACACTCATTTGCAGTAAATATTGATTATTATGTTTTTGTGTGAAAATCATGTTTTAATCATGGTTTTGTTCTTTAATGGTTTTGTTCATTTTGTGCACCTATGTATAAATATATACCTAAATATATGCCTATGTTTTGAATTTGAAAAAATCATATTTTTTTTTTCCAAATAAGAAGGGTTCGGTGAATGCGCATATGAAACTGGTGGGGTTCAGTACCTCCAACAAGGTTAAGAACCACTGCTCTAGAGCTTAGTAAATGAGGCAAAGCTTCACTTTGCCAAAAATACACAATCACATGAAAGGAAAATAAAAAAATAAAGAAAAGGGCTTGCACATAAATGGATGATGGAAGTCAGCAGAGCTCTCCCTCATTTACCATGCTCTGGAACAACTGCTCTTGAAGAGTGCAACTGCACTTTGCAAAGTGGACAGCCCATTTGCCTTTAGTAAATCAAACCCCCAAATCTCTACCCAAATTTGAAGAGCCTACCATTAACAGGCAGAAGAGCCTTAAATAAGCATTTATCAAAAGCCACGGCAATCTTTAAAATTATGCTAAATCTCAAGGCACCCTTTTTTTTCAGGGCAAACTGGGCCTTCATTTGGTGGCAAAAGTTAAAGCGGAGTTCCACCCTGGTTATACATTTTTTTACAAAAATACCCCCGGGACAGTCAGGGCTAGCACATTCCACAATGGCTAGCCTCTGATCTGTCCCGGGTTGCACTTACCTTTCAGGAGATATACTTACCTTGAAATTGTCTTCTCCAGCGCTGCCATCTCAGGTGTGGGCAGCTTGAAGCCAGCACGATCCTCTTCCGCGTCCTCTTCGGTCCTCTTCCTCCTTCTTCGGTCCCACGATGCACTGCACCGGCCCCGACGTCACTTCCGGGTCGCGCGCGTCATCCCTCCACAGCTTCTGGGCATGCCCAGAAGCTGTTTAGAAGGGGATGACGCGCGCGCCCCGGAACTGACGTCGGGGCCGGTGCAGGCGCAATGATTCCTGGGAGCTATGACGTTCAGCTCCCAGGAATCATTGCAAAAGCCAGGAAGTGACGAATCGCCGTGGCCGCCGAGGGGAGGAAGAAGGAAGTAAGGTGAGTATATTTTCTCTAAAAGGTAAGTGAAAAAAAAAAAAAAATTGCGATTATCCATTTGTTTTTCAGGTGACCGGGAGCGAGAAGATGGAGGTAAGTATAAATTTCGGGTGGAACTCCGCTTTAAAGGATATCTCCTAATTTGTATTATTAAGGAAATACTGGGCAAAAATAGTTTACCTTATCCTACTTAAACACACTGATACTAACACTTGCACTGACACTGAAACTAAATATAAAACCTTTTTTTCTACCTAAAACATACTGACCCTAATTCTAGTAATTTCACCAACCTAGATCAAGCCACGATGACCTAAGGCTCCTGATCAGATCTGCCTCTTAGTTTTTCAGGTGGATCTGAATGGAAACTCCATGTTGGTCCATGGTCAGGCAGATGTAAATGGACATATACAGTACATCTAATAACCCCAAAGTCCAAAAAAAAAACACAAGGAAGGGTCTATATCCTTTTTTTCTGACATAAACATGATATATCTGAGGTATGCTCATAGACCTAACAATGATTCCAGGAGGGCAAAGCTGAAAGGACACGGATGTCACTTTTTGTTCTTCTCCAATTTGGCAGGTCAGTGAGAAAGGGCCTTAAAGTAGAAGTCCACCCTAACAGTAAAATCCCTGCATCTACAGATATCCACGATCTAACACTTACCTATCTATCCCTGTAAAGAAGAAATCAGTATACATACCTTTTTTTAAGCCGATTCAACCCGATCCCACACTGAGCTGTCAGCTGCAGCTTCCCTGTAGAGGCGGGTGAAAAGGAAACAATGGACAACGGAAGTCCCAAAGAAAGCTATGGGTGATGTCACTGCCCATTCAATTCACAGTCGTTGTCAGTTGTTGTCGGCCGTGTCCTCTGCAGAGCTTCCACCGCTGGAGACAGGATCGGATCGGCTTCAAAAAAAGGTACATATATTGATTTCTTCTTTACAGGGTTAGATAGGTTAGTGTTAGATCGTGGATGTCTGTAGATGCAGGGATTTTAGTGTTTGGGTGGACTTGCACTTTACCTATGCTGTGTATTTTTTTAAACAGACTGTTTACACTGACATCTTCTCCAGCAGGGAGAAAATATACATTGTATCTTTTCCTGCCACTTGACAGTGGAGAATTCAGTGTAAGGACAGATTTAGAAAGAAATCAAAAAAGAATGCGCTTGGTAAAGATAAAAAGATACCCAGTGTTTAAACATTATATCACTGAAATGGTGGGTGTATCGTTAAATTAACTTGGTATATTAGATGTATAAATGACACGACTCGATAAAAAGGGTTGCCAGGAGGGAATTCCAATCACCATTAGGTCCACGACACAGGGTAAATTGCAGTGATTACCTCTTATTATTATTGGTAAGTGCTTATTCCACACTAGGGAGATCCACGATGTGCATAGTCTATTTGCATTTAGTAAATCAACCTCATAGGTCTTGTATATGCAGGCAGCTGAAGGGTGGGGTGGGGGGGGGAGGGTAAAGTAAAAAGAGACAGTTGAGTGTGCCAGACCACCAAACCCCAAGTTAATTTATCCAGCGGCCATGTTCGTACACACTGCTGTGGTTGCAGCGTGGCAACATTTACACAACAGTTCACATCTGCCAAATGCGACCCATTCAAGTAAATGGTATTTTATTAGAAAATGTTCTTTTGACTGAAAAAAAATCGGAATACCTAGCAGCCCTCTGAAAATCAATCCACCACGGCTTGCTTTTCCTGTGTGAGAACAAACCCACCCAGATAGCAAGCAATTGTGATGCAAGTTGAAAATGACTTGCTAAGCTATTGCTAGACTTGCCAGGCTTCACAAGTTTGTTGCACAATTGCAGCAACTCTACATTGCATGACTCCAGATCAACTTTCTTTGCAAACATTCTGCAAGTCTGCTGCAAGTTCTGGTTCAGTTATGTTGTGCAATAGTCATCCCACCACAGGGGTCACTGTGGCTGAATTTTCATACTGTAGACTTGTAGAGCTCTTGCTGTAGACTCAGCATTGCAACTTTGCTCTTGCTAGAGACTTGCCACGCACATTTGCTGCAAATTGGAAAAGTGTTATTTAGAATTTGTATCAAGTGCTCTGCAAGTGTACAACTTGCCAGTGAAAATGTGCAGCAAGGTAACAAGACTTAGGCTATGTTCACATCTGGGTGTTGCTATTTAGGCTGCATTCACACTTGAGCGTAGCGATTTTTACCACGATTTTACCGCGATTTTCAGGCGTGTTTGGAGGCAGGCATTGACATCTATCAAAAACGCAGGTAATCAGCCCAAAAAGAAGCTCATGTACTTTTTTCAGCTACAGGTGTTTTGCTTCAGGCGTTAAAATGCTCAGATGTGAACAGGGGCCATTTAAATGAATGGGGTTTTACTTGTTGGGCGTTTTGGAATGTTTTTTTTAGCGTTTTTGGAGCTAAAAAATGCTCAAAAACGCCTAGGTGTGAATGGAGCCTAAGGCTCCATGTACACGGGACGTTGTTAAAAGTCCCTTTGAATGCTGGAATTTTTAGGACGTTTGAAACGTCTATTCGGTCGCGTTTGTACCCGCGTTTAGCGGGCGTTTAGTGGCGTTTGCGGGCGTTTGCGTTTAGAAGCGTTCCTAGAGGTCAAAAAAATGATTCCCCTTTAAAATGGAAAACGCGAACGCTAAACGCGGGTCATTGCGTTCAGAACTGCCTGCAAATGACTGTAAACGACCCTGTGTACATGGACAGATAAGATAAAATGTAGATGGGTTCAGGGGCTTCTGAAAAAAACGCCCAACTGCTCCTAAACGGCCATTTCTAGCGTCCCGTGTACATGGAGCCTTACAGGTGTTTTTTTAGGCGTTTTTCAGGTGTTTTTATGGGCATTTTTTTAGGCATTTTACAGGCCTTTTTACAGGCGTTTTTGTGCAGGCGTTTTTAGGTTGACAAGTGACCAATGGAAAAAAATAAAAATGCTTGTAATCTGCCCAAAAAAAAGCTCAGTGTTGGGAGTTTTGCTTAAAACATCAAAATGCTCAGATGTGAACAGGGGCCATTGAAAGGAATAGGATTTATCTTGTTGGGCGTTTTTTGAGCTGATCCTAGACAGAAAAACGCCTACATGTGAACTTAGCCTTACAATTGAAACACTGCCACAAATTTGTGGAAAGTTATCCTTGCTATCTGGGTATATACACATAAATATGTATACATTCATACACATTGAAAGAACACAATTTTTAACAGACAGGGATATTATGCAGCACATTTGGTGATCCTTACCCTTCTGGATGCAAGTCTTTCAAATATATGAAGAAGTGACGGGCCTATCCATTCAGGGAACACCTGAAATAACCCTACTTTCTAAACTCCAAAGATGGAAATCAAAGGCCAAGAAAGGCCTTCTCCACGGTTCTCTTACTGCGACTAGAACAGTAATACCTAGACACTGGAGATCCAATAGTTGCCCTTTCATCTAGGAACTCTCCCACTTACAATGCATGGCGGAACTGACAGCTCACCTTCATAAAAAATGTGATCAATACTTCTCCACTTGGAGCAGATGGATCTATTAAATGAGCAATGAGCAATTCAGAAATCATTTATAGCAACACAGATAATTCATCTATGACTTCAAAGTCACAGTCGGCCTCCTCATTGGTCCTCGTTTCCTCATCCAATCTTTTCCTTTGTACCTCCTCACCTATACCTTCTTCTACAACTCAACATTTCTCTCTATTCGGAATCTAACTGGAACTGTCCTCTACCGTCCCCATGCTGGAACCTGCACCCTTACATACTTGCATTATAAGGTTATTGAAGTTATTCTGATAAACAAGAATTCTTTACCACCTTGCTATGCATTGGAAATATCCAAGAAACTTTTACTACTAAAAAAAATAAAAAGAAACAACACAATGTGCAAGTTCCTAATAACATAACAATTTTTCATTTTTTTTAGTTCAATTCCACTTTGAGGTACACAAACAGCATATAATTGCGGCACAATTCTTTAGCAGTTTAATGGTATAAAAAAAAAAAATCTTTCTATTACAATCTGCAAATGCTGTAATTTTCTAAAATTGTCAACAAATTACAATGTCACATAGCAATTTGATATTTAATGTACAGAAAGTCCCCAGAAATCTCATTTCCCGCATGTGTGATTGTCTCACTGCTTTTTCCAGAAGTCTGCATAGAAATATAAGTCACATTTTTTAGGAATTGTAATTCAAATGAAGATTTATTTTTGTGAAGATGCTCCTAAACAGGGTAATATACATTAGACTTTGATTATACAATATATATATAATATAATTATATATTTTACAATGTTAGGGTCTCACTAAACAATCCATCTCATTTGTATCTAATCAGGTAAGCCCAAGCACTACATAGTTGGAATATGGAAAGGAGATTGTACAATCAGATTGTAACATGTATGGTCCACTTAGTGCCGGTTCACACTATTGCGATGCGGGAACACTGCGAATATACTGCGTGTTCCCGCATCGCATTCGCAGCACAGGCAGTTCACACTGCCATATGCGAATCGCTGGGGGATGTCAATTCAAAGTTAACGACACCCCCAGATCTGATTGCATATCGCAGTGCGATCTGACAGTTCGCACATGAATAAGATCGCATGCGAACTGATTCTGCTGCGGACCAAAAAAAGGGTCCTGTGCGATTTCACTGCGATTGCGGTGCAAATTCAGCAATACAAACTGTATGGCTGAGTTCACACAGCACAGACATTGCATGTGATTTTAGGAGCAGTGCGCTCCAAATTACATGCGATGTCTGCCTTTGCAATAGTGTGAACCGGCACTTAAGGCTCTTCAGTTAAAGGGCAGAATAAGTGTGCATACACTGCCTGCCTACACCCCCAACCTAAAATACCCCACCCTCTAATATCCTAGCCTAGCCACTTACTTACCTAAATCTTGGAGCCTGGACCCTTCACAATGTTCATATCCTACGGACTGAATGTCCATAGTCCCTGGCAGCAGCTACCATCTTTGGTGTTATGCAGTAGACTTCTATGGGACTGTCTTCTATTTCCAGCCTAGGGGGGTGGCCCATTAGAAGTCAACTGTGCAGCAGGGAAGTCAAATGAAAGAGTAGTTGACGTTTGGAATAGACTTCCAGCAGAGGTAGGGAGTCAGGCTACAGTAAGTGGATTCATATATGCTTGGGACAAACATAAATCTATGCTCATACAAAAAAGTAAAAAAATAAAAATATATACAGGTGCATCTCATACAATTAGAAAATCTTTAAAAAAGTTAATTTATTTCAGTAATTCAATTAAAAAAGTGAAATGTCTATATTTTGTACAGATGCGTTACACACAGGGTGATACATTTCAAGCATTTCTTTCTTCTAATTTTGATGATTATGGCTTACAGCTAGTGAAAACCCAAAATTCTGTATCTCAGAAAATTAGAATATTACATAAGACCTATAAAAAAAAAATGGATTTTTAATACAGAAATGTTGACTTACTGGAAAGTATGTCCATTTACAGTAAAGTATGCACTCAATACTTGGTCAGGGCTACTTTTGCAAGAATTACTGCATCTGTGGGGTATTGTCAAGAGGAAGATTAGAGACACCAGACCCAACAATGCAGATGAGCTGAAAGCCGCTATCAAAGAATCGTGGGCTTCCATAACACCTTAATAGTGCCACAGGCTGATCGCCTCCATACCACGCTGCATTGATGCAGTAATTCTTGCAAAAGTAGCCCTGACTTACTTTTCATTAAGGCAACATTTCTGTATTAAAAATCCAATTTTTTTGCTGGTCCTATGTACCGTATATACTCGAGTATAAGCCGACCCGAGTATAAGCCGAGGCCCCTACTTTTACCACAAAAAGATGGGAAAAATAATTGACTCGAGTATAAGCCTAGGGTGAGAATGCAGGGGGGCGGGCATGGTACAGGAGAATGCAGGGTGACTGGCATGGTGCAGGAGAATGCAGGGTACTGGCATGATGCAGGAGAATGCAGGGTGCTGGCATGGTGCAGGAGAATGCAGGGTACTGGCATGGTGCTGGAGAATGCAGGGTACTGGCATGGTGCAGGAGAATGCAGGGTACTGGCATGGTACAGGAGAATGCAGGGTACTGGCATGGTACAAGAGGATCCGGGGTTGTGGGCATACTACAGGAGATGCAGTGCTGTGGGCATGGTACAGGTGGACCATGCCCGCAGCACTGCATCCCTTGTAGTGTGCCCGCAGCCCTGCATAATGGCAGGTAGTGAAGCTGTTTCACTTACCTGTTCCAGAGGCGCCTTCATTTTTAAAATGGCGCCGCCCGGCGCCGACACGTCATTGCGCACGCGCCGCCGCCACTCGTATAATTTTGGCTCAATAATGAGTTGGTGCACCCTTTGCAGCTATAACAGCTTCAACTCTTCTGGGAAGGCTGTCCACAAGGTTTAGGAGTGTGTCTATGGGAATGTTTGACCATTCTTCCAGAAGCACATTTGTGAGGTCAGGCACTGATTGTTGGAGAGAAGGCCTGGCTCTCAATCTCTGCTCTAATTTATCCCAAAGGTGTTCTATCAGGTTGAGGTCAGGACTCTGATTAGGCAGTCAAGTTCCTCCACCCCAAACCCGCTCATCCATGTCTTTATGGACCTTGCTTTGTGCACTGGTGCGCAGTCATGTTGGAACAGGAAGGGGCCATCCCCAAACTGTTCCCACAAAGTTAGCAGCATGAAATTGTCCAAAATGTCTTGGTATGCTGCCGCTTTAGGAGTTTCCTTCACTGGAAGTAAGAGACTAAGGCCAAACCCTGAAAACAACCCCACACCATAATCCCGCCTCCACCAAATGATTTGCACCAGTTCACAAAACAAGGTCCATAAATACATAAATGAGCAAATTTAGGGCAGGAAAACCTGACTGGCCTGCACAGAGTCCCAACTTCAGCCTGATAGAACACCTTTGGGATGTTTATAGCAGAGACTGCAAGCCAGACATTCTTATCCACATCAGTGCTTGACCTACAAATGCGTTCTGGAAGAATGGTCAACCATTCCCCTAGACACACTTCTAAACCTTGTGGACAGCCTGCCCAGAAGAGGTGAAGCTGTTAGGGCTGCAATCGGTGGGCCAACTCAGTATTGAACCCTACAGACTAAGACTGAGATGCCATTAAAGTTCATGTGCGTGTAAAGGCAGGTGTCCCAATACTTTTGGTAAAATAGTGTGTATATATATATATATATATATATATATATATATATATATATATATATATTTATTATATAATATATTAGGATATTATGAGGCAAATTATTTGTAAGAGTCGGTTCACACTGGGGCGACACGACTCCTTACTACTTCGGGGGCGACTTGTGCATTACCATGCACCACGACTTCGAAGCGACTTGCAGGGACTTCACATAATGGAAGCCTATGCAAGTCGCTCCGAGGTCGCCCAAAGTAGTACAGGACCCTTTTTCTAAGTTGGAGTGACTTGTGTCGCTCCTATTAGAACGGCTCCTGTAGCGGTCAATGGACCGTGAGGGAGCGCGACTTGTGTCTTCTATTATTAGGTTAATCATTGGATACTACTGAAAATGTGTAGAGGAATGGAATATGTAGCCACATCCTAGCCTTTCAAATAATGAATTGAAAAAGTCTGTGTTGTCTTAATTGCTAATTAATGGCTGAATGGATTCCTAATTACTATTGAAACATATAAAAGTGTGTGTATAGCTAACATGTGTTAGATGTATTTCTATCTGAAGAAGGGCGCTATCTTACCAGCCTGAAACAGTTATGTGAAATACTTCTGAGATGTAAGGAGTTGTACTTTATGGAATTTTTTCCAATAAATGTTATTTGCAGCAAACCCTGTGGAATTTATATATATATATATATATATATATATATATATATATATATATATATATATCTATATACAGAGAGAGAGATCTCTCTCTCTCTATATAGATAGATAGATAGATAGATAGATAGATAGATAGATAGATAGATAGATAGATAGATAGATAGATGTACATTAGGGATGCACCGAATATTCGGCGGCCGAACATTATTCGGCCGAAAATAGAGAAAATAGCACTTTCGGCGTTCGGCCGAATAAGTCAAAAGGCCGAATAATTTTGAGCCGAACAATGTCAGCTTCCGCCCTGACCGCTCACCTTCCTCATTGCGGCTCGCGGCTCCCTTCTCACACGCCGCCGGTGTCCTGTCCGGCCGCGAGTAGGGGGTGTGACGTCACGCGCGCGTCCCGCCCCCTGCTCCTGACTGCGGCTCCTTCACACTAGGTCCACGCCCCGCCCCCCTGTTCGCGGCTTTTGGCTCTGGCTGCAGTTCAGGTATGTGATGTGGAGCTGAGCACTTTTGGGGGAGAATACGGTAGCTGGCAGCTGCACAAGCATTAGTGTGCAGACTGCCATATGTTGTTGCCACTTGCCATGCTCATTACATTAGAGTGCCCTATAAAGTGCCCCTTAAAAAAAAAAAAAAGAAAAAAAATGTGCCCAACAGAGTGCTCCCTTGACATAAAATGTGGCCATCAGCGTGCCCCTTATTTTATGCTAAGGGACATGCTGATGAGCATATTTTATGTTAAGGGGCACTCTGATGGGCATATTTTATTTTAAGGGGAACGCTAATGGGCATATTTTATATTAAGAGCAACGCTGATTTAAATGTTTTGTTTTGCCCATCAGAGTGCACCCTAACATAAAATGTGCCCATCAGCGTGCCCCCTAACATAAAATGTGCCCATCAGCGTGCCCCCTAAAAATTGGCAAAATAAATGGAAAAAATGCGAAACACCGCGTTCGGTATTCGGCCTTCGGCCAAGCATTTCATTATTATTCGGCTTCGGCCAAGAATTTCATTTCGGTGCATCCCTAATGTACATAGATATATATTAACATTTGTTTAATTATGGAGCAGACTTGATGGACCACTCAGTGGTTTATTTTTTTCTGCTGTCATTGTTCTATTTTTCCAAAATTTGTCCTGCTGGATGCGCACAGTGTGGTGGGCCAAGGCTCTGGTTTCGCATTATGTATAGTAGATTGCTGTGGCAGGGGAGGTGGGGTTTATTGGTTGCACAGTCATCAGGAAGGGTAAGTATACTTCCCCTGAAAGGATACTTACCATTTAGGTCTTATGCACACTGGCCTTTTTTTAACGCTGCTCTTAGGGGCATCTGGCATTTTTTTTTTTTCTGCCTCTAAACGGCCCTACCTGTTAGCCTAGATGTCCATGCACACATAGGCATTTAGAGGATTTTAGAGGTTGAGGCAGAAAAAAAAAAACACATTGCCAGTGCGTTCAGGAGCAATGGTGTTTTGGCAGAAAAAAAGCTTGACATGTAAATGCGTCTAAACACACGTTAACACTAGGCGTTATTAGTACTAGTGACCCTGCCGTTCAGCATTCAGGATGAGAAACACACAGACATTTCTTCAAAAATGTAAGAATCTGCAAAAATTATTTCTAACATGCATACAATGACTATAGCTTGCATTGAGTAGTTTATTGTTTTATTCTCAAGAAAACTGGGGACACTCCAATGGGAACCGGCACTGTGCGAAATAAAGCATGTTTTTTCTTGGCCTATAAGTTCTGAAGCCTCTGGATCAGCATGAGAGGCAGGAGCAAGTACTTTCAGAAGGGAAGGTTTCAGCCTCTGCATTTCTTCAGTACAGGTTTCCTTCCACCAGAAAATTTGGGAAAAATTCTTATTGACCTCTGCTGATTCAGAAGCAATGAGCCATGCCACCCTGGGGATTTGTCATACATTACACTGAAATCTCTGCTCCAAGGATCTGATTGTATGGAAACAATGTTGCTTGTGTAAAGCTAGCCTAAGCAATGAAGGCCCCAATACACAGATATCAGTGCACAATACAGAGCCATTGTCAATCCATGTATCTGGGTAACAAGAATCACTCGTAATCAGAAAGATTTAAATTCTGTATTATCTGTGAAGGTGAACAGAGCTACCCCATCACTCCCTACTGCTGCCTTACAGATAAGATAGGAGACCCTGAGAGACAGTACAGGAAGATTTTACAAAATGAAAGCCCATAAGGTTATAGGGAGCGGCACTGACACTGTCCTCAGTGCATGTTCAGCCACCAGGCTGCGTAACATCTGGTTGATGTTGGCCGATTCCTGCACTGTAACAATTGACACTGGTCCAACAGACAGCCTCCTAGCAACCTATAATGCTCTGGGGCCTGGCCACCTGCACCCTAGCAGCCAATAATGCTGTGAGGCCTGACCCCAGTGTCCTAGTATCCAATGAAGCTGTGCAGCCTGGCCACCTGTGTCCTAGCAATCAATGATGGCTGTGCTCCCTGGTTGTCTGCGTCCTAGCAACCAATAATGTTGTGAGGCCTGGCCCCAGTGTCCTAGTATCCAATGAAGCTGTGCAGTCTGGCCACCTGTGTCCTAGTATCAATGAAGCTGTGCAGTCTGGCCACCTGTGTCCTAGTAATCAATGATGGCTGTGCTCCCTGGTTGTCTGCGTCCTAGCAACCAATAATGTTGTGAGGCCTGGCCCCAGTGTCCTAGTATCCAATGAAGCTGCGCAGCCTGGCCACCTGTGTCCTAGTATCAATGAAGCTGTGCAGTCTGGCCACCTGTGTCCTAGCAATCAATGATGGCTGTGCTCCCTTGTTGTCTGCGTTATAGCAACCAATAATGTTGTGAGGCCTGGCCCCAGTGTCCTAGTATCCAATGAAGCTGCGCAGCCTGGCCACCTGTGTCCTAGTATCAATGAAGCTGTGCAGTCTGGCCACCTGTGTCCTAGCAATCAATGATGGCTGTGCTCCCTGGTTGTCTGCGTCCTAGCAACCAATAATGTTGTGAGGCCTGGCCCCAGTGTCCTAGTATCCAATGAAGCTGCGCAGCCTGGCCACCTGTGTCCTAGTATCAATGAAGCTGTGCAGCTTGGCCACCTGTGTCCTAGCAATCAATGATGGCTGTGCTCCCTGGTTGTCTGAGTCCTAGCAACCAAGGACGCTGTGCCCTTGCATAGTCCTGGCAACATGTACACTTTAGTGGGCATGCATATCATTTGATTAAAGGGTACTTTGGGGATATATTCCTTTGAATCTAAACAATCAGACATGTGTGGATGGTCAGCTGAAAACAAACTAATACCAACTGTACTCTCTAGGATGGGGATAGATCACAGGTTTCAACTAAAAACCTCAAAGCAGCCCAGAGTTCAATGTGGCAAATGCAACTGATTTCATACATAACTAATAATAATATACTGATAATATCCTAATTTATTTATTTTCTCCCTCTAATCAATCTAATGGCCAACAGACCTACAGCTGGCTTACAAAAACCAGCTTCACAAATAAACCTCCATTTCCAGTCCAAACAAACCGAAATAACCACATTTTTTTACACATTTGGGATAACTAGGTGGAGAATCTTCACTCCAAAAATTTTGTAAATATTCCCTACAATTATCCATTCATGTGAAAAACATCTGCACATGATACGGTATTCAAAATGAACAGGAATTTGCTTTTCACGTGATTGGATAATTAAAGTGAATATTCACCTATTTTTGGATTAAGGATTCGAAGGTAGATTTCACACGGGGGTCTGATAGGGTCCACCCGTCTGTTTTTCAGGCGGACCCGATCCGACCTTTCATTCTCCCATATGGGCAGTCAGATATAAACAGACTTGTGTCTATTTTACACCGGGCTAACTCTGATCTGGCAAAAATGAACAGTAGAGGATTCGTTCCACTCTGTCTGGCCGAATCAGAGGGCTTTGGATGTAAACAGACAGCCAGTTCCTTTACATCTGAATGCACATAGAGCAGAGCAGGCTTTGCCCACTTCACTTTTGCAGAGCTGTCATCCGGCCGCTCAGCTCAGCACAGCAGGGGATCAGAGAAAACCGGATGTGGACCGCGTGAAAGGGTCCTTAAAGAAGAACTTCAGTCAAAACTCATACATGAAAAAAAAAAAAACACTTCCAGCATGTTAAAAAATTATTTATACAATATAGTTACTTTATTTATAAAAATAATGTGTTAAAATGTTATTATTACTGCACCCACCCTGTTTCCGATGGTGGCCATTTTAACTGAGGGCAGCCGGGATCTGTTATTTTCTGGGGAATGCACTCTTCAATCCCATGATGCAATAGTAAAGCATGTGCCTGCACACTAAGGATAACCTCTGTCCTCCTCCACTTTCCAACACCCTCAAAATTAAATCTGAGGATTAAAAAAGGGGTTCCCGAATTCTCCTGGGATCTGTGGTGCTAATATTTTAGGAGTCAATGGGAGTAGAGCCCTATGTCATTCCCCTAGGTGACTGAAAGGGGACATAGACCGGAAAAAAAGAGGGGATTTGGAGATCCAAACATTTGATTTTTAATCCAATTGTACTATAAGAGGGGGAGAATATTAAGACAATTAAAACTGAAAGTTTTCTCTAACTCATTTAGTAAATTGGCTTCTATAGTTTCTCCTTTTAAACCACTGAGCCTTCACTGCATAATTTCCAGGATAAGTCTTGTATTTCTTCAGGATGTAAACACATGCTCTAAATAATATGAAAGCAATGGAAAAGGTACCCACTTATGGAATAATTAGACCTTTTGTCCTCTCTGACAACCAGCTGCGTGAATGAGATATTAGTCAGGTGGTCTCAGTTGGAAGTGCTTGATGGCGTACGCACAGGGGGTGATTTACTAAAGGCAAATAGACTGTGCACTTTGCAAACTACAGTTGCCCTCTGCAAGTGCAGTTGCTCCAGAGCTTAGTAAATGAGGTAAGGCTTCACTTTGCAAAGAGTACCCAATCACGTGCAAGGAAAATAAAGAGATAAAAAACCAGCATTTTTGCTTGCACATTATATAGTTACATAGTATTTGAGGTTGAATAAAGACAACAGTCCATCCAGTTCAACCTGTGTAGGTGTGTGTGGTTGTATTCATTTCTCATACCCCTGAATGTTTCGATCCTAGAGATGTACCACCATTTGTGGTAGGGAATTCCACAGTCTTGTAGCCCTTACAGTAAAGAACCCCCTGCATAGCCTGTGGTTAAATCTCTTCTCCTCTAAACACATTGTATGACCTCGTGTCCTCATGCATTCCTTGCGACTGAATAGTTTTTTTTCTATGCTCTGATCACCGTTGAGGTATTTGTAAATCACTATCATGTCCCCTCTCACGCGTCTCTTCCCCAAGGAGAATAAATCTAGTGCTGGATGATGGAAGTCAGAAGAGCTTCTGCTCATTTACTAAGCCTCAAAGCAACTGCTCTTGCAGAGTGCAACTGAACTTTGCAAAGTGCGCAGTCTTTTTCCTTTAGTAAATCAACCCCTTGGGTCCTGTTCACACCTGAGCGTTTTTCAGCTCATAAAACGCTCATCTCTGAAGTCTCAAAACGCCCAACAAGGAAAATCCCATTAATTTCAATGGCCCCTGTCCACATCTGAGCGTTTTGTCACCTGAAGCAAAACGCCAGAAGTTCAAAAAAGTACATGAGCTTCTTTTTTGGCAAACTACAAGTGTTTTTGTTAGATGTCAATGCCTGCCTCCAAACACCTGCAAAAAAACACCTTAAAAAGCCCCAAAAAAACGCCTGAAAATAATACTCTCAGGTGTGAATAGAGCCTTAAGCCTCGTACACACGCAGCGATTGTTGGCCGTGAATTTTCGGCCAACGTCCGATTGGCCGATTTTCAGCTTGTTAGTATGATGCTTCCGACAACCGACTCCGACTTTTCGGCCGAACAAAATCTGGTGTGCAGACCATAACATTTTTGTTGGCCGTCATCAGAACGGCCGATTTTCCGTCAGTCAGTACAGATTTCGGCAGACAAAAATCTGATGAGCAAGACTGGGCATGCTCAGAGAAGAAAAAACACACGGAAAGTAAACCAGCACATGACATCACTTCTGAAGTTGGTTTTTGTTGGCCGAGAAAATTTGTGTGCAGTCTAGAGCACATTTCAACCAACACAACAACACTGGACAAAAGACGGCCGATCGGTTGATGCGTGTGTACAAAGCATTAGGCCCTGTTCACACCTGAGCGTATTTCAGCTCGTAAAATGCTCATCTCTGAAGTCTCAAAACGCCAAACAAGCAAAATCCCATTAATTTCAATGGCCCCTGTTCACATATGAGCGTTTGTCGCCTGAAGCAAAACGCCTGAAGTTCAAAAAAGTACATGAGCTTCTTTTTTGGCAGATTAAAAGCATTTTTGTTAGATGTCAATGCCTGCCTCCAAACACCTGCAAAAAATGCCTGGAAAAAGCCCAAAAAAAAAAACGCCTGAAGAAAGCCTGAAAAAAACACCTGAAAAATGCCTGAAAAACACCCCAAAAAACATCTGAAAATAATACGCTCAGGTGTGAATGGAGCCTTATGCCTCGTACACATGCACCGATTATCGGCCGACCGACCGTCCGACTTTTGTCCAGAGTGGTGTTGTGTTGGTTGGAATGTGCCTAGACTGCACACAAATTTTCTCGGCCAACAAAAATCTACAGAAGTGATGTCATGTGCTGGTTTACTTTCCGTGTGTTTTTTCTTCTCTGAGCATGCCCAATCTTGCTCATCAGATTTTTGTCTGCCGAAATCTGTACTGACTGACGGAAAATCGGCCGTTGTGTTGATGGCCAACAAAAATTTTATAGCCTGCACACCAGATTTTATTCGGCCGAAAAGTTGGAGTCGGTTGTCGAAAGCATCATACTAACAAGCCGAAAATCGACCGATCGGACGTTGGCCGAAAATTCCCGGCCAATAATCGATGCGTGTTTATGAGGCATAAGAGTCAGCCAGTAAAGAACATTGCATGAATCATGATCCTCCCCTTTATCAAAGA
This sequence comes from Pelophylax lessonae, assembly GCF_965119305.1. Lineage (NCBI taxonomy): Eukaryota > Metazoa > Chordata > Amphibia > Anura > Ranidae > Pelophylax > Pelophylax lessonae. Next base: position 111,177,835 of record NC_138771.1, read on the forward strand.
CCATCTGATCAATGCCGCAATCATGTGACGGAATGCCGTAGATATTGGGATTACAGTTAATGCCGCAATGGATAAATCTTTCAGAACTGCCATACTTCTTATATCATTTGTCCTACATTTTACCATAAAGTGGCTATTTATTTTGAGTATAGATCCACTTTAAAAACGGACACTTGTGACCAATAATATAGAGATGTAATAAAATGTTCTCAAAATCCTGACCAGCACCAGAATGTGAAAAATATTGATTTGTTTATCGGACAGGAAACTCTGAGATAAAGCATGCCTTCCAGAACTTGGAAGTAAATCAATGTCCGGCAGAACATGTTAATGCTCCCATGTTCTCATTACAAAGTCAGATTATTTGTTTGCAAATTGAACGGCTTCAACGATGGTAAAACGAACAAAACGTGGCGCTACAAAGGCTCAACGCACTGATAGATAAAAGGGCAGATTTACTGTATGTGTGACTAATGACATGTAATATGTACAGAATGCAGCATGACTCTACACTGCTATAACACCAATATAACTACCAATAACACAAAGGAAAGAATAATAAGGCTTAATGGAAAATCTCGAGATGTGCATTATTTTATTCTGCTACGCCTTCCATGACTCAAGCCCCCAAAAAAACAAGATAGCAGAAAATGAAGCTGAAACGATGTATACTAAGGCTGCGTTAGAGCGAACAACCACCAAGGAGCATTCCATGAAAATAACAAGGATATCTGCCATGTAAATATGACTCTTCCCTTCAGCCATTAGCTAAGAACCGGTGACCGATGGAACAAGTGAGTGAAGTATGGTGCTTACTGACCTAAAGATGACAGTTTAATGGAATCATTTGTCATCCTGGTAGTAAGTCTCAATTGAAAACAATAAAGCTGGAATCCGAGGTAGCGAGACTTACTAGCAATGACAGACTCATCGGAATTAACACTTGGTGCTCACAATAAGGACAACTCTTCAGACATGGGGGACTGTAATATTTTCCAGCAGTGCCATACATTTATTTATGATAAAGCATGACAAGAATTGCTTTTACTACTGAGAATGCACACAGTCTAGATCCTGATGTTCTATGGTAATAACAATACCCCAAAAAGTTTATTTAGTAAATAACTTGCTTTGATGCAATGATGTGCATTATAATGCAATAAAATGGTAGTTATAGATAAAATAAAATGGAAAATATTGTCCCACTGACACAAACAGCGCCTGAACAATAAAGCCTACAATTAAAGGCTATATTTGTGTTTAAAAAAAAATATATATATATATATATATAATATATATATATATACTGTATATACTAAAATGTCTGATGGATAAATATATATATATCTATATATATATTTTTTATATATATATATATATATATATATATATATATATATATATATATATATATATATAGATATAAAATAAAAACATGTTTTTATATATATATATATATATATATATATATATATATAGATATAAAATAAAAACATGTTTTTATATATATATATATATATATATATATATATATATATATATATATATATATATATATATATATATAGATAGATAGATAGATAGATAGATAGATAGATAGATAGATAGATAGATAGATAGATAGATAGATAGATATACATATTATAAAATAAAATGACTGGTGGACAAAAAAATTGGCATGTTATGTAATAATATTGTCCCACTGACACAAATACACAAATAGCACCTGAAGTAAACAGGCTACAATTGAAGTTTTTGATTTGTGTTCATAAAAAAATAAATAAATGCAGACTGCATCTCTTTTACTATCATGCGATTGTTTGTAGTGTTGTTCTTAATTTTTTATGGCATACCTCTAAATAAAGAATTTAAAAAAAAAAAAAAAATATATATATATATATATATATATATATATATATATATATATATAAATATTATATTATATCTCTATAAAAAAATATATATATAAAATATATATATATATATATATTTTTTATATATACTTTTTTTATAGAGATATAATATAATATTTATATATATATATAATTTATATATATTTATAATAAATATTATATATAAGTATAATAAAAGTGATAAAATATATTACTGAATAACATTAATAAATAATAAATATATCTTTAAAAAATAAATATAATATTATACCCTAAATAAAAAAGAAAAGAAGTCATAAAAAAAATGGCTAATATCATTAACATAAATATAAAATGTTTTATGTGCTGTAAGTGGGATATATATATATATATATATATATACATATATACACACATTTACACTGTATACTATATAAATATATACAACATATCATAATCGTAAATTGTAAATTGCCAGTGTTATTGCTCAGGTGTACAGATGCTATATGGGTCTGTGGGACAATACTTTAAATTATAAATTATTATTCCATCATTATTATTATTATATATATGTATCCCATAGGTTTGTATCCCATTGTCATTGCAGAATAATAAGGACCAGGACAATGAAATGAAAGTCACCCCATTAGTAGGAAAAGAAGAAGCGATCCTGATAGGACCCCATAATAAATAGAAGGGGGGGGGATTCCTGATAAGAGGGGGTTCTCTATACAAAGCCAATGATGAGAATTGTATAAAGAAGGATATAATGTCCCCTCTCTATAGATGGAGAGATGAGTGTGGAGAGGGGTGAGGAGGATACATTGTATCCATGGATAGAGAAGTTAGTTTGGGATGCTCCCAGTAGGGTGTGCCTCCATTGTAGATGATGCAGAGTGATGATGATGATGGGTGTGTAGGGTACACCTCGCTCAGGACCAGGGACAGCAGCTGCAGGATTATATACTGTATGATGAAGAGCTGTGACACACACATACAGTCTATGGGGACATGCCTATCCCTTCTCTCTATAGCAACAGATCAGAAGACACCGATCCCAGCACACTGCGGAGAGAGAGAGAGAGGGGTCCCCTGTGCCACCCCCGGATCTGCTGTACTTTCCCTGGCAGTGCCCTTTCCCTGGCAGGGGTAGATGATATGACAGACAGGTGTGCCCCCCTGTACCTGCAGTGCCGTGCTCCTCTTCCTCCTCTTCTCAGGCAGTACACAGCTCTTCCTTCTATTGTGCTCCAGCTTCCCAGCCACACGCTGAGACTACTAATCAACCCGGGAAGATGGATGGACACACCGCCTCCAGCGGCCGCCCGGCAACCTGACTGAGGAATGGAGAAGAATGCACCAGAGAGGGAGAGGAGGGAGGGGGAGGCTGTTACCATGGTGACGCCTGGCTGCCCCTTCCTCCTCCTCCTCCTGTGTGCCTTGTAGTAAAGGAATAGAGCATGACACCGGAGGGGATGTGTGTGCTGTGTGTCCCCATCTGTCCCCCCCACCCCATCATTTATATATATAATGGGAGGTCATGTGATCACCTCTCAGTGCTGTGTAATGAGGGAGGAGGGGAGAGCACTTCCATTCATTCATTTCCACGAGTCATGACTAGGGAATGGCAGTCACCATACACCTTACAATCTGACTATTCACTCTATATCCAACCAATCAGCTCCTTCTACTAGATCTAATGGTGGCCATAGACACTTTCATAAATGATCAATATCATTGATTATTCCCCTTGGAAGAGATTGATCAGTAAAGATATCTTTCATTTATCAATGCACCAATAGAATAATCATTCCAATCACAAGAGATCAATCAGAAAAGATATTGATTATTATATTATTATATAGGATTTATATAGTACCAACAGTTTACGCAGGGCAAGATTGTAAGCTCTAACGAGCAGGGCCCTCCGATCCCTACTGTATTAAAGTGTATTGTATTTGTACTGTCTAACTCCAAGTTGTAAAGCACTGCGTAAACTGTTGGCACTGTATAAATCCTATATGATAATAATAATTTAATAATCAATATCTTTTCTGATTAATCTCTTGTGATTGGAATGATCATTCTATTGATGGCCATCGGTTCCTTGATTAAAGAAAGATATATTTACCGATCAATCTCTTCCAAGGGGAATAATCAATCTATTGATGGCCTGACACACTTTAATAAATGATCAATTTATTTTCTGATCAATCTCTTCTGATGAGAATATTCAATCTATTGATGGCCTTACACGCTTTAATAAATGATCAATTTATTTTCTGATCAATCTCTTCTGATGAGAATAATCAATCTATTGATAGCCTTACACGCTTTAATAAATGATCAATATATTTTCTGATCAATCTCTTCTGATGAGAGTAATCAATCTATTGATGGCCTTACACGCTTTAATAAATGATCAATTTATTTTCTGATTAACCTCTTCTGATGAGAATAATCAATCTATTAATGGCCTTAATGGCTTTAATAAATGATTCATTTATTTTCTGATCAATCTCTTCTGATGAGAATAATCGATCTATTGATGGCCTTACACACTTTAATAAATGATCAATTTCTTTTCTGATTAATCTCTCCTGATGAGAATAATCAATCTAGTGGTGACCATACACATTTAAATAAAAGTGTTTGATTTCTTTTAGAATGAGCCCATGTTTACATTGACTGTGGCTTTGAAATCGTGTGACTTCATATTAAATCGCAGAGTTTTGAAGCCGCATGTCAGTTGTGTGACTTGGAAGACATCAGCGCAGCTTCATGCAGAGATGTCCATGCAGGTTGCGCCCAAAATCACCAAAAGTAGTGCCGATTTGAACAGTGCGATTGCCGGCAATAGGGTGTGACTTGTCATGTGATTTGACCTATCAGATCGCATGACAAGTCGCTCTAATATGAACAAGGGCTCAGTCTCTTCCGATAGGAATAATCAATCTATTGGTGGCAATATATGCTTTGATGAATGCTAGATTTATTTTCCGATCAATCTCTTCCGACTGAATAATCAATCAATTGGTGGACATACACACTTCAATAAATTATCTTTTTTTTCCAATCTTCTAAAAATAATAAATAATTTATTGGTGACCATACACGCTCTGACAAATGATCAATTTATTTTCCAATACATTTCTTCCAAAGGGAATAATCAATCTATTGATGGCCTTACATGTTCAATAAATGCTAAATTTCTTTTCAGACCAATATCTTCTGAAGGAATCTATTGGTGGCCCTACACACTTTGATAAATGATCAATATATTTTTCAATCAATCTCTTTCGATGGGAATAATCAACCTACTGGTGGCCATGCATGCTTCAATTATTAATCGATTATTTTTCCAATTGATCTCTTCTGATGGTAATAATCAGTCAATTAATGCGATAAACACTTAGATAAATAACTAATCTCTTTTCCTATCAATATCTTCTGATGGAAATAAGCAATCTATTGATGGCTGTACACACTTCGATAAATGAACAATAACTTTTTTGATCAATTGCTTCCAATAGGAATGACCATATACACATTGATAAGTAATTGATTTCTTTTCTGATCGATCTCTTCGGATGGGAATAATCAATTTATTAATGGCCATATATGCATTAATAAATGACTGATTTCTTTATAATTGATTACTTCTGAAGGGAAAAATCTATTGGTGGACACACACATTTCAATAAATGATAGATTTATTTTCTGATCGATCTCTTCAAGGTGAATAATAATAATCTATTGGTGGCCATACATGCTTTCATTATTGATTGACTTCTTTTCTGATCAATCTCTTCCAACAGGAAAAATCAAGCTATTGGTGGCCATACACGCTTTCATTAATAATTCATTTATTTTCTGATCAATCTCTTCCGATGAGAATAATCAATCTATTTGTGGCCATACACACTTCGATAAATGGTTGATCTGTTTTTTGAGCAATATCTTCTGATAAGAATATTTAGTCTATTAGTGGCCATAGACACTCCTTTAAATGATTAATTTATTTTCCAATTGATCTCTTTCGATAGAAATAATCGATCTATAGTCGAAAACCCATTTAAATGATATGCCACAGCCGGGGAAGTGAATTTCAAAGATTAGTTAAGGTACATCCATAATCATATTAATCGTAAGTTTAGAGAACCAGGAAGGGGTTAGTAAATATGTAATTTACCAGCTCCTTCCTTTTCTGAATGGACAGAGTCATAGTCAGTAACATTGTAAAAAAATAAAACAAAATTATAAAAAATAATACAATTAAACCACCTAAAAATAAAAACGACTGACACCAGTGGGTGAATTTCCAGGATCAAAAAGATCACACTTGTGACCAAGGCCTGTCCTTCCACCACAGTGGGGAGGCCCCAAGATGGCAGGAAGGGGGCCCACTGCAGAACTTGTGAAAGGGCCCCGTTGCGGGACTGAAATAATGGGGCCCTGCAATGAGATGAAAGGGCCCCAGGATCAGTGGGAAGAGCCCCAGGCTTGAAGGATGGCCACCAAGTTGGAGGGGCTTTTAAACTAGGAGACGGGGGGGAGGGCTCAGAAGTAGAGTCAGTCAGGAGGGAGCAGAGGACTGAAGGCAGCTGTAGGGTCAGCAGCGACAGTAGGTCCACAATGTCAATTGGCAGGTCTGTGCGGGAAAATCTCAGACCAAACAGGAATAAACATAACCGCCAATTGCGCTAAACTTCCGTAAAACTAAGAGGGGTATTTGCTAATGCCAGGAGCCTAGCTAATAAAATGGATGAGTTGGAAATATTAGTACATGAGGAGGACATAGACCTTGTGGGAATAACAGAGACTTGGTTCGACCCCTCACATGACTGGCTGGCCAATATCCAAGGGTATTCTGTGTACCGGAGGGACAGGGTAGGAAAAAGAGGGGGAGGGGTATGTCTCTATGTCAAGAACAATATAAAGGTGATAGAAAGGAGTGACATTACAGATGGGATGAGCATGGATTTAGAACCTGTGTGGGTTGAACTCCATAGGGAAGGAGAAAAGGGGAAAGTAATTGTGGGGGTTTGCTATAGGCCACCTAACCAAGGGGAGGAGGTAGAGCTGGAATTCTTAGCACTAATGAGTAAAGTGGCAAAATTGGGATCAGTCATCATATTAGGGGACTTCAATTATCCCGACATTGACTGGGGAGAGGGGACTGCACACTCACAGAAGGCCCGTCTATTCACGGAAACCTTACTGGATAATTACATATCACAGTTGGTGGATTCTCCGACTAGAGAAAATGCAGTCCTGGATCTATTGATCACTAATGACCCAGACATAATCTCGGAGGTAGGAGTCCAGGACAACCTGGGCTCTAGCGATCACAGGATGATCACATTTAGCGTAAATAACAATATAACAAGGCAAGTGGGGAACATAAGAACCCTAAACTTCAGAAGGGCAAACTTTCCAAAATTGTACTCATTGATGGAAAGGGTAAACTGGGACCAAACCCTGGGATCCCTGACCACAGAGGAAAAATGGGAATGCTTTAGGAACATATTAGGCAAAGGCATCTTGCAGTGCATTCCTATGGGAAATAAATTTAGAAGAGACAAAGCCAAACCTGGCTGGTTAAACCGTAGCGTCAAAAAACTTATTAGGGGAAAAAAATTGGCCTTCAAGAAGTATAAATCAGAGGGCACAGTATCGGCTTTCGAGCAATACAAGGAGGCAAATAAGAAAAGTAAACAAGAAATCAAGATGGCTAAAATCAACTTTGAGAGACAAATAGCGGAGGATAGTAAAAAAAAACCCAAAGAAATTCTTTAAATATATCAACAGCAAAAAAACTAGGGCAGAGCATATTGCAGACATAATTAGCTATGATGGGGGGATGGTTACAGAGGACACTGAAAAAGCAACTGTGCTGAATGCTTTTTTCTCGTCAGTCTTTATACAGGAAACGGAGGGGTACACTGTTTCCTGGTTAGTAGTAATACACAGGACTTGCCACTATGGCTAACAGAGTGTGAAATCAGGGAAAGGCTGGATAAACTTAACACAAACAAATCACCAGGCCCGGATGGCGTACACCCGAGAGTACTCAAGGAACTCAGTAAGGTTATATCTAGACCACTGTTCCTGATCTTTGCTGACAGTATCAGGACAGGAGATGTACCAGGGGATTGGAAGAAAGCTAACGTGATTCCGATATTCAAAAAGGGCCAGAGGCATATCCCGGGAAATTATAGGCCTGTCAGTTTGACATCAATAGTATGTAAACTTCTGGAGGGGATGATAAGGGACTATATCGTAGAGTTTGCTAAAGACAACAACATCATCAGCAGTAATCAGCACGGGTTTACAAATGGGCGTTCTTGTCAAACCAATCTATTAACATTCTACGAGGAGGTGAGCTGTGAGCTAGATAGGGGGAGACCAGTGGATGTGGTGTACTTGGATTTCGCTAAGGCGTTTGATACAGTTCCCCACAAGCGCTTAATTTATAAAATAAGGTCTGCAGGTATCGACAGCAGGGTTTGCTCTTGGATACGGAATTGGCTTAAAGGGCGTGTCCAAAGGGTGGTAATAAACAGCGCATACTCAGACTGGTCTGAGGTTGTAAGCGGGGTGCCCCAGGGCTCAGTCCTGGGACCAACCTTGTTCAATTTATTCATAAACAACATTGAGGTCGGGATCAGTAGTTCGATATCAGTTTTTGCAGATGACACAAAATTGGCCAGGGCAATAACTGCACAGCATGAAGCAGATATCCTACAGAATGACCTGGACAAAATTACAGAGTGGGCAACGACATGGCAAATGAGGTTTAACGTGGAGAAGTGTAAGGTTTTTCACTTGGGGACTAAAAACATAAAAACACAATACACGTTAGGAGGGGAACCCTTGGGGGAATCAAAAATGGAGAAGGATCTGGGAGTGTTGGTTGATGATAGATTAGGCAACAGCATGCAATGTCAAGTGGCAGCTGCCAAAGCCAGCAGAATATTAGCATGCATAAAGAAAGGGATGTATTCCAGAGATAAGACTATAATCCTTCCACTTTATAAAACTCTGGTCCGACCGCATCTGGAGTATTCTGTCCAGTTCTGGTCACCAGTCCTCAGGAGGGATGTGTTGGAGCTGGAGAGAGTCCAGAGAAGGGCAACTAAACTAATTAGGGGATTGGAGGACCTTGACTATGAAGAGCGTCTACAATCGCTTTGATTTATTCTCCCTGGAGAAGAGACGTCTGAGGGGGGACATGATAGCAATTTATAAATATCTTAATGGGGATCCCAGCTTAGAAAAAAAGCTGTTCATTCGAAGGGATTGCATGAGGACTCGAGGGCATACAATGCGATTAGAGGAGAAGCGTTTTAACCTCAGTCAACGTGGGGGGTTCTTTACTGTTAGGGCTACAAGATTGTGGAATTCTCTACCACAAGAGGTGGTTTCTGCGGGTAGTATGGTGGCTTTCAAAAGACTCTTAGACTTACATCTCAAGGATCAGAACATTCAGGGGTATGTGAGATGATTACAGCCACACACACACCTACACAGGTTGAACTGGATGGACTATTGTCTTTATTCAACCTCACCTACTATGTAACTATGTAACTATGAAGGGAAGGCCCCCGGCCAGGGGTCCGGGGGGCCCTTCATGGTTTCTTGCATCGGGGCCCTGAAGGTTCTAGTTACACCTCTGGCTCTGTGTATGGATCTTAGCATGCAATTTGCATGGGGCTAAAGCAATTTAAGCGCTCATACATAGGATGGCATACTGGTTCCCCCACCGGCTCAGGCAAAACATTTGCTAAAAAAAAAATTGCAGGCAAAATGAGAGCTACCGTTGTTCTTTTTGTAAAAGATAAGGGTTTTGGGTAGATGGTAATAGGGGGGAGTCCACACCCAGCAACTATATAAAAAGATACATAGGAAGGTGAAAGGAGTGGCAGAGGAGCTGGGACAGCACAGAATGTAATTGGCTACGCCCAGTAAAGGAAAAGGCCATGAATAAGGGAGCTGTGCTAGGGAATTGATTCTGACTGCAAGTGAATACAAAAATGTTTATGATAAAGAAAATCACTAGAAGTAAGCATTTGATTTTTCTGTGCTTTTGCCTGCAATTTTTCAGTTGATGAAAGGGTGCCTTTGTGTGCGTTTGTGCCTGGTGTGGTCGATACATATGTTACGATATGATTAGATAGGGCAATTGGCTTATTATACAATAGTTTACAAGGAAGGATAACATGAAAAGAGCAGCTTGACTGTACTAAAGCAAATTCCATTAAAAAAGTGTATCAAATCCATATATCAGCCAGCTCAACAGGCAGAATTTAGTACAAGGACATTGTGATTGCAGTGGATTTCTCAATACTCTCCAATCATTTCAGTAATGGACATCTTAGACTAGGGGCATATTTGTAACCTAGATTCTCCTGCATTCCCCAGCCACCAGTCTATTACCAGAGCAGATGAAAACCAGTGAATGCAAATGAACATTTTGGGCTCAAAATCCTCATTTTTGACATATCCAATGTCCAGCCAAGGTGTATTCTGTCATTCAGCAGAATGGGACTTACATTGGAGGCAAATATTTTAACTGATTTGTTACAACTTTATAAAAGATAATAAAATAAAAAGAGGAACATATTTCAATGATAAAATTATTTTTTTTCAATTATATATCTGAAAAATTCTAGTACAAAAAATAACCGTGTATAGTTTACATTGATATGTATTGATTTATCTTGGACCGCACATTTCATGCATCAGAAATATTGATTCAGAGCACTCTAATACGGAAGTGCCATTCATGAGTCACAACCCTTCTTTAAAAATGTCTGGCTAGAAATTGTACATTCATTTTTGGATGTGGGACTTTTTCTGGAAATCTTATATTAAAGGTTTACAGTGTTTTCAGTGAAATAGGAGAAGTCAGACAGACAGACAGACAGAGGACAGAGCAAAGGTGAAAGTGCTAAATAATTTCTTCTCTTCAGTCTTCACAAAAGAATCGGGGGGCTACACTAACCCAGCTTGTAATGCTAAATTAAATATTATACCTCAGGAAGTACTCCCATAGTTAATAGAAGATAGCCTTAGAACTAAACTAGAGAAACTCAACATAAATAAATCACCGGGACCGGATGGCTTGCATCTGAGGGTTCTTAACTACTTCCGGTCCACGCTATAGCTGAAAGACGGCTACAGCGCGGACTCAAATTTCCGGGAGGCTGTCTTTAAACGGTCTCCCAGACACAGGCTCCCCGCGCACTCCCGCGAGCACGCATCGGGGAAAATCAGTGTCGGCCGTGTCCCTTGGACACAGCCAATCACTGATCACCAGTGCCCTGATTACAACAGGAGGTAAATAAAATAAAATGTGCCCACCATCAGTGCCCACAGTGCCCTCCATCAGTGCCCACAATCAGTGCCCATTGTGCTGCCAGTCAGTGCCCATCAGTGCCTGCTCATCTAGGCACTGATGAGCACTGACTGGCAGCACTATGGGCACTGAGTGTGGGCACTGATGGTGCTGCCCATCAGTGCCGCCCATCAGTGCTCATCAGTGCCACCCGTCAGTGTCCATCAGTGCCACCCATCAGTGTCCAGCAGTGCCGCCTCTCAGTGCCCATCAGTGCCGCCCGTCAGTGCCGCCTCTCAGTGCCCAGCAGTGCCACCTCTCAGTGCCCAGCAGTGCCACCTATCAGTGCCCAGCAATGCCACCTATCAGTGCTCATCAGTGCCGCCTACCAGTGCTCATCAGTGCCGCCTATCAGTGCTCATCAGTGCTGCCTATCAGTGCCGCCTATCAGTGCTCATCAGTGCGGCATATTAGTACCTCCTCATCAGTGCCACCTCATCAGTGCCCATAAGTGCCACCTCATCAGTGCCCATCAGTGCAGCCTATCAGTGCCCATCAGTGCCGCCTCATCAGCGCACATCAGTGAAGGAGAAAAAATTATTTATTTTCAAAATTTACTCGCAGAAAATAAGAAAAACTTTTTTTTTTTCAAAATTTTCTGTCTTTTTTTTTTTTTGTAAGAAATAAAAAACCCAGAGATGATCAAATACCACCAAAAGAAAGCTCTATTTGTGTGAAAAAAAAGATAACAATTTCATATGGTTACAGTGTAGCATGACCGCGCAATTGTCATTCAAAGTGTGAGAGCGCTGAAAGCTAAAAATTGGTCTGGATGGGAAGGGGGTTTAAGTGCACGGTAGGCAAGTGGTTAAAGAACTCAGCCAGGTGATAGCCAGGCCATTATTCTTGATCTTTATGGATAGTCTACAGATGGGTTTGGTGCCAGTTGATTGGAGAAAAGCCAACGTGGTACCAATATTTAAAAAAGGGCCGAGATATATCCCGGGTAACTATAGACCGGTCAGCCTAACAACAGTAATCTGCGAGATTTTGGGGGGGATGTTAAGGGACTATATACAAGACTTCAGTAATGAAAACAGAATTATTAGTAGTAATTAGCATGGATTCATGAAAAACCGTTCTTGCCAGAGCAATCTATTAACCTTCTACGATGAAGTGAGTTGCCATCTAGATAAAGGAAGGCCTGTAGATGTGGTGTATCTGGACTTTGCAAAAGGCATTTGACACCGTTCCCCACAAACGCTTAATGTACAAACTAAGGTACGTAGGTATGGACCATTGGGTGAGTACCTGGATAGAGAACTGGCTCCAGGGGCGGGTCCAGAGAGTGGTGATAAATGGGGAGTACTCGGATTGGGCGGGTGTGGAAAGTGGGGTCCCCCAAGGTTCTGTCCTTGGACCAATCCTGTTCAATTTATTCATAAATGATCTAGAGGAGGGGATATCTAGCACAATCTTGGTATTTGTGGATGATACTAAACTAAGCATGCCAATATATTCTATGCAGGATGTGGAAACCTTACAAGAAGACCTGAACAAAATAATGGGGTGGGCAACTACATGGCAGATGAGGTTTCATGTTGAAAAATGTAAGGTAATGCACTTGGGTGTCAGAAACATGAACGCAAGCAACTCGCTAGGGGGGAACCTCTGGGTGAATCTAAAATGGAAAAGGATCTGGGGTCCTAGTGGACAACAGACTTGGCAGTGGCAATGCCAGGCCGCGGCAAGCAAAGCCAACAGAATACTGGCATGTATAAAAAAGGGGATTCACTCAAGAAATGAAGAGATTATTCTCCCACTCTACAAGACTCTGGTCTGGCCACATCTGGAGTATGCCGTTCAGTTCTGGGCACTGGTCCTTAGAAAGGATGTGCTGGAACTGGAGAGAGTCCAGAGAACAACAAAAATAATTAGGGGAATGGGGGACATCAGCTATGAGGAAAGACTGCAAGCTTTTAACTTATTCTCTCTCTGGAGAAGAGATGCTTGAGAGGGGATATGATATCAATGTACAAATACTGTACTGGTGACCCTAGCATAAGGAACAAACTTTTCAGAGAAAGGCAATACAGTAAGACACGGGGCCACTCACTAAAGCTGGAGGAAAAACGGTTTAACCTTAAACTACGTAAGACTTTTCGTACGCTCTGGGTCTAACCGACCCCAGTGATTTACTGGTTGACCGCCCTGACCCTGGATACCTCCCTGGTGGAAATTAGAGGACAATATCTATGACCGTTTGTGTTTTTATCTTTGACTATCCTCCTATTGTTCACATGACTTTCAAACAGATTGTTAATGCTATGTTCTCATTATAGAGTGTAGCTCCTTGCTTCTACAGTCGATATACCTCTGAAAGGATTACAAAAGAAATTTTGAAACATGTTGGGTATTCACTAATTGGAGCATTCTGTTTTATGTATTTTTACAGTACTTCCATAATTTATTGTACTGTATTGTAGTCAGGAATAGCCATCCATGCTGTGTTTTGTATAATGTGCTTTTATATTTTTTGTCATAAAGACCCTTTTTTACATATTTTTACAAAATCCCTTAAAGACATAATTCATTATAGACAATAATGTATTGCGATTAGAGTTGAGCGGACACCTGTATGTCCGTGTTCGGCGGGTTCGGCCGAACTTGAAAAAAAAGTCCGGGTCCATGTCCCGGACTTTTTCCTCACTTTACCCGGACACCGAACCCCATTGAAGTCAATGGGGACCCGAACTTTCAGGCACTAAAATGGCTCTAAAACACCAATGGAAAGGGCTAGAGTGCTGCAAATGGCAGCAAAATGTAGTTAAGAGCATGGCAAGTGCTCTGCAAACAAATGTGGATAGGGAAATAACTTAAAACAACAAAAAAAAACAGAAAAATAAAAAAAATCTTCATCTGTGAAGGACGAGGCCCATATGGAGTAGGAGGGAGGTTGAGGTGGTGGTGGATGTGGCGGTGTAGGTGGAAGCGGCGGTGGAGGAGGACGAGGTAGCCAACACTGCTTTTTTTCAGTCATTTTAAATGAGGGTACACCCCAAAAGAGTGAGAATGATCAAAAATATAACAATGGCTGGATAAGGTCGGTATCCATCTCTGTTCTGCACAAGGTACGGAAAAGTCCTGTGGGATCCATGCCTGGTTCATTTTAATGAATGTGAGCTTGTCCACATTGTCTCTGGACAGGCGGCTGCGCTTGTCTGTGATAACGCCCCCAGCCGTGCTAAATACACGTTCGGATAATACACTGGCTGCAGGGCACGCCAGCACCTCCAAGGCGTAAAGGGCAAGCTCAGGCCATGTGCCCAATTTGGAGACCCAGAAGTTGAAGGGGGCAGACCAGTCATTCACTACATGTAGGCGTGTGCACACATACTGCTCCACCATGTTGGTGAAATGCTGCCTCCTGCTAAGACGTTCCATATGAGCTGCTGGTGCTGCTGTTTGTTGTGGCATGCTGACAAAGCTTTTCCACATTTCGGCCATGCTAACACTGCCTTCTGAGGTGCTGGCGGTGCCCTGGTTGCGTTGGCGACCTCTTCCTCCTCCTCCTCTGCCTTGGTTTTGTGCTTCCACTGTGGCCCCGCTGTCAGGTGGGAATGCCAGCAGCATCGCGTCTACCAGCGCGCGCTTGTACTCGCGCATCTTGCGATCGCGCTCCAGTGAGTGAATTAAGGATGGTACGTTGTCCTTGTAATGGGGATCCAGCAGTGTGGCCACCCAGTAATCAGCACAAGTTAGAATGTGGGCAACTCGGCGGTCGTTGGGGAGACACTGCAGCATGTGATCGCTCATGTGTGCCAGGCTGCCCAGAGGCAACGAAAGGCTGTCCTCTGTGGGAGGTGTATCGTCTGTGTCCTCTGTATCCCCCCAGCCATGCACCAGTGATGGCCATGAGCTGGCCTGGGTGCCACCCTGCTGTGAACATGGTTCCATCTCCTCCTCCATCTCCTCCTCCTCGTCCTCCTCATCCTCCTCATCCTCCAGAACTGTGCCCCTGCTGGACAATTGTGTCCCTGGCGTTTGTGGGTGCAGGAACCCACCCTCGGAGCCACTTGCGAATGACTGCCCTAAAAGCCTTGGAAATGTTACCTCTTCATCCTCCTCCTCCTCATCCTGTGCCCCATCCTCTTCCATCATTGCCCGAATCGTTTCTTGAAGGAGGCATAGAAGTGGGATAGTTAAGCTGACAACGGCGTCATCGGCACTGGCCATGTTGGTGGAGTACTCAAAACAGCGCAACAAGGCACACAGGTCTCGCATGGAGGCCCAGTTATTGGTGGTGAAGTGGTGCTGTTCCGCAGAGCGACTCACACGTGCGTGCTGCAGCTGAAACTCCACTATGGCCTGCTGCTGCTCGCACAGTCTTTCCAGCATGTGCAAGGTGGAGTTCCACCTTGTGGGCACGTCACATATGAGGCGGTGAGCGGGAAGGCCGAAGTTACGCTGCAGCGCTGACAGGCGAGCAGCAGCAGGGTGAGAACGCCGAAAGTGCGCACAGACGGCCCGCACTTTCTGCAGCAGCTCTTACATATCGGGGTAATTTTTAAGGAACCTCTGCACCACCAAATTCAGCACATGCGCCAGGCAAGGGATGTGCGTCAAACCGGCTAGGCCCAGAGCTGCTATGAGATTTCGCCCGTTATCGCACACCACCAGGCCGGGCTTGAGGCTCGCTGGCAGCAACCACTCATTTGTCTGCTGTTCCATGCTCCTCCACAACTCCTGCGCAACCACTCATTTGTCTGCTGTTCCATGCTCCTCCACAACTCCTACTGGTCCACGTATCGGTAGTTAGGTGGACCTTGGCACAGATGGCGTTGTGCCGTGCACACCTGATTTTTTCCCCCACTTGGTTGTACAGGGAAGGGATGGCTTGCCTGGAAAAGTAGTGGCGGCTGGGCACGACGTACTGTGGGACAGCTACCGACATAATGCTTTTAAAACTGTGCGTCTCCACCATACGGAATGACAGCATTTCAAAGGCCAAGAATTTTGAAATGCTGGCATTCAGGGCCAGGGATCGCGGGTGGGTAGGGGGGTACTTCCTCTTCCTCTGAAGTGTTTGGGAGATAGAAAGCTGAACGCTTCCACGGGACATTGTGGAGATGGTTGGTGACCCAGGTGGTGGTGTTGCTGACAGATCGTCTGTTTGCTGGGTGGCAGGTGCCGGTATCACTACAGAGGTGGATGGAGAGGCCGAGACTGCAGCAGAAGAGGAAGCAGGAGGAGCCAGAGACCTTTCTTGGCTTTGAAGGTGTCTACTCCACTGCCAAAGGGATAAAAACTGTGCTGTGGGTGGGATCCAGTGACCCTTGTGGGTCAAAACAGCCCAAAAATGAAAAAGACCCAGACGGAAAAGTATGACCGGGAACCCTAAGCAACCAAGCACTTGATCAAAAAAAGGGAATGGGGTGGGGGAGGGGAAAGACCCTCCCGGAAAGGTTGCAAAAAACAGGGATAACCGGGTAATTAGTGCAAAATGTAAACTTTATTGAACAAATGGTGCAATACAAAAAGGACATGTAATCTACAGAAAAAAATATCTTAGGAAGATAGTGACACAAGTAATGGAAAGCCGACCCCGAGGGTCAGTGTGGGTGGTGAGGTCAGTTTGGAGACTCCACCCAAGCCAGACACTGCGGCAACTACAGGGGCTCTGTCTCAGGATGCTCGATGGGGGAGAAGTGATGTGTAGATGCACAACAATAGATCACTACTACAGACCCCAGGTGCTTGAATGTCCCTTATGCCCTGCAGTATGAAAGGGATGGGTCAATGTGACCCTAAATCAAAGTGTAAATGGTGGACATGAACTCGCTATGAGCTGATGAGGACAACTGCTGTCTGAAAATGGCCCGGTACACTAAATATCACAGTATAGCTGGGAACAAAATAATAATATCAAGAAATCACATACAGGCAAAACAGATTGTGTGTACTGGGTGGCCACCCGCATGGGAGTTACTAGTACCCTGAAGTGGTCACTAACAGACCAATTGTCACCTATATGGTGTGGGGATGGCAGTCCCGTGATGAAATGGAGGTGGTTGAAGACCACGAGGCAAGGTAAGTCACGATAGTGTTGAAGATGGGGAGAAAAGGAGGGGGTCCCAGACAGATGGAAGATGGTGGGGAGAGGGAGCAGTGCAATCCAGAGTGGGGGGAGAGGTTCTTCAACAGAGAGGGATGTAGATGGCACCTGTCCCACTTCGTGAGGTCAGTATAAGACAAGATCGTTACCCTGCAAATGCAGAGGGTTGAAGCTATGCATCGGTAATCCACCCGGTGAAAGTTTGCCCAGTGTGTATCACCAAGGGGTGTGGGGAAACGGGCCTTACCGGTAGCTTTTTCTCCGTGTCAGTTCCAATGTTTAGAAGGGTGAAGTCCCGTACCTCTCTGCGGGTAATACTCATGGCAGGACTGTGGGACCTCGTGCTTATGGTGTATATAATCTTTGTGATTAAAGTGCTAAGTTTTGTGCAAAAATAATGATTTAAGCTGCTTGCTGCAGTGAAAAGTGCTAGTGCTCTTTTTGAAATGATAGTCAGTGATTGAAGCGCTGCTTTTAAAATAATTGTGCAAATATGCTTAAATTCATATAATCAATAATTAATAATAAAAATTCATAAAAATTCATATAAATTCATATAAAGTGCTTCGACAAACTATAAATGTCCATATATCAATCCTCCCGAAATAATAAGGTGCTTGAGTGCTTGATCCATGCTGTATCAGGGGTTACCCCCTTTGGTTATCTACTTACCACCAAGTGGTTAATAACAGGCATGAAATTTTGGTAAGGCTTTGCACACAGCTTCTTCGATGTATAAGGGAAGATTGTTGCTGGAAAGATCCTCAAATGCAGTGATAAATCCCGAGTATCCTCATAAAAGAAAACTGATCATGGTGAAGATCGTTTTAACAGGGAATTTATTGAGGTAAACAACAGGGGTATACTCACAAACATTGTTAAAAGACATGCAAGAATACAAAGCACGGCTCGTGGTTAGCTGCTCCCGCAGCATGCGTTCCACCGGCCGGGAATCACGTGGCTGTCCGCTCGACCAATCGCTAGACGCGTTTCGCTGTAAGACACAGCGTCATCTGTAGCTAGATTTATCACTGCATCTGAGGATCTTTCCAGCAACAATCTTCCCTTATTATTCGAAGAAGCTGTGTGCAAAGCCTTACCAACATTTCATGCCTGCTATTAACCACTTGGTGGTAAGTAGAAAACCAAAGGGGGTAACCCCTGATACAGCACGGATCAAGCACTCAAGCACCTTATTATTTCGGGAGGATTGATATATGGACATTTATAGTTTGTCGAAGCACTTTATATGAATTTATATGAATTTTTATGAATTTTTATTATTAATTATTGATTATATGAATTTAAGCATATTTGCACAATTATTTTAAAAGCAGCGCTGCAATCACTGACTATCAATACTCACGGCAGGCGGTGTAAGGTCCTTCCCCCGGTGTATAGTGGACTCGGCCTCCTTGCTAGTGCTCAAACCTCTTTCAGCCCCAGCAGGGTCCTCTTCCGTGAGATGCTGTCTGTAAGTACGTGTTGCCTGTTTGTAAGATTCTGGTACCTTTGGTACCCTTATTGACCATTTTCCTTTCTATATTGCGTCCCACCTTTTTAGTTAGGTGGAACGCATATACCTTTAAGCCGGATGACATCATCGCTGAGCGCCGCTCTGAGCGGCTATTTCAATCGCCGGCTTTCTCTCTCACATTGTTCGTTCAATGTTACCGCAAGCTCACAAGCCTTGTCTTATGCTGCCGGAGCCTCCAGCTATTCTCTTTACCTGGAACAGACCGGAACCTTGCTACTGATCCCGTATCTCGCTACCGGATCACTCCCTCACTACCGGACCCCTCTACTTACTAACCTTACTAGTGATAAGTACCCCACAGGGGATTCCTCCATAACTAACTTACACTATCTACCTCTGCACATTAAGGACTGTTACTATCTATGCATACTAATTCTATCAACTGCACTGTTACATAGATTGCTAGCTCTTGAGTCTACTACCATCTATCCTTGCACTGGGTTAGTCTATCCTGTATATATCATCTGCTGTCCTCACCACCTGTTACCATACATGATCACTAACCTATCTGCATTCTACCTATTACCATCTACTACTCTCCTGAACATTTCTATCAAGTGCTTATCATTGCTGTCACTGCTCACACCTGTCCCTTCAGCACATCACCTCCATACTGTCATATACATCCCATCACTCCAGGAACATCTTATTGAGTGTGTGTATATCTGTATGCTGAAGCAGACAGGCCCACAGTGATGAGTCTGGAGAGTTGGATCTGGTGTTTCAACACATCTCTACATGACTACTGAGTGGAGATTCTGCAGCTGCAAATCCAGCTTACTATAAAAACGCAGGAGCGTTACAGATTGAACGAACCTAAAAAATGGATTCAGCAGAATTACCCACTCAAGTGACACAATTAACACAACAAGTAAATGCATTAATACTTGCTCTTACTGAAGTAAAAGATGAAAACCAGACTCTGAGACAGCAGGTAACCCGTCTTTCACAGCTTACTGCTGCTCAGCCCCCTGAACCTAAAATAAACCCTCCTCTAGTGTTTACAGGTGATCGGAAAAAATTTTGTGAATTCAAAAACGCATGTCAATTGCTTTTTTTGCTAAAACCTCGTACTTACCCTACTGATCAAATTAAAGTTTGTACCGTTATTTCATACTTAACGGGTGATCCACGAGCCTGGGCAGACTCTCTCTTTGAGAAAGATGATCATCTTCTCAACTCCTATCCTTTATTCCTAGCAGAACTCGCTAGCTTATATGAAGACCCCAATAGGCAGAGTACTGCTGATATTCAATTGAGGGCTTTAAAACAAGGAAGGAGACCTGTTGAAGACTTTGTAGCAGAGTTCAAAAGATGGACCCTTGATTCAGGGTGGAATGATACATCTCTGCGAACTCAGTTCAGACTCGGGTTGTCAGAAGCCCTTAAAGACGAGCTCGCCCGAGCGGATTTACCTGGCACTTTGGATGCCTTAATACAACTCAGTATCAACATTGACAGGCGACTGCGAGAAAGAAAGGCTGAGAAAATGGGAATGCCATTGTCTAGTCCTTCTCGGATTTCGGCCATTGACCCTACTCCTATGGAGGTAGGAACCATACGCCCACCTTTATCAACTACTGAACGAGCCAGGAGAAGATCCAGAAACCTCTGCATGTACTGCGCATCCCCGGATCATTTGATAAGCGTCTGTCCCCTTGTCCGCAAAAAAGAGGGTGAGTGTTCACATGTCTTGCTAGGGGGATTAACGACTTCCTTTTCTAATCCCTATCTCTTTGTTCATTTAACATTACAGTGGGACCAGACTAGGATTACCACCAAGGCTATGATCGACACAGGATCTTGTGGGAATTATATCGATACACGTTTTGTTACTTTAAATAAAATACCTATTATTTCAAAACCTAAACCTGTCTCTGTTAGTTTCATTAACGGTATTCCGTTATCTTCTGGTCCAATCACTAATCAGACACAAGCACTCCTTGTCACTGCTAACGAGTCTCATATGGAGGCCACCACTTTTGATATACTATCTTCACCCCATTTTCCCATTATTTTGGGACTTCCCTGGTTACACACACATCAACCAACCATAGATTGGAAAACACGGACTATAACTTTCCCTTCTCACTATTGCGAGATTACGTGTAACCTCCCATCTTATGGAAAGATCCTGTCTGTGGTGTCAGATGAGATTGCACCACTATGCTATCAAGATCTGTCCGAAGTTTTCCTTGAGAAAAATGCTCAAGTGTTGCCTCCCCATAGGGATTATGATTGCACTATCGATCTACTCCCTAACAGCAAATTGCCTTTCGGTCATGTTTATCCTCTTTCACAGGATGAACTCTCTCATCTCAAGGAATACTTGGATGAGAATTTGACAAAAGGGTTCATCAGACCCTCTACTTCTTCCACAGCTGCAGGACTTTTCTTTGTCCGCAATAAGGATTCAAGTCTTAGGCCTATTATCGATTATAGGCAATTAAATACCATTACGATAAAGGATCGCTATCCTTTACCGCTCATCCCTGAACTCATTGAACAAGTGCGTGGGGCTACCTACTTCTCTAAATTGGACCTAAAAGGGGCATACAACCTAATCCGAATCCGTGACGGAGATGAGTGGAAGACAGCATTCAGAACCAGATACGGGTTATTCGAATATCTTGTGATGCCATTCGGGTTGTGTAATGCTCCCGCAGCTTTTCAACGGTTCATAAACGACATCTTTAGAGACTTACTTGATGTCTGTGTTGTGGTATATCTGGACGATATACTTATCTATTCTCAATCTTTGTCTGAACATATAAAACATGTAAGACTTGTGTTATCCAGATTACTCGCACACAATCTATACGTGAAATTAAAAAAATGCCTATTTCATAAAGAAGAAATATTATTCCTAGGATACATCATATCCAAAACCGGAATCAAGATGGATATGAGCAAGATATCCTGTATTCTGGATTGGCCTATACCAACAACTCGTAAGGCATTACAGCGATTCCTTGGATTTTCAGACTTCTATAGGAATTTCATCAAGAACTTCTCTGCTATTGTGAGACCTCTCACACAACTTACAAGTATAAAGAAACCATTCAGATGGTCAGAAGAAGCAATTGGAGCTTTCCGCTTGTTAAAATCAAGCTTTACTTCTGCTCCCATACTACGCCATCCAGACCCATCCCTCCAATATATTCTGGAGGTAGACGCGTCAAACATGGCAGTAGGAGCAGTTCTCTCCCAACGACCAACAAATACTTCACCACTCCACCCAGTTGCTTTCTTTTCTAAATCACTAAGCAGCCCAGAGGTGAATTACCCAGTGGGTGAAAAGGAGTTGCTTGCCATAAAACTGGCACTGGAGAATTGGCGACATCTACTTGAAGGTACCCGATTACCAATACTCACATATACAGATCATAAAAACCTTCAATACCTCCAGACTAACAAAACTCTTTCCCACCGGCAGGTACGATGGTCATTATTCTTCCTAAGATTCAACTTCCTAGTGACCTACACGCCTGCAGACAAAAATAAAAAAGCGGATGCGCTATCACGATTAACCGAAGATAACTGCGCCGAAGTCCCTTCTATTCCTATAATACCCTATGAACGTATTATTGGTGTTGTTCGTTCCCTGAAGGAAGAGATTTTGCACAGTATAGGATTGGATTCACCTCCACCACAACTAAGTACTGATGCAGAAGGCTTCCTCTATTACAACGACAAACTCTACATACCCCCTACTATGCGCACCAAGATCTTGGAATTATCACATGATGTGCCTATGGCAGGACATATGGGTATGACGAAAACCCTTAATTTGCTTACCAGGCAGTTTTGGTGGCCTGATATGAAGACGTCTGTACAAAAATTTGTTTCTTCATGTGACATCTGTGCAAGGTCCAAAATTGACACTACAAAACCATCTGGTCTACTCTGCAGTCTACCAATACCCCAGGTTCCATGGGAAGTTGTGTCCTTAGACTTTATAGTAGAACTACCACCTTCCAAAGGATTTAATACCATTCTAGTGTCAGTGGACCATCTCACAAAGATGGCACATTTCACTGCTATTCGCAGACTACCTTCATCTAAACAAACAGCGGAACTACTAATGAAACATGTGTTCAAGTTACATGGAATTCCAAAGACTCTTTTATCCGATCGTGGTTCACAGTTTATCTCCAAGTTTTGGCAAGCTCTATGTCAAATACTACGGATTGAGCGAAAGCTCACTTCTCCTTACCACCCTCAGACCAACGGACAGACTGAAAGAGTCAACCAGTGTATAGAACAATATCTGCGTTGCTACACATCATACCTACAGGATGATTGGGTGGACCTCCTCCCTCTGGCGGAATTTGCTTATAACAACGCAACCCACAGTACTACTAAGCAAAGTCCGTTCTACTTGAACTATGGGTTTCATCCCACACTTCTTCCACCACGCATCCTACCATCAAGTAACCCAGTAGCCTCGGATTATCTTACCCAAATAAAAGACTCTCTGGGTTTACTTAATACCACCATCTCACACGCTCATAGTCAACAAAAAAAGTACTACGACCTTCGTAGAAGACCTTCTCCGCAATATGCTATTGGGGACCTCGTTTGGCTATCGACAAAAAAATTAAGGTTAAAGATCCCTAGCAAAAAGCTTGGACCTTTATTTCTGGGACCCTTCCCAATTAAGAAACTCATTGGTAAAGCTGCAGTGCAACTCACCTTACCGGCAGATCTCAGAATACATCCCATCTTTCATGTGTCGCTACTGAAACCACATGTTCCTACCAAGGAATAAGGCCTACCATCTTGCCTCCACCTCCAATACAAGTTGAAGGCGGAGAAGAATATGAGATTAAGGAGATTTTGGATTCTCGTATCCACAGAGGAAGACTCCAATATCTCATAAGATGGAAGAACTATGGACCCCAAGACGACACCTGGTTGGATACTTCTGATGTTCACGCACCTAGGCTTATACGAAGGTTTCACTCTAAATACCCGGAGAAACCAGTACTATAGGCCTTCCGGAGCCGGCCTTAAGGGGGGGGGGGGGTACTGTAAGATTCTGGTACCTTTGGTACCCTTATTGACCATTTTCCTTTCTATATTGCGTCCCACCTTTTTAGTTAGGTGGAACGCATATACCTTTAAGCCGGATGACATCATCGCTGAGCGCCGCTCTGAGCGGCTATTTCAATCGCCGGCTTTCTCTCTCACATTGTTCGTTCAATGTTACCGCAAGCTCACAAGCCTTGTCTTATGCTGCCGGAGCCTCCAGCTATTCTCTTTACCTGGAACAGACCGGAACCTCGCTACTGATCCCATATCTCGCTACCGGATCACTCCCTCACTACCGGACCCCTCTACTTACTAACCTTACTAGTGATAAGTACCCCACAGGGGATCCCTCCATAACTAACTTACACTATCTACCTCTGCACATTAAGGACTGTTACTATCTATGCATACTAATTCTATCAACTGCACTGTTACATAGATTGCTAGCTCTTGAGTCTACTACCATCTATCCTTGCACTGGGTTAGTCTATCCTGTATATATCATCTGCTGTCCTCACCACCTGTTACCATACATGATCACTAACCTATCTGCATTCTACCTATTACCATCTACTACTCTCCTGAACATTTCTATCAAGTGCTTATCATTGCTGTCACTGCTCACACCTGTCCCTTCAGCACATCACCTCCATACTGTCATATACATCCCATCACTCCAGGAACATCTTATTGAGTGTGTGTATATCTGTATGCTGAAGCAGACAGGCCCACAGTGATGAGTCTGGAGAGTTGGATCTGGTGTTTCAACACATCTCTACATGACTACTAAGTGGAGATTCTGCAGCTGCAAATCCAGCTTACTATAAAAACGCAGGAGCGTTACACTGTTCTCCCTCGACACAGCTTCCGCTAGCGTCACACGTCCCACGTGACCATGCCTCGATATGTCCTCTCGTCTACCGTTGATGCGTTTCGCGTGCACGCGCACGCTTCTTCAGAACGTGATGGCGTAGTCTGATGATACAGTTTATATAGCCGATAACGAAATCAAGGGTAATTTATTTCAGCTATTGATTTGGTCCAGTTATCGTCATCTTGTGGTCAAAACAGAGTATCAGCAAGTGTCTTGGTAAAATGGTGAAAGAAAGTTAAGAGATAAAAAAAGACTTTTGTCTATATATATATACACATACTAACATTCTGGCTTGTCTGATTTGGAAAGTCTCAAACATGTTTATAGGCTAAGTATATTGTTGTATATAGCTATATGGTTAGCCAAATCCCACCGGGGGTGGGGGACAAAGAGTTTTTTTAATAAAAAACAGGGGAAATATAAACAGAGGAATTACAGAGGCTACCTTATGGAAGGACTTAAATTGTCAATGCAGCGCAGGAGTATCTTATCAAAGTCACCCCTGCGTGCCGAAATATTTAATGTCCAAAATCCTTTAACCCTAAGACCTTTAGGGTCGCCTCCATGCTCCTCAATGAAGTGCTGGGCAATAGGGGTTTCTTCTTTAAGCCTAATGCTTTTTAAATGTTCACCTATTTGTATCCGAAGAACTCTCTTAGTCTTTCCTACATAGATCTTATTGCAAGGACATGTAATTTGGTATAGTACGCGTGAAGTGCTGCAATTGATAAACAGACCTGGGGTCTGTAGTAGTGATCTATTGTTGTGCATCTACACATCACTTCCCCCCATCGAGCATCCTGAGACAGAGCCCCTGTAGTTGCCGCAGTGTCTGGCTTGGGTGGAGTCTCCAAACTGACCTCACCACCCACACTGACCCTCGGGGTCGGCTTTCCATTACTTGTGTCACTATCTTCCTAAGATAGTTTTTACTGTAGATTACATGTCCTTTTTGTATTGCACCATTTGTTCAATAAAGTTTACATTTTGCACTAATTACCCAGTGAGCCCTGTTTTTTGCAACCTTTCCGGGAGGGCCTTTCCCCTCCCCCCACCCCATTCCCTTTTTTTGGTCTACTCCACTGCAGCTCGTGGTTTGCACTTAGATGCCTGATCATGCTGGTTGTGCTCAGGTTGATAAGGTTTATGCCTCGCTTCAGGCTCTGATTGCACAGGGTGCAAACCACTTGTGTCCTGTCATCAGCACATTTTCTGAAGAACTTCCACGCTAGAGAACTCCTTTGACCTGGCTTTGGTGCGCTCGGTCCCTTGCTGCGTTGGGCAGTAGCAGGCGTAGTGTCTAGGGCACAGCCGCTCCGCTTCTGCACCCTGCTCCCTCTTCTGCTGTGCTGGTGGCTCTGTGCGACCACCGCCTCTTCCTCCAAACTACTCAGGTCACCTGCATGACCTTCATTCCATGTGGGGTCGAGAACCTCATCGTCCTCCACATCATCTTCCACCCAGTCTTCACCCCTGCCCTCCTTGTCGGTCTCCACAATTCTGAGTGCCGCAGCAGTTGGCACCTGCGTTTCGTCATCATCGGAGACGTGCTGCAATGGTCCTTCCATGTACTCATCTTGAGAAATAAGTGGTTGGGCATCGCTGCACTCAATCTCTTCCACTTCTGGGGCAGGGCTAGGTGGATGGCTCTGGGAAACCCTGCTGACAGAGTCATCAAAAAGAAGAAGAGACTGCTGCATGACTTGGGGCTCAGACTGCTTGCCTGATTTGCAAGGGGGTGAGGTGAAAGACAGTTGGACATTGGCTGCAGGTGCCAACTCTGACCTTTCTGCAGTAGGCTGATTGGGAGACAATGTGAAGGAACTGGAGGCACTGTCAGCAACCCAATCTACAATCGCCTGTACTTCTTCTGGCCTCATCACTTCTAGAGACGCATGATGCCCTACCAAATACTGCTGCAGGTTCTGTCGCCTACTCACACTTGAGGAAGGTGTTTCACTTGTGCGTGTAGCTGGCACAGATCGACCATGTCCTCTCCTTGCAACTACCAGCAGCACCACGACCCAGGCCACGGCCCCTATTTGACGGTCTCCTCATATTTCTGTAATTTATGATCCTGCCCTAGAAAGGTGTTTATTGAATAACGGAACAAAACAACAAAAGTATCACACGGGTGTATCTCACAGTCAAATATGCAAACTATGCCGCAATTTAATTTTTTTTACCCCAAAAGGGTGTTTATTAAATAGCGTAATAGAAAAACAGAATACAAATACAACGGGTGTATCTCACAGACAAATATGCAAAGTATGACGCAAATTTAATTTTTTTCACCCCAAAAGGGTGTATATTGAATAGCGGAATAGAAAAAAGGATATAAAACGGTGTATCTGACATGTACAAACACAGACTAGGCCCTGATTACAATTTTTTGTACCCTAAAGGGAGGATGAGGAAGAGGAGTAGGAGGAGTTCGGAACAGGAGGCAAACTGAAGCGCCCTGCAATCCTCGGCGGTGGAAGGAGATGCGCCAAACAAATTTAAAAAGGTGTATCTCACATGTACCGATACAGACTATGCCGTAATTTAATTTTTTACACTCCAAAAGGGTGTATATTGAATAGCGGAATAGGAAAAATTTTATAAAACTGTGTATCTCACACGTACAAACACAGACTAGGCCCCGATTACAATTTTTGTACCCTAAAGGCAGGATGAGGATGAGGAAGAGGAGTAGGAGGAGTTCGGAACGAGAGGCAAACTGAAGCGCCCTGTAATCCTCGGCAGGGGAAGGAGATGCGCCAAACAAATTTAAAAAGGTGTATCTCACATGTACCGATACAGACTATGCCGTAATTTAATTTTTTACACTCAAACGGGGTGTATATTGAATAGCGGAATAGAAAAAATTTTATAAAACGGTGTATCTCACATGTACAAACACAGACTAGGCCCCGATTAGAATTTTTTGTACCCTAAAGGCAGGATGAGGATGATGAGTAGGAGGAGTTCGGAACAGGAGGCAAACTGAAGCGCCCTGCAATCCTCGGTGGTGGAAGATGCGCCCCAATAGATTGGAAGGTGTATCTC
The DNA here is from genome assembly GCF_965119305.1 of Pelophylax lessonae. Lineage (NCBI taxonomy): Eukaryota > Metazoa > Chordata > Amphibia > Anura > Ranidae > Pelophylax > Pelophylax lessonae. The sequence goes on from NC_138771.1 coordinate 111,205,657, forward strand.
ACACGTACCGATACAGACTATGCCGCAATTTAATTCTTTTTACCCCAAAGGGTGTAGATTGAATAGCGGAATAGAAAAAATTTTATAAAACGGTGTATCTCACACGTACAAACACAGATTCGGCCCCGATTACAATTTTTTGTACCCTAAAGGCAGGATGAGGATGAGGAGTAGGAGGAGTTCAGAACAGGAGGCAAACTGAAGCGCCCTGCAATCCTCGGCGGTGGAAGGAGATGCGCCAAACAAATTTAAAATGGTGTATCTCACATGTACCTATACAGACTATGCCGTAATTAAATTTTTTTACACTCAAAAAGGGTGTATATTGAATAGCGGAATAGAAAAAATTTTATAAAACGGTGTATTTCACATGTACAAACACAGACTAGGCCCCGATTACAATTTTTTGTACCCTAAAGGCAGGATGAGGAGTAGGAGGAGTTCGGAACAGGAGGCAAACTGAAGCACCCTGCAATCCTCGGCGGTGGAAGATGCGCCCCAAAAGATTAGAAGGTGTATCTCACACGTACCGATACAGACTATGCCGCAATTTAATTCTTTTTACCCCAAAGGGTGTAGATTGAATAGCGGAATAGAAAATTTTTTATAAAACGGTGTATCTCACACGTACAAACACAGACTAGGCCCCGATTACAATTTTTTGTACCCTAAAGGCAGGATGAGGATGAGGAGTAGGAGGAGTTCGGGACAGGAGGCAAACTGAAGCACCCTGCAATCCTCGGCGGTGGAAGATCCGCCCCAAAAGATTGGAAGGTGTATCTCACACGTACCGATACAGACTATGCCGCAATTTAATTCTTTTTACCCCAAAGGGTGTAGATTGAATAGGGGAATAGAAAAAATGTTATAAAACGGTGTATCTCACAAGTACAAACACAGACTAGGCCCCGATTACAATTTTTTGTACCCTAAAGGCAGGATGAGGATGAGGATGAGGAGTAGGAGGAGTTCGGAACAGGAGGCAAACTGAAGCACCCTGCAATCCTCGGTGGTGGAAGATGCGCCCCAATAGATTGGAAGGTGTATCTCACACGTACCGATACAGACTATGCCGCAATTTAATTCTTTTTACCCCAAAGGGTGTAGATTGAATAGCGGAATAGAAAAAATTTTATAAAACGGTGTATCTCACACGTACAAACACAGACTCGGCCCCGATTACAATTTTTTGTACCCTAAAGGCAGGATGAGGATGAGGAGTAGGAGGAGTTCAGAACAGGAGGCAAACTGAAGCACCCTGCAATCCTCTGCGGTGGAAGATGCGCCCCAAAAGATTGGAAGGTGTATCTCACACGTACCGATACAGACTATGCCGCAATCTAATTCTTTTTACCCCAAAGGGTGTAGATTGAATAGTGGAATAGAAAAATTTTTATAAAACGGTCTATCTCACACGTACAAAAACAGACTAGGCCCCGATTACAATTTTTTGTACCCTAAAGGCAGGATGAGGATGAGGAGTATGGGGAAGTTCGGAACAGGAGGCAAACTGAAGCACCCTGCAATCCTCGGCGGTGGAAGATGCGCCCCAAAAGATTGGAAGGTGTATCTCACACGTACCGATACAGACTATGCCGCAATTTAATTATTTTTACCCCAAAGGGTGTATATTGAATAGCGGAATAGAAACATTTTATAAAACGGTGTATGTCACACGTACAAACACAGACTAGGCCCCGATTACAATTTTTTGTACCCTAAAGGCAGGATGAGGATGAGGAGTAGGAGGAGTTCGGAACAGGAGGCAAACTGAAGCACCCTGCAATCCTCGGCGGTGGAAGATGCGCCCCAAAAGATTGGAAGGTGTATCTCACACGTACCGATACAGACTATGCAGCAATTTAATTCTTTTCACCCCAAAGGGTGTAGATTGAATAGCGGAATAGAAAATATGATATCAAAAGGTGTATCTATCTCACACGTACAGACCCAGACTAGGCCCCGATTACTATTTTTTGTACCCCAAAGGCAGAATGAGGAGTAGGAGGAGTTCGGAACAGGCAGGAGGCCAACTGAAGCACCCTGCAATCCTCGGTGGTGTAAGATGTGCCCCAAAAATTGGAAAGGTGTATCTCACACTTACCCATACAGACTATGCCGCAATTTAATTCTGTTTACCCAAGGGTGTAGATTGAATAGCGGAATAGAAAATATGATATCAAAAGGTGTATCTATCTCACACGTACAGACCCAGACTAGGCCCTGATTACTATTTTTTGTACCCCAAAGGCAGGATGAGGAGTAGGAGGAGTTCGGAACAGGCAGGAGGCAAACTGAAACACCCTGCAATCCTCGGCGGTGTAAGATGCGCCCCAAAAATTGGAAAGGTGTATCTCACACGTACCGATACAGACTATCCTGCAATTTAATTCTTTTTACCCCAAGGGTGTAGATTGAAAAGCGGAATAGAAAATATGATATAAAATTGGTGATTTTTCAATAGCACATGTGAACACAGCAGTGTCTTATGTCAGTCAGCTCTGCTGCAGGCTATGAAGGGAAAAAAAAAGAAAATTCCCCTTTAAGTTTGTAATTTTTAAATAGATTAGTACAGACTATGCCACAATTTATTTTTTTTAACCCAAAAGGGTGTATATTGAATAGTGGAATAGAAAAAAGTGTATAAAATTGAAAATCACTCAATAGCACATGTGAACACAGCAGTGTCTTATGTCAGTCAGCTCTGCTGCAGGCTATGAAGGGAAAAAAAAAAGAAAATTCCCCTTTAAGTAATGTAATTTTTAAATAGATTAGTACAGACTATGCCACAATTTTATTTTTTTAACCCAAAAGGGTGTATATTGAATAGTGGAATAGAAAAAAGTGTATAAAATTGAAAATCACTCAATAGCACATGTGAACACAGCAGTGTCTTATGTCAGTCAGCTCTGCTGCAGGCTATGAAGGGAAAAAAAAGAAAATTCCCCTTTAAGTAGTGTAATTTTTAAATAGATTAGTACAGACTATGCCACAATTTAATTATTTTTTAACCCAAAAGGGTGTATATTGAATAGTGGAATAGAAAAAAGTGTGTAAAATTGTAAATCACTCAATAGCACATGTGAACACAGCAGTGTCTTATCACAGTCAGCTCTGCTGCAGGCTATGAAGGGAAAAAAAAAGAAAATTCCCCTTTAAGTTTGTAATTTTTAAATAGATTAGTACAGACTATGCCACAATTTAATTCTTTTTAACCCAAAAGGGTGTATATTGAATAGTGGAATAGAAAAAAGTGTATAAAATTGAAAATCACTCAATAGCACATGTGAACACAGCAGTGTCTTATGTCAGTCAGCTCTGCTGCAGGCTATGAAGGGGAAAAAAAAGAAAATTCCCCTTTAAGTAATGTAATTTTTAAATAGATTAGTACAGACTATGCCACAATTTTACTTTTTTAACCCAAAAGGGTGTATATTGAATAGTGGAATAGAAAAAAGTGTATAAAATTGAAAATCACTCAATAGCACATGTGAACACAGCAGTGTCTTATGTCAGTCAGCTCTGCTGCAGGCTATGAAGGGGAGAAAAAAGAAAATTCCCCTTTAAGTATTGTAATTTTTAAATAGATTAGTACAGACTATGCCACAATTTAATTCTTTTTAACCCAAAAGGGTGTATATTGAATAGTGGAATAGAAAAAAAGTGTATAAAATTGAAAATCACTCAATAGCACATGTGAACACAGCAGTGTCTTATGTCAGTCAGCTCTGCTGCAGGCTATGAAGGGAAAAAAAAAAAGAAAATTCCCCTTTAAGTTTGTAATTTTTAAATAGATTAGTACAGACTGTGCCACAATTTAATTTTTTTTAACCCAAAAGGGTGTATATTGAATAGTGGAATAGAAAAAAGTGTATAAAATTGAAAATCACTCAATAGTACATATGAACACAGCAGTGTCTTATGTCAGTCAGCTCTGCTGCAGGCTATGAAGGGGAAAAAAAAAATAAAATTCCCCTTTAAGTTTGTAATTTTTAAATAGATTAGTACAGACTATGCCACAATTTAATTTTTTTTAACCCAAAAGGATGTATATTGAATAGTGGAATAGAAAAAAGTGTATAAAATTGAAAATCACTCAATAGCACATGTGAACACAGCAGTGTCTTATGTCAGTCAGCTCTGCTGAAGGCTATGAAGGGGAAAAAAAAGAAAATTCCCCTTTAAGTTTGTAATTTTTAAATAGATTAGTACAGATTATGCCACAATTTAATTTTTTTTTTAACCCAAAAGGGTGTATATTGAATAGTGGAATAGAAAAAAGTGTATAAAATTGAAAATCACTCAATAGCACATGTGAACACAGCAGTGTCTTATGTCAGTCAGCTCTGCTGCAGGCTATGAAGGGAAAAAAAAAAAGAAAATTCCCCTTTAAGTTTGCAATTTTTAAATAGATTAGTACAGACTATGCCACAATTTAATTTTTTTAACCCAAAAGGGTGTATATTGAATAGTGGAATAGAAAAAAGTGTATAAAATTGAAAATCACTCAACAGCACATGTGAACACAGCAGTGTCTTATGTCAGTCAGCTCTGCTGCAGGCTATGAAGGGGAAAAAAAAAAAGAAAATTCCCCTTTAAGTTTGTAATTTTTAAATAGATTAGTACAGACTATGCCACAATTTAATTTTTTTAACTCAAAAGGGTCTATATTGAATAGTGGAATAGAAAAAAGTGTATAAAATTTAAAATCACTCAATAGCACATGTGAACACAGCAGTGTCTTATCACAGTCAGCACTGAAGCAAAACGCTGCACACAACTGACTGATAAAAATAGATTTTTTTCTCCCTCCTCCTCCTCCTCCTCAGCGGGCTTAACTGAGGTCAAAAACATTGTGTTCACTGCACCAACCCCCACACAGCAAAATCGATGTAGAACACTGACCCTGCCTATTCTCCAGCCTGTCCCTAATATGCGCGATAAGATCGTTCAAAGCACAACCCCCCACACAGCAAAATCGATGTAGAACACTGACCCTGCCTAAATCTCCAGCCTCGCCCTAAAATGCTCTAATAACTCTCCCTGCCTGCACTCCGACCTGACCCTGCATTATTTTCGGACAAAATTTTTCACAGAATCACTCTCTTTGCCTAATCAGCAGCCAGCACGTATGATGTGTGCTCTGTCCCTAAACTACAGCAGAATGACGCAGCGCGCTGGGGCTCTTGAACTTATAAAAACATGGTCACATGCTTCAGATGGCCAATCACAGCTACTAATACATTAGTAGGCATGGCTGGGATGGCTTAAGGCACACCAGTTAAACGCTTGTTGATTGGCTGTTGAAAGACCGCCATTAAAAGCGTGCCATTACATACAAAACAGGAAATAAAATGACTGAACACGGATTTTAAACCCGAATATACAGTAAAGTTTTCGGGTCCGTGTTCGGGTAACAAAAATCCAATTATTCGGTACGAACACGAATAATACAGTCCGTGTTCGCTCAACACTAATTGCGATTTAAAGTCCCATATATGAGGGTTTTCTTTCTATTCAGTATACAATGAAGGGATGCTGGCAATGAATCAGCTACAACTTGCATTATTCTTATCCTCCTTTCTTGTATCCTGTTTCATTCATAAAGCTGAAGTATGGCTTCTAGGAATGGTGGAGCTGGGTTCTAAAATGTATTAATCTGTGAACCCAAAAAGAAAATTGTTACCATACTGAGACCCAAGAAGTCATACAAAGACAAATAACAAAGACTTTATATTAAGAAAAAAAAAATAGGTGGGAATAGCCATCCATGCTGTGTTTTGTATAATGTGCTTTTATATTTTATGTCATAAAAAAGACCCCTTTTTTTACAACATCCTTTAAAGACATAGTTCATTATAGACAATCGTTTATTGCCATTTAAAGTCCTATATATGAGAGTGGATGGGCAAATTAACTCTAGCATTGCTTCTAGCATTGCCTCTGTAGGCAGGCAGCATGAGTAACACAAATATTACAGTAAGACATGCCTATACAGGGTGTCATAAAGAAAACTGTACAAGCTCGTAAAAGCTTTTAAAGAAGGAGTTGGGAATGCAATATGTTAAACTTCCTCTTCCTGTAACATTTTTATTATATGTAATCAGGGTCATTATCTTTCCCTGTTTGATGATATTTTCATTGTTTCTAAATACTCAAATGTTCCTCTGAACTGCAAAGTGAGAGTCTCTTTTTGCTCTTGATTTTGGAACACAAATGATATTTTTGTAGAGCTATTTCCATTTCAACTCCATTTTGCATTTCAACTCAAAAGATACCTTTTAGGTGAGAAACAAAAATGGTGATAGCTGGTGCCTATGAAAAAATTGTACTGAAGTGCTAATCCTTTAGAAGAAAATCACTAAGTGGCTGTTTTGTAGAATGTTTTGGTTTCTGTAGAAGTGGGAAAATTGGTTTGTTTCATTCTGCTATTTCATAGTAGTGTGGCTTCCAAGTGCTATTCAAAGCTGATGCAGAATCGTATTTATGAAATAGATTTTTTTCTTCATGACTACTGCTACGTTGGGTGTTCTCCAAATGTAAACCCAAACATGAAAATGTAATGTATTGCAGTAGATCAGTTCAGTGGTGGTTGTTTTAGTTCTCTTTTTTAGGCTTTTATCCTTTATTTTCACCCTGCAGTAAGTCTATTATTTTTTAACTTCCTTTAATATTCTAAGTCCAGGTTGTCCAGGAGTGGCAGTTAAAGTGTTGAGACAAATCATTTTATACTAACTGTAGAGCTTACTATCGTCAGCTTTGATACACACACACAAGCAAAGTCCACCTAAATCTGCTAGTCTATCAAACACTACTGTCTACACAGGTTGACAATGCTTCTCGCATGGGTGGCTATGCTGCTCCTCCATTGAAACAGTGGATGAATGGGTCAAGCCACCATAGACACCAAATCTTACTTCCCTAATTACCAAGTGAAGAAAAAGGAACCAAAGCCTAAAAAAAGAGAACTAATTTAACCACCACAACTTTGGACTAGTAAGTTACGATGCATTTCAATTTTCATTTGGGGTTTAGATACACTTTAAGCTGTGATAGGTTAAGGCAGAAGGGAAAGAAGGTAAAATGAGGGTGGAAAGAAAGAAGGGAGAGAGGTAAGTTAGAGAGGAGAAGACTGAGGGAAATTCATATTTAAACGGAGGGAAAGATTAAAGAGTAGGAAAAGACTGAAGGAAAAAGGGGTGACATAAGGAAATAAAGTAAGAGATGGAGAGAAGGAAGAAGATAGAATTGAAAGAAGAAAGGAAAATAAAATAGAAGGAGGGTGGAAAGAGGGAAGGAATGGTGGAGAGGGACAAAGGAAGTTGTAGGATAAATGTAAGAAGGGTAAAATAGGGGATAAAAGGAAGCCAAAGGAAAGGGACAGAGGGTGGAGGGAGGGAAGGGGAGAAAAATTGGAAGGAAGATGTCCAGAGAGGGAAGGAAATAGGAGGACACAGGAGGAGGGGAGGGGAAGGTATGGAAGATAAGGGGAAATAGACCATAACAAAAGAGAGAGGAAAGCAAGGTACTAAAAGAAGAAAAAATGAAACATGGGAAGGAAAGGAAATAAGGAATGGAATGAGATAGAGAGGGAAGAAAAGGAAAAAATAATTAAATGAAGGGAAGGAAGGGTGGCATGGAATAAAGGAAAGGTGAAAAAATAACTTTCCCTAGATAAGTCTACATTGATGTGTTCAAAAGGTAGAATTGTAAAAAGCCTAAAAAGTTTATAAAACAGGCAACACAACAGTCTTATTTGAAACTGAAAAACAACTACAGCAAAATGTCAGGAAGGAAATATACAAAATGATATATATATATATATATATATATATACACTGTATATATATATATACACTGTATATATATATATATAGTATAGATATATAAATTATATATATATATATATATATATACAGTATATATATATATATATATATATATATATATATATATATATATAGGGAATCCGGAAAGTATTCACAGCGCTTCACTTTCCACATTTTGGTATGTCACAGCCTTATTCCAAAATGGATTACATTCATTATTTTTCTTAACATTCTGCAAACAATACCCCATAATGACAACATGAAAGAAGTGTGTTTGAAACCTTTGCAAATGTATTAAAAATAAAAAAATAAAATATCACATGTACAAAATTAAGCTCATGTGCATCCTGATTCCACTGATCATCTTTGAGATTTTTCTACAAACTGTTTGGAGTCCCCCTGTGGTAATCTCAGTTGATTGGACATGATTTGGAAAGGCACACTCCTGTCTATATAAGGTCCCACAGTTAACGGGGCTTTTCAGAGCTAAAACCAAGCCATGAAGTCCAAGGAATCGTCTGTAGACCTCTGAGACAGGATTGTATGGAGGCACAGATCTGGGGAAGGTTACAGAAAATTTTCTGCAGCATTGAAGGTCCCAATGAGCACAGTGGCCTCCATCACCGGTAAGTGGGAGACGTTTGGAACCACCAGGACTCCTTCTAGAGTGGGCCACCCTGCCAAACTGTGTGTTTGGGATAAAAGGGCCTTAGTCAGGGAGATGAACAAGAACCCAATGGTGACTCTGACAGAGTGTTTGGAATAGAACTGCCTTAGTCAGGGAGATGACCAAGAACCCAATGGTCACTCTGACAGAGCTCCAGCATTTCTCCATGGAGAGAGGAGAACCTTCCAGAAGAACAACCATCTCTGCAGCACTCCACCAATCAGGCCTGTATGATAGAGTGGCCAGAGGGAAGCCACTCCTCAGTAAAAGGCACATGGCAGCCCACCTGGAGTTTGCCAAAAGGCACCTGAAGGACTCTTAGACCATGAGAAACAAAATTTTCTGGCCTGATGAAACAAAGATTGAACTTTCTGGCATTAATGGCAAGCGTTATGTTTGGAGGAAACCAGGCACCGCTCATCACGTGGCCAATACTATCCCTACAGTGAAGCATGGTGGTGGCAGCATCATCCTGTGGGGATGTTTTTCAGTGGCAGGAACTGGGAGACTAGTCAGGATTGAGGGAAAGATGAATGCAGCAATGTACAGAGACATTCCTGACAAAAAAACGCTCCAGAGCCCTCTGGACCTCAGACTGGGACGAAGGTTCATCTTCTAACAGGATAATAACCCTAAGCACACAGCCAAGATAACAAAGGAGTAGCTACAGGACAACTCTGTGAATGTAATTGAGTGTCCCAGCCAGAGCCCACACTTGAACCCGATTGAATATCTCTGGAGAGAGCTGAAAATGGCTGTGCACCAACGCTCCCCATCCAACCACATGGAACTTGAGAGGTCCTGCAAAGAAACATGGGAGAAACTGCCCAAAAATAGGTGTGCCAAGCTTGTAGTATCATATTTAAAAAAGACTTGAGGCTGTATTTGGTGCCAAAGGTGCTTCAATAATTGAGCAAAGGCTGTGAATACTTACATACATGGGATTTGTACATTTTTTAATCTAATTAAATTTGCAAAGATTTAAAAAAATCTTCTTTCACATTGTCATTACAGGGTATTGTTGTAGAATTTTGAGGAAAATAATGAATTTAATCAATTTTGGAAAAAAAGCTGTAACATAACAAAATGTGGAAAAAGTGAAGCACTTTCCAGATTCACTGTATATATATATATATATATATATATATATATATATATATATATACAGTGCCTTGCGAAAGTATTCGGCCCCCTTGAACTTTGCGACCTTTTGCCACATTTCAGGCTTCAAACATAAAGATATAAAACTGTAATTTTTTGTGAAGAATCAACAACAAGTGGGACACAATCATGAAGTGGAATGAAATTTATTGGATATTTCAAACTTTGTTAACAAATAAAAAACTGAAAAATTGGGCGTGCAAAATTATTCAACCCCCTTAAGTTAATACTTTGTAGCGCCACCTTTTGCTGCGATTACAGCTGTAAGTCGCTTGGGGTATGTGTCTATCACTTTTACACATCGAGAGACTGAAATTTTTGCCCATTCCTCCTTGCAAAACAGCTCGAGCTCAGTGAGGTTGGATGGAGAGCATTTGTGAACAGCAGTTTTCAATTCTATATATATATATATGTTGCCTGTATATTGTCACTATTGCCAGTTTGTTGTCCCTTTACTGTTATGACTACCTATATTTTGGTCCGTGTATTGTCACCATTGTCAGTTTGTTTCCCATGTATTGCTGTGATTGCCCATTTATTGCCTGTATACTGTTTTCATTGCCAGTTTGTTGCAAGTATATTGCCACTATTGCCAGTTTGTTGCCTGTATTTTTTCCCCTTTGTCAGTTTGTTGACCATGTATTGCAATGATTTTCTGGTTGTTGTCTGTATACCAGGAGTTCCCAAACTGTGGGTCGGGACCCACTGGTGGGTCGCGAGCTGCGTTTGAGTGGGTCGCCCTGAGCCGGAAATCACTGAGAGCAGGCCCGCCTAAATTGTGCTGTGTGAGCCTGCGCAAATTACAGAGAGCCAGAGCAGTCGAATTGCGATGGATTCAGGACCCTGCCCATGCAGTTTACAGAGGCTGGTCTGCATTGCCCGCGAGGAGGATACAGGATACTTGCATCAGTGAGTACGTATGTGGGCTGTTATGTAGTAGGTAGGATATGTTCATGGAGTGCAGAGTCAGCTCCTCGGTCCTGCTGGTGGCAGCGGTGGTGGCTAGACTGGTGGAGGGATTCTCTCAGGCTCAGCTATAGCGGGCAGAGACGGCAGCCTCGGTTTCATAGGAGGACCAGGTGGCCCGGCGGTGTCAGGAGTTCATGGCAGCTTCTGTGACCCCAGTAGAGGATCTGAAGGAGAAGAGCCAGGACACCAAGACCAGCATAGAGCTCCTCATCATGGAGACTCTGGGTTTCTGTAGCACTTTACAATATTCAATTACAAGCAAGTGGGTCCCGAAAAATAACTGTATTCAGAAGTGGGTCTCGGCCCAAAAAAGTTTGGGAAGCCCTGCTGTATACTATTAATAATTCCAGTTTGTTATCCATGTATTACCATCATTGCTAGTTTATTGCCCATATGTTGTAAATACAGTATTGTATTTGTGTATTGCAACCCCACAGGAATGTCAATATCAATACTCATCTCTAAAAACTTTGCCATGTCTTTAACTTTGTGCAATCAAAACTCCCCAACCTCAAATTTTTTAGGCTCACAGAAGATTATGAGAATTCCCTGGTATACTGATGACAGAGGCGCCCCTGCATTTTTTAATACCATTTTATTAATATACAAATAAGAGCAGATTATTATTACAGTGGATAAGCAGGTAAACATCTTTGATTTTGGATTAGTGTTCCTTAATAGAAAGACAAAGGCATTGAAGCATTCCTTTTTCAGCCATCGATCCAAATGATGTGTAATATTTTGAATATTTGAGATGCTAAGAGCATTTCATGAAGCTCTTTGCTGCCACACTACGTGAAATAATGAGACAAGAGAGTGAGCATGCTGTACATTATAGAGCAATTTGCTTTATGCCTTAGAGCCAGCAATGCTTTGTGCAAAAGGTAAAAAGGACAGTAACTGAATTTCCCATAATGCAAAGCCTTCCACTGATCAATACTCATGTGAAATACTGTGGGAGATTTAATTTATTGGTTGATGTATAATCTGTTCTCCAGAGAATAAAAATCACAGTTTTTCTCCATGGTGATGTCAATAACCTTTTGCCATTTTACTAAAGTACTTGCAGGAAATTATTAAAGGCAAATAGTTGTAATATTGACCTGCAGCTTGCAAAAACAATTCTGCATTTTAGCACGTTCCAACAAAAATAATAAGACACTTTATATTCCCTTGTTGTCATATGTATAAATTAGGAGACTTACTATGAAATGCATGTATTTAGTAACATTTAAAGAGTTTAATTCCCTCTAATTCACTTCACTATTTTCTTGAATTGCTGAAGTGCATTTATTTATGTGGTTGTGTATTACTCATCCCATTTCTGAACATAAACATTTTTCACTTGCAATGACTGCTTTATCAAGGCCCCTTTCATACTTGTGCGACTTGTGTTGCAACTTGGGACTCCAAAGTCACATAGCAAGCCTTACCCCATGATTTTCAATGAGTGCCAATTCATATATGTGCGACTTTAACCACTTAAGCCCCGGAAGATTTTACCCCCTTCCTGACCAGGGCCTATTTTGCGATTCGGCACTGCGTGATTTTAACGGACAATTGCACGGTCGTGCGACGCTGTACCCAAATGAAATTGATGTCCTTTTTTTCCCACAAACAGAGCTTTCTTTTGGTGGTATTTGATCACCTGTGCGATTTTTTGATCATGCGCTATAAACAAAAAAAGAGCGTAAATTTTGCAAAAATAACAATATTTTTCACATTTTTTAATATGAAATTCCCCAAAAAAAATGTAAAAATCAAAATTTTTTAACATTTTCGGACAATTTGTTTTATGCTACATATGTTTGGTAAAAAAAAATCGCAATAAGCGTATTTTGATTGGTTTGTTATCGCGTTTACTAACAAAGGGAAAGATTTTTTGTTGTTTTTTTTTTAACGCGTAATGGCGGAGATCTGCGATTTTTTTTGCGGTACTGCGACATTGCAGTGGACAGATCGGACCCTTGACTGACATTTTTGACACTTTTGGGGTTACCAGTGACATTTCTACAGTAATCAGTGCTGTACATATGCACTGTTACTGTAAAATTACACTGGCAGTGAAGGGGCTAACTTTATTTGAGAGGGAGGGGCTGTGTGTGTCCCTAGGGGCGTGATTCTAACTGTGATTGACTGTGGCTTGAGGTGTAGGAACAGTGATCAACGGTCCTACATAGTAGAACTGTATGATCACCATTCTTACACAGGGGAGAATGACAGACGGCTTGTTTACATCAGCCGCCTGCCTTTCTCCCTCTGCACCGACGATTGCTGAGTGACCAGCGGACATCGGGTCCGCCGGTCACACGCACGGGGGGGTTCCGTGACCGCGTGGGAGCGGGAGCGCGCCTCTGGGGGCACGCGCTTGCTCCCTAGGCCCTCACAGGCTAGCGACGTAGTACTACGTCGCTCTGCCTGTGAGGGGCTGACTGCCGACGTAAATAGTCGTGCGGCAGTCGGCAAGTGGTTAAGTCGCAGTGACTTCAAAGCAGTCCCTGCACTACTTTGGTCCGACTTTAAAGCGACTTGAGGTCCATAGACCTTAAGATTGCACAGGCATTGCTTCAAGTCGCAACAAAGTGGCATCAAATTCGCGTCAAGTCGCGCAACTTTCAGAGTGTGAAAGGGGCCTAACACCTAATATTGTTTTTATACCTATGGTATTTTTTTCAATTCAAACTTGAATGTGAACGTCTTCAAATGGTTTTCTTGAGCTGTTAAAGTGTATGTAAAGTCTGAAGACAATGTATCTTCTTTGCTCACTTATCGTCTGTTAGGTATACTATTGAGAGCATTTTGTTATATCTGTTTGACAAATACAAAAAAAGCTGTTTAACCAGACAGAAATCTTGTGAGCTGATACCTTCTTGCTTCTGTGGACAGTAATGCAGTTTATATAACACACTTACTTTGTAGGGTGACAATGCTGTTCCTCCAAGATAGAGTACGGTTGTCACTCTAGGACAGGAAACATGTTTCTGGCAAGATCATCAGGTGAATAATAACCACTTGACTTCCGGAAGGTTTTACCCCCTTACCAGGGCATTTTATGCTATTTGGCACTTTAACTGGTAATTGTGCAGTCATGCAATGCTGTATCCAAACAAAATTTATGCCCTTTTTTTCACAAAAATAAATCTTTCTTTTAGTGGTATTTGATCGCCACTGGGTTTTTTAATTTATTGAGATATAAATTAAAAAATTATGAAAAAAATAGTATATTCTGCTTTCTAGTATAAAAAACATCCAATTAACTCAAATTTATTTATAAATGTATGCCAAAATGTATTTTGCTACATGTATTCGGTAAAAAAAAAAATCCTAGTAAGTGTATATTAATTATTTTGTGTGAAAGTTATAGCATCTACAAGCTATGGTATGTATACTGGAATTTACACCTTAAAGCTGGATACACACTATCCAACTTTTGTGGTTAGATTTTCTTCAGATTTACCTTTTCTATGTAGTGCAAGGGCCTGCCAGATTGCATACAAATTGAAAAGCCTTTACAGGTTACCACTTTAGATTTACGCAGGAGGTCTAGTGCATGAATTACTGCCCATGATCTGATGTTCATGATACCTAACATGCATCGTGCAATAGCTGTTTACATACCTACCATAGGCCGATGCCTATGTTGCTCTTTGCGCACGAGCTTTAAATGTATTTTTTTATTATTATTATTATTATTTTTTATTATTTATTTATTTTTACACTGTCCCTTTATTTTTATTTTTTTGTTATCACTAATATTATTATCACAGGAAATGTAAATATCCCCTGTGAAAGCAATAGGCAGTGATAGGTACTCTTTTCTGAGAAATCTGGGATCTTTTATACTCTAATTCTCTCCTCTGTGCTTAAAGCATCTGATCACACCAAGATCGTAATGATCAGATACTTTCCCAATTAAAAAATGGCTCCGTGTATATCCAGCGAAACCGAAGGGGTGAAACAAAACTATAAAAAAGATCCCTGCGCTAATACTGACAAATGAGGTTGACAATATCCCTTTAAAAGTCAAAAAGACAATAATGCTGGAGCAGCTGCCACTAAATGGTGCAAACACTGCACCATATACCCAATATAATTACAAAAATCTGTGAAGTGCTCCAATAAATCTCAGTGCATAAAATCAATATAAAAAATAAAATCAATAAGTGTAATAAAGTGTCTCTGTAGTAAATAAGTGCAGCGAAAAAAAAAAAATACAAATTAAATCAATCTATCTTAAATATATACATGAAAATACAGAAAAATATATAAAATCCTGTAAAATAAACACTGTATGTTGAATATGTGCAAAGAAATATATATATATATGAATGTGCAAATATATATTGAATATACAATCAAATGACATAGTGACATAGTCCAAAAGCATCCAATTCCACTGTGAATAGTGATAACGTCTTCTTGGATCTTCACATAGCATACACCACTGTGCCCATCACCATAACCCCTTAGGGCAGTGGTCCTCAACTCCAGTCCTCGGGACCCACTAACAGGCCAGATTTGCAAGATAACTGAAATACCTCACAGGTGATCTCATTTGCTGCTCAGTGATTGCAGTACTCTAGTCTGCATCTCCCCAAGGTAATACTTAAAATCTGGCCTGTTAGTGGGCCCTGAGGACCGGAGTTGAGGACCACTGCCTTAGGGTATGTGTTCACCTACAACCCCTGGCAAAAAGTACCACTCTTGGAAAATGTTCATTCAATTGTTTAATTGTGTAGAAAAAAACAAATCACAGACATGCCTCAAAACTATTTTCATTAAATATTCCAACCTTCTGGCTTTAACCTCCCCCCATCCGCGCTACAGCCTATATACGGCTGCAGCGCGGACTTGAATTTTCGGGAGGCCGTTTTTAAATGGCCTCCCAGTGACACGCCCCCCGCGCGCTCCCGCGAACGCACAGCGGGGAAAATCTGTGTCGGCCGTGTCCCTTGGACACGGCCGATCACAGATCGTGGTGAATGGCCAATCACAGCGGCCATTCACCACGTGATCGGGCCGTCCAATGAGCGATGATCTCATATGTAAACATATGAGATCATCTCTCATCGCCGGCGCTCCTTCCTCACACGGAGCCTGCAGTGTGAGGAAGGAGGGGGAGCCTCACAGCGCCGGGGACACAGAGAAATGTAATCAGGGCACCGATCACCAGTGCCCTGATTACTAAAAGGTAAAAACATACACACAGTGCCCCCCCATCAGTGCCCACAGTGCCCGCCATCAGTGCCCCCATCAATGCCCACAATCAGTGCCCATAGTGCTGCCAGTCAGTGCCCATCAGTGCCTGCTCATCTAGGCACTGATGAGCACTGACTGGCAGCACTATGGGCACTGAGTGTGGGCACTGATGGTGCTGCCCATCAGTGCCGCTCATCAGTGCCACCCGTCAGTGTCCAGTGCCATCCGCCAGTGCCCATCATTGCCGCCTATCAGTGCCCATCAGTGCCGCCTCTCAGTGCCCAGCAGTGCCACCTCTCAGTGCCCAGCAGTGCCGCCTATCAGAGCTCATCAGTGCCGCCTATCAGTGCTCATCAGTGCCGCCTATCAGTGCCGCCTATCAGTGCTCATCAGTGCGGCATATTAGTACCTCCTCATCAGTGCCCATAAGTGCCACCTCATCAGTGCCCATACGTGCCACCTCATCAGTGCCCATCAGTGCAGCCTATCAGTGCCCATCAGTGCTGCCTCATCAGCGCACATCAGTGAAGGAGAAAAATTTATTTTCAAAATTTACTCGCAGAAAATAAGAAAAACTTTTTTTTTTTCAAAATTTTCTGTCTTTATTCTTTTTTTTTGTAAAAAATAAAAAACCCAGAGCTAATTACATACCACCAAAAGAAAGCTCTATTTGTGTGAAAAAAATGATAAAAATTTCATATGGGTACAGTGTAGCATGACCGCGCAATTGTCATTCAAAGTGTGACAGTGCTGAAAGCTGAAAATTGGCCTGGATGGGAAGGGGGTTTAAGTGCACAGTAGGTAAGTGGTTAAGTAAACTATAGTCAATTGCAACAGTTTTTTTTTTTTTTTTTAGATCAAGCAGAGGAAAAAAATATGGAATCACTCAGTTCTGAGGAAAATATTATGGAATCACCATGTATTTTGCAGCTCTAAAACAAACATTTGCATCAGATTACATCTGCTAATAAGTCTGCAGTCTGCAAAAAGAGTGCTTGCACACGTTGGTGAGCTGTTGCACCAACCTGATTGGCATGAATCATGGCTCCAACACGAGAGATGTCAGTTGAAACAAAGGAGATGATTATAAAACTTTTTCAAGAAGGTAAATAATCACGGAATGTTGCGAAAGATGTTGGTTGTTCGCAGTCAGCTGTGTCTAAAATCAGGACCAAGTACGAATCAAATGGGAAGGTTGTTAAAGGGAAGCGTACTGGTAGACCAAGGAAGACATCAAAGCATCAAGATAGAAAACAATATGCCTTGAAAACAGAAAATGCGCAACAAAACAAATGAGGAACAAATGGCCAGAAACTGGAGTCAATGTCTGTGACTGAACAGTAGGACATCGCCTAAAAGAAATGGGATTTACATACAGAAAAGCCAAACGAAAACCATCAATAACGCCTAAACAGAACAAAATAAGGTTACAGCGGGCTAAAGAAAAGCAATCATGGACTGTGGATGACTGGATGAAAGTAATATTAAGTGATGAAACACAAATCTGCGTTGGGCATGATGATGATGCTGGAACTTTTGTTGGTGCCGTTCAAATTAAATATATAAAGATGATTGCTTGAAGAAAACATGTAAATTTCTACAATCATTGGATGATATGGGGTTGCATGTCAGGGAAAGGTACAGGTGAGATGACAGTCATTAAATCTTCAATAAATGCACAAGTTTTTATTGAAATTTTGGACACTTTTCTTATTCCACCATTTGAAAGGATGTTTGGTGACGATGACATCATTTTTCAGGATAATAATGTATCTTGCCATTAGGCAAAAACCGTGAAAACGTACCTTTAGGAAAGACATATAATATTAATGACATGGCCTGCAAATAGACTCCAATCCAATTAAAAATCTGTGCAAATTAAAGAAAATAGTTCAAGACAAGGTTCCAACCTGAAAACTGATCTGGCATCTGCAATATGAGAAAGTTAGAGCTGGATTAATGAAGAATACTGTTTTTCGATGGTTAAATCCATGCCTCAGAGAATTCTAGCTGTTAAAAAAGAGGTGGTGCAACAAAGTACTGGTAGTGCACTGAGTGTTTTTTTCTTCATGAATAATATTTTCCTCAGAATTGAGTGATTCCATATTTTGTTCCTCTGCTTGATCTGCAAAAACAGTTGAATTAACTTCAGTTTTCTTTCTTTGTTTTTCTTTTTTTAATAATAATTTCTTATCAAAGCCAGAAGGTTGGAATGTTTAATGGAAATAGATTTGAGGCATGTGAAGTGATGATATGCTCGTAGTTTCTGGTTTATTAGACCATAGAGATGATTGGAGCCATTCCAGTACGTCACTGGTCCTTGCTGGGCATATATGTAATGGTCTTTTTTTCATGCAGCCTGTGGGCTGAAAGAATAAAGAGAGCCTAACAAATTCCTCCATTCACATCCATCAATGTGGATGAAGAAACCTCTGCCAGTAAAAGTGTGTGGTATGCCCACAATTAGAATACACCACCCTGAAGAACAGGCAGGGAGCACGGGTCCCACACATATATATATATATATATATATATATATATATATATATATATACATATATATATATATATATACGTGATCCTGCGCATAATGGCCACCCTGTAGCAGTAAAGCAACAATAGGGGGGTCGGCAACTGAATGAAGAAAAAAGAGTAAAAAAAAAAAAAAAAGTCAGCCACTACATCTAAGAAAAGGTAAGCTGTCTTGGGTTCAGATATGCTTTAAGGCTGTTTCCATAACCTTTCTAGGCTATTTAACACGAACCATTCCGTTCCCCAGCATTGAAACATCGTGGTGCCTTCATCATATGTGCCATTAGCTTTTTCAAATGCACTCCTTTTCCCCCCCCCCAAAAAAGTGCAGTCTAAACAGGCTTAGCGGCATTGACACATTTTTGAAAGCCAATGACTTAGTCAATGGCCTCTATCTCTATCCAACCTAGATGCTGAATTATGCAGAGAAAAGTGACACATAGCTGTAATAGGATAAGTAGATGTTTTTACATGTCTCTTGCTTCACTTCTGGCTTCACCACAGCCTGCTGGGTCTAAGGGGACAGGTTAGATAGAGTTTATACAGTGGTGATTGAAAGTTTGGGCACCCCAGGTAAAAATTTGTATTAATGTGCATAAAGAAGCCAAGGAAAGATGGAAAAATATCTAAAAGGCATCAAATAACAGATTAGACATTCTTATAATATGTCAACAAAAGTTAGATTTTATTTCCATCATTAACACTTTCAAAATTACAGAAAACAAAAAAATGGTGTCTGCAAAAGTTTGGGCACCCTGTAGAATTTATAGCATGCACTGCCCCCTTTGCAAGGCTGAGACCTGCCAGTGTCATGGATTGTTCTCAATCATCATCTAGGATGACCAGGTCATGTCAATCTCAAAGGTTTTAAATGCCCAGACTTATCTGACCTTGCCCCAACAATCAGCACCATGGGATCTTCTAAGCAGTTGTCTAGAAAACTGAAACTGAAAATAGTTGACGCTCACAAAGCTGGAGAAGGCTATAAGAAGATAGCAAAGCGTTTTCAGATGTCAATATCCTCTGTTTGGAATTTAATTTAAAAAAGGCAGTCATCAGGAATACCAAGAACAATATCAGACAGAACAGCTCGCAGGATTGTGAGAAAAACAATTTAAAACCCGCGTTTGACTGCATGAAATCTCCAGAAAGATCTGGCAGACACTGGAGTTGTGGTACACTATTCCACTATAAAGAGATACTTGTACAAATATGGTTTTCATGGAAGAGTCATCAGAAGAAAACCTCTTCTACGTCCTCACCACAAAAATCAGCGTCTGAACTTTGCAAATGAACATATAGACAAGCCTGATGCATTTTGGAAACAAGTTCTGTGGACCGATGAGGTTACAATTGAACTTTTTGGCCGGAATGAGCAAAGGTACGTTTGGAGAAGAAGGTGCACAGAATTTAATGAAAATAACCTCTGTTCAACTGTTAAGCATGGGGGTGGACCAATCATGCTTTGGGGTTGTATTGCAGCCAGTGGCACAGGGAAAATCTCACGAGTAGAAGGAAAAATGGATTCAATAAAATTACAGCAAATTTTGGATGGTAACTTGATGCCATCTGTGAAAAAGCTGAAGTTAAAGAGAGGATGGCTTCTACAAATGGATAATGATCCTAAACACACCTCGAAATCCACAGGGGGATTACATCAAGAGGCGTAAACTGAAGGTTTTGCCATGGCCTTCACAATCTCCTGACCTCAACATAATTGAAAATCTATGGATAGACCTTAAAAGAGCAGTGCGTGACAGACAGCCCAGAAATCTCAAGTAACTGGAAGACTTTTGTAAGGAAGAATGGGCAAAGATACCTCAAACAAGAATTGAAAGACTCTTGGCTGGCTACAAAAAGTGTTTACAAGCTGTGATACATGGCAAAGGGGGCAGTACAAGATATTAACTCTGCAGGGTGCCCAAACTTTTGCAGACGCCATTTTTTTTTTCTGTAATTTTGAAATTGTAAATGATGGAAATAAAATCTAACTTTTGTTGACATATTATAAGAATGTCTAATCTGTAATTTGATGCCTTTTTGGAGATTTTTCCATCTTTCCTTGGTTTCTTTATGCACATTAATACAAATTTTTATCTGGGGTGCCCAAACTTTCGATCACAACTGTATATATATATATATATACCATGAATAGTCATTTATAAGCTGCATGGTGAGAAACAGTTTCTGTAAACATTGGAAAATTCATGTGAATGCTTTAATAGTATTCTTCAGCAATGCATGGTCATCGCTCAGATGTAGCTACCAGCATGTTTGGATAAACTAATGACAGCTTATATTTGATTGGTTGTTATAGGCCTTCCCTCGCCACTGCTACTTGGGCTATTACTACCAGTGTTAATATTGATTTATTTCTTGCATATAGCCTTGTGACAATCATAGATGCATTCTTTTATTTCTTGGATCAGATGCTCATTTTAAAGTGGAGTTCCAGGCTAAAATGCAAATAGGTCCTGAACAATAAAGAACCCCCCGTTTTTGAAAATAGTTTTTTTTTTTTTAATCATTTTGTATTTTTTATGTTTTTATCCACTTGTCTACCAGCCGCCGCCTATATATGGTGGCAGGTCGGCAGGTTCCCGCGAATCGCCGTACCTGTAGTTTTTTTTGCTAGTAATGGCGGCGATCAGCGATTTTTAGCTGGACTGTGACATTGCAGTGGACAGATCAGGCTCCTGACTGACATTTTTTACACTTTTGGGGGGGACCAGTGACATTACTACAGTATGAAGAATCCAAAAAAGTAGACCGCACTCAGGAAAGTAAGATGAAAACAATCAAAACTCCTTTATTCTTCTTCGGTGTAGCAGACAGACAGTACAATGCACATAACAGACGTGCCGGGTTAACGCGTTTCACGAATTAAATCGCTTACTCATAACCATACACTGTGGAGCTGTGGAAGCCGACGTACATTTGTAGGTAAACCAAGGAAGAGGGAGGTGACCGAAGAATGTAATTACTTGCACCTTGAATTGATTAATTGATGGAAAACAGATGTAAGCTCAGCAAGTCCACAGTCCCACAGTGAAAGACAAATAGATACAAAACTCCTTCACCCAGTGGGGGAATGGAGGTATACATACAAACAATATAAAACCATATGTATGACAAATACAGAAAAATATATATGTAAAAATATAAAACAATAGCTGAAAAATCAGGAACCAAAAAATGAATGAAAAACTATTTTTCTTTACCATCAAATGTTTTTGAATGCTTCAAACCCCGGTGGCGTAGACATGATAGAAAAAACAACAAAGTATATGTGAAAAATGGTCGTTCAGTGTGTGGAGAGGATCCTTAAAATGTGGATCATAACTATGTGAAAAAATCGTACGTAAAAAAGATAAATTATTGGAATAACATACCAAATATATTTACTGATATTGATCCTAAAAAAGGAAAAAAGGATAAAATTGAAAATACAAAAAAGTGTGAAAAAAGTAAAAGTAAAAAATGCTGGTGAAAAAAAGGAAAAGAAACCACAGTATTGACAATGGTTGAAAGCACGTAAATCAACATGAATGAAATGAAGTGGTGATGGTGAAAAGTGTGAAGAAAAAATGAACTCATGAATTCATGAATATAGAAAATAATTACAATGGTAAAAAATCATGAGTGATGAATACAATAGAAATGTGAATTGACATATCAATGAGGACTACTCATATAAAAGATATATAAGATATAAAACATGAATTGTCACGCCATCAGGGGATGAGTACCGAAAAAAAGTTTATAGGTTATCAATTTTTACAGATGTATCTAAACTGACACCAAAATCGCCATGTATAAATTCACTAATTAAATATGTAATTAATTGATCGGTCAAATACATAATTCAGAGAATACACTCAAAAATAGAAAAATATGTATGCAAAATATAGAAAAACCATTTCATGAAAGTCATTCTATGAAAGTATAATCCACTTGTTTGAGTGTATCCGTGAATGTAATGGGACATATAGATATGGTGAAGATCCAGTAAACATAAATTTAGCATGGAGAATCACCATATATAGAAAATATAATAATGTATGAACTGGAATGGCGGCATGGTGTCAAAGAAAAGGAAGACCCCCTCTTCCAATGGTGACTTTGTTGTTCAAAAAATCATTGAATGAATATAGACATTATGACTAGTAACCATGATTGGCAATTTAGACAGCTTATTGGCCTTAAATGAATGCAAATTAATTGCAACAAAAATTGACAATGGAGATAAAGTGACTGGTGCATAGAATGTGTCAAAAAAGGAGGAGGAGCTCGGAGAAGCTTGGAACGAAACTCGAACGGAGCCTCGAAACAGGGGAATAATCATGACTTGGCATGGGACTTAAAAGTCTGAAAAAAGGAGACCATGTTATTAAGAGGAAAAGGAAGTAAAATAAAAAGGAAAAAAGAGAAAAAGGGGGGGAACTCTCAAAGCCATATGGAGCTATGTGACAAAATCCTACAAACCATATCAGATGGCAATCAAAAAAACAGAAGCAAATGACTCCTGACATATAGCCATGAATAGCTGCGGGATCCATGGCTAAAAGCCAAAAATTTTTTTAAAGTATAAATAAAAATAAAAAACCGAAAAAATGTTTTTTTATTTTATTAAAAATTTCAAAAAATCAAGAAATCAGAAAAACCAGAAATAAATATATATGTATGAAAAAAGAAGAAAAGGGGAGAGGGAGACTTACTCATAAAAATGAGTGACGTCCCACTCGAAGTTTAATCCCTGTGGAATGCGAGTTTGAAGCCTAAAAATCCAAGAGACCTCCTTTTTGCATAATATACGGAAAATATCCCCGCCTCTAATTGGTTTAATGATGCGCTCTATGACCTGAACCTGTACTAGGGACAAGTCGCCTCCATGGTTATGATTAAAGTGGCGTGCCACATTGGTTGATTTAGATAGTCTAATGTCACTTAGATGTTCCCTGAACCTATCTTTAAGTCTGCGAGTGGTTCTACCCACATATTGTATCAAACAGGCCTTGCAGGTTATAAGATATATGACATATTCTGAATTACAGTTAAAAAACTTTTCTAAATGAAAAGTCCTTTCGCTCACCGAAGACTTAAAGATGTTTCCATGGAGGATATGAGGGCAAGTGACACAATCGGTCATACCACATTTGTAGTTACCTCTACAGTGTAGCCAAGTAGGGGATTGTTTAGGTTTTTTGGAAAGATAAAGGCTGGGTGATAAGACGTTGCCCAAGGTGACAGCTCTTTTGGCAACTATATTGACTCCCTCGTTTAGAATATTAGCACATATGTCATCAGTATTGAGAAGCGGTAGATGTTTCTGAATGATTGTTTTGACTTTGTGAAATTCTAAACTATATGGGAGAGACAACGTAATGGAGGGCATAGGTTTAGAATTTTTTATGTGGGTAAATGGAGAGCGGTGGTGTCTATGTTTATTGCTGGCTTTGGATTTCTGATTAACAAGTTTATTTAGAGTATTATTTGTGTTGGAACATGGTTGTTTATTTAGGAGATCAGTTCGATCTCTATTAAGAGCCATAACATATGCTCTGTTGATCATCCATTGCGGATATCCTCTAGCAAGGAATCTAGATCGTAAAGAAAGTGATTCTTTTTTAAAATCCGCAATGTTCTTGCATATTCGGCGCAATCTCAAGAACTGCCCAACCGGTATGCCTTTCAGTGTATGCATTGGGTGGCTAGATTTTGCATGTAACAGGCTGTTGCCTGACAATGGTTTCCTATACAAATTGGATACAACTCTGTCACCCGAATGACTCAAGGAAACATCTAAAAATTCGATTTTATCTGGGCTCCTGTGTCCCGTGAATTTTAGATTAACCGAATTGTTATTGAGGTACTTCAGAAATGCATTTAATTCAACATCATGATGGCAGACAAAGATCAGATCGTCAATGTATCTAAAGAACAGAGCGATCTGATCTCTGAAGGGATTTCCACCTCCAAAGATGTGGGGTCTCTCCCACCAACCCATATATAGGTTGGCGAGAGAGGGGGAGAACTTGGCTCCCATCGCTGCCCCACATCTTTGGAGGTAGAAATCCCCGTCAAAGGTAAAATAATTGTGTGTTAACAAAAATTGAAGGACTTCAAGAATATACAGTTGTTGATCAGCAGGTAGGTTAGTATTATGTGACAACGTGGTTTTTATAGCTAGTAGAGCCAGATCATGGGGTATTGAGGAATAGAGGCTAGTGACATCACAGGTGATCCATACATAGTGCTCCTTCCAGACAAAATTTTCCATGATATTTAATAGATGTGTGGTATCTTTCAGGAAACCTGGAAGGCTATGTACTAGACCTTGTAGTTGCCCATCCAACCACTCCCCAAGTTTCTCACAAAGGGACCCAATACCTGAAACAATAGGTCTTCCCAAAATTGGGTCTAAACCTTTGTGGACCTTGGGGAGATGGTGGAATATGGGTGTGACAGGGGAAATAGGGACTAATTTTTCAGTGTCTTTGGTAGAAAAAACCCCTAGAGATGCCCCCTTATTAATCAAGATCATGAGTTGTTTTTTGAAGATGTTGGTGGGGTCATTTTTAAGGGATTGATAGGTACATGTATCCCCTAACTGCCTGAGGGCCTCTTTTTTATAAATATCGCTATCTAGCACCACAACTGCCCCCCCTTTATCAGCATTTCTGATGACAATAGATGTATCATCTTTTAAGGATTTCAATGACACTCTCTCTTGTCTAGTGAGGTTATCTTGGAATGTGGTTACTACAGGGGGAGCTGTGGATGCTAGTAAAAATAAATCTTTTTCTACCAATTTCTGAAAAAGGTCCATACTAGAGGATCTAGATTGTATGGGATAGAAGTTGGAAGAGGAAGTGATGGCAATATTCCTCATTCCATCTTGGCCATAATTTTGTATAAAATCATAATTTTCCCTTGCCAAGTCCTCCAACTCAGTAATGGCACAAACTTCACGAAATGTGGATACAGTACCATGTGAGTCATTCAAGTGGTTGATGTCAACCAATTCATCGTTGCTGGAGGAAGGCTCATCTTGATTG
The DNA here is from genome assembly GCF_965119305.1 of Pelophylax lessonae. Taxonomy (NCBI): domain Eukaryota; kingdom Metazoa; phylum Chordata; class Amphibia; order Anura; family Ranidae; genus Pelophylax; species Pelophylax lessonae. Next base: position 111,231,072 of record NC_138771.1, read on the forward strand.
AAGAAATGTCTCTTTAAAGTTAAATTGCGGATGAACTTATTTATATTGAGAACAGTTTCAAATGGGTCAAAATGAGCGTGCGGGCAAAAGTTTAAGCCTTTGGATAAAAGGCTGATGTCATCTGCGGTAAGTGACCTTTTTGATAGATTGATAACATTCGATGTATGTAGATAAGGATCTGAAGACGTATTTTTAGTTGTTATTTCCGATGAGATCTGAGTCGGTGTTGACCATCTGAATGACCCGCGGTGTCTCCTTCCTCCCCGTCTGGTTGCCTTTTTCCTTTTCTCCTGGTGAATCTCCTGTTCTTCTTGGGGGCCTCGTTTTTTGATGCCGATTGTACATGAGTATTGTTCCCTGATCGTGGTGTTTGTGGATACTCCAAAGATGTATCCGATGTAAGGGGTAGAGATGTATCTGTCGCACCCGTCTCTGGGTCAGAAAAGCTAACTCGTTTTTTGGGATGTTGTCGATACCAATTGTTGGCTTTTTTCCATGTGTAGACGTTTTTAGTCTCATAGTCAATCTGATCCCGGAGCAGCTTGTCCTGTTTGCCTTTAATGGTATCTGTTTCTATTTTGTCAATTTTCTCATTTAAGTGTTGGTCAAATTTGACCCATTTTGAAACTGTTCTCAATATAAATAAGTTCATCCGCAATTTAACTTTAAAGAGACATTTCTTCAATCAAGATGAGCCTTCCTCCAGCAACGATGAATTGGTTGACATCAACCACTTGAATGACTCACATGGTACTGTATCCACATTTCGTGAAGTTTGTGCCATTACTGAGTTGGAGGACTTGGCAAGGGAAAATTATGATTTTATACAAAATTATGGCCAAGATGGAATGAGGAATATTGCCATCACTTCCTCTTCCAACTTCTATCCCATACAATCTAGATCCTCTAGTATGGACCTTTTTCAGAAATTGGTAGAAAAAGATTTATTTTTACTAGCATCCACAGCCCCCCCTGTAGTAACCACATTCCAAGATAACCTCACTAGACAAGAGAGAGTGTCATTGAAATCCTTAAAAGATGATACATCTATTGTCATCAGAAATGCTGATAAAGGGGGGGCAGTTGTGGTGCTAGATAGCGATATTTATAAAAAAGAGGCCCTCAGGCAGTTAGGGGATACATGTGCCTATCAATCCCTTAAAAATGACCCCACCAACATCTTCAAAAAACAACTCATGATCTTGATTAATAAGGGGGCATCTCTAGGGGTTTTTTCTACCAAAGACACTGAAAAATTAGTCCCTATTTCCCCTGTCACACCCATATTCCACCATCTCCCCAAGGTCCACAAAGGTTTAGACCCAATTTTGGGAAGACCTATTGTTTCAGGTATTGGGTCCCTTTGTGAGAAACTTGGGGAGTGGTTGGATGGGCAACTACAAGGTCTAGTACATAGCCTTCCAGGTTTCCTGAAAGATACCACACATCTATTAAATATCATGGAAAATTTTGTCTGGAAGGAGCACTATGTATGGATCACCTGTGATGTCACTAGCCTCTATTCCTCAATACCCCATGATCTGGCTCTACTAGCTATAAAAACCACGTTGTCACATAATACTAACCTACCTGCTGATCAACAACTGTATATTTTTGAAGTCCTTCAATTTTTGTTAACACACAATTATTTTACCTTTGACGGGGATTTCTACCTCCAAAGATGTGGGGCAGCGATGGGAGCCAAGTTCTCCCCCTCTCTCGCCAACCTATATATGGGTTGGTGGGAGAGACCCCACATATTTGGAGGTGGAAATCCCTTCAGAGATCAGATCGCTCTGTTCTTTAGATACATTGACGATCTGATCTTTGTCTGCCATCATGATGTTGAATTAAATGCATTTCTGAAGTACCTTAATAACAATTCGGTTAATCTAAAATTCACGGGACACAGGAGCCCAGATAAAATCGAATTTTTAGATGTTTCCTTGAGTCATTCGGGTGACAGAGTTGTATCCAATTTGTATAGGAAACCATTGTCAGGCAACAGCCTGTTACATGCAAAATCTAGCCACCCAATGCATACACTGAAAGGCATACCGGTTGGGCAGTTCTTGAGATTGCGCCGAATATGCAAGAACATTGCGGATTTTAAAAAAGAATCACTTTCTTTACGATCTAGATTCCTTGCTAGAGGATATCCGCAATGGATGATCAACAGAGCATATGTTATGGCTCTTAATAGAGATCGAACTGATCTCCTAAATAAACAACCATGTTCCAACACAAATAATACTCTAAATAAACTTGTTAATCAGAAATCCAAAGCCAGCAATAAACATAGACACCACCGCTCTCCATTTACCCACATAAAAAATTCTAAACCTATGCCCTCCATTACGTTGTCTCTCCCATATAGTTTAGAATTTCACAAAGTCAAAACAATCATTCAGAAACATCTACCGCTTCTCAATACTGATGACATATGTGCTAATATTCTAAACGAGGGAGTCAATATAGTTGCCAAAAGAGCTGTCACCTTGGGCAACGTCTTATCACCCAGCCTTTATCTTTCCAAAAAACCTAAACAATCCCCTACTTGGCTACACTGTAGAGGTAACTACAAATGTGGTATGACCGATTGTGTCACTTGCCCTCATATCCTCCATGGAAACATCTTTAAGTCTTCGGTGAGCGAAAGGACTTTTCATTTAGAAAAGTTTTTTAACTGTAATTCAGAATATGTCATATATCTTATAACCTGCAAGGCCTGTTTGATACAATATGTGGGTAGAACCACTCGCAGACTTAAAGATAGGTTCAGGGAACATCTAAGTGACATTAGACTATCTAAATCAACCAATGTGGCACGCCACTTTAATCATAACCATGGAGGCGACTTGTCCCTAGTACAGGTTCAGGTCATAGAGCGCATCATTAAACCAATTAGAGGCGGGGATATTTTCCGTATATTATGCAAAAAGGAGGTCTCTTGGATTTTTAGGCTTCAAACTCGCATTCCACAGGGATTAAACTTCGAGTGGGACGTCACTCATTTTTATGAGTAAGTCTCCCTCTCCCCTTTTCTTCTTTTTTCATACATATATATTTATTTCTGGTTTTTCTGATTTCTTGATTTTTTGAAATTTTTAATAAAATAAAAAAAAAAATTTTCGGTTTTTTATTTTTATTTATACTTTAAAAAAATTTTTGGCTTTTAGCCATGGATCCCGCAGCTATTCATGGCTATATGTCAGGAGTCATTTGCTTCTGTTTTTTGATCGCCATCTGATATGGTTTGTAGGATTTTGTCACATAGCTCCATATGGCTTCGAGAGTTCCCCCCCTTTTTCTCTTTTTTCCTTTTTATTTTACTTCCTTTTCCTCTTAATAACATGGTCTCCTTTTTTCAGACTTTTAAGTCCCATGCCAAGTCATGATTATTCCCCTGTTTCGAGGCTCCGTTCGAGTTTCGTTCCGAGCTTCTCCGAGCTCCTCCTCCTTTTTTGACACATTCTATGCACCAGTCACTTTATCTCCATTGTCAATTTTTGTTGCAATTAATTTGCATTCATTTAAGGCCAATAAGCTGTCTAAATTGCCAATCATGGTTACTAGTCATAATGTCTATATTCATTCAATGATTTTTTGAACAACAAAGTCACCATTGGAAGAGGGGGTCTTCCTTTTCTTTGACACCATGCCGCCATTCCAGTTCATACATTATTATATTTTCTATATATGGTGATTCTCCATGCTAAATTTATGTTTACTGGATCTTCACCATATCTATATGTCCCATTACATTCACGGATACACTCAAACAAGTGGATTATACTTTCATAGAATGACTTTCATGAAATGGTTTTTCTATATTTTGCATACATATTTTTCTATTTTTGAGTGTATTCTCTGAATTATGTATTTGACCGATCAATTAATTACATATTTAATTAGTGAATTTATACATGGCGATTTTGGTGTCAGTTTAGATACATCTGTAAAAATTGGGAACCTATAAACTTTTTTTCGGTACTCATCCCCTGATGGCGTGACAATTCATGTTTTATATCTTATATATCTTTTATATGAGTCGTCCTCATTGATATGTCAATTCACATTTCTATTGTATTCATCACTCATGATTTTTTACCATTGTAATTATTTTCTATATTCATGAATTCATGAGTTCATTTTTTCTTCACACTTTTCACCATCACCACTTCATTTCATTCATGTTGATTTACGTGCTTTCAACCATTGTCAATACTGTGGTTTCTTTTCCTTTTTTTCACCAGCATTTTTTACTTTTACTTTTTTCACACTTTTTTGTTTTTTCAATTTTATCCTTTTTTCCTTTTTTAGGATCAATATCAGTAAATATATTTGGTATGTTATTCCAATAATTTATCTTTTTTACGTACGATTTTTTCACATAGTTACGATCCACATTTTAAGGATCCTCTCCACACACTGAACGACCATTTTTCACATATACTTTGTTGTTTTTTCTATCATGTCTACGCCACCGGGGTTTGAAGCATTCAAAAACATTTGATGGTAAAGAAAAATAGTTTTTCATTCATTTTTTGGTTCCTGATTTTTCAGCTATTGTTTTATATTTTTACATATATATTTTTCTGTATTTGTCATACATATGGTTTTATATTGTTTGTATGTATACCTCCATTCCCCCACTGGGTGAAGGAGTTTTGTATCTATTTGTCTTTCACTGTGGGACTGTGGACTTGCTGAACTTACATCTGTTTTCCATCAATTAATCAATTCAAGGTGCAAGTAATTACATTCTTCGGTCACCTCCCTCTTCCTTGGTTTACCTACAAATGTACGTCGGCTTCCACAGCTCCACAGTGTATGGTTATGAGTAAGCGATTTAATTCGTGAAACGCGTTAACCCGGCACGTCTGTTATGTGCATTGTACTGTCTGTCTGCTACACCGAAGAAGAATAAAGGAGTTTTGATTGTTTTCATCTTACTTTCCTGAGTGCGGTCTACTTTTTTGGATTCTTCATAGCTTGGACGGCGGATCTGACCAGCACCACCCATTGAACTGACACCTGAGCGGCTCTCTCTTTGTTGCACATTACTACAGTAATCAGTGCTATAAATATGCAGTGTTACTGTAATAATGACACCGGCAGGGAAGTGGTTAACACCAGGGGCAATCAAAGGGTTAAATGCGAGCCTAGGGGGTGTTTTCTACAAGTACGGCAAATTTGCGGGAGCGATCCCGAGGGAAGCGTGTGCCCACTTGCCTGCGGGGAAGCCGATCCACAGGCCCAGCAGCTGCTATAGCTGCCGGGCACCCGCGATCGCTCCCTATGAAGAGAGAACGACGGTCTGCTATTGTAAACACAGCTGACCGTTATTCTCTCTGAAATGATCACAGAGCGCCTGGGATCCTGCTATATAGGATCACAGGTCTCGGTGATCATTTCACAAGCCCCTCCCCCTCAGTAAAAAAAACACACCTAGGCTCACATTTAACCCTTTGATTGCCCCTGAGTTAACCCCTTCCCTGCCAGTGTCACTATTACAGTAACACTGCATATTTTTAGCACTGATTACTGTAGTAATGTCACTGGTCCCCCCAAAAGTGTCAAAAATATCAGTTAGGGGTCCGATCTGTCCGCTGCAATGTTGCAGTCTCGCTAAAAATCGCAAATCGCCATCATTACTAGTAAAAAAAAACAACTAGTTTGTAGATGCGATAACTTTTGCAAAAAGCAATCAAAATACGCTTATTGGGATTTTTTTTACTAAATATATGTAGTAGAATACAAATTGGCCTAAAATAATGAAAAAATTTGATTTTCAATTTTTTTATTTGGGAATGTTATTTAGCAGAATGTGAAAAAAATGTTTTCTTTTATTTTTCAGAACTGTCACCCTTTTTTTGTTTATAGCGCAAAAAATAATAATCGCACAGGTGATCAAATACCACCAAAAGAAAGTTCTATTTGTGGGGAAAAAGGACATCAATTTTATTTGGGTACAGTGCCGCATGACTGCCCAATTGTCTGTTCAATAATGGAGTGCCGGTGTAACGTGAGATTTACCTACCCCGTGAGAAAAACCTACCCTCGTAACTTCCGGCCAGGAACAGCTGAGCAGCGCAGCAGTGCGCATGCTCAGAGCTCCGGATACATGATGGAAGAACTGAGAAGCTGACTAGTGCGCATGCGCACTAGTATGGAAATATGTTGGTGTACCGTGAAGAAAACCTACCCACGCGGCGGTTCCATAAAACAGCTGTGCAGCACTATGAGTCATCTCCGCTCCTGTCCCGGTCACTTCCCTGCTCTCGGCAAGTAAATATAAAAGCGGCTCTCGGCTCCGTGATGTATGTTTTCATACACCCGCTGCCGCTTTTATATTTACTTGCCGATAGCAGGGAAGTGACTGGGACAGGAGCGGAGATGAGTCATATTGCAGCACAGTTATTTTAATGTAACCGCTGCGTTACATACAGTGCCGAGCACCGGAAGTGACGAGGGGTAGGTTTTTCTCACGGGTAGGTAATTCTCACAGAACACCGGTTAAGCTGCCCTACCGTTCTACCTCACCGTGGCAAGGCACGTCACTTCTGTAATTGCTTTTGGCCCTCCTCCTTTTCCCCGCTGCCTTCTGGGACCTGTGTGTATCCCAGAAGACGACGGGATAACTCAACAAGTGCAGCGCAACTTGTGCATGCACAGTAGGAAACCGTCTGTGAAGCCTGAAGGCTTCGCTGTCGGTTTCCCTTACTTGCAATGCAAAGGCCTGCAACCGAAGTCGTTGCATGAATCAGCTTGGGATGCCGACATCGCGGGAACCCTGGACAGGTAAGTGTCCTTATATTAAAAGTTAGCAGCTACAGTATTTGTAGCTGCTGACTTTTATTTTCTTTTTGTACAGGCTGGAACTCCTCTTGAGTGCCGGTTCACACTGAAGCGGCGCAACTTCGGGGGGTGACCTGTGAAGTCGAGTGCACCGCTGTGCACCGCGACTTCGGCGCTACTTGCACGGACTTCATATAATGAATGTCTATGCAAGTCGCCCCGAGGTCGCCCCGAAGTAGTACATGACCCTTTTTCTAAGTCGGAGCGACTTGTGTCGCTCCTATTAGAACGGGTCCTGTAGCAGTCAATGGACCGCGACGGTCCGCGACTTGTCAGGCTGACAAGTCGCCTGACAAGTCGCGGCAGTGTGAATGGGCTCTTAAGGTCTGCTGTAAATAGGAACACTAGCAGCTAATAAGCCGTTACCATTACAGCTCCTGCCTTTGTATTCATTATAAGGGAAGGCTGAAAAGGTCTTAGGCTGCTCAATTAACTGTAGGGCTTAGGTTAATGGTTAAATTATGCATAAAAGTACAACGCAGATAAAACAATGTTACAAGTACATTGGATTACATGCTGGCAGTTTCTGCTTCCTCAGTCCCGTTAAAAATAATTTGCAATGCACGGTTTACCTAATAAGACAGCGTAAAACACAACAATAATACACAAAGTGCAGTGCCAACTGTTAAAATTGCCTTTACTGTATTCAGATCATTTAAGCTGGCCATCAATATAGCCTGTGGACTGCACAAAAGAAATTAGATTCCCCCATCCACGCTAACAATGCAAATGGATGAATCCTCCTGCCAGGCTATTGATTTCTAATAGCCGTTGCCAGGGTATTTTTTCTCAGAAAATAGGTGCAGGAACTCAACCATGACCACCCCACCCCCACACACACACACACCCTCCAAACTGCATCAAATTGTGGGTGTCGTCACAAACAGTAGGTGTTTCTAAAAGAGGCAATAAATGCTAGGAGTGCATTACGTTCACAGTGCAGAGTTAAGGGGTGCAGTGTATACAGAGCGCAGAGTTCAGGGGTGCGCTGTATACAGAGCGCAGAGCTCAGGGGTGTGCACAGAGTGCAGAGTTCCGCCTTCTTCCAAAGCTGCTTACCCCTGCATCTCCCATTCACATCTCACTTTTACCCCTCTTCAGCTCTTCATGCAACCCTTCCCCCCCCCCCCCCCTCCACTCAGGATCAGATCTGTGGAGGCCGCCGGGAGACAAGCTGTCACTTGTAAACACATAAGCCGGACTTCTGTGTTTACAAGCAACAGTAGTGAGCAGAAGGCCTAAGTCAGAGGTGGTGGAACTGAGTTCCACCAAGTTCCAGCTGAAAAAAAGCCCTGGCCATTGCCATCAGAGGACCCAAACATTGCCTGCATCTGATTGGATTGCAGTCCCTATTTGGTGAACATTTTTTCCACAGGCTTCTTGTCCAAAGTTGAGTTTTAAGCTGGCCTAACACCTATGCATCTTGGTAATATGGTAAAACCTATGAGGCTCATTTAAAACTAAAAACATAAAAGAAAGGAGTGCATTACCCTTGGACACCTTCTAATGATTTATTGAATGCCAAAAAGACATACTCACAAACATGAAGGTTAAAATTGCACAAAACAAGTCCACCTTATGTGGAAAAGACATATCCCTGTGCTTAGGACCGCTGACACATTTCGGAAGGCAAGCTCCCTTCCTCAGAGCTAATTATTTTGAACGGAACCTCAGCGCATCTTGCGCAGGCAGCACAATGCACAGGCGCTGCAGTGCACCACAACACATGGATGTGAAGCCATTTTTTGTGTTGTGGGGCAGTGCCTTGGAAAAACATTGTGCATATCTGCTTTTGTGTGCATTTTACGGTATATGGACTGCCTTAAAGGGGTGTTAAACCCAAAAGCAACTATTTATTATATTGCAACTTACTATTTCTTAGATGTGATGCCTGCGTTTGTTTTCTTTTAGTCCTTCTTTCTTCTGTTCTCATCTAGTTATCCAGCCAGTAAGTCTGTTGTTTTTCAAGGGAACAAGCTCTCCAGCAGAATGTATAAATTACAGAGATGTGATAAACAATGTAACTCTAGATAAGATATACTTTATTGTCATTGTATAGATACAACAAAGTTTATCAGGTTACTCTTTACAACAGCAATAAACACTTCTCAACAAAACCACTCATACATACTCCGAGCACATGCCCACATATCTGTTTGAATATAGCAAAATATAAAATGTTATTAAAAAAATTAAAATTCTGCATAAAAATTCCTAAGATGCTGTACCTGGTGGGGTTATGGACAATACAGCACTAGGGCAAAAACTATACTTTAAGGGATTAGTCTGAGTTTTGAGTGTCCTATATCTTTTCCCTGATGGCAATGGGACAAACACTGTGACCTAGGTGGGTTGGATCACTACTAAAAGCTTTTGCCCGCTGTTTTATTTGGCTGGCATATGCTGTGTCCAAATTCTGTAGCCCCGTACTCATGATCTGCTGTGCTGTTTTCACCACACGAGACAGGCACTTATTATCCTCCGCCCTGCAGCTGGCATACCACACTACAGCGCAGAGGAGAAGAATACTTCCAATGGTACAATGATAGCAATTAACCAGAAGCTTTACGCTCCATTCACACCTGAGCGTCTAGTTCTCAGCTGTTTTTTGGGTTTTTTTTCGTCTTTGTTCAGGCGGGGTTTTTTTAGGCGTTTTTCAGGTGTTTTTTCAGGCTTTTTTTGCAGGTGTTTGGAGGCAGGCATTGACATCTAACAAAAATGCTTTTAATCTGCCAAAAAAAGAAGCTCGTGTATTTTTGTGAGCTTCAGGCGCATTGCTTCAGGGGACAAAACGCTCATATGTGAACAGGGGCCATTGAAATGAATAGGATTTTGCTTGTTGGGCGTTTCGAGACATCAGAGATGAGCGTTTTACGAGCTGAAAAAACGCTCAAGTGTGAACAGGGCCTAAAGGGCAATCCAGCCTGCTTCAGCCTCCCAAGGAAAAACAGTCTCTGCTGCGCTTTTTTCATTAGAAAAAAGTATTTTGAGGACCATGACAACTCCCTTGTAATATGCACTTCCAAAAATGTAATAGTATACACCCTTTCCATCTCCTCACCGCCTTTATATAACATAGCTTTACTTGGATGCTCCCCCCCCCATCCGCTGCCCGCTGCCACATTCGACACCTTTTGGGGGGGGAGGGGGGAGCAAATACCTGTCAAAACCATGTACCTCCTCCCACTTCCGGGTAAGATTGTCACAATCGTTGTGCAGTGATCTACGCAAATTCCAGACCCTCCTTCCCCCCCCCACTGCCTTCTGGGAGACACACAGGTCCTAGAAGACAGCGGGACCATTCAGAAAGGGCAGCGTGATTCGCGCATGCTTAGTAGGAAACAGGCTGTGAAGCCACAAGGTTTTACTTCCCGTTTCCCTTAGTGAAGATGTCAGCACCTGCACCTGGAGCCGATGGATGGATCAGCTTTGGGTGCCATCATCGGGGGATCCCAGGACAGGTAAGTGTCCTTATATTAAAAGTCAGCAGCTACCGTATTTGTAGCTGCTGACTTTTATTTTTTTTTACCCAGGCCAGAACTCCTCTGTAACTGTAGGAAGCAGCAACATGGTGGAGAGTACCGAAACATTGCTCCAATATTGAGCACAGCAGTCTAGACCTCCACTGGTCCCACACTCCCCCTGCACAGTATTTCAGTTGTAGTACTGTAGAAAAGGCATTTTGGATGGCTGGAAAGCCAGATGGTGTAGCCTGACTGCATAATGATGTAGCACCCTCCTAGATAGGTGCTAGGTAGGTAAAGCCTAGTTGCTCCTTCTGCTTATCAGGGGAGCCTGATTGTTAGTTAGGCCTGTTCATGTGTTTCATGCGTGATTCATGTGGGCTGAGGGAGTGTCCCCACTGTATCCAATAGAGAGGTATATTGGAGAGAGGAGGAAACCCAGCCAATGATACACAGGCTTAGATACCGTCCCATGGGTTTGGCACAGGAAGTGGTGCATCATGGGATAGGGTATAAAAGCTAGGAGCACATAAGGCAAGAGGTCTTTGGGCGGGAAGCCAGGTCCCGTAAGGAGGGTGACGGCTGTCTCTCCTTCTGTAGTTATGAATGTTAGTCACAGGCAGTCAGCCTGGTGTACCAGACAGTGTGGCTGAACCCAGAGGTCCTGGAGATGCTGATGGAAGGAGTTGGGGCTTAAGTAAATCTGGAAAAAACAGTGTCCGTGAGTACAGAGGAATTTGCCCAAGGGTTTGCCCGAGAAGGGGACCACTCCAGAGTGTAGAGTCAGTGGACAGGTGTCAGCACACAGAGAGAGAGTGAAAGGGTGTGCCAAGTTTAAAGCCCTGAAGAGAATTTCAACCAGGAACAGTTAAAATACCTTCACCTTAGTGGCAGGGTGAAGCAGCGGCCTTGCCGCACTCTAAAGTCAGTTGTACTCAATATTGTGAATAGTTGTCAGTTGGAGTATTGTAAGAATATTTAATAATAAATATCTTGCGCTCGTACTTCATTATGTCAGAAATTTATACTGCTGTGAACATAGCAGTTTCTATTCATGGTTAATAAGCAAAGATCTATGTGAAAGGAGAGTCTTCACCTATTGCCACAAATCACATATCGTGAATTCTTTTTAATTGATTAATTTCTTTTTAAAAGCATATACCAATCTTAGTGAGTACAGTCTACAGTGTGGAATATATATAAAAATATTTATTCTCAAGACATGCAAACACGATATATGACCAAACAAGAAGTGACACAAAAAGATAACTCTTCAGAAAAAATACTAACTTCAAGCAATCAATGCAATGTGATGTTTAGCTCAATAATGAAAGTGAAACTGAAACAAAATGAAAGTGAAAGCAAAGCAAGATTACCATTTCTTCCCAGGTATAGTATAAGCCATAAATTAATGTTCTATATAAACAGACTACAATGGTCTACGCAATGCATAGCTGAAAGTCACTTCACTGCAGATGAGTGAGAATAAGCCATGCAAAACGGTAGACTTAAAAAATTCCAAATAATGCACTGAATCTGATATTAAAAACAAAAATCAGCTTTTTAGAGAAAAATCTACCATGGTTTATACGGCTGGGATTGTAATCTCATTACCCTTAAATATGCAATAAAAACATATAAGGAAAGAATAAACAATTGTTGAATAAAATCAAATAACATAGCAAGGCATATTTACCACACTTAAGATGGCCGCTAGCTTCAAATGGGCGTTACCAGAGTCCTAAGATGGATGCCTTTCTTAAGATGGTGGCCCTTCAAGTTTCAGATGAATGATGGACAAATAGATGGACAAAATAGAGTATGTCTGGTCTTATCGAGGAATGTAATGGCGTGTGTGGTGTAAGTGTGAGGTGTGTTGTCAGTAGTGTAAAGTCTAATGTGTGTCCTCTCTAATATCTGGGCTGTTCTTTTATACAGTGAGAACAAAGGGCTATAAAAATCACCATAAGTAAATCCCAGAGGGATGAAACATTATCCCAATTGGTCGGGATATTCTATACCTAAACTGGTGAGGTCAGAGACACGCCTCTTTTGATAATTAACCCAATACTTGGTATAATAAAATTAAAGGATGATTTCTCTATATGTAAGAGTAATCATAAAACACATATAAAACTTTGTCCAGACTCCCAGTACATACATAAATGTCCATCTGTATCTCCATCATTCACCTTGGCAAGTAATGCCATTTCAATAATTATATTTTTAAGACAATATAATATTTCTATATGGGAAATATCAGAATTATCTCAAAACTGCATTTGGTATTTCGTCTATAGAGGACAGTATTGCACTGTTCATTAGATTTTGTATTTAACATACGTCACAACATACAATGGCCTACTATTTGCAAGTGACCTTATTGACCTCTGGCTAGTGAAGACCCATTAATTATTTGACCATGCCATAGGGCTGTCAGAAATCTAGTCTAGGTTGGAAGATCTATTTCTTAGTCTATTCTAAAGCAACGCTTATATAAACACTCCTACCACATACCTTAAAATGAAGTAATTGGTATTCACTCTAGTCTTAAGTCCAAGTAATATTACTACTATAAGAATATAAACCCAAAAGGTAATGTAACATTCCTAAATATATATGTATATGCCTTACATAATATAATGACATAATTATGGCTAATATCTTCACACACATAATGATGTACCTTTAAAACTTATATATAGCGCATTTTAAAATACAACTAGAATATACTGGGGTATTGTCCATTGTTATATACTTACAGACAGACTGAGATATCACCCCCTTAACATAGCGCCAGACTGACTGAGTCTTATCTGATAGAGATGTCAAAAGGGATCTTATTTACGATTACATAGATACCAAGACCTCTGTTTAAATTCTATTCTGTTTTGTAAGCTTGTAAGAGACATTTTGTTTAACAAGTACGTATGTGAACTTTGTTTCACCCTGAAAACAAGATGGAAGCCATGCCATTCAGAATCTTATATGCATAATATGAGATATACATGGCTTTTAAAATCATTTTTATTTTACCTATTATTATTTGAATCAATCACCCCCAATAATCCCGACAGTATCCCACTCATCCCTTCACAAAAACAACATCTCTTGGACTGATCATTGACTGAGCCAAGGACTTAAAGTACAAATTTTCTGCTATCAGTTGCTAAGGGTAACACAGGGGAATCCAGAAAGTGTTATTACCAGCAGTCCCCTAGGAGGCAGGGCTACAATAAATTAAAAAGAAAGTGAGGTTTTAACTGGGCTTTAACACAACATGTGTTAATATGAGAAATACCATTTGTTCACATGCATATAGTAAAAAACCACAATGCACCAGAGAGGTGAAAAAAAAAGCTCTAACAAGAAGAATTCTCAGTGATTGCTATGGACTAGCATACTTACTAATCACAAAAAATGACACCCCTTCAAACAAAATGTACGGTATATCATTTTTAATTTGTTAAAAGTTCCATCTGTGACTTCCATCTGCATCATGCCATATCGTCTTTAGAAACTGCATCTTGTCATCTTTCTCACTTATTGGAGCTCTGGGAGGAGCTCCATATATTTAGGACTTGTCCCAAGACATTCTCAGCTCTCTGACAGTATGTGATGAATTTTGTCATGTTTGTAATGATTAGCAAAATTCAAAGACAAATCACGCTCCTCAAAATCAACTGTTTTACAGCTTCCCGACCGCCCGCCGCACATTTACTGCGGCAGGCTGGCTCTCCTGCGCAAACCGACGTAGCCCTATGTCAGTCGCACACGTGGTGCTGGGGGGCGAGGCAGCGGACATGCCGATCCGCAGGGTCGGCGGCCGCGATTGCCCCCGGGCATCCGCAATCGCTCCCCGCTGAGAGAGCACCCTCAAAATATGCTTATTGCGATTTTTTTTTCTACCAAAAATATGTAGCAGAATACAAATTGGCCTAAAAGGATGAACATTTTTGATTTCAATTTTTTTTTTTGGGAATGTTATATAGCAAAATGTGAAAAATATTGTTTTGTTTTTTTTTTCCTTGTAATTGTCGCTTTTTTTTTGTTTATAGCGCAAAAAATAAAAATCACACAGGTGATCAAATACCACCAAAAGTAAGCTCTATTTGTTGGAAGAAAGGGACATCGATTTTATTTCGGTACAGTGTCGCACGACCACGCAATTGTCACTATTACACTAGTTTCATCTCAGCAAGCATTTTTGAAAGTCACAATCAAGCACTTTATTAAAGAATTTGATGAACTTTTGGGATTTGCACTTTTTTGGATTATTATATATGTTGATTTTGAGGAGTGTAATTAGTCTTTGAATTTTGTTAATTTTATCCAGCTTTGATAGCTGTAAGACACGCAGCTCTTGAAGTGCCGGTTCACACTAGGGCGACCTGTGAGGCGACCTGGTCGCCTCACAGGTCGCCGCAGGTTGCCTCCCATAGGGAAGCTGCGGACCCGTTCTAATAGGAGCGACACAAGTCGCTCCGACCTAGAAAAAGGGTCCGGAGCTTCTTTGGGGCGACCCGGAGGCGACCGCCATAGACTTCAATGTTATGAAGTCCGTGGCGGCCGCTCCGAGGTCGCCGCGCGCTGCTCGCACCGCGACCTCGGAGGTCGCGGTGCGAAGTAGCGTCGCGGCAATGTGAACCGGCGCTAATTAGCTCTTATTATTTAGTATTGGTTTTTGTGCAGGTGCTCTTTATTGTATTTAGCATGTTTGTGACGATGGTCTACCTCAGCCTTTCCCCAAAGATTTGTCCCCTTGGCCTTATAGAAGACTTGGCCCCTTGTACTGCTGAAAGGACATTGCTTGGTCTACTCCACTTTTATTCATGAGAAGGCTATTGCCAAATGTTGGAAAAATTGACCCACTATTCCTCTTCTGGAAAAAAATGATGAACTCTAACCTATTAATATACATGGACATCTGTACAAAAAGGGTTAATGTTTATAAACCTGAAACTGTATTGGTATTTTTGATTGATGAACCCTCAACAGCCTTGGACTCTCGCCTTCTGTAATCCTACAAAAGTCTGATCAGTTCTATTTCTCCTCCTCTGTTCACATTGCTGTGAACTGTTCATTTAACTGTAGGGTCCTCCTACCACCTCCACCACCACCAACACTTAAAGTTGGTTCAAAAGCCAAAACAAAAATGTAATTTTTTGCAGCATACCAATTCTTAAATGTGGTCACTTCATTCATTATTTTTCTGTAGGCTTTTTTTCCTTTATTTTCACCTGGTGATCCAAGAAGTAAGCTAATCATTTTTTTTAATTTCCTGTTTAATTCAATGTCATTTTCAAAAGACCAAGACAAGACAACCCATTTAACACTCACAGGGATGCCTAAATGATCAGCTTTTAATCATTTGTGTAAAACCCCAAAAGGAAAAACAAAAAAACTGTTGCTGTACTGTTTTAAAAGTGTTAGCAGAAGTTTAGCTTTAATTTGTTAGTCAGTTCCATCTAACACTACCTTCCTCCCAGACTGACAATCCTGCTGTCCAAAAGGTGTCCCCTACCAAAGTGGAAATACCCAAAGACCGGAAGTGTGTAACTGACTGGATCACCGGGTGAAAATACTATGGGAAAATAGACTAAAAAATAAACGAATGCAACCACCACATTTGTGAATTGGTAAACTGCAATATACAACGTTTTTGTTTTTGGATTTTATACTGCTTTAAACTCAAGGACTAGAGGTTACTATTTATTACTATTATTATGTAGAACTGCCCCCTAGAGGACTGCTGAGAATTGCACTTTCTGGATTTCCCTGGGTTACCCGTAGCAAGTCTGTGGAAACGTATCACTTTAAACGTTTGGCTCAGACAATGAACAGTCCAGGGGATTTGTTATTTTTGTGTATTATTTAGAACTGGGATGGGAGAAGGGATGAGTGGGATATTCCAACTATGAACTATGCACAATTCTAAAGTCAACTGACTGTAGTGTGTGCGGCAAGGCCACTGCTTCACCTTGCCACTGATGTGAAGATAGAAAGTATGATCCTGTTTAAGTTACTCTTCAGGGTCTAACTTGGCACCCCCCTTCTCACTTGTAGTGCGTGCTAGCTCCTGTCCACTAACACTCCACTGGAGCGGTCCCCCTTACTGGGCAGACCCCCTGGCAAGCTTCCCGGTACTCACGGACACTGTTTTTCCCATGGTTGCTCTGCCTCCAACTCCACTTGTCAGCTTTCCTGGACCTCCTGGCTCAGCTCCACACTCCTGGTTCACTAGGTGAACCGCCTGTGACCACCTTCCACAGCAAACAGGAGGAGAGACAGCCGTCACCCTCCTCCTGGGACTTGGCTTCCCACCCAAAGACACCCTGTCACATGTGCCCTTGGCTTTTATAACATATCCCAGGATGTGCCACTGTTTGTGCCAACCCACTGGGATAGTTACAAAGCCTGTGTGTCACTGGATGGGTTTCCTCCACTGTCCAACAGGCTCCCCTATGAAATACAGTGGGGACACTCCCTCAGCCCAGGTGAATCACACATGGACACATGCAACAGGCATAACTACTGATCAGGCCCCCCTGATAAGCAGATGGAGCAGGCTATGTTTTACCTGCTACTCCCCTGTTAAGCAGGCAGACCAAACTACTCTCTCTTCCTAGCACCTATCTAGGAGGGTGCTACATCTATTATTATACAGGATTTATATAGCGCCAACAGTTTGTGCAGTGCTTTACAATATGAGGGAAGACAATACAGTTACAATACAATTCAATACAGGAGGAAGTGAAGGGCACTGCTCGTTAAAACTTACAATCTAGAAGGGAGGGTCAAATGAAACAAAAGGCAATAATCGTGGGAGACGAGCTGATGGAGAAAATGGAAGTATGGTTGTTAGGTGTGGGTAGGATAGGCTTCTCTGAAGAGAAGGGTTTTCATGGATCGTCAAAAAGCTAATAGAGTAGGAGATAATCGGACAGATTGGGGTAAGGAGTTCCATTAGATTGGAGAGGCTCTGGAAAATCTTACTATAATCTTTATTTTTCATAACTGCCCTTTACAAATGTCTTATATGAACCAACTGGATTTTATATTTAAAGCGGAGTTTCACCCTAAAATGAAAGTTCTGCTAATCTTCTTGCTCCGGGTCACCTGAAAAACAAATGGATAATCGCAATTTTCTTTTTTTTTACTTACCTTGTTTAGAAGATAATATACTTACCTTACTTCCTCTTCCTCCCCTCGGCAGCCACGGCGAGTCGTCACTTCCTGGCTTGCAATGATTCCTGGGAGCTGAACGTCATCGCTCCCAGGAATCAATGCGCCTGCAACGGCCCCGACGTCAGTTTCGGTGTAGGCGCCGTCATACCTTGCTAAACAGCTTTTGGGCATGCCCAGAAGCTGTGCAGGGATGACGCTGCAGCCCTGGAAGTGACGGCGGGGCCGGCGCAGTGCATCGTGGGACCGAATAGGACGGAAGAGGACGCAGAAGAGGAAGCGCTGGCTTCAGCTGCCCACACCTGAGATGGCAGCGCTGGAGAAGAAATTTTCAAGGTAAGTATTTCCTCTTGCAGTTAAGTGCAACCCGGGACCGTTCAGAGGCTATCCATTGTGGAATGTACTAGCCCTGACTGTCCCGGGGGTATTTTTATTAAAAAAAACTTTCCCAGGGTGGAACTCCGCTTTAATTTTGTTTTTTATCAGGGGCCTCCATGCATAGATGCAACTCTCTGGGGTTTGTAATTTCCTATATTATTGAAAAAACTTTACATAAAATATTTAAAACAAAATTGGGATTTAGAATGAATGCCAAATGAAATATCACAGCATACATCCCTCCAATGCTCATATTTAGATTCATAATGTGAGGAAAACTTAGATGCATAAAAATGTTTTATATGACCATTGAGTGCAGGAACAAAATGCATACAGCTCCCTCACAGCAATTAGCTAAATCTGAATACCTCTCATTAGGAACAATACATGTTTGAAAAGATTATACAAACATAATGGAACAAGATTAAATGATGTTTACAGAACTGATGTTTTCATTGTCCTGATTTACATTTTCAGATTTGGTACTGAGGTAGAGCCGTACATGAATAACAAACATTACAGTAAAGGACCAGTAAAGAGTCAATGTTTGCCAGCAGGGTAGAGATTCCTACAGTATCTAAAGATGCCGCTTTAGTCACAGCTGTGTTTCCAGATACAACATTTCTTTTGTTGTTCTAGAAATATAGTATGCACTATGGTACTGAAATATCAAGAGTCTGTGAGTGCCATTGTGGTCTAAGGGGTCCATTTTATTTTCAGTGCCTTAAGGATGTGGTTATTTCTGTGTTATAGACATCTGAAAAATCGAGTGATAAAATAGCATGCCCAAGTATAATACTTTAGAGAACATAATACTGTGTATAAAATATCTAATTCTATAGAATGCTTTTAGGCTTATTTTTAAACCGTACAAATGCTTGAACCCATCTGCTGTTCAAGTAAAAGGATTAAATGTAAGCTATGGTATATACTTAGTAAATTTAAACTTTGAGTTATATGTTATTGCATGAATTTTTTTCAACTACTACATTGTTTAGCTTCCGAGAGTAAATAAAATACCTGGTACTTCTGGCTATGGAGGAACATGTGATTCACTCCATATGATGGTGCCAGGCCAATCACCAAGTATCGGCACTGTCAAATGGGGAGTGTGCATAACCCTGGGTAAGCAATGACTTGTATGTTTTGGAGCTTGTACAGGATGGCTTGATTTGCTCCTGACAGCTAAAAAGTGAGGTCAGACCACTCTTTCCTCCCTCTTTCATTACCCCCCTTTTTTTTTTTTTTTTTGCTTTCTTTACTTTCTGTACCTCCTCTATCGTTGTAGCCATTATATTAGAAATTTCAGCAACCCATCTACTAAGACTGCAGAGAGTATGCGGAAATAAATTAATAAACACAAAAAACTTTTCTGGAGAATATCTTGGCTGCGGTCATTTTATTATTGGTTTAAAACAAGAAGAATTTATTAACGAAACATCAATATTGAAATAATTAAAACTGAAACTTAAAAATGCTTCACTTAAACAATGGCTCAGTCACTACGACTCAAGCCATACATTTTTGTTTCAAGTCTAACAACCATCCCTTATAAATATTAAAATTGCAAAAGCACATTGGCTCAAATTTTTTTAGCAGCTTAGTCATTAAAACTCAAGCTGCACAACTGTTAACCACAAAAAGTCCCCCTTTAAATATAAAGGTGACCCTACCCATAATAATTGGCTGCGACAGGAAAAAAGGGATGGGAAGGCAGGGAGCACCACGGAGATGCCTCCTGAGGTGAGTGAGCTCCTGGGGTCAGAACCCCCTTTAAAAACCTTTTAGAAATTTCCAGGAGGTCATGTGGCCTTCCAGAAATTTCCTCCACCAATCAGCTGACCTATAGCCCCTCACTCACTCAAGGGGAGCCTTGAAAATACTTCTAACTGCTGCAGTCCTATAGGGAAGGGGGCCTTAAAACAGGCTTTCCCCTTTCCCTTCATTCTCTATTTCCATTAAGTATCTGTATATATTCGAAATATTGCATTCATATTTTCCATGCTCTAAAGTTAAACCTTCTAGACTGGGGTTGGCTTACTAAAGACAAGTTGGTTAACTTAAGGCACTGTTTAGGGCAAGTTGTACTCTGCAGGGGGGCGTGGCTAGGTCATGGCGGTGTGAGGACGTTTGATTCTGGTGCTCCCACTCCCTGGCCCCCCTGATCGGCTATATCGATCGTTAACCGGCTGTTTTCTAGCGGACATGAGCTCCTACAAACGGCGGAAGAACAAACCCACCGCCAAGGCTACTCCGTCGGCTCCGATTCGTCCCTTCTTTCCGGACCTTACTACCCCGGTGCTGCGGAAGCTGGTGGCGGGCCCGCGTGGCAGTGTCGATACGGCCGCGGTGTCCCTGTCTGTTCAGGCGGCCTCCCCTCCGGCTCCCCTGCCTGTTATGGCTTCCCTGAGCCCCTTACAGCTGTCCCAGTCGTCCTCGGCTGGGGACCCAAGTGAAGAGCGGGACACCTGGGCTCAGCTGCGCTCCCTCCCCACTAAAATGGACATGGAGGCTTTAGTGGCACAGGTTACGGAGCAGCATAAGAGGGACTTTCAAGTGATGACTGCAAAAGTGTTCCATGTTCGGGAGCGGGTGGCGACCGGGGAGTCGGCGATCGGAGACCTCCAGACTAGGGTGGAGCGCCTGGAGCGGACGCAGGCTGTCCACGTGGACGTCCTTGCTGAACACCAGCTCACCATGGAGGACATGGAGAACCGGAGCCGCCGTAACAACTTGCGGCTCCAGGGCCTGCCCGAGGCCACCGGACAAGAGGACTTGATGGAGACGGTTCGGGCCATCCTCGCACGGATCTTACCTTCAGACCCCCCTGTTACCTTCGAATTCGACCGGATACATAGGGCCTTGGGTCCCAAACCGACGGACACTACGAGACCTCGTGACGTCATTTGCCGCCTGCATCGGTATCCGGTGAAAGAACAGGTATTGCGGGCTGCGTGGACGAAGGGCCCGATTGACTTCGATGGGGCACAGATCCAGGTTTTCCCCGATGTTTCTAGAGGCACTCTGATCCGCAGAGCGATGCTGAAGCTCCTGCTGGAGCGTCTCCGAAGTCAGGATGCCACTTACAGATGGGGTTTTCCTCTCCAACTGATCGTCCGCAGGAATGGCTCCACTTTCGTCCTCCGCAGATATGCTGACCTCCCAGCCCTGTTCCGGTTTGCAGCCATCGCTCCTATGGAGATCCCGGACTGGTTGGCCAGGCTTCCAGACAGGGACGCTCGCTCTCCTGGAGGCGGACCATCGCGGCCCCGATCCGAGGGACATCGTTGACAGCGCAGTGCTCCCATGGCGCGATCTACTAGCCCCTCGTTGGCTTCCCCTGAGTTTTGATCCAGCATTGCCAAGGTTCCGGGAGTTCTGAACTAGCCCCTTGTTCCACCGCCCCTGCTTGTCCCGGGTCCCATCCCTGAGCTTCACCTACCCTTCCCTGATGGCTGTCTGTCCTGCCCTGTGGTGACTGCCTCCCCGGCTGGATTTGTAATGCACTAGCCCCGAGAGCTCTGCCGGCTTTCCGGCTGATCCCGAATGTCCCCGGGTGCCACTGACTTTTGCCCATGCCGAACTTCCAAAGCTCCTGTCACCTGTCCCCCCCCCCCTTCTCCCCCTCTTTAGGATTTTGGCTCCCCTGGATCGGCTCCTTGACTCCTGCTCCCCCTAGTGCTGACCTGCGGGGGCCCTGGAGCGGTCCAGAGCGGTGCGGTGCTCTGCCCTCACCTCCATGCCTAGGTATCTGACATGCCTGATAATTTTCTTCAAGTATAGCTCTCCGTATAGTAGATTTTTTTCTGTCCACTATTGCCTGCTAACTGTATGCATAGATTAACTGCTTTATATATGTATGCGCGTCTGCTCTTCTGTGGTTGCTATGGAAACGCCTCGGTCTGGTCGTGCTTGCTTGGGTTACGTGCCAGGTCCGGGTGTTGCCTCGCGCTGCGGAGGAGGGGATGCGGGGCGCTACCGGACATGGAGAGCCGAGGGTAGCTCTCTGATTTCACTTTTGCTCCTCCCCCCATTTTTCCCCCTCCCCCCCTTCCCTTCCTCCCCCCTTCCCCTCCCCTTTCTCCCCCCTTCCCTTCCTCCCCCTTCCCTTCCTCCCCCTTCCCCCCCTCCCCCCTTCCCCTCTCACTCACCTTTCCCCCTCACTTCCCTCCCCCCTCACTTCCCTCTCCCCCATCCCTCTCCCTTTCCCCTTTTCCCTCCCCTGCCTTCCTCTATATGTTTTCTCCCCCCCCCCCCCGTGTGAGACTTATTTATTTATTTATATATATTGTGTTTTTCTTTATTTGTCTGGGGGTGTGCATGTTTGGTGATGGGGTCTTTTCTTCACTCGAGAGGGGAGTACCCGGGTTGGGCTAGAGTTCCTCCTCCCGAACCCTGGGGGGCCGCTCCCGATTCGTTGGGTTGGCGTTGTCCCCCTGCTGGTTCCCCGATGCTAGAGGGTCTTAGGTCTCATGATGTGTCTCCCCACCCCCCCTGCTCCCCTCCCCTCTCCCTTCCCCCAGCTCCCCCCCCTCTTTTTTCACCCGGGTCATGGGGTCTCCATAGAATTCATTGGTAGATGGAACCTGCATTGTCTTTACCTTATTGCTGTTCTTTTATGGTTGTTGATGGGTCATTTGCGCTGCCCTTTATGGGCCATTACCGCTGCTCTTACGTTGATTTTTGCACTGTTTAGCTTTCAGCTGCTGGTTATACTTACTCTCATGTAATATATTGTAGTTATGTTGCTGATCTGGGGGGGTCGGGGAGGGAGCACCTTCCTCTATCTGTGGTGACCCTCCTCGTTCCCCTCGTAGGGTGTTCCCTGGGATCTTGTCATTTGCACCCTGTTTCTGGGTGTGGTGGCACGAACCTCGGGGGTTCTTTGAGACTTAGTCTCTCCCATGCTACGGCACTTTAGTTTTGTTTCCTCAGGCGTCTGTAGTGCGCCTTTCCTCTTCCTTCTCGCTCTTTCTTCCCCCCCCCCTATTTTTTTTTTTTTTTTAACTGTTACCTGGTGTGTCTGGGAGTCCCTCCCTCCGGCTAGGGGGGTGGGGATGGCCGTCCCGAGTACTGACACGGTCCGTCTGGTCTCCTTAAATGTGAAGGGGCTGAACACCCCTGAGAAACGCTCTGTGGTTTTGTCTGATCTCCATCGTCTCCGTGCTCAGGTTGGCTTCCTACAGGAAACTCATTTCAAGTTGGGTAAAGTCCCCAAGCTGTGCGACCGGCGGTTCCCCACGGTCTATCATGGCTGTTCCTCTGATTTCAGATCCAAGGGGGTTAGCATTTTGATAAATAAGTGCTCTCCGTGGACTTTCTCAGATATGTGGTCTGATGACACAGGCCGATCTCTTTTCGTGAAGGGTAGGTTGGGCGTCCTACCAGTTACGTTGGTGAATCTTTATTTGCCCAACGTGGCTCAGTTCTCCTTTTTGGAATCATTGCTTTCCAAGCTGGCCGACTTCGCCACTGGGCAGATCCTTATGGGAGGTGATTTCAACCTGGCCCTTGACCTCCTAGTGGAAACTTCAAGGGGCTCCTCCCATCTGTCCTATGCTGCTTTGTGACGTTTTAAAAAGCTGTTACAGGCCTTTCGCTTAGTGGATCCTTGGCGCATCCTTCACCCAGACGGTCGAGACTATAATTTCTTCTCCCCGCCCCACGACTCCTATTCCTGTATCGATTTCTTCTTGCTCCCACAGTCACTGCTGCCCAGGGTACGTACCGCGTCCATTGGATCTATTACTATTTCTGATCATGCTCCTGTTCTTCTGGACCTAGACCTTGGTTCCCCTGAAGTGTCGCAGTGGCAGTGGAGGCTTAATGATTCTCTGCTGCAGGATGCAGCGGTAGTGGGAGTACTTGCTGCGGAGCTGCGGAGTTTTTTCGCCTCCAACGCCACGCCTGATGCTCCTCCCCTGATGGTCTGGGAGGCCCATAAGAGCTATTTACGTGGGGTTTTGATAAAGTTGGGTGCTGGGAGGAAGAGGGAACGATTGGCTCAAATCTCCGACCTCCTAGCTAAAATCGGCCAGTTGGAGGTGGTGCATAAACGGTCGCAGGCCCCTGCCGCCCTGCAGGAACTGACCATCCTTAGGGACCAACTACGTTCCATGGTCCTTTTTCGGGCGAAAGCTGCCTTGGCTAAATGTCGCCGCGTTTACTATGGGCATGGGGATAAGTGTGGGAAGCTTCTCGCCAGGGCTCTCCGTCGGCAGCGGGCGAGGGCGTTCATCCCTGAACTCTCCACCTCGACGGGCCGCAAGGTGCACTCCACGGGTGACATTGCCGAAGCTTTCCGTCTCTACTATTCCTCACTTTACAATCTGTCTCTGGACTCAGCGCGGGAGACGAGGATACAGGCAATCCGCTCTTACCTTTCGACTTCCGGCCTCCCTCCCTTCCCTTTCCGCGGAGGCGGTCGAGGAATTGGATGAGCCATTGCGCCCAGGGGAGTTCACTGCGGCCCTACGGGGAATGCAGACGGGTAAAGCACCTGGTCCGGATGGATACACCCTTGCCTACTATAAGTGTTTTGCGGATCTCCTATCCCGCATTTTCTTTCCGCATACAATGCGGCTGGGGAATCGGTGCACCTCCCAACAGACTCACTTCATGCTCATATTACAGTGATTGCCAAGGAAGGCAAGGATCCCCTGTCCTGTGCGAGCTACAGGCCGATTTCTCTTCTCAATATTGACCTGAAACTCTTCACCAAGATCCTGGCTTCTAGACTGGCCCCTCACCTGCCACGTCTAATACACGATGACCAAGTGGGTTTCATCGCTACGAGAGAGGCCCGTGATAATACCACTAAAGCGATTGACTTGGTCTACCATGTTTATTCCCGTCGTATCCCAATGCTAGTTCTCTCGACGGACGCCGAAAAGGCGTTTGACCGGGTGAACTGGGACTTTATTTTTTCAACCATGGAACACGTGGGCTTGGGAGGTCGCCTGATGTCCTGGATTAGGGCTATTTACTCTAGTCCGTCTGCAAGGGTTAAGGTTAATGGGTCCCTTTCGGATCCCCTCGACATTACCAATGGCACTCTTTAGGGTTGCCCCCTCTCGCCACTAATTTTTGTTCTTACCCTGGAGCCCTTTCTACGGACAGTACGGGCTAATGTTGACATCGCTGGCCTGTCGGTTGCGGCGGAAGAGACCCCCAAGGTAGCAGCTTACGCGGACAACCTTCTCTTCTTCCTGACTACACCTCTTACTTCTCTTCCCAATCTCTTTAAGGAATTCCGCGTCTTTGAATCATTGTTGTACTACAAGATAAACCAGACGAAATCGGAAGCGCTTGCGGTGGGCTTGCCACCGTCTCTGGCATCCCTCCTCAGGGCTGATTTCCCTTTCAAATGGGGTCAGTCACACATTCGATATCTAGGGATTTCTCTTCCCTGCTGCCCCGACAAACTTTTTGAGCTTAACTTTCCGCCTTTATTGGCCCGTATCAAGAAAGACCTGGAGGAATGGCGTGGAGGACTGTTCTCCTGGTTTGGTCGTTCCAATATTATCAAGATGAATGTGATGCCTCGCCTCCTATACGCACTCCAAGCTCTGCCTATCTCCGTCCCGTCCTCCTTCCTTAAGAAGGTTAACCAGGTGTTCTGGGAGTTTCTCTGGGTTAGAGGTCCTTCCCGCCTGTCTCTGAAGGTGCTGCGGCTACCTAAGCTAAGCGGAGGTATGGCACTACCTGACGCTGTCCTCTACTTTGAGGCCTGCCATCTCGCACGCATACTGGACTGGTATCGTCATGGGGCCCTGAAGCAGTGGGTTAGACTAGAGCGGTGTTCTGTGAGCTCCTCTCTCGAGTCTGCTTTGTGGAGTTCCACCCCGGTGCCCAAGGATCTGTCGGCCCACTCGACTATAGGCTCCACTCTCCTGATTGGCAGACGTTTGTGCCATAATGGTACCCTAGCCACCTACCCTTTGCCTCTCCTTCCGGTGATTGATAACCCGGCATTTCTGCCGGGGGTTGACCAACCGGGTTTTCGCTCTCTGAAGGCCGCTGGATGTCATCAGGCCCGGCATTTCGTGAGAGCGGGGACCTGGATCTCCAGGTCTCTTCTGAATTCCAGTGCGACCTTTGCTGTTCTGTCATTTTGGCAACGGATCCAGCTCGCCCATTTTTTGCAAGCTCTGCCTTTGGCGCCCCTATTCACTCGACAACTTACATATTTTGAGGACCTGTGTTCTGACCCCTCCCCCCTGCGCCACACAATCTCTCTCATCTACCGTATGCTGGTGACGCCGGACGAGTCTTTCCGTCCCCCGTACATAGCGCTATGGGAAAGGGACCTGAATATAAGGTTCACGGACTACCAGGTGGAAAGATTATTGTTCTTTGCCTATAAGACCTCTCGTTGTTCTCGATACCAGGAAGTTGGCTATAAATGTCTCACTCGCTGGCACTATACCCCGACTAAACTCCATCGGATGTTCCCTACTGCTTCGGACATCTGCTGGCGCTGTGGAGACGCAGTAGGGTCTTATCTGCACGTGTTCTGGTCTTGTACTAAACTACAGCCCTTCTGGACATCTGTTCTTCGTATCGCTCAAAAATTTACGGACCATACTCTCTCGTTAGACCCGGCCCTCTTTCTCCTCCACCATCATGATTTTCCGCGGGCATCCTATCACAAATCATTACTTCCGCTCCTGTTTACGGCGGCGAAGAGTTGCATTCCCCCGCTTTGGAAACAGAGTCAGCCTCCTACGGTGGCGATGTGGTTCCGCAAGGTTGCCTGTCTCAATGAAATGGAGGATCTGGTTGCCACTGAGCACGGTACCAGGGACAAATTTATGAAACGCTGGTACTACTGGCATGACTTCACGTTTACGACGGAATACAAAGACCTGATTGCCTAAGCAGTGACCGTGGAAGTGGGTCGAGCCTCCCCGCCCCTTCCCTCCCCCCCCTGCCTTTCTTCTGCTTTATTCAACCTGCCCCTCTGCTGTCTCCTCTTGTCTACCTTTCTTTTTGTGTTTAATACTGTGTTCGGTGTTCATTTTTTGCACTCCCCTGTGTTATTGACCTGGATATTAGCGACTGGCCAAACGACACCTTCATATCATAGGTATTCGAGTATCTGGGTCTGCATTCAGTTCTCTCCCCGTGAGGGCATGCCTGTGCCGGACCCCGTGGTTCCTATCCTGGGCTCTGGGACTTTGGGGTGGTACATCCCGTCCCCCTGTTACCGGCCCACAGTTGGATGCCAGTGGGGCGGGCGGACTTCACTATATATGCCCGACAAGCTCCTATGTCAATCGTTAGTCATCGCACCTTCTACCATTGGGGTCTCTGGATAAAATGTGTATCTGACAGGGTCTTCATTGCACTCCTATTTTTTGCACCATTGCTCGATGTTAGAGATACGGTATCTGCTGTGAACATGGACCACTGCTATCTTTCTCGTGATTGGACTTTTTATATTCATGTCCATTGATGTTTTACTGTATGCCTTCTTGTTTTCATGTTTTATTTCATAAATAAAGGATTAAAAAAAAAAGTTGTACTCTGCAGGTAAAATTGTCCCAGAGCTTAGTGAAGCTTTACTTTGCAAAGAAATACCCAATCAGGTGCAAGGAAAAAAAAAACAGCATTTTGCTTGCACATGATTGGATGATAGAAATCAGCAGAGCTACACTTCATTTACTTAGCTCTGGGGATTATCCCCTTGCAGAGTGCATCTTCCCTTACAAAGCAAACAATCGACTTGCCTTTAGCAAACCAACTTCATTGTGTTCTTGTATTCTGATATATGCAACGTTTTGCTGGTCAAACATCATCATCACAAACTAGATTAAACATTTTACATGTTGTATACTTTTTTATACAAATTCACTAAATAGATACGTAGTTAGTCAGATCTGAAATAGGACATATGTCCATCGAGTTCAAGCAAAAAAAATATTAAAAAACTAGCATCAGCAAAATTCTCAACCCCTAGCTCTACTAGAAGAATGAAAAAGCCCTTATAAAATATGATCCAATTTGCTCCAACGTGAAAAAAAAATCCTTTCTGATAACCTGATGGTCAATCAAATACTTTCTTGATCAACAATCTATAGTGTGATTACTAATAATCTATGGTTTCACAACTAAAATATCTTATTGTACTCTTTTGAATTTGAGAAGCTAAGGTTAAAAGGTGGCTTTAAGAATGAATGGTTCACTCATCAGCCATTGCGCATGAGGCAGTTAAACAAATGCATAAATTAAAAAGAAGCTCCATGCTCCTCCAAAAACAATTAAAAGTCAGCAGCTACAAGTACTGTAGCTGCTGACTTTTAATATTAGGAAACTTACCTGTCGGGTGCTGGCACCGCCATCTTGACTAAGGGAAATCGTCAGTAAAGCCTTGCGGCTTCACAGCTGGTTTCCTACTGCGCATGCACGAAGCGCGCTGCACTTTGTGAATGGGCCACAGTCTTCTGGGACCTATGAAGGAGGCTGCAGGAGGGGGGGGGGAGTTCTGGGGGCTGAACTTCCAGCTCAGTTCACCGCATCAAACTGATCTCGAATTGTCAAAACCAGGTACCCACTCCCTCCAAAATTTGCCAGATGTGGCAGCGGAGGGGGGGGAGGAGACAGACAAGCAGAGCTTCCAATTTTGGGTGGAGCCTCGCTTTAAGAACAAGGGCTATGGGATGGTTTTGCATTATTTCAAATACATAGAAATGCTGGTGAATCAAGACTGAGCTGTATTTATAGTATAAATGTGATTTATTTCTTTTCTAATGGAATGAATGTAGGCAAGACACAGTTGATGTTGAGTCTGATTAGAACAATGGTGTGTGCCAAACAAGAAAATTATTACGGCCTGTGTCATCAATACCCAAATCCAAAAATCCAAAAGAAAAAGCAGCGAATTTTAGAACCTTCCTTCACCTTCCTGGTCTGAAGAGTTCTGCAGAGTTCTCTCAGCTTAATGCAGCAGAATAAACTCCTTGATTAAAGTTAGAACAAGTCACATGAATTTAACTCTTCTAGGCTTGTTTTTTTCTGATCGTCCATTTAAAAGAATAGAGAAAATGTAGTAGTACGGCCACTGTATGGCCAACCCATACCTCTGTTCATAAATATACCACTCAGTTTAAAAAATAATGCAACTTATTCACATATCACTCCTGATTACTAGTTGGTTAAGCACCATGAAGCAACCAAGCACATGTTGTAAAATCCCTACATGTATCATTCAGTTCCCTGTTCCAGCAACCCTTTCAACATCCATTTGTCAAATGGAACAGTTGGCAGAAAAAGATGAGGCTGTATCCTTGAACTTTAGAAAAGTGATCTACATGCTGATAAATGTGCCCCAGTATAATTCACTGCAACAGGCATTTCACCTGTTATTGCCAGAAATTTCTGCATACCTTCCAGATACAGAAATTTCAAGAGTAACTTGTCAAAAGCTTAAAATATACACATCCACACAAAAATAAAAAGATGTGACAAAGATAATGATAGCACACTGCAACTAAGTTGGAACATATCTATGTAGTACATAACTGCTATAAATTAAATTAAAATGAATAAATGTATGCAATGTAGCTCTTGGTGTATGCTGTCTCAATAGTGATGTTCAGTGGTGTATGCTACGAATATGTAAATAAATGTTGCACATGTGTAGAATAGTATAGATATATATATAGATATATACAGTAACTCGCAGAACTGAATACACCCCTCACATTTTTGTAAATATTTTATTATATTTTTTCATGTGACAACACTGAGGAAATAACACTTTGCTACAATGTAAAGTAGTGAGTGTACAGCTTGTATAACAGTGTAAATTTGCTGTCCACTCAAAATATCTCAACACACAGCCATTAATGTCTAAACCTCTGGCAACAAAAGTGAGTACACCCTAAGTGAAAATGTCCAAATTGGGCCAAAAGTGTCAATATTTTGTGCGGCCACCATTATTTTCCAGCACTGCCTTAACCCTCTTGGGCATGGAGTTGTCACTGGAGTCCTCTTCCACTCCTCCGTGACGACATCATAGAGCTGGTGGAGGTTATAGACTTTGCGCTCCTCCACCTTCTGTTTGAGGATGCCCTACAGATACTCAATAGGGTTTAGGTCTGGAGACATGCTTGGCCAGTCCATCACTTTGTCCCCCCAGCTTCTTTAGCAAGGCAGTGGTCGTCTTGGAGGTGTATTTGGGGTCGTTATCATGTTTGAATACTGCCCTGCGGTTCAGTCTCTGAAGGAAGGGGATCAAGGTTCTCTCAATGAACTGTATCTCCCCAGTGCCAGCAGCACTCATGCAGCCCCAGACCATGACACTGCCACCACCATGTTTGACTGTAGGCAGGACACACTTGTCTTTGTACTCTTCACCTGGTTGCTGCGACACACGCTTGGCACCTCATCAGACCACAGGACGTGGTTCCAGTAAACCATGTCCTTAGTCTGCTTGTCTTCAGCAAACTGTTTGTGGGCTTTCTTGTGCATTATCTTTAGAAGAGGCTTCCTTCTGGGACAACAACCATGCAGACCAATTTGATGCAGTGTGCGGCGTATGGTATGAGCACTGACAAGGTGTGAATAGGGAGCAGGTGTGTTAAATTTGGTGTTATCGCTCTCACTCTCTCATACTGGTAACTGGAGGTTCAACATGGCATCACCACAAAATGATACTTGGTTCTGTATTCTCTAAAAGGGGCGGTACTGGGAGGTGGGGGGGTGGAACCAAAGGACAGTGCTCAGAGCTGGTTAGGGGGTGGAGACAAGGGGTGACTCAGAAGAGGGGAGTTCCTACACCTATTCTCTGAGAAAAAAAAGCCCTGTGTGTATATATACACTGCTCAAAAAAATTAAAAGAACACTTTGAAAACACATCAGATCTCAATGAGGAAAAATTTGCTGGATATCTATACTAATATTAACTGGGTAATGTGTTTGGATGGAAAGGATGCCACAAAATTATCAACCTACAGAGGGATGAATTCAAAGGCACCCCGAAAATCAAAGTGAAAAAAAAATGATGCAGCAGGCTAGTCCATTTTGCTGAAATTTCATTGCAGCAACTCAAAATAGTACTCAGTAGTTTGTATGGCCCCAATGTGCTTGCATGCATCCTCCAGGAACTGGCTGCATACTCTCACGACATAAGGCCAGGAATTGTCGTGCACCAGGAGGAACCCAGGACCCACTGCATCAGCGTAGGGTCTGACAATGGGTCAAAGGATTTCACCCCCATACCGAATGGCAGTCAGGGTACCATTGTCTAGCCTGTAGAGCTCTGTGTGAGCCTCCATGGATATGCCTCCACAGACCATCACTGACCCACCACCAAACCAGTAATGCGTAACGATGTTACAGGCAGCATAACATTCTTGATGGCTTCTCCAGACCCTTTCACATCTGTCACATGTGCTCAGGGTGAACCTGCTCTCATCTGTGAAAAGCACAGGGTGTCAGTGCCAGACCTGCCAATTCTTGTGTTTAATGGCAAATGCTAATCAAGCTCCACAGAGCTGGGCAGTGAGCACAGGGCCCACTAAAGGACGTCAGGCCCTCAGGCCACCCTCATGAAGTCTGATTGTTTGGTCACACACATTCACACAATCAGTCTGCTGGAGGTAATTTTGTAGGGCTCTGGCAGTGCTCATCCTGTCCCTCCTTGCACAAAGGAGCAGATACTGGTCCTGCTGATGGGTTATGAACCTTCTATGGCCCTGTCCTCTCTCTTAGAACTGTCTGTCTCCTAGAATCTCCTCCTATGACTGTGCTGGGAGACACAGCAAACCTTCTGGCAATGCAAGTATTGGTGTGCCATGGAGGAGTTGGACTGCCTGTGCAACCTCTATAGGGTCCAGGTATTGCCTCTCGCTACTAGTAGTGACACTGACCCTAGCCAAATGCAAAACTAGTGAAAAACAGTCAGAAAAGATGAGTAAGTAAAAAAATGTCAGTGTCCTTCACCTGTAAAACCATTCCGGTTTTGGAGGTCATCTCACTGCTGCCCATCTAATGCACCTGTTGTTAATTTAATTAACACCAAAGCAGCTGAAACTGATTAACAACCCCCTCTGCTACTTAACTGACCAGATCAGTATCCCAGGAGTTTAACTGACTTGATGCTACACTCTGATTAGAAAGTTTTCCTTTAATTTTTTTGAGCAGTGTATATATATATATATACACAACATAAAGAAAAGTTCATAGTACGATGGATAGATAGGAAATTCTTCACGCCAATTTGCAGAAATAGTTCAGAAAATACCTCTAGAATTTTTAAGCCGTTATCCAGTACTAATATAGAGAAGACAACCATAATGGAATAGTATATGGTTGCTTTTAAAATCCAACTGCGGTGCATTCTTTATAATAGTAACATTTAAACACTGCATATGCAGGTGTTTAAAGGAGGCCACATTTTAATATTCTGTCAATAAGATGCAAATCCTTGAATTCCTTGAATTTTGCAGCACTTCTTCACCACACAGGTATTAATTAAACATGTAACCCATCTAAAATATTTATTCTCAACATCACCTGCTCAGTGGCCAATGTCATGCCTGAATTACTCAGTCATGGGAAGGTTCCATTCACAGAATTCCCTGGAATAAAAAAAATGAAATCAAGCATTAAAATGAGTCAATGGCCTTCAAGGTGACTATGCCATAGCAGTGCTCACATGTTCTGCAGAGCAAGATTCCATGTTACTTGTTTAGAAACATTTAGGTCTAAAGTCATTAAAGACACCCAGTTAGGATATCTTGCCCAGTTGATTAGACACGTGTTGGCAATCTTTATTAGATGTGTTACTACAGCAAATTACAGTCAAGGAATACTACCATGATGTTGGTGATATCTTTGGTGTGATGGGAAACCCGGAAACCTTTGGACTTTTCATGGACTAACACAATTTCAAATTACTTCTTAGCTGGTAAATCCCTAGAATACCAGGTAATCAGCAACAAAGTCAATTTCTACATTGGGGTGGTTTAGTGCACAGCAGAAACAATCATGATACCCATGGGCC
This sequence comes from Pelophylax lessonae, assembly GCF_965119305.1. Classification (NCBI taxonomy): domain Eukaryota; kingdom Metazoa; phylum Chordata; class Amphibia; order Anura; family Ranidae; genus Pelophylax; species Pelophylax lessonae. The sequence continues at coordinate 111,263,970 of NC_138771.1, forward strand.
CTGGGGACACAGGCTACTTCTCATGTATGCATTTTAAAAGTGTTTTTTTTTTTTTTTTACTAGCATTTAACTTCAATAAATACATACAAGAGGAATTCTCTAATCACTAACAATTATTAGAACCACAACTGTTTTTTATCCATTATAGTCCTGTATTAGATTATGCATATATTGGATAACTTCTCTATAGAGGAGTATGCACAGTGCTTTCTTAAAGGATGGTTTACTTTAATTATACCTAAAGCTGCCGAATTGCATGAAGTGCACATATCTGCACCAGTATTCCATGACCTGTTCTTTGGGTTCCCTTTGTACATGTGGTCCAATCAGATCTGCCTGGGAGTTTTTCAGCTAGATTTAATCAGAAGCTCAATGTTAGTCTATGGGCAGGTGGAAGTAAAAGGATGTGCATTGGTTTACCTCTGATTACCTCCGAGTCCATCTAGATCCGAAAAACATTTTTGTTTTTGTGTACCTAAATGTGGTGGATCATAGGGAAAATGATCTAAAGCTGTCCATACTGTAGATGGATAGAAATTTGGCCTGCTCAGCAGGACCCATCCACATTTTGATCCATGTGTGGCCACTGCAGTTGAACAGAAGTAATCCACTGATCAACTTCTATTCAATGGCCCTGTTGGTTAAAATCTGATCGATCAGCGGCTGCAGCCAATGACTCTGTGCTGATCTGTGTATTCTGGCAGCAGAGGAGTCTTTCCTCTGTCAAAATACAATAGTGCAATGGGGAGGATTCCGCCATCCAGCTTGATTGTGTGGATGGGGGAATTAATTCAGTTTTTTCACTTAACCAGCCTGAACTAAACAATCTGAACAGAGGGGGCGTGGCTTGGCGCATGAAGACGTAGGACGTGTTCCTCTGCAGCTCCCAGTTCCCGCGGCCTCCACGGGGCTTTCTCTTTTATTCCCAGACTTCCCAAGCACAGTGATGGGCAAGGGTCAACCTAAGGACCCCAAGAAGACAGGGGGGACCTCCCGAGCATGGACCTGGGCCGCTTCTTCACCTGCTCCTCGGTCTCGGGCCAACTGCCACAGGCTTCCAAGATGGCGCCTACTCTCACCTCTCCAGCCCGCTCGGACTCAGCGGCCATGCTACAGGTGAGCACCCGCAGTCGCTTTCATCCGCTGAAAGCACAACGCGGGCTGCCCGCAGATCCAAGAGCCTCTCCCAGACCTCGCTCTGCTCTGGCGATGGCTGGGACATGGAGGCTCGCATGCGGTCTCTCCAGGCCTACATTAAATCCCTACCCACAAGAAATTACTTTGAACATTATGTCAAACGCATGGAAAACACATATAAACAGGAGATCAGTGATCTCAAGAAAGATTTGGGTGTACGCATGGAAGATATAGAAAATACTACTGACAGCCTCTGCACTGCATTTCAATCCCATGAGGGAATCCTGAATTCTTACACAGTCATAATTCAACAATTTATGTATCAGCAAATTGACCTTGAGAACAGGAATTGTCGCAATAATATCAGAATCCGTGGCATCCCTGAATCTATTGATCACAAGGATCTCCCTACCAAAATTTTGAATCAGCTATTGCAATTACCTAAAGAAAACCCTATTGAGCTGGACAGAGTTCACAGAACCTCAAGTCCGAGAAACTCTGACCCCTCTTTTACCCACGACACCTTGTGCAAGGTTCATTTCTACAAGATTAAGGACAGAATCATGCAGGCTGCAAGTAACCAGGACACCATCTTGTTCAACAACACCCCTGTCATGCTTTTACCGGATCTTTCCCGCCAGACCCTCACAATGCAGCGGGCCCTGAAACCACTCACATCGATGCTACAGGAAAAGCGCATCAAGTACCAATGGCGATTTCCATTTCACCTCCGGGTCCACCATGAGGGGAAGACCGCCATTTTCCACACCCTGGGGGACCTCCTGAATTTCCTTGGGACCCTGGAGGTACCACAGGTTTCCCTGCCTGACTGGCCCTTCTCGCCGACGACCCCAGGCCTACCACTCCCACCTCAATGGCAATGCCACGGCAAGAAGAGATGCTCCCGGTCTTTCTTCCATAAATCTCCAAATGGCTGATTGCATGTACTTCCTCCATGTTGCCTTTTACACTACCCTCCACAGGGTCTGGCTCTGACCTTCTACCTAACTGAGTTTGGTGCCCAGCACCATGTTTACCTGGAATTTTTTGGGTTTTTCTTTTTTTTTTTTTCAATATTTTCATTTTTCTTCTCCTTTGTTCTGGAGAACTTGATGTGCCATACTCATTCCTTGTTAATTTTTAGGATCAGTGTTACCCTTTACCCATTACGGATCATGTGTTCGGGCTGTTTATTTTGTTATTTTTCAGCCCTTCTACTCATGTGCTTGATAACCTCATGCTTGGGAATCATCTCATCGATACTTACTAAGTTTTCCTCTTTTTCTTTTTATACCTTTTCGATTTTTTATTTCTCTTTTTATTATTGGGAAACCCCATCTCCTGGTGTCCCCGTGGGGCTCCGGGACTGGGGGCTGCCCTTTGTGCCTTCTACGACACCCCCTTTAGGACTTGCAGTGCCTTTTTATTTTGCTGCACTGTGTTTTGTGTTCTTTTAGTGTTAATTGGGTATATCTCTCATCATATATTACTGTAACGCCACTTAGTGGCCTAATGTTGTTCATGCATTTTCTGATACGCTATACGCTGTTGTGGATAATCTCCTCTGGGTATATTCCCCTCACAACTCCCTATATGCAGAGGATATGGTCCCACCCCCCTTTTTATCCCTCTTTCTCTTTTCCTGCTCTCTTTTCCTGCTCTCTTTCCTCTTCTTTTCAATTTTCTGCCGTTCCCTTACTCTAACTCTTCTGATGCTGCACTCCTCACTAGCTGGGTCTATAATATTTCCTTCCTTCCGTTTCCTCCTCTTTACTGTCATGATGATTTCTGACCATATAACATTGTCTTCTTTTAATTGTAGGGGTTTCAATACACCAGAAAAGAGAAGTCAGATTCTGTATCACTTTCACAAACAACGTACCAAAATTTTGGCTTCTTCAGGAAACCCATTTTCCCAGTGACAACATCCCTGCCATCCGCAACCGTTTTTACCATTCCTGGTATCATAGTACTAACCCACAGGCTAAAACTCAGGGGGTGTCTATAGGGTTCCACAAATCCTTCACTCCTGAGATTCTGGATACGTTGATTGATTGTGCGCACGCAAGTTTGCGAGCCATGTGAACAGGAATTCTCTGTCCAGGGTTTTGGCTAATAGGTTTTCTCTGTCTGTGGATTTGGCTAACAGATATTCTCCATCGCACATAACTATGTGCCTGGGCTTATTTCTTCTTACTTGATAGGATCTCTTCATGGATCCCCTGATGATTGGAATGAAGAACAGTCATCTAAAAAGACCCTTACCCAAATTGTAAATTTCACTGATTAATGGACTTGGCTTAAACTGATTGTAAAGGGAACTTTTTTTTTTTAAATAATAAAAATGGTATACTTACCTCCAATGCATACAACAGCCCTGATCTTCCTCTTCTGGGGTCCTCTGTTGGCCCACCTGTCTCCTCCCCATTTCTGAGAGCCTCTGAAGCAAGCTGCTTGCTATGGGGGCACTCATGCAGGCTTGCTACTGAGCTGCGCTGTGTGTGTCCATTGACAAACAGAGCGTGGGTCAGCTCTGCCGCCCGCTCTCTCCTAACAGGCTCTGATTGACAGCAGCGAGAGCCAAGGGCTCCCACTACTGCCTCCATGGCCAGGGAGGAGAGAAAGAGGGAAGAGAGCTGCTGCTCTTGAGCACAGAGCTGGATGGGGATCGGACTCAGGTAAGTACATGCTGGGGCTGGGGGGATGATCTGGCACAGAAGGTTTTTTTACCGTAATGCAGGAAATGCATTAAGGTAAAAAAAAAAAAAAATTCTGCTTTTAGAACCACTTTAAAAGAGCATGGTTAAATAGAGCCTGATCCTGCATGCTGTATACACTGTACACGGCCTGCAATCCTTGTACCCATAAAATACTCCATAAATACTGTGCTATTTTAAGCAATTAATTTTATAAGTTTAAGAACTAATCCAGTACCAATGGAAAACAGGCCACAAAAAGTGTCAAATGTGAAAGGATCTCTAGAATAAACTAATTTCTATATACACTAAGAAGTGAGGCACAAAGCCTCTTTACCTTCCTTTGTACAGACCAGTGTAACACACCAATGACAGAGGTCAGCCTCATCAACCCAGAAAAAAAATGCATGCAAGCAGACCTGAAAGGATAATCAAACTGACAACACCCCATCTTCTGGTTCAAGGAAAGGGACACAATAGAGTCATAAGTAACAGATTAATGATACACAAGTAAAAAATCATCCACTCTGCTCCTCCCAAGACATCTTGCTCCCTAGCTCCCTTGATACCTCTTCCCATGCTCGTCACCATGACTTCTCCAGAATCGCTTCCATCCTCTGGAATTTACTAACCTGTCCTCCTTTGGGTGATCCTTGAAAACATATTTATTCAGGGAAGCTAATCCCACCTCCACTGAAAAACTTTACTTCTTACTACTCGCCAGCCTGCCACCTCCATCAGATCCTCCCCCAAAACTATTACATTTTGTATGACTGCCTCCTCTTTTTTTATTGTAAGCTCCCTTTTGGGGTCTCCTTCTACTGGTCATCTTTCCTTTGCTGAGAACTGTCTGTAATTTACAGGCAACGGATTCTTAAATTAGTGTTCCAGAACCTGGCTCCTGGACACGAGGAGAGTCTGCAAGACCCTGAATTTAGTTCAAATCCCGGAAAAGTCCCCATGGAAACTGGGGCAGATGGGACATATTGATACAAAGGTGGGCATTAAATTCCTTTTGAAAACTACATAGAAGCACACTTCCTGATATGACAATGAATAGGAAATTAGTATTGTTGGATTTTCATGATTGGAATTTACACTTTGCAAAGTGAAGGTGAACAGTGTTGTTGGATTTTCATGATTTGAATGTAGACAAGAAATGGAACAAGTGGTGCAAACTGTTAGCACTACATAAAACGGTAGTCCATATAATAGCACATGGAGGCTATGATAAAGTCTTAAGGTGAGATGAGGAAACAGTCTGAATGCTCAGGGCCAGCCTGTTAGGGAGCGGAAGCGATCTCCAAACATGCAACAAACAAAAGAGAAAACAGGCGCCTCTGAGTTAAGACTGCAATTTAATATGGCAAACAAATAGTAAAAACTTAAATCAAGGTAAGTATAGACAGACAAGATGGGTCCTTCCGGTGTCCGTGTGGAGGCTGGGGGCTTAGAGTCACCACTGTAGGTCTGTGTTCATCTCCTCTCTTCCTCTTCCTGTCTGGCAGGAAGTGGCGGGTGGGGGGTCACGGCAGTGAGATGGAGGCTTGGACTGCAGGGTGAAACCGCAATGAGATGGAGGCTTGGACCGCAGGGTGGCCGTGATGCTCATCCACAGGAAATTCCGGCGTAATGACTGACGCGTTTCTAAAGCATGCGCACTATGCTGGGATACCAGCGCACGCTCCGTTTTCAAAGTCGGATGGATAACTTTGAAAAAGGAGCGCACGCTGGTATCCCAGCACAGTGCGCATGCTCGGAAACGCGTCAGTCATTGCGCCGGAAGTTCCTGTGGATGAGCATCACGGCCATCCTGCGGTCTAAGCCTCCATGATTTGAATGTACACTTTGCAAAGAAAAACAGCCTCTATCCCTTTAGTAAATCATCCTCAATCTGTGAAATGATTTTCCTTTTTCAGTTTATTTGTGCTTGCCTACATATGTTGTAATGGAGTGATATTGTTTTTAATGCATATCAGTAAGAAATAAACTGCATTGGGAAAAGGTGTTTTTGTTAAAATGGAAATATTTGGCTTTGTTGATAGTCTACAGTAGTAATGCACATTACTGTCTTGTTCTATCTCAAGTAGATGCATAGCAACAAACAATTTCTGCATGACAATTTCTTGCAATAAATGTAGACAATGATTTAGAAAGAAACTTTACTTTCTCCAGCAATTCATATAATAATATTGATTTCAGCTTTAAAAGAGAATGCAATTAACAGGGAACCAGATACTAATCTAATAGTAGATTTAAACTAAATGGTAGTAAAAGGTAAGCAATCCTTTGTAAAAAGAAATATCTTTTGGCAGGTGTGAGAATGACATTGTGTAATATTGTATAATAATATACTGTTATGAAAAAGTACATTTTGTAATCTGTTCTGTACTGTTCATTTAAAGGAAATCTATAGCCACAGCATACATTTTTATTTTATGCCATCAACATTGTATTAGCAATATATATTTAACAATACAATATACGCTCATGAAAAATGTCCTTTCATGTTGAGAGTGCTGCTTGTCTACTGGCCATCTTTTACCACAACTTCCTGGATTCCCTGCATGTTTTGCAGCTTCTCCTTTGCGGGTTACTATTTACTACCTGCAATTTCTAAGGTTGGGTTCACATATATGTGAATTGGATGCGTTTTACACTGCATCCAATTTGCATAACATGTGAGTGTGACTGGCTTTCAATGGAGCACCTGAACTGGTAAACACCTGAATCGATGAACACAAATGCACAGGACACTGGACTGCAAACCGCAGCTGGACCTGTGTGAACCCAGCCTAAGGACTACATATTCCATGGCACCTTGCAGTCTGCAAGCAGTGATTCCTGTACTGACTCCGCCTCCTGAAACTCCTCCTCTCAGAACCTCTGTAGTTCAGAAGGCAGGCTCTGTGAAATGTGTGACACACCAATGCCTACTCACAGGGCATAGTGATTATGTGTAACAGAAGTCAAGGGAGTAAATGTGTGGGGATCTTCACAAAACAGGTCTACAAACTTCAAGAGCATGCAGATTAATAGCAGTAGGCTAACAATAATTAAAATACAATGTGGAAATGAATATATGATTTTACATTTTAACTATACATAAAAAATGTACCATATAAATCATATGTTACAAAAGTGCGCTAATATAAAACAAAAGAACAAAACTGTCCATAATGTGAAAACATTTGAGATCAACAACTGAAAAGTCTTTGCATCCAAGAGATAGTTTTATATTAGCGCACTTTTATAACATATGATTTATATGGTACATTTTTTATGCATTTCTAATTTTGCACTTTAGTTATTGGTTCGCGCACCTTTTTCTTCATTCACATTTTAACTATAGATAGGCTTTAACAAAAGTTGAAGTGGGGCAGTAATGCCTTTTGAAAGCATAGTTGCTAACAGGGCATTTTTTTTCAGCGGGAATGTGGGGGGACGCAGTTCAGACACCTCCAACATTGAATGTATGTATTGGAAAGGGGTGTTGGGGGCCTATTGTTCTGGCTGCTGGGGGTTCTATTGTTGCAAGGGCAGATCTATTGCTGCTTGTAAGGTCTGTTGATGCTGGCTGCTGGGAAATCTATTGTTACTGGTGAGGGTATATCGTTGTTGGAGGGGTCTTTTGCTGCTGGGGGGTCTATTGTTGCTGGCTGCTGAGGAATCTATTGTCACTGGGGGATTCTGTTTTTCCTGGGGGGGGGGGGTCTTATGTTGCTAGGAGGAATGTACTGTTGAGGGAGGAGTCTATATTTGCTGGCTGCTATGAGATCTATTGTTGCTGGGGGATATTACTGTTGCTCTGTGAATCTATTGTTGCTAGCTGCAGGGGATCATATGTTGCTAGGAGGAATCAACTGTTGAGGGTGGGGTCTGGTCTATTGATGCTGGCTGCTATGAGATCTACTGTTGCTGGGGGGGAGTGTACTGTTGCTCTGTGAATCTAGTGTTGCTAGCTGCAGGGGATCTATTTTACTGCTTTAATTGTTATAATTAACAAATTACTTAGCACCACAAATGATACGTGGTTCTGTATTCTCTAAAAGAGGTGGTATTAGGTGAGTAGGGGGTGGAACGAAGGCAAAGTGCTTGGAGCTTGGTAGGACATGGAGACAAGAGGTGACTCACCAGGGGTAGTACCTGCACCTATTCTCTGGGGGAAAAAAAGCACTAGTTGCCAACATTTCAAAATAATATGAGGGACACCTTGAAGGGTTTGAGAACAAAAATGCGGCACATGAAGCATGCCACCCACTGAGTACATGTTGCGTGGTTAAAATGGGTGTGGCCAATAATACATTGGTCAGGACTATATAATGTACATAGTTACATAGTAACTTACAGAGCACAGGTATCAGGAGTATGTAACTTACAGGGTGCAATGGCAAGGAATATGTAATATACAGAGTGCAGGAATCACAGCCCTGTCTTGCAGGATATGAGACCTGATTTTTCTCTGCTGCAGTTAACCACTTAACCCCCGGAAGATTTTACCCCCTTCCTGACCAGGGGGTATTTTGCGATTCGGCACTGCGTGACTTTAACGGACAATTGCGCGGTCGTGCGACGCTGTACCTAAACTAATTTGATGTCCTTTTTTTCCCACAAACAGAGCTTTCTTTTGGTGGTATTTGATTACCTGTGCGATTTTTTGATCATGCGCTATAAACAAAAATTTTCTTCCCTGTCAATTTTGCAAAAATAACAATATTTTTCACATTTTTTTATATGAAATTCCCCAAAAAAAATGTAAAAATCAAAATTTTTTAACATTTTCGGCCAATTTGTTTTATGCTACATATGTTTGGTTAAAAAAATCACAAAAAGCGTATTTTGATTGGTTTGCGCAAAAGTTATTGCGTTTACTAACAAAGGGAAAGATTTTTGTCATTTTCGTTGTTTTTTTTTAACGCGTAATGGCGGCGATCTGCGATTTTTTTTGCGGGACTGCGACATTGCGGCGGACAGACCGGACCCTTGACTGACATTTTTGACACTTTTGGGGTTACCAGTGACATTTCTACAGTAATCAGTGCTATACATATGCACTGTTACTGTAAAATTACACTGGTAGTGAAGGGGTTAACATTTTTTTGAGAGGGAGGGGTTATGTGTGTCCCTAGGGGCGTGATTCTAACTGTGATTGGCTGTGGCTTGAGCTGTAGGAACAGTGATCAACGGTCCTACATAGTAGAACCGTATGATCACTATTCCTACACAGGGGAAAATGACAGGCGGCTTGTTTACATCAGCCGCCTGCCTTTCTCCCTCTCCACCCGACGATCGCGAGTGACCGGCGGACATCGGGTCCGCCGGTCACACGCGCGGGGGGGTCCGTGACTGCGCGGGAGCGTGCCTCCGGCGGCGCGGGCTCGCTCCCCAGAGCCTCACAGGCTAGTGACGTACCCATACGTCACTTTGCCTGTGAGGGGCTGACCGCCGCAGTATATGTACTTGCGGCGGTCGGCAAGTGGTTAAGTAACACGTTCAGGTTATGTCCCTCCCCTAGCCTGTGATTGGACAGTGAAATGAGAAGCAGCAGATGGGTAAGCACAATTTTGTCACTCTGATCTGGACATTCACTTTGAGCTGCAGCACAAATGATTGGCTCTTTTTGCTGATTCTTCCTCTCTCAGTCTGAATTCTGCTGTACATGGAGTTGGAGGGGACTGATACCAAGTTAAATCCAGTTGAATCCAGATACATAAACTGCTTAAATGTTTAAAACATACACAATGTTTAAAACATACATTTTTGGTGTACTAATAAAAAAAGAGCTATATACAGTAAATTTGGGTGTTTTAAAAGCGTTTTAAATGTGTAGTTCAGGTTTACCCCAATATTGGTGTCAGTTGAAGCCATATTTAACTCAAGCTTTGGTATCAGGTGGAGCACTATTTACCTCCATCCTTGGTATCAGTGCAAGAAATATTTTTTATTACATCTTGGTATGAATGGGAAAAATACCCTTTTTGCATTGTTGTTCAGTGGTTACTTATCCGATCACCCACTTACTCCAATTTGGGACTATTCACACCGCTCCCTGATGGTATAGCATAATGGATAAGTATCTGCCTGTATTTCTTTATTCTGCAGCAGGACAACAATCCTGAGCATACAGCCAATACCAGTAAAGAAGAACACAAAGTCCTTGAAGTGATGGTTTGGCCCCCACAGAACCCTGATCTCAATTATAATGGAGTCTGTCTGAGATTACATGAAGAGACAGAAAGATTTGAGGCAGGCGACATCCTCAAAAGATCTGTGCTTAGTACTCCAAGATGTTTGGACTGCCTACCTGCCGAGTTCCTTCAAAAACTGTGTGCACAAGCACTGTGTATACCTAGAAGAATTGTTAATGTTTTAAAGCCAAAGGGTAGTCACACCAATATTGATTTCATTTGGATTTCTCTTCTGTTCATTTACTTTCCACTTCTTTAATTGATGCTACTATTTATGAAAGCATTTCTAATTTACAGCATTTTTTCGTAGCTGCATGGCTGCATAGATGCATAAAACATTTGAAAAATACTGTACGTCAACACTTTTATAAAGGGTTGAGAGGTAAATTATAGAAAGGTGGGGAAAAAAAGAAATGGCGGGGGGGGGGGGGAGAGATAGGTTCCAGGGGGAAAGTAGAGGGAGCAGGGTTAGTGTTCTTTTTTTTTCCAAAGTGTTCTGGGAATAATGTCCCATACCTGGGTCTACAGACATTGCCCAGAGGCATATCACTGATAACTGGAGGTTCTATGAAAAAGCTAACCATGACACTTGTGTGTGCTCACAGAGTTAGGTCAGGATGGGCAGTGGCCGGGAACTTTAGAGTTTGGTAACTAGGGGAACATGTGAATGTCCAGGGCAGCCAGATATTGTGATTTATTTTCTCTCAATTATATAAAGTAGCTGTTAGATCCTTCATCTTATGGATTTCTTTGACTCTGGTGAACCACATCCAAGACATAAGGGGCGTGGTTGATTTCCACAGGGCTGGAACACAAGCTCGGGTCGCAGTGATAAGATGGGCCGTAAGAGAAGATTTATATAATTTTAGGGGCATCACATTAATATAAAAAAAGTAAACAATGTGAGCTGACAAAATGGAAAACACTCCCAAAAGATATGGGATAAGGATTCCCCTCCCCGCTGACAGCGCCAGCAGGTACTGGAGACTTGATGGGTCTGCTTGTTAAAAAGGGCTGGTATGTGATACCATAGTGTAAGAAACATATAACTTTGAAATCTGATAGATAGAGATGCCCTATGAGACAGTGAGATGGCCCTCTGTATATGGGATGTCATCAATGTACTGCTTAGTCCTGATTCCTATTTAGGTATACATGGTGGAATAAAGTTGTCGGAGCAGTGATGAGTTTGTAGAACATCAAGAGGAAGTGCAGAGATGTCAAAACATGTTTTTCCTATAAAACACAGAACTTTAGTAAACGAGATAAATAGAACAAAATCTACCTATGTGCTAACAAGTAATTAGCAGTTATCAGGAAAATAGCTGCCAACACTCTATGTGTTTAGTAAACAGTTAACAAACTACTTAAACCCTCAATGCTTCTTCTGGAGCCTTTTTTTTTTCACAAATGCAGAGATTTTCCAGCTTGCAGGACAACAATCTAAACACCAGCAGACTGAGCGTGATCGTCACTGGGGCAGGCTACCTCCACCATTAACCCTTTACACATACACACACACACACACACACACACACACACACGGTAACCACCATTAAGCAATGTAAAAGAAATACACAGTAAAGCATCTGTTGTGGTGATTCTGACCTTTTAAAATAAATGTCTGTCGCTTGCTGCCACACCCAGACAGGAGTGTAACAGAATTTACAAGACACAGAAGAAGGAGGGGACGAAGAATATAAAAGGGGGAAAAAATACACGGGAAAGTATCAAAAACATGCATGTAGGAATGCATCTGGAATGCATCTGGACTGCATTTCTATGGTGTAAATTAGCCCTAAAAGAGGGAAGAAATTCTTTAATTTCTAGTTAGAGCATTCAGAGATTTATCCTAATGATTTTTACATAACGCTTTAACAAAGAAGAAAAACAGCACAAGAAAAAATGTACATAAAAAATACAAAACATACAAAAGGCAACAGTAAAATAAATAGGATTAAAAGTGAAAAGAATAAGGCAGAGTTTGCTGGTTCTTTGACATCATGCAGTGTCCAGTTCATTTGTAAAGTAATTCCAGTCTGATGTATCAGAGTCAATGGCCCTCAGAAACTTGACTCTTTAGTATTCATAGCAGTTTATTGCCTAATGAGAGCTACAGCAGCCATCTCTTTGTCCCTGAAGAGGGCATTTACAATATAAACATGACCAATCAAAGCGCAGAAAGGGTGTGATGAAGGGGTGTTAAAGGGATTTAATATACCCCATAAAACCCAATGGACACTCCCTTAATGCCAGCTATTCCAACTTTATTTATATTTTCATTTGACAAGGTTTTACAATTTGACAACAAACATATTATTTAACAAAATGCAATTAAGATATGTCAGAGACCAAATATGAATCCTACGTATGTTTTCCCATGTAATGTGTCCCACCAACCTTCTGCACCTTTTAATATAGGCATGTTTAGTGTCTAATGGATTGGCATCTTACCAAGTGTGGACACTTTTTTAGTAACCCCAAAATAGCAGGAATTCAAAAAATTGTATTAAACTTAAAATACAAGTTCAGGCAAAACATAACTAACGCAAAACCTGCTCTCTGCCACATTCGAAACCTAATCTATTTAACCCTGAAAAGCAAAAATCTTTACACTTACCTATTTTGCAGCATCAGCTGTCAGCGGCGGCTTCAGTGTGGAGGCAGGTGCAGGAGAGGAAGCAGACAATGGAAGCCCCATAGCAACTCTATGGGTTACATAGTTACATAGTTAGTGAGGTTGAAAAAAGACATCAGTCCATCCAGTTCAACCTATGATGTGTGTGTGTGTTTGATTTTAACCGTACATCGTATACCCCTGTATGTTGTGGTCTCTAAGGTGCCCATCTACTAGCTTTTTGAAACTATCAATGCTCCCTGCCGATACGACTGCTTGTGGAAGAGAATTCCACATCCTTACCGCTCTTACAGTGAAGAACCCCTTACGCACTTTAAGGTTAAACCGCCTTTCCTCTAGTTTTAGTGAGTGGCCACGTGTCTTATTGTATCTCCTTTCTCTGAATAGTTTGTTCCTTATGCTAGGGTCGCCAGTACAGTATTTGTACATTGATATCATATCCCCCCTCAATCGTCTCTTCTCCAGAGAGAATAGGTTCAGTGCTTGTAGCCTATCCTCATAGCTGATGTCCTCCATTCCCCTAATCATTTTTTTTGCCGTTCTCTGGACTTTCTCCAGTTCCAGCACATCCTTCCTGAGGACTGGTGCCCAGAACTGGACAGCATACTCCAGATGTGGCCGGACCAGAGTCTTGTAGAGCGGGAGAATAATCTCTTTATTTCTGGAGTGAATCCCCTTTTTTATACATCCCAGTATTCTGTTGGCTTTGCTTGCAGCGGCTTGGCATTGCATGCCACTGCCAAGCCTGTTGTCTACCAGTACCCCCAAGTCCTTTTCCATCCTAGACTCACCCAGAGGTTCCCCCCCTAGTGAGTAGCTTGCTTTCTGGTTTCTGGCCCCCAGGTGCATTACTTTACATTTTTCAACATTAAACCTCATCTGCTATGTAGTTGCCCACCCCGTTATTTTGTTCAGGTCCGCTTGCAAGGTTTCCACATCCTGCATAGAAGATATTGGCAAGCCTAGTTTAGTATCATCTGCAAATACTGAGATTGTACTAGATATCCCCTCCTCTAGATCATTTATGAATAAATTAAACAGGATTGGTCCCAGGATAGAACCCTGGGGGAACCCACTTTCCACACCCGCCCAATCCGAGTACTCCCCATTAATCAACACCCTCAGGACTCTCCCCTGGAGCCAGTTCTCTATCCAGGTACTCACCTTATGGTCCATACCTACCTTCCTTAGTTTGTACAGTAAGCGTTTGTGGGGAACGGTGTAAAAGGCCTTTGCAAAGTCCAGATACACCACATCCACAGGCTTTCCCTTATCTAGGTGGCAGCTCACTTCATCGTAGAAGGTTAATAGATTGGTTTGGCAAGAACGATTTTTCATGAATCCATGCTGATTACTACTTATAATACCATTTTCATTACTAAAATCTTGTATGTGGTCCCTTAACATCCCCTCCAAAATTTTGCAGACTACTGATGTTAGGCTGACCGGCCTATAGTTACCCGGGATACATCTCGGCCCCTTTTTAAATATTGGTACCACGTTGGCTTTTTTCCAATCAGCTGGCACCATACCCGTCTGTAAACTATCCTTAAAGATCAAGAATAATGGTCTGGCAATCACCTGGCTGAGCTCATTAAGAACCCTCGGGTGCAAGCCATCCGGTCCCGGGGATTTATTTATGTTACGTTTCTCTAGCTTAGCTCTAAGTCTATCTTCTGTTAGCCATGGCGGCACTTCCTGAGGTGTATTATTTAGTTCGGCCTTACAAGCAAGGTTCGTGTAGCCCCCCGATTCTTTTGTGAAGACTGAAGAGAAGAAATTATTTAACACTTCCGCCTTTTCTCTGTCCTCAGTGGCCATATTTCCTTTGTCATCTTTTATGGGGCCAATGTGTTCTGGCCTCGCTTTCTTACTGTTTATATACTTAAAGAACTTCTTGGGGTTCTTTTTACACTCCTCCGCTATATGTCTCTCATGTTCTATTTTAGCCGCCCTGATTTCATCTTTACATTTCTTATTACACTCTTTGTAATGCTTAAATGCTGCAAATGACCCCTCAGTCTTGTATTTTTTGAAGGCCTTTTCTTTAGCACTAATATACATTTTTATGTTGGAGTTTAGCCACCCAGGGTTTAGTTTTGCTCTTTTAAATTTATTTCTCTTTGGAATGCACTGGCCAATCCCCTTGTTAAGTATGCTCTTGAAGAACTCCCATTTTTCCTCTGTGTTCTTTGTTCCCAGGGTTCTATCCCATTTGATATTTTCTAGCAGCGAGCACAGTTTAGGGAAATTGGCTCTTTTGAAATTCAGTGTCCTTATATTACCCTTGTGCTTCCTATTACTAAAATTAATACTGAAACCAATTGACCTATGGTCACTGTTTCCTAAGTTGTCCCGTGTTTCTATATCCTTGAGCAGGTCTGTATTGTTGGTAATCAGTAGGTCAAGTACCGCATTGTTTCTTGTCGGTGCATTCACCATCTGACCCATGAAATTGTCCTGCAAAACATTTAGGAACTGCCTAGCCTTGGCTGAGTGCGCAGTTCCTTCTGCCCAGTCTATATCTGGATAATTAAAGTCCCCCATTATAATGACATTTCCCATCCTTGCTGCCAATCCTATCTGTAACATGAGGTCCTCCTCACCCTTCTCCCTCTGGTTGGGCGGCCTATAGCATACGCCCAATATTACCTTCCCCACCGTGCCTTCCCTTTGAAGCTCTACCCATAGGGATTCTGCCTCGTCCTTAGCTCCATTATTAATATCATCCCTCATATTTACCTGTATACTGTTCTTAATATACAGACATACCCCTCCCCCTTTTTTACCTTCTCTATCCCTGCGATAAAGGGAATACCCCTGAATGGTCGCCCTCCAGTCATGGGAGCTGTCAAACCAAGTCTCAGTTATCCCCACCAAATTTAAGTCCTCCTCCAACATCAGCAGCTCCAGCTCTCCCATCTTGTTGGCCAGGCTTCTGGCATTGGTATACAAACCTCTTAATTTTGTTCGGTTACATATATCCTCATTTGTTTTTATTAGGCTGCTCTCTTGATTTTTCCCCATACCCACTCTGGGTTTAGGAGCTCCGAACACCCTACCGCTAATGCCCCCATTTCTGCCCTCTGAATCTTGCTTTCCCCTGGCTAATTCTACATCTGTACCCTTCCTCCCATTCCCTAGTTTAAAAGCCCCTCTAACTTTGTGGCCATCCTCTCACCCAGTACGGCTGCACCCTCCCCATTTAGGTGCAATCCGTCCCTACCAAAGAGCCGGTGGCCGACTGAGAAGTCAGCCCAGTTCTCCAGGAACCCGAAACCCTCCTTACTACACCAGCTCCTCAGCCACTCGTTAACTTCCCTAATCTCCCGCTGCCTCTCTGGTGTGGCTCGAGGTACAGGTAGTAGTTCGGAAAATACTACCTTGGAGGTCCTACTCCTCAACTTAGCTCCTAAGTCCCTGAAATCGTTTAGGACTCTCCATCTTCCTCTGCCTATGTCATTGGTACCCACGTGTACCATGACAGCTGGGTCTTCCCCAGCCCCACCCAATAATCTGTTCACCCGATCCACGATGTGCCGAACCCGAGCGCCCGGCAAACAACAGACTGTTCGGCGCACACGGTCTTTGTCACAGATTACACTGTCTGTCCTTCTAATAATTGAGTCCCCTACCACCAGCACCTGTCTTTCCTTTCCCTTTCTCCCGGCCTCACTGGAGGAGTTCTTCCCCTGGCAGCTAGGGGCGTACTCTGCTCCAGCAATGCTGGTCCCTGACTGGTTTCCCCAACATCACGCAACGGGGCGTATCTATTGGGGTGCTCCAGCCCAGGATCAGCCTCCTTACCTTGTCCCCTTCTACCCCTCCTAACTGTCACCCCTCTACTCTGCTCTGATGCCTGCACCTCCAATACTCCGCCCACCTCTGTGCAGACCCCTGTCTGCACCTGACTGGTACGATCCTGGCTCTCCTCCGGTATGGACATTCGTCTCAGTGTTGCCAGCTGCTTCCCTAGATTCAGGACCTGGGCTTCCAGGGAAGCAACGTGCTTACATTTTGCGCATTTGTATTCGCCCTCGGTCACATGTCTGAGGAACGCATACATATCACAAGATGTACACCGTGTCGCATCTCCACACCCGTCGGGAATTGTACCTACTAATCTAATCTAATAGGGATTCAGCGATTTAAGTCTATCCTATGTGGCTATTTCCTGGCTTCCTAACTCTACCTTCTCACCCTCTGGTACTCCGCTACACTCACTTGACACTCAGTTGCACAACACTCACAATCTCACAGACCGGCCAGTCGCACAACACTCACAGTCGCACAGCCCGGTCAGTCGCACAACACTCACAGTCGCACAGCCCGGTCAGACGCACAACTCTCAGTCGCACAGCCCGGTCAGACGCACAACTCTGTCGCACAGCCCGGTCAGACACACAACTCTGTCGCACAGCCCGGTCAGACGCACAACTCTCAGTCGCACAGCCCGGTCAGACGCACAACACTCTCAGTCGCACAGCCCGGTCAGACGCACAACACTCTCAGTCGCACAGCCCGGTCAGACGCACAACACTCTCAGTCGCACAGCCCGGTCAGACGCACAACACTCTCAGTCGCACAGCCCGGTCAGACGCACAACACTCTCAGTCGCACAGCCCGGTCAGACGCACAACTCTCAGTCGCACAGCCCGGTCAGACGCACAACTCAGTGACATCACTTCCCAGGCATTTCACAGCCGTTGTCGGTCCTCTCCTTCACAGACCTTCCCCCGATGAAGACCAGACCGGATCGGCTGCAGAATAGGTAAACACAGTGATTTTTGCTTTACAGTGTTAGATAGATTAGGGTTAGAATGTGGCAGAGCAGGTTTAGCGTTTGTTAGGTTTTGCCTGGACTTACACTTTAACTCTGTGCAGTTCATCTATATGTCAGTATGGGTCACTACCCTTAGTCTGACAAATGTGTTATCCTCCATAGATTGTTTAAAACTATTTACGACAAGGTCATTGGTTGGCTTTGGCTAAAGGAGTTTTATGACATCCTACGTTGTTTCTAGCTTGAACTGTGGGCTCATATGATACTACTGACCACAAGGTTTATCATCTTGGACCATCTGGAGACCACTGAACACTACATCCATCACCCTGGACCCTCCTTGGTAAGTACTGGCTGTTTAGCACAGACATGAAAGTCTCGCTGTTGTGTTACAGATTTGCACATTTTGGGGAAAGTGAGGGTGGCACTGTGTGCAACTTTATTTTTTAACTATATACACTTTATTTCCCATTCTCTCCACACAGTTTGAGGTCATTATCATCATAAGCAGAATTTGACTCTATATTCAGAAATATTATGCATAATTGAACTTCAGGCAGCCATATTAAATACCTATTGGATTAAAGTAGGTATTCCTTAAAGTAACTTTATCACCTAAAAATAATTAAAAAAGGCCTGCAAAGAAAAACATTTTAGCTACCTGTTCTACTACCCATCCCTTGGATCCTAGTTTTCTTGCAGAGCTACATCCACTGGCAGAATCAACAGCATCTTACACTTCTGGGTGTGCCATGATGCTCTGTAAATCCAACCAACAGCTTTTATGTCACTACTTTATCCCTGGGATCTGAAGTATCAGTGGCAGAACAGACCGCATTAACTCCCTTCTTTTGCGGGGTCCTGCCACTGGTAGCTTAACAAGGCAAAAAAGAGTCAACAACACATGTGTTCAGCTCTGGAGCAGCAAAGGAATACCAACATGCACAGCTCTTCCATCTAACATTCCATATTATACTGTTATACAGAAGAGTAATGGTGTGCCTCGTTTCAGCTAATGAAAGCCCAGGACCCCATGCTACAGATAATCATACAGTATCTCACAAAAAAGAGTACACCCCTCACATTTTTGTCAATATTTTATTATATCTTTTTATGTGACAACCCTGAAGAAATTACACTTTGCTACAATGTAAAGTAGTGAGTGTACAGCTTGTATAACAGTGTAAATTTGCTGTCCCCTCAAAGTACCTCAACATGCAGCTATTTATGTCTAAACTGCTGGCAACAAAAGTGAGTACACCCCTAAGTAAAAAATGTTCACATTGAGCCCAAAGTGTCAGTATTATTTTCCAGCACTGCCTTAACCCTTCTGGGCATGAAGTTTACCAGAGCTTCACAGGTTGCCACTGGAATCCTCTTCCACCCCTCCATGACGACATCATGGAGCTGGTGGATGTTAGAGACCTTGCACTCCCTCACCTTCCATTTAAGGATGCCCCACAGATTCTCAATAGAGATTAGGTCTGAAGACATGCTTAGCCAGTTCATCACCTTTACCCTCAGCTTCTTTAGCAAGGCAGTGGTCGTCTTGGAGGTGTGTTTGGGGTCGTTATCATGTGTGAGTACTGCCCTGCGGCCCAGTCTTTGAAGGGAGGGGATCATGCTCTGCTTGAGTATGTCACAGTACATGTTGGCATTCATGGTTCCCTCAATGAACTGCAGCTCCCCAGTGCTGGCAGTACTCATGCAGCCCCCTAGACCATAACACTCTCACCACCATGCTTGACTGTAGGCAAGACACACTTGCCTTTGTACTCCTTACCTTGTTGCCGCCACACACTCTTGACACCATCTGAACCAAATAAGTTTATCTTGGTCTCATCAGACTAAAGGACATGGTTCCAGTAATCCATGTCCTTAGTCTGCTTGTCTTCAGCAAACTGTTTGCAAGCTTTCTTGTGCATCATTTTTAGATGAGGCTTCTTTCTGAGACGACAGCCATGCAGACCAATTTGATGCAGTGTGTGGCATATGGTCTGATCACTGATAGGCTGACCCCCACCCCTTCAACTTCCCAAAGACAACCTCTGGATATGGTCCACCATGGCGAGGCCTGTTCTGAGTGGAACCTATCCTGTTAAACAACTGTATGGTCTTGGCCACCATGCTGCAGCTCACTTTAAGGGTCTTGGCAATCTTCTCATAGCCTAGGCCATCGTTATGTAAAGCAACAATTCTTTTTTCAGATCCTCAGAGAGTTCTTTGCCATGAGATGCCATGTTGAACTTCCAGTGACCAGTATGAGAGAATGAGAGTGATACCACCAAATTTAACACACTTGCTCCCCATTCACACCTGAGACCTTATAACACTAACAAGCCACAGGACACTGTGGAGGGAAAATGGCTAATTGGGCCCAATTTTGACATTTTCACTTAGGCGTGTAATCACTTTTATTGTCAGTCGTTTAGACATTAATGGCTGTGTGTTAAGTTATTTTGAGGGGGCAGCAAATTTACACTGTTATACAAGCTGCACACTCACTATTTTACATTGTAGCAAAGTGTCATTTCTTCAGTGCTGTCACATGAAAAAAATGTAATAAAATATTTACAAAAATGTGAGGGGTGTATTCGCTTTTGTGAGATACTGTATATATATATATCTACTGTATATATATATATATATATATATATATATATATATACACACATATATATATAGGAGGAGAAGGCCTGGCTCGCAGTCTCTGCTCCAATTCATCCAAAAGGTGTCCTGTCAGATTGAGGTCAGGACTCTGTGAAGGCAAGTCAAGTTCCTTCATCAAAAACTCGCTCATCCATGTCTTTAAAGACCTTATTTTTGCACTGGTGCGCAGTCATGTTGGAACACGAAGGGGCCATCCTCAAACTGTTCCCACAAAGTTTGGAGCATGAAATTGTCCAAAATGTCTTGGTATGCTGATGCCTTCACTAGAACTAAGGGGCCAAGCCAACCCCTCAAAAACAACCCCACACCATAATCCCCCTTCCACCAAATGATTTGGATCAGTGCACAAAGCAAGGTCCAAAAATACATGAATGAGTGAGTTTGGAATGGAGGAAATTGACTGGCCTGCACAGAGTCCTAACCTTATCCCGATAGAACACCTTTGGGATGAATTAGAGCTGAGACTGCGAGCAAGGTCTTCTTTCCAACATCAGTGACAGACTTCACAAATGCGCTTCTGGAAGAATGGTCAAAGATTCCCATAGACACACTCTTAAACCTTGTGGCAGCCTTCCAAAGAAGAGTTGAAGGCTTTATAGCTGCAAAAGGTGCGCCAGCTCTATCTATCTATCTATCTATCTATCTATCTATCTATCTATCTATCTATCTATCTATCTATCTATCTATCTATATATATATATATATACATCTATATATATATATAGATATACAAACCCAATTACAAAAAAATTGGGACACTGTACAAATTGTGGGTAAAAAAGGAATGGACTAATTTACAAATCTCATAAACGTATATTTTATTCACACTATAATATAGATAACATATCAAATGTTGAAAGTGAGACATTTTGAAATGTCATGCTAAATATTGGCTCATTTTGGATTTCGTGAGAGCTACACATTCCAAAAAAGTTGGGACAGGTAGCAATAAGAGGCCGGAAAAGTTAAATATACATATAAGGAACAGCTGGAGGACCAATTTGCAACTTATTCAGTCAATTTGCAACATGATTGGGTATAAAAAGAGCCTCTCAGAGTGGCAGTGTCTCTCAGAAGTCAAGATGGGCAGAGGATCCCCAACTCCCCCAATGCTGCGGCGGGAAATAGTGGAGCAATATCAGAAAGGAGTTTCTCAGAGAAAAATTGCAAAGAGTTTGAAGTTATCATCATCTACAGTGCATAATATCCTCCAAAGATTCAGAGAATCTGGAACAATCTCTGTGCGTAAGGGTCAAGGCCGGAAAACCATATTGGATGCCCGTGATCTTCGGAATGCTACTGTAATGGAAATCACAACATGGGCTCAGGAATACTTCCAGAAAACATTATCGGTGAACACAATCCAACGTGCCATTCGATGTTGCCGGCTAAAACTCTATAGGCCAAAAAAGAAGCCATAGAAAACATTTGGCGCATCATAAAGAGGAAGATGCCACAAAGAAGACCTAAGATAGTTGAGCAACTAGAAGCCTGTATTAGAGAAGAATGGGACAACATTCCTATTCCTAAACTTGAGCAACTTGTCTCCTCAGTCCCCAGACGTTTGCAGACAGTTATAAAAAGAAGAGGGGCCTTGTCCCAACTTTTTTGAGATCTGTTGATGCCATGAAATTTAAAATCAACTTATTTTTCCCTTAAAATTATACATTTTTCAGTTTAAACATTTGATATGTCATCTATGTTGTATTCTGCATAAAATACTGAAATTTGATATTTCCACATCATTGCATTCTGTTTTTATTCACAATTTGTACAGTGTCCCAACTTTTTTTGGAATCGGGTTTGTATATATAGATGTATATACATTTATATTATAGGGTATCAGACTCAATGCAGAGACAAACTCCCAGTTTCTTTAGGAAAAACTTCATATTTTATCCACAGGATATTCATAACAGAAGAAACAGGCTCTTTGCCATAAAACAAACCAAAGTATACTTCTACTCTACTGAGCCTTACTGTGTCTGTAGTCCGAAAAAGTCCTTGTTCTAAGGTAAGTGTACTTTACAAAGCAAACATTGGTATTCAAGTTTCACGGATGAGCAGTAATGCTCCTAGTTGCCTCCTCACATGGAGACATACAAACTCTCTCTGAGAGGTAGGACCAGCTGCCTTAATGAACACCTAGAAAGAAAACATTAAACTGCGGTTCACAGAATTGGGAGTCTGTCCCACCCAGAGCTTTATCAGACTCCCAGTAAAACCAGCCCCGGAACGGACTTTACTAATTCAGGGTAAAGAATTATCTTTCTGTACCATTAAAGTCTTTGCTGGTATTACCTTAGATTGCAAATCTAAGAATCCATGGAGGAACATATATCCCATCAATAACTTTTCCTGCCATTTTAACCTGTTTCACAGGCACCCCGCTACAATACTGTATATACTGTACAGTGAGGGGAAAAAGTATTTGATCCCTGCTGATTTTGTATGTTTGCCCACTGACAAAGAAATGTAAAGTCTATAATTTTAGCTTGGTAGGTCTATTTTAAAAAATGAGAGACAGAATAACAACAAAAAAATCCAGAAAAATGCATTTCAAAAAAATTATAAATTGATTTGCATTTTAATGATCATAAGAACGATGAGGAATCAGCCCAGAACTACACGGAGAATCTTGTTAAGGATCTCAAGGCAGCTGGGACCATAGTCACCAAGAAAACATTACATTAAGCCGCGAAGGACTGAAATCCTGCAGTGCCCCGCAAGGTCCCCCTGCTCAAGAAAGCACATGTACAGGTCCATCTGAAGTTTGCTACTGAACATCTGAATGATTCAGAGTAGAACTGGGTGAAAGTTTTTTGGTCAAATGAGACCAAAATCAAGCTCTTTGCCATCAACTCAACTCGCTGTGTTTGAAGGAGGTGGAATGCCACCTATGACCCCAAGAACACCATCCCTACCGTCAAACATGGAGGTGGAAACATTATGTTTTGAGGGTGTTTTTCTGCTAAGGGGACAGGACAACTTTACAGCATCAAAGGCACCATGAACGGGGCATTGTACCATCAAATCTTGAGTAAGAACCTCCTTCCCTCAGCCAGGGCATTGAAAATGGGTCATGAATGGGTATTCCAGCATGACAATGACCCAAAACATACTGACAAGGAAACAAAGGAGTGACTCAAGAAGAAGCACATTAAGGTCCCGCAGTGGCCTAGCCAGTCTCCCGACCTTAATCCCATAGAAAATATGTGGAGGGAGCTGAAGGTTCGAGTTACCAAACGTCAGCCTTGAAAACCTTAATGACTTGGAGAAGATCTGCGAAGAGGAGTAGGACAAAATCCCTCCTGAGATGTGTGCAAACCTGGTGGCCAACTACAAGAAACTTCTGACCTCTGTGATTGACAACAAGGGTTTTGCCGCCAAGTACTATGTCATGATTTGCAAAGGGGTCAAATACTTATTTCACTCATTAAACTGCAAATCAGTTTATAACTTTTTTTAAATGAGTTTTTCTGGGTTTTTTGTAGTTATTCTGTCTCTCACTGTTAAAAAAAAAACTACTATTAAAATTATAGACTGATCATTTCTTTGTCAGTGGGAAAACATACAAAATCAGCAGGGGATCAAATACTTTTTTCCCTTAATATACAGTGCTTTGCGAAAGTATTCAGCCCCCTTGAACTTTGCGACCTTTTGCCACATTTCAGGCTTCAAACATAAAGATATAAAACTGTAATTTTTTGTGAAGACTCAATAACAAGTGGGGCACGATCATGAAGTGGAACGAAATTTATTGGGCGTGCAAAATTATTCAGCCCCCTTAAGTTAATACTTTGTAGCGCCACCTTTTGCTGCGATTACAGCTGTAAGTCGCTTGGGGTATGTCTCTATCAGTTTTGCACATCGAGAGAAATTTTTGCCCATTCCTCCTTGCAAAACAGCTCGAGCTCAGTGAGGTTGGATGGAGAGCGTTTGGGAACAGCAGTTTTCAGTTCTTTCCACAGATTCTCGATTGGATTCAGGTCTGGACTTTGACTTGGCCATTCTAACACCTGGATATGTTTATTTATGAACCATTCCATTGTAGATTTTGCTTTATGTTTTGGATCATTGTCTTGTTGGAAGACAAATCTCCGTCCCAGTCTCAGGTCTTTTGCAGATGGCTCCATCCATCTTCCCATTAATTTTAACCATCTTCCCTGTCCCTGCTGAAGAAAAGCAGGCCCGAACCATGATGCTGCCACCACCATGTTTGACAGTGGGGATGGTGTGTTCCGGGTGATGAGCTGTGTTGCTTTTATGCCAAACATAATGTTTTGCATTGTTGCCAAAAAGTTTGATTTTGGTTTCATCTGACCAGAGCACCTTCTTCCACATGTTTGGTGTGTCTCCCAGGTGGCTTGTGGCAAACTTTAAACTACACTTTTTATGGATATCTTTAAGAAATGGCTTTCTTCTTGCCACTCACAAAGGCCAGATTTGTGCAGTATACGACTGATTGTTGTCCTATGGACAGAGTCTACCACCTCAGCTGTAGATCTCTGCAGTTCATCCAGAGTGATCATGGGCCTCTTGGCTGCATCTCTGATCAGTCTTCTCCTTGTATGAGCTGAAAGTTTAGAGGGACGGCCAGTTCTTCGTAGATTTGCACAGGGGCGTAACTACAGGGGTTGCAGGGGTTGCAATCGCAACCGGGCCCCATGCTCAAGGGGGCCCATGTGGCTCCCCTGTACACCTGAATAGGAGGGGCGGCGGGGGCAGCATGTAGAGAAATCACTGTCCTCCTTTTTCCTTCTGTAGCTGCAGGAAGAAAATGGAGGAGATTGGTTCCTCTGTACGCTGCCCCCGCCACTTCTCCTATCCAGTATACTTGTGTTCTGCTGTCTCTGGGCCCCTGTGTGCTCCCCTGGTCCCCCCTCCCTTATGTGCTGCCCCCCCCTTCAGAATTCTCCCTTCCCTCACCGTAATAAAGGGCCCCGCAACTAGAGTAAAGGGCCCCAGGGCGCCAGGGGGCCCTTCATGGTTTCTTGCACCGGGGCCCTGAAGGTTCTAGTTACGCCTCTGGATTTGCAGTGATCTGATACTCCTTCCATTTCAATATTATCGCTTGCACAGTGCTCCTTGGGATGTTTAAAGCTTCGGAAATCTTTTTGTATCCAAATCCTGCTTTAAACTTCTCCACAACAGTATCTTGGACCTGCCTGGTGTGTTCCTTGTTCTTCATGATGCTCTCTGCGCTTTAAACCGACCTCTGAGACTATCACAGTGCAGGTGCATTTATATGGAGACTTGATTACACACAGGTGGATTCTATTTATCATCATTAGTCATTTAGGTCAACATTGGATCATTCAGAGATCCTCACTGAACTTCTGGAGAGAGTTTGCTGCACTGAAAGTAAAGGGGCTGAATAATTTTGCACGCCCAATTTTTCAGTTTTTTTATTTGTTAACAAAGTTTGAAATATCCAATAAATGTCGTTCCACTTCATGATTGTGTCCCACTTGTTGTTGATTCTTCACAAAAAATTACAGTTTTATATCTTTATGTTTGAAGCCTGAAATGTGGCAAAAGGTCGCAAAGTTCAAGGGGGCCGAATACTTTCGCAAGGCCCTGTATATGTCATAACACTTATGTATTAATCCTTTCTTCTCGTGTATCTTCCTTTTTAGGTGCAACTCCTTCTCTGTAGGTCTTTTGCCATTTATTTATTCAATTTCCAATAATTTATTCAATTTTCCAGCAACCAGTTTCATTATCACACACGCTCCACTCATTTCATTCACACCACTCAAATTATTTTCAAGTGGCTCATGATAAATTAAAACTTCTGTCTTGCTTCTGGTTCCCACCTCTATGACTAATCGCTGGTTGGTGGGGCGAAACAATTTAGAGGCTTGGTTTGTGGAGAAGTTTAGGCTGAGTCCATTTCTTACCTTCATCTGACATGGGCTGGCCAAGGAGAGCTGCTTCCATCTTATTCTACTAATGTCTGTTACTGGTTTTCCCCAAAAGATTTGTGGATTTTCAAATTTTGAAGTTGGGTGCCCTCAACTAAATGACCTGTCAGTGCAGAACCTACTTATAGGCAACATATCTGATGTCCACTGAATAGTGAGTTGGTGATGAAATGCCATAGGTATTCTGTAGGTCTGCTCACTCCCAGATGAATAGCAGTGTGTGTATACAGTATGGTGTAAATGATGCTTCAACATTATTTTGTCTATATTTTTCTGCTGCAACGAAAGGCACCTTTATTTTCCAGGTTTATAGCTCACTGTAATTTGCAGTGATTGTTGAGGTTTCCTCATTATATGGAGGTTCATAGTATTCCTTGGGATATATTCATATGAATCAGCCAAATAAAACATGACCCGAAGCAGCAATATGTAACCTTTTCATTGCTGCGCAGAGACTTTAAACATAATGACTTTGCTTTGCAGTGGACTGTCTTGCCATTCACGCAAATAAACTCATAGAGCATCTGGCTTATTCATTTATGTTTTGCCTCAGGGAAAAATAACTATCAGAATTATTCATGGAAATAAGAAAGAAAAAGATTTCCATCCTATCCTGCAAATATATTTTCTAATTGAAAGCTAGAAAAATGAATCTTCAAGACGCACACAGTGCAGAGAGTGAATGATCAACTCCGGAACTTCTGGTCATGCATTGCTTTGTAGTTATAAGTTTAAAACAGTCACAAAATAAATCATTTACAGTTTTCAATAAAGGAAAGATCACTAGCTACAAACCTTGGATACTCTGCCACGAAAAATGGGAAGTTTAAGAGTATACTGCATGACAGTCACTATAAAAAAATAAAAAAAAACTAAGTTGATGTTGACAATGAGCAAATTTAGTTAACTTTAAGTGCATTGAATTTTAACTTCCCTAATTTCTTTCTACAGCAAATATGGCCACACTGTGTGGGTTGATTTACTAAAGAATGAAGTCTGTTCTTTTTGTGAAATCTGTTTTAATTTTTATTATCCAATTATGCACGAGGGAAATACCATCCATTGAGGGACAGAGCACTTCTTATTCATGAACCATGCATTATACTAACCCCTACAGGAGAGTAAGATGTAGGCAGGTGCAGTCTGTTATCTTCACTGAAGGTGGTGCTTATCTACAGCTGCACTGCAGAGGGAGAAAAAGGCAGGATCAACATGGTTCATCTATGCTTTCCTGAGTCACTGGGCCAGTTATCTGGTTGGATGCTGACAACCCATGTGACCCTGGAGGCCATCTTCGGTCAGGCACAGTTTATTTAAGACCCTGGCTTCTGGATTTGGCACGCATTGAGTTTGTAGTGTAGAGACAGGTCATCTATCAGGGACAATATTAGCGGTAGGGAAATGTTCCAGGCGATTAAGGAAAGCTTAGAGATCTGCCACTCTCATTGGACACCTTCCCATTTGGGCTCGGACCAGCTAGGCTGAATTCCACCCCTCCAGACAGACAATGTCAGTTTGGCTGAAACCTGCTCTGCTACAGGCTGTTGTCATCCGTGAGTGTTCCTGGTTATGCTTCCTTACGCCAGGCCTCTTGTGAACTGTTTTTCACTGGCTTCAATACAAGTTCATTTATTTGCACCTGGACTGACTATGTGTCATTGCCACTGCACCACAGTGCACTCACCCACAGAGACATTAGACACCGGAACTGGAGGCTGAGGTTGTAAACTCTCTGTTAATTAGACTGCTTCTACTAGACCAGGGGTCTTCAAACTATGGCCCTCCAGTTGTTCGGGAACTACAATTCCCATCATGCCTAGTCATGTCTGTGAATGTCACAGTTTTACAATGCCTCATGGGATGTGTAGTTCCGCAACAGCTGGAGGGCCGTAGTTTGATGATCCCTGTACTAGACCAATGCTTTAACTGTGAGATTTAAAGTGTTTGTTAACCTAAAGAAAAATTGTGATCCTGTTCTGTATAAATTGGCCTCTTCTATCACCCAAAAAACCTGGCTGATCGTGCCTGACTATACCCTCCCCTGTAAACTGACCACGGTATATCATGGTTGCTGAGCCCTTACACTGTGGTCAGTTTACATGTCTCCATGTCAGTGCCAGTTCCCTCCCCTCCTGCTGCTGTAGTTTCATTTAATGTTTTATACCATCCTGTCTGTTTATTAAAGCGGAGTTCCGGGCACAAAAAAGATTTTTTTTTTTGTGCCCCTCCGCTAGGTATGCCTCACCTGAAAAGGAATTGGATAGTTATTTTTTTTTTTTTTGTTTACTCACCTTTTTATTGAAGATCGTAAATACTCACCTATGACAGATTCCTCCTCCAGCGCCGAGGCTCACCCCGTCACTTCCTGCCTCGTGATGATTCCTGGGAGCTAAACGTCATAGCTCCCAGGAATCAATGCGCCGCACCGGCCCCGCTCGTCATTTCCGGGCGATGCCGCATTCCCCTGCTAAACAGCTTCTGGGCATGCCCAGAAGCTGTTTAGGAATGCGGCGCCGCACCGGAAGTGACGAGAGGGGCCGGTGCAGTGCATTCTGGGACACGAAGACGCGGAAGAAGACAGAGAAGAGGACCGCGCCGGCTTCAGCTGCCCACAACCGAGATGAAAACGCTGTGGAAAAAATTTCTAAGTAAGTATTTCTTCTTACAGGTAAGTGCGAACCGGGACAGATCAGAGGCTAGCCATTGTGGAATGTGCTAGCCCTGACTGTCCCGGGGGTATGTTCAGAAAAAAATTGTTTCTCTGCCCGGAACTCCGCTTTAACCCTGTATGCCCCTGTGTCTGTGTTTTATAAAAACAATAAGCTGTTCTTTACCAGTTTTCAGAGCGCTGATCACTGCTCATTTGACCTGCTGGCTCTCTCCTCCTCCCCTCCCAACTGACGTCAGCAGGGAATCCTTAAATCCGCCCGCTGAAGCTGTCAGATGGGGAGAGGAGAGAGCCGGCAGGTTACATAAGTGGCGATCGGCACTCTAAAAACTGGTAAAGAATGGCTTATTTTTTATAAGACACAGGGGCACACAGGTTTATTAAACAGACAGGATGGGATAAAGTGTATAAAGTGGCTTAACAACCACTTTAAATGTGGTCCTATCAGTTCTCCAGAAACCTCCTTTCAGACAAACAGGGACATTCCTTTGTCTTCTCTTTTCCACAAGGTCCCATTCCTTGTGTTGACCCCATCGGCAAATAGCAAACCTATTTGATGCTCCACAAGAATAAGGTTGTGGTAAACATAAAGTGGTCTCTGCCTTTGATCTGAATGAAGACATTGGGGTTGATTTACTAAAAGCCAATAGGATGTTCACTTTGCAAGGGACTTAGTTATTGACTAAAGTGAAGCTCTGCTGTCTAGCATCATCCATTCAGGTGCAAGCAAAATTCCTTTTTTTTTCTTGCATGTGATTGGATATTCTTTGCAAAGTGAATTTTCACCACAATTATTAAGCTAAAGCCTAGTACACATCATTTGTTTTTTTGCTGGGTTGAACGAACAAAAACTCACAGCTCCAGTCGAAGCCGATGTACTAACAATCCGATGTTAGTGCAGCGATCTCTGAACAGCCGGCTTCTGTCAGCCTGCTGCCATACACATGAGTTGAATGTCAGCCTGTTTTTATTGAACAGGCCAATGTCACCTGACATTCGGCCCATTTGTACAAGGCTTAAGGGATAACTCCCTTGCAAAGTGAACATTCTATATGTCTTTAGTAAATAAACCTCTATTGTCTTGCCTTCACTGTGCTGGGCTTCTATTCATGCTAATGAGATTTCTGTCTGTCATCTGGATGTGGTAAGAGTTATTGAAGTATGTTTGAACACCACATCTTCTTTTCAGAAGTCATATTCCTATTTCGTTATTCTGGAGACTCCCCGAAAAGGTGCTCTGACTTTTAGTTCATGGTTCACCCTTTCATAGTGGTTCTACCACACTGTTTTTGAAAGGTAACTCCACTTTTGTGGGGGGAAAAAAATAGCAAATAAAGAAAAAAATATATAGCATATAAAATTGTGACATAAGGTGGGTGTGTCCAGATGTAGAAGGGAGCAGACGTCTCAGTGAGAGCTCCGGCTTCCCAGCCACAGAATCCTGATCCATCCTTCACTCCTGAGCGATATCCTACCGTGCGGGAGTGCTGATAACCAGGTAGAGGATTCCCCCTGAACTCCCTATGCCATCCAAAGGGAGATTCGACAAGAAACAGCAGCCTCCTAGGCCTCGGAGTTCAGCAGTAGAGACACGTGCGGCGGCCATATTGCCTCTCTCTCCTGAGGCTGACCAGACAGAGGCAGTGAGAGTGAATCTGCAGAGGCTGTTTCTGGATATGGCATCTGACATGAGAGAGCCCTCATAGCCTACGGTTTCCAGACCCCTGGAGAGTGACTCCTCCACTGTGGCCACCCTGGATGCTATAGAGGCTAGTAAAACTACCCTGATGGGCAGGATCGACACTCTGGCTATTGAGTGCAGCCTCATCAGACAAGACATGGACAAATTTAGAGGGAGGGTTTCAGCAGCAGAGGCTTGCATATCAAAAATCGAGGATGCTGCTGGTGCCTCCAGGCACAACATCTCTGAGCTACAAAACACAGTGAAATTCCTAATGGAGAGATTAGAGGATGCTGAAAATTACCTGTGCAGGAATAATGTGAGAGTGGGGGGCCTCCCGGAGGGGTCTGAGGTTGCTAATCCTGCTGTTTTTGCAGAGGGGTTTTTCAAGGACATCCTTAATCTTACCCAGATATCCTCTGCATATATAGTGGAGCATGCACACAGGGTGCCAACGGGGCCTAGGCCGCAGGGAGCACCACCCAGACCATTCCTAATGCGATTCCTCAATTATCGCGATCGAGACCTCATCCTAGCTGAAGCAAGGAAACAACCGCAGCTTAAATTTGAAAATACCACCCTGCATTTCTTCCCTGATTTCTCTCCTGAGCTTCAGAAGCATTGGAGACAGTGTTGCCAACTGTCAGTATTTTTACTGGCAGCCAGTAAAAAACAGGCACTTTTCTCCTTCCAGTAAATGCCAGTAACAGGAAAAGGTTGCCACTAAAAAATATGGCTGTGACACTTGGCTCAGAACTGTGCATGCGCAGTTCCGGCCGAGTGGCTGCTACAGTGTGTTCGGGTAGCGTCGGCAGGTCTGGCGGAGGCAGTGCCTGAGCATCTGTTGTTTGAGGTCATGGTGCAAGTGAGCTGAGCAGAGCGGCCGTTGCCTTGTGTGCAGGACAGGAGCAAGGCAAGCCAGGAACGAGACTGTCAGTGCTGTTTGGACTGAAATGATCTAAAGGGACCACCTAGCATGCAGAGACACTGCCATGATGACTCAGGAGGTGACATGTCCTTAAAGCGGAGTTCCACCCATAAGTTGAACTTCCGCTCATTTGCTTTCTCCCCCCCCCTTCGGTGCCACATTTGACACCTTTCAGGGGGGAGGGAGGGACGGTTACCTGTTTTTGACAGGAAGAGACGGGAGACGGCGCAGTGGCGCTGTCCCTAGGAAGTTTGGCGCCCTCCTCCTCCCCCCGCGACGAGCCAATTAGATTGCGCAGCACGCTTCGCGCATGCGCATTAGGGACCCGCCCCTGAAGCCGTAAGGCTTCATTGCCGGGTCCCCTCATCGGCAATGGCGGCAGCAGCACCCGACAGTCGATGGAAACATTGGCTGCGGTGCCGACATCGCTGGACTCCAGGACAGGTAAGTGTAGCTGCTGACTTTTAATTTTTGGAGGGGGAGGCCGGAGGCTGGAACACCGCTTTAAGGTGTCATCATCATCTTTCCTGCTGCACACTGCTGTCAGTGTCACTTTGAAAGTCAATCTTATGTGAGTGTCACCCATTCTAATTTCTTGCCCTCCTGAGTCATGTCCCTTAGATATTTACTTACTACATTGAAAATAAAAAATGAAATGTTTTTTGACTTAATATTTTCCTTAAATCACATTGCTGGTTGCATACTGTACTTGTTTGCAGCCTAAATACTGAAAATTGAACTTACAACTCTAATTTTGTAACCTTTGAAAATGCCAGTAAAAACTTGGCTGTGCCAGTAAATTTTGAGTGTTGTGTCAGTAAATTTCAATCTGGCAAGTTGGCAACACTGGTTGGAGATCATTTGTGGATGTCAGGAAACGGCTGAGGGAGAAGGGGCTCACATATGGCATGCTGTACAAGAGTACGTTATGTGTGGAGCAAATGGGATTGGTGAAATTCTTTGAGAATCCGTCAGATGCCTCTGAGTGGCTAGATACCCTTGCTTGATCCTCATGAACTTTGCAGCTATATTCCTCTATTACTGTTGGGACCCTCCTTTGACGTCTGTTGGAGGAGGGTGTTGCCTTGTGGGGGAGCTATCCCTAAAGCCCCATGTTATGCCTCAAGTCAGAAAATGTCCTCCTTTTGATGCAGCTTACCTAAATCTCCTGTTCCAACAAATAATGGGGGATCCGGAGTTCTTCTTTACAGACTTGGAGTGAACGGACCCTAGAACTTTGGATTTCTCCCTTTTATCTTCTGTGGAGTACATGCACTGACTCCGAAGAGAAACAGTTCAGAGTTTATGGGAATAAAGTCCTCCAGCCAGTTTTGATATACCATGTTTTTTATGCTGGTGAGACTTGGGAAAGACAATTTTTCAGTTGGGGAATTTTTTTTTTGGTAAGGTACAATTTGTCTATTGTTTTTGTGGTTTTTTTTTTCAGTTTTTGACACACTAATGGAGAAGGGTGCATTCACGTTTTGTGCACTATTTTACCATTCTCTGTGCACAGGAGAAGGAGTTTTTGTAGAGAAATGCTTCGGCGTGACCAGTCGCACTGTATGGCTCTGAAGATCTACGGAGGTATAGGGCCCCCATCTAGTGGTTTTTTTAGGAACTGCAGATATGTCTTTAAATATTAAGGTTCTCTCCTGGAATGTCAAGGGTCTCAACTCCAAATATAAACGGGCTCTAGTGTTAAAATGCAGTCCTGCTGCCCTCAAATCATTTTTCTGCAGGATGCTCATTTGATGGGAAATAAAATACTGACTATGCGCCGTCCTTGGATCCAGCGAGCCATACATGCTACATTATCTTGGTATGTCAGAGGGGTTTCGATTTTACTATATAAGTCTCTGCCCTGCTCTATAGACACAGTGGTAACCGATCCTGAGGGTGGCTATGCAATGGTGATTATTGAAATTCATTCCCATCGTCTGACGCTGGTGAACATGTATATGCACCCTCCATTTTTCAGTGTCATTCTATATGAAATTTTGGGAAAGCTAGCACCTCCTTCCCCTTACAGGCTGTTGACTGCAGGCGATTTGAACAATATGCTAGATTACACCCTTGATTCCTCTAATCCACAACGAGCACTTAACCATGACTTATCTCAGTAGACAGAGGCGGCTGGCTTCACTTAAATATGGATGTGGAAGCATCCAATGGATAGATGTTATATGTATATATCCCCTGTGTTTCACCCCTCATCCATAATAGATTTGGCTTTTCCCAATGAGAATCTATTATGTGTGGTGCAGGATGTTACTTACCTTCCTGGGGGAGTATCAGACCACACCCACTTTAGATCACCTTACAGATTGAGGGCCATAGGTCAAAGAGGTCTTGGAGACTGTCACCTAGATGGGTGGGGGAGCCTACAGTGGAGGAGATGTTTAAACCACACATAGATTAGTTCTGGCAGATAAATGAGGGGTCAGTCACAGGTCAGATTGAATGGGACGCTTTCAAGGCCTCTTCCAGAGGGATATATATATATATATATATATATATTAGTGATCGACCGATATTGTTTTTTCGTTGCCGATACTGATATTTTGCCAATCGCATATCAGTATCGGCCGATATTGGCCGATATTTTCACACATGTAACAATTACCCAAAAAACCACAAAATTCGACACAAATCTCTTAATAAACATGTTAATCTTTATTTATTAACATTTTTAACATTAAGTGCTCGTTCTTGACACCTTAACTGCATAAAAACTGATATAAACACTTCAATTCCAGAGACATTTGCTTTGCATTTCACATCATCTTCGCATTATTGTGCATAATGCATAATAAAGTGCTGCAGTAGTGGACTCACTCACTGCAATATGTTACTGCAGTGCAGTCAGTGCAAAACAGTTAGAAAGAAAGCTAGGCAACAACAACAGCTACACAAAATACACATACACAGTGGATTGGATGGACTGGAGTCAGTGGAAGAGGACCACCTCTGCAGTAAGGCACTGACTGCAACTAATGCAGTGCAGTGCAGTCAGTGCAAAGCTGCTAGAAAAAAAGCTAGGCAACAACAACAGCTACACAATATACACAGTGACCACACATACACAGTGGATTGGATGGACTAGGGTCAGTGAAGGGGGACTACCTCTGCAGTAAGGCACTGACTGCAACTAATGCAGTGCAGTCACTGAACAACTGCTAGAAAAAGAGCAAGGCAACAGCTACACATGTCACAGTGGATTGGACTGGAGTCAGTGGAGGACTACCTCTGTCTGCACTAGTATGGCACTCACTGCAACTACTGCAGACAGTGCAATACTGCTAGAAAAAAATCAAGCCAACAGCTAGACAGACTGGTTTGGATTTAAGTCAGTGGGTTACCTGTGCAGTAGGGCACTCACTGCAACTACAGCAGTCAGTGCAAAACTGCTAGAAAAAAAGCTAGGCAACAGCTAGACAGTGGATATGAGTCACTCATTGGACTACCTCTGCAGTAGGGCACTCACTGCAACTACAGCAGGCAGTGCAAAACTGCTAGAAAAAAAAGCTAGGCAACAGCTAGACAGTGGATTGGAGTCACTCAGCGGACTACCTCTGCAGTAGGGCACTCACTGCAACTACAGCAGTCAGTGCAAAACTGCTGGAAAAACAGCTAGACAGTGGATTGGAGTCACTGAGCAGACTACCTCTACAATAGGGCACTCACTGCAACTACAGCAGTCAGTGCAAAACTGCCAGAAAAAAAGCTAGGCAACAGCTAGACAGTGGATTGGATTGGAGTCAGTGGACTACCTCTGCAGTAGGGCACTCACTGCAACTACAACAGTCAGTGCAAAACTACTAGAAAAAAAGCTGGGCAACAGTTAGACAGTGGATTGGAGTGGAGTGGAGTGGACATTACTCTTTTCAATACTCCCAGTTAAGTAGAACAATATTATAATGCAGAAAGCAGAACATTCCAGCATGTCCATGGTCACCTGTTAAAGGTCTTCAGTTTTGCTCAAACAATGCTGCAACTTCGTAAACATGCTCAGGAGTGGAGGACAGAGGAGCAGAGAGGTATCTTCTAGCATGGGAAGCAAGTCTTTTGTAGCGTGCCTCATTTTCTCTCCACCACTGTAGAGGCTGACTTCTTCTGTCAATTACGGTTTCTTTCAAATAGAGATGAAGTTCATCATCAAGGCTCATCGTTGCAGATTCAGAAGAATTTGAATCCTCCGCATGAGTCCCCAATAAAACACAGAAAATGTCCTGATCAATTTGACTACGATGAAGCAGATTCTCTTCTGTTCGTTGACGTATTTTTGGACATTTGTCTGTTTTTTCAGCATGCTGCTCTTCATAAAAATATTGTTCTGGGTTTTTTTTCCCGGCACATACCTCCTGCACCTCCATATCTTCTGACAGCCATTGTTTTTCGCCTTAGCCAATACATCATCAGAAGAGAAAGCATGATTCTTGTATCGAGGATTCAAAACACTTGCAAGCACAACATGTTTAATCTCTTCATGCTTCTCAAAACATATATCAATCAAAGCTCTTTGGCTTGACAGACCATCATTTGAAATTTGGAGGGTTTTGTGCGCCATGACACAGAGGTTGGACGTATCAACAAGCCTCATTCCTTTAGGCATGTTTGCTCCACTGTTTCTAAGTTGCGCAAGCATCACTCGGTCTTTCTTGATTCCCCATTCTTCAAGCATGCCTAGAAACATTTCTCTACTGTACTCAGCTGTGTGGGATCCTTGTATCACTTTTGTATTCAACACCAATTGCCTTTTTGTCCATCCTCTGTCAATGAAGTGGCATGTAAGAATGAGTAGTGACTCTGACTCTGTATGTGACCAGCAGTCCGTCGTGAATGTGAGTGAGTTGCCAGCATTCTCTGGTTGCAGCATAGCCTTTACTTTGTCAACTGCCTTTTGGTGTAGCTTTGCCAGCATTTCAGTTCGATAATACTTCTCAATCTTCAGTGTGTAGCTTCCTGAGTCAGACACCATTGTAAATGGCTAGTTATCAGTGATAATCATCTCTGTGATTACTCTGTCCAGCAGTTGGGATCTTCCATCTGAATCTAGACAGTGACATCTGTTTTTTTTTCACAAACATATCTGTTATTGTTGCCTGGGATAGTGGAGGAGGTATTGAATCAAAATCACATTGATATTCATTTTGTTTTTTCTGTGCTGCATGATACAATTCAATATGATGAACTCTTAGATGGGCCCAAAGATTTGATGTATTTTTGTTTTTTGCAGTTACTGATCCCATTCTTATGTTGTTTGTACATGTGTTGCACACTGCTGCTTTTCCTGGAGATGGTTGAGAAATAGTCCCAGACCACACTTTTACTCTTTCTCTCCTCATCCATCTCCATTTCAACTTGAAAGACACAAAAAAGATTAAAGAAATGGCTTGCTGAAGCTAAAGTTGCTGCTGATGCTGGCACTGGCACCCTGTTGTGGGTTGGTGGCTGTCGCTTGGCAGTGTGGCTGGCTTGGTGTCACCCTGTTGTGGGTGGCTTGCTTGCCGGAACACTGTGGTGGCTGGCTGGCATCACCCTGTTCTGGGTGGCTGGCTTGCAGGAACACTGTGGTGGCACTGGCTGGCTGGTTTGGTGTCACCCTGTTATGGCTGGCTGGCTTGCAGTAACACTGTGGTGGCTGGCTGGCTTGGTGTCACCCTGTTATGGCTGGCTGGCGTGCAGGAACACTCTGGTGGCTGGCTGGCTTGGTGTCACCCTGTTATGGCTGGCTAGCTTGCAGGAACACTGTGGTGGCTGGCTGGCTTGGTGTCACCCTGGTATGGGTGGCTGGCTGGCTTGGTGACTGGTGTCACCTTGTTATTGGTGGCTGGCTTTCAGGAACAGTCTGTGGTGGCTGGTTGGCTGGCTTGGTGTCACACTGTTATGGGTGGCTGGGTGACTGGTGTCACCTTGTTATTGGTGGCTGGCTTTCAGGAACAGTCTGTGGTGGCTGGTTGGATGGCTTGGTGTCACTTGGCCTGTTATGGGTAGCTGGCTTGCAGGAACACTGTAGTGGGTGGGTGGCTGGCTTAGTGTCACCCTGCTATGGGTGGGTGGCTGGCTTGGTGTCACCCTGTTATGGGTGGCTGGCTTGCAGGAACACTGTGGTGGCTGGCTGGCTTGGTGTCCCCCTGTTATGGGTGGCTGGCTTGCAGAAACACTGTGGTGGGTGGCTGGTTTGGTGTCACCCTATTATGGGTGGCTGGCTTTCAGGAGCAGTCTCTGTTGTGCCTGGTTGGCTTGCTTGGTGTCACCCTGTCATGGGTGGCTGGCTTGCAGGAACACTGTGGTGGGTGGCTGGCTTGGTGTCACCCTGTTATGGGTGGCTGGCTTGCAGGACCACTGTGGTGGCTGGCTGGCTTGGTGTCACCGTTATGGGTGGCTGGCTTGCAGGAACACTGTGGTGGGTGGCTGGCTTGGTGTCACCCTGTTATGGGTGGCTGTCTTTCAGGAACAGTCTCTGTGGTGCCTGGTTGGCTTGCTTGGTGTCACCTGTTATTGGTGGCTGGCTGGCTTGGCGTCCCCCTGTTATGGGTGGCTGGCTTGCAGGAACACTGTGGTGGGTGGCTGGCTTGGTGTCATCCTGTTATGGGTGGCTGGCTTGCAGGAACACTGTGGTGGCTGGCTGGCTTGGTGTCACCCTGTTATGGGTGGCTGGCTTGCAGGAACACTGTGGTGGGTGGCTGGCTTGGTGTCACCCCGTTATGGGTAGCTGGCTTTCAGGAACAGTCTCTGTGGTGCCTGGTTGACTTGCTTGGTGTCACCCTGTTATGGGTGGCTGGCTTGCAGGAATACTGTGGTGGGTGGCTGGCTTGGTGTCACCCTGTTATGGGTGGCTGGCTTGCAGGAACACTGTGGTGGCTGGCTGGCTTGGTGTCACCTTGTTATGGGTGGCTGGCTTTCAGGAACACTGTGGTGGGTGGCTGGATTGGTGTCACCCTGTTATGGGTGGGTGGGTGTCTGGCTTGCAGGAACACTGTGGTGGCTGGCTGGCTTGCTTTGGTGTCACCCTGTTGTGGGTGGCTGGCTTGCAGGAACACTGTGGTGCGTGGCTGGCTTGCTGGAACACTGTGGTGGGTGGCTGGCTTGGGGTCACCCTGTTGTGTGGGTGGCTGGCTTGGTGTCACTCACTCACCCTGGTCTGTTGTGGCAGGTAGCTGGCTTGCTGGAACACTGGTCACGGTGGCGGGTGGCTGGCTTGGTGTCATCTGGGTGGCTTCTTGCTTGCTCACTGGGCTGGCACCCTGTTGTGGTGGGTGGCTGAGGCCAGGGCCTGTGGGTGGATGGATGGCTCGCAGCGTGACCAGACTGCAGCTGGCTGTAACAAGAGGCTGTGTGAGGCGTGGGAGGCGGTCTTAAGTGTAGTGTGCATGGTGAAATGGCATCCCGTACGGGCCCGCGCAGGCGTGAGAGGCAGTGTTAGAAGGCAGAACGTGTGTGCGCAACATACGGAATGACGTCACGAAAATATTGGCAATATCGGTAAATCAAAAGGCTGATTCCGATATATCGGGGAAAGTGCTTATTGGCCCCCGATATATCGGTGTTGCCAATAATCGGTCGATCTCTAATATATATATATATATATATATATATATATATATACAGTCAGGTCCATAAATATTGGGACATCAACACAATTCTAATCTTTTTGGCTATATACACCACCACAATGGATTTGAAATGAAACAAACAAGATGTGCTTTAACTGCAGACTTTCAGCTTTCATTTGAGGGTATTTACATCCAAATCAGGTGAAAGGTGTAGGAATTACAACGGTTTTTATATGTGCCTCACACTTTTTAAGGGACCAAAAGTAATGGGACAGATTAACAATCATAAATCAAACTTTCGCTTTTTAATACTTGGTTGCAAATCCTTCGCAGTCAAATTACAGCCTGAAGTCTGGAACGCATAGACCTCACCAGATGCTGGGTTTCATCCCTGGTGATGCTCTGTCAGGCCTCTACTGCAACTGTCTTCAGTTCCTGCTTGTTCTTGGGGCATTTTCACTTCAGTTTTGTCTTCAGCAAGTGAAATGCATGCTCAATTGGGTTCAGGTCAGGTGATTGACTTGCCCATTACATAACATTCCACTTCTTTCCCTTAAAAAACTCTTTGGTTGCTTTCGCAGTATGCTTCGGGTCCTTGTCCATCTGCACTGTGAAGCGCCGTCCAATGAGTTCTGAAGCATTTGGCTGAATATGAGCAGATAATATTGCCCGAAACACTTCAGAATTCATTCTGCTGCTTTTGTCAGCAGTCACATCATCAATAAATACAAGAGAACCAGTTCCATTGGCAGCCATACATGCCCACGCCATGACACTACCACCACCATGCTTCACTGATGAGGTGGTATGCTTTGGATCCTTGAGCAGTTCCTTTCTTTCTCCATACTCTTCTCTTCCCATCACTCTGGTACAATTTGATCTTGGTCTTATCTGTCCATAGGATGTTGTTCCAGAACCGTGAAGGCTTTTTTAGATGTTGTTTGGCAAACTCTAATCTGGCCTTCCTGTTTTTGAGGCTCACCAATGGTTTACATCTTGTGGTGAACCCTCTGTATTCACTCTGGTGAAGTCTTCTCTTGATTGTTGACTTTGACACACATGCACCTACCTCCTGGAGAGTGCTCTTGATCTGGCCAACTGTTGTGAAGGGTGTTTTCTTCACCAGGGAAAGAATTCTTCGGTCATCCACCACAGTTATTTTCTGTGGTTTTCCGGGTCTTTTGGTGTTGCTGAGCTCACCGATGCATTCTTTCTTTTTAAGGATGTTCCAAACAGTTGATTTGGCCACACCTAATATTTT
Source organism: Pelophylax lessonae (assembly GCF_965119305.1). NCBI lineage: Eukaryota > Metazoa > Chordata > Amphibia > Anura > Ranidae > Pelophylax > Pelophylax lessonae. The sequence continues at coordinate 111,304,106 of NC_138771.1, forward strand.
TGCTATCTCTCTGATGGGTTTGTTTTGTTTTTTCAGCCTAATGATGGCTTGCTTCACTGATAGTGACAGCTCTTTGGATCTCATATTGAGAGTTGACAGAAACAGATTCCAAATGCAAATAGCACACTTGAAATTAACTCTGGACCTTTTATCTGCTCCTTGTAAATGGGATAATGAGGGAATAACACACACCTGGCCATGGAACAGCTGAGCAGCCAATTGTCCCATTACTTTTGGTCCCTTAAAAAGTGGGATGCACATATACAAACTGTTGTAATTCCTACACCTTTCACCTGATTTGGATGTAAATACCCTCAAATTAAAGCTGAATGTCTGCAGTTAAAGCACATCGTGTTTGTTTCATTTCAAATCCATTGTGGTGGTGTATATAGCCAAAAAGATTAGAATTGTGTTGATGTCCCAATATTTATGGACCTGACTGTATTCCATAACTCACTGGAGTGGATTCCGAGGTATATATTCCAGAACATTGATAGGCTGGTCTCCGCTTTCCTATGGAATGGACAAAATCCCAGTATTAAATTACCCGTTCTCTAGCAACTATGGAAGCAAGGGGAATTGGTGGTGACAACCTTTTTTTGCTATTACCTGGCAGGACAACCATTGGTGGGATTCAGCCGGTTCGCACCGGTTCCATAGAACCGGTTGCTAACTTTCTGCAAGTTCGCAGAACCGGCTGAATCCCTCTGCGTGTCTGAGGAAGCGCAGGACAATTGAATGTCCCGCGCTCAGACAGACGTGGTGGCCGGGGGGCGGAGCAGTGCGCTCCTCCCCGCCCATTCTGTGACAATAGCGAATGAGAATTAGCTATTGTCACATGATCCTCCTCCTGGCCAATCAGGGAGCGGGTCCTCCCGCTTCCTGATTGGCCGAAAGGCAAACACCGTGCCATTGGACGAGGAGGAGGCGCCGCAGGAGGACTCGGAGACGCGGGGAGCCGACTGCGAGACCGTCCATGAGGTAAGTGCATGGGTCTCGCGGGGGGGGATCGCTGGCACTCTGCAATTGGGGGCAATGTTGTGGCTGGCGCTCTGCAATTGGGGGCAATGCTGTGGCTGGCGCTCTGCAATTGGGGGCAATGTTGTGGCTGGCGCTCTGCAATTGGGGGCAATGTTGTGGCTGGCGCTCTGCAATTGGGGGCAATGTTGTGGCTGGCACTCTGAAATTGGGGGCAATGCTGTGGCTGGCGCTCTGCAATTGGGGGCAATGTTGTGGCTGGCGCTCTGCAATTGGGGGCAATGCTGTGGCTGGCGCTCTGCAATTGGGGGCAATGCTCTGGCTGGCGCTCTGCAATTTGGGGCAATGCTGTGGCTGGCACTCTGCAATTGGGGGCAATACTCTGGCTGGCACTCTGCAATTGGGGGCAATGTTGTGGCTGGCACTCTGCAATTTGGGGCAATGCTGTGGCTGGCACTCTGCAATTGGGGGCAATGCTGTGGCTGGCACTCTGCAATTTGGGGCAATGCTGTGGCTGGCACTCTGCAATCATTGGGGGCAATGCTGTGGCTGGCACTCTGCAATCATTGGGGGCAATGCTGTGGTCACTGTGCATTGAAAGGGGGCACGCTGGTCACTGTGCATTGAAAGGGGGGCACGCAGCGCTGGTCACTGTGCATTAAAAGGGGGCATGCTGGTCACTGGTCATTGAAAGGGGGCACGCTGGTCTCTCTGCATTGAAAGGGGGGCACGCTAGTCACTGTGCATTAAAGGGGGCATGTACACTGGTCACTGTATTGAAAGGGGGCACGCTGGTCTCTCTGCATTGAAAGGGGGCACTCTGGTCACTGTGCATTGAAGGGGGCATGTACACTAGTCACTGTGCATTGAAAGGGGGCATGTACACTGGTCACTGCATTGAAAGGGGGCACGCTGGTCTCTCTGCATTGAAAGGGGGCACTCTGGTCACTGTGCATTGAAGGGGGCACGCTGGTCACTGTGCATTGAAAGGGGGCACGCTGGTCTCTCTGCATTGAAAGGGGGGCACGCTGGTCTCTCTGCATTGAAAAGGGGGGCACGCTGGTCACTGTGCATTAAAGGGGGCATGTACACTGGTCACTGCATTGAAAGGGGGCACGCTGGTCTCTCTGCATTGAAAGGGGGCACTCTGGTCACTGTGCATTGAAGGGGGCATGTACACTGGTCACTGTGCATTGAAAGGGGGCATGTACACTGGTCACTGCATTGAAAGAGGGCACGCTGGTCTCTCTGCATTGAAAGGGGGCACTCTGGTCACTGTGCATTGAAGGGGGCACGCTGGTCTCTCTGCATTGAAAGGGGGGCACGCTGGTCTCTCTGCATTGAAAGGGGGGCACGCTGGTCTCTCTGCATTGAAAGGGGGCACGCTGGTCATTCTGCTGGGAAAGTCGGAACTGGTTACTAAAATTTTTGAATCCCACCACTGAGGACAACTAGTGTTTGCACATCGGTGGCTGACCTTCCCAAAGGATGATGCGGTGGGTTGCACTGGAGGCTGCGATAGTGGGCTCCTATGAGGCTCTGTCCCATCTCCTGCTCAGAGGCATCGAGGCCCCTTACCCCATTACCAATTCTATGAGAGGAATCATTAGAGCGTGGGTGGTAGCAGACAGGATGTACTCTGGAAGCACACAGGCAATATCCCCCCCGTGCTCCACTGTGGACCAACCCTCAGTTTCCACACTTGTTTAAATTCCCAGATCCTATTATATGGACCAAATATGGTGTTAAGAATGGCACACTTCTACAGTTTGATGTAATGAAATCCACATTTAATCTACCAAACATCCATCTGTTTTGATACTTACAATTGCGACATGCATACAGTTCTCAATTTGGCACCTTACCAATTACATTGCAAGAGAGTGGTATTCAGACTTTGCTAAGAAATGATTCTTTGGGTAAGGTATTGACTTATTTTTTTATGCATTTATTTAGAGATACACACAGAGTCCTTGAACCTTGCAGAACAGCTTGGGAAAGGGTATTTCCCCAGATGGACAGTGATGACTGGGACGATGTATGAGATATAAATTTCTCTTGGTTGGTCTCAGCTAGAGATCATCTCATTCAATTTAAATTTCTACATCGGATTTACCTTACCCCAGCCAGATTGGCTAGACTTTTTCCATCCCAATTGTCCTATTATTGGTGGTGCACCTCATCCCAAAGGAATTTCATACCTATAGCCTGGGAATGTGTGGTCATACAGAAGTGGCGGAATGCGTTGAGGAGGTTACTATTGTCTGCATTAGGCCCAGTATTGAAGTATGGCTCTTGGGATTGGTAGATGCTACAGCTCCAAAGGGAGTAATACATACACTGCTGACTTTGTTATTTTTCTATGCAAGGAAAATGATAGTGCTCTCCTGGAAAAAGCCTACACCCCTGCCATCCAGGCATGAAAGGTGCTTGTAAATAAAGCACTTCCCTTTTTTAGGGCTACCTATGCCAGTAGGGGTATACCCAATAAATTCAAAAAGGTGTGGGGTGGACGGACAAAGAGTATCTCTACAGTGTCCGATTAATCTGGAAGCAGTTGGAAAACCTTTGCTTCTGTTCATGTCTTCATGAGGTATATTGTTTTGACTGGATAAATAGGTGTCTAGAATTATGTTCAATGTAGATGCCTTGGATTTGGCGTTGTGCAATTGAATGATTGTCTGCTCAAGTGTTGTCCCCTTGGTGTGGCGGTTTTTTTAAGAAGACCACTGATGTTGGGATAAGGAATTACAGAGTATATTTATCCCATACGTACCTGTAAAAGGTGGTAAAGATGTATTGTTCCTTTACTCACATGTAACCTCTGAGCTGTACTGTGTGCCTTTGTGCTGAAGCTTTGTTTGTTATATTAATAGTCGCCTGATGTTCAGGCTATTTTGAATGTCTGTTTTTTGTCTTTGTACTGTTTATAAAATAACAATAAAAAGAATTAAAAAAAAAAAAGTGACACAAGTCATACAGCTGCAAGAAAAAGTATGTGAACCCTTTGGAATGATATGGATTTCTGCACAAATTGGTTATAAAATGTGATCCGATCATCATCATCTAAGTCACAACAATAGACAATCACAGTCTGCTTAAACTAATAACACACAAAGAATGAAATGTTGCCATGTTTTTATTGAACACACCATGTAAACATTCACAGTGCAGGTGGAAAAAGTATGTGAACCCTTGGATTTAATAACTGGTTGAACCTCCTTTGGCAGCAATAACTTCAACCAAACCTTGCCTGTAGTTGCAGATCAGACGTGCACAATAGTCAGGAGTAATTCTTGACCATTCCTCTTTACAGAACTGTTTCAGTTCAGAAATATTCTTGGGATGTCTGGTGTGAATCGCTTTCTTGAGGTCATGCCACAACATCTCAATCGGGTTGAGGTCAGGACTCTGACTGGGCCACTTCAGAAGGCGTATTTTCTTCTGTTTAAGCCATTCTGTTGTTGATTTACTTCTATGCTTTGGGTCATTGTCCTGTTGCAACACCCATCTTCTGTTGAGCTTCAGCTGGTAGACAGATGGCCTTAAAGTTCTCCTGCAATATGTCTTGATAAACTTGGGAGTTCATTTTTTTCTTCGATGATAGCAATCTGTCCAGGCCCTGATGCAGCAAAGCAGCCCCAAAACCATGATGCCCCCACCACCATACTTCACAGTTGGGATGAGGTTTTGATGTTGGTGTGCTATGCCTCTTTTGCACCACACAGTGTTGTGTGTTTCTTCCAAACAACTCAACTTTGGTTTCATCTGTCCACAGAATATTTTGCCAGAACTGCTGTGGAACATCCAGGTGCTCTTGTGCAAACTGTAAACGTGCAGCAATGTTATGTTAGTGGCGTCCTCTGTGGTATCCTCCCATGAAATCCATTCTTGTTTAGTGTTTTACATATTGTAGATTCGCTAACAAGGATGTTAGCATTTGCCAGTGACTTTTGTAAGTCTTTAGCTGCCACTCTAGGATTCTTCTTCACCTCATTGAGCAGTCTGCGCTGTGCTCTTGCAGTCATCTTTACAGGACGGCCACTCCTAGGGAGAGTAGCAGCAGTGCTGAACTTTCTCCACCTATAGACAATATTGTCTTACCGTGGACTGATGGACAGCAAGGCTTTTGGAGATACATTTATAACCCTTTCCAGCTTTATGCAAGTCAACAATTCTTAATCGTAGGTCTTCTGAGAGCTCTTTTGTGCGAGGCATCATTCACATCAGGCAATGCTTCTTGTGAAAAGCAAACCCAGAACTGGTGTGTGTTTTTTATAGGGCGGGGCAACTGTAACCAACACCTCCAATCTCATTTCATTGATTGGACTCCAGTTGGCTGACATCTCACTCCAATTAGCTCTTGGAGAGGTCATTAGTCCGGGGGTTCACATACTTTTTCCACCTGCACTGTGAATGTTTACATGGTGTGTTCAATAAAAACATGGCAACATTTCATTCTTTGTGTTATTAGTTTAAGCAGACTGTGATTGTCTATTGTTGTGACTTAGATGATGATCAGATCACATTTTATGACCAATTTGTGCAGAAATCCATATCATTCCAAAGGGTTCACATACTTTTTCTTGCAGCTGTATTGTAATTAAATGTTATTAAAAATGACCTTTCCATTTCAATCTACAGCCACTGTCATTTTCTGAAAATGCAATGCAATATGGCTACCTGGAGCTGTTCTGTACATAGAATGTGTACTGACCACACCCCAGAAACATAATTTCCTGCTTGTGTGATTGGCTCACCAATTTTCCCAGAAGTCTGCTGAAGATACAAGTCAGATTTCAGGCATCCCCTGCAACAAAAATTTCATTTTTGGTGAGATACTCCCAATAGGAACACATCTAAAAGGATGCAGGCCCAGCAGATTTCCTCATTAGTGCTCTGCAGCTGCACAGCTGACAGGTCATTTTGAAACCACTCCCATTAGACCCACTCAGCACAGAGGCACATAGGAACAACCAGGAATTACAAAAGGTAGGAATCTGCAACAAAGTGTGTTATAATCCTTGAAATGTACATAGATCACCCAAAGAGGAATGGTTTTTCCAAACAAAAGTGGAGTTACGCTTTAAGTCTTATTAGCTAAGGGTTACAGTGTTCTCTTTTCCTGTTAGGGGTCACTCTTCTAAGGTGGTGAGTTCTTCTTGGGCCTGTCACCATTAGGATTGTGTTTGATTTGGGCCTTTGGCCATACTTTCACCAAGTTCTATAAAGGTAGCTGTGTTGGAATTGGTGCATGCTAGTTTCTGTGACAAAGTTCTGTAGGCATCTCTGTGAGTTCAAAGTTGTTGAGCCCTAGTTCACCTAGTAATGCTGAGATGTTCCTACCTCTCGGTTTTTTTTTTTATTTTTTTATATGAACAGTTTGGGGATGTTCTGTTCTTCATGAATTCAAAGTACTGTTTCTCCCAAAGGTCAACAGGAAAAATGTAATTTTTGTTTTGGTTTTCTTACCATAAAATCCCTTTCTCTGAGTCAGTTGAGGGACACAGCTTCCCCACCCCCTTCTTCTGATATAAATTCCTATTGTTGTTTTCTTTCCTATGACTTGCTACAATGTAGATGAGTAGTCAAGATATGGCCCCTAGGGATTAACCTAGTTTTTGTGTCTAGTTTCTAATCCTCTGCTAGGGGATAGCATTTTCCATAGTTTATGAATATGAAGTGCTCTGTACATAAGTGGACCCTAAGAAAGAGATTTTTGCCACTGGGATTCAGTGTGGCTACACCGGTGTGAATATTAAAATATGACATGCGGGCACAGGTCCACGAATACATAGAGGGTGGGTTATTGGACCCGCACCCGAATGTCATATTGGGACACAGCAGCTGTGTCCATGCAGCCACATGTCCCAATAGCCAACAATGAAACACTGGCACGGAGGTGCACACAACACCTGGACAGCCTTGCATACAGTTAATTGTCCTGTGTGAATGCGATTTTACTGTGACATCTGATTCTATTCCCTTGGAACAAATCATCTTAGGTGAACAGGGAATCTATTATACTCAACTGGTCGTATACCAAGGTTAAAATATTAAAGTGGAGTTCCAGGCACTTTTTACATCCCCCCCCCCTGCATTGGTGATCAGTCTCTTAAACCTGTTTGGACACTTTTTTTTTCTTTGCAGCAATTTAAATACCCCATATTTATGCCTAAGTCTTCTGCTTCCGCAGTACCTCACCGCAACAAATTGCATCATGTCTGCCTTCCCATTGGGTACTGGGATATGAGTTTCATCAACCCCAGGAGTCATAGTTAAATAGTTTGTGAGGTTAAAAATAGACACCAGTCCATCCAGTTCAACCTATGATGTGTGCGTGTGTGTTTGCTGTTAATTGTACATTATATACCCCTGTATGTTGTGGTATTAAGGTGCCCATCTAATAGTTTTTTGAATCTATCGATGCTCCCGGCTGACACCGCTGCTTGTGGAAGATACCACTGCTTGTGGAAGAATGTGGAGTCAGTGGGCATCCGCCGCTAGTAGCATTGTGCCACACTTTGTACTAGATGCACATGCGCAAGATCAGGTGGTGCTAGCCAGCAGCGCTGTATCCTGGAAGGAGGAACGAGTGGGCTTCAGATGCCCACACTAAAGATGGGATCGCACTCACTGGGGACAACAAAGTGAGTTTTTTAAAAAAAGATCACAATTTCAATTACCTACATGTGATATATATACCCTTATGAATAGCATTAGGTGCAACCATCATTGGGGGGTTATTTAAAAAAAAAAAAAAAAATAAAGAAAAAAAAACAAACTAGAACTCCACTTTAAGTAGTGATATCATCCACATGTAGGGGGGCCTTATGGTGGAGGTATCCAAGCTGGGAGAGATCACACACAGTCCAGAAGGTCGTATAGCTTATTTTATATTAAAGTATATTTAACAAAAGGACTTGTAATAAGTGGCACAGATACTACTATTCAAATAACACACTTGGAAGTAGAGATAGAGCAATAATTTGAGCCCTAGACCTCCTCTGTAACTTTAAACTGGTAACCTGTAGAAATTGTTAAAGTGTCGCCTATGAGGATTTTTAAGTACCAATGTTTGTCGCCATTCCACGAGTGTGCGCAATTTTGAAGCATGACATGTTAGGGATCTATTTACTCTGCGTAACTTTATCTTTCACATTATAGAAAAAAAAAATTAGACCACCTTTACTGTTTTCTTTTTTTAATTAATGATTTTTTTTTTCCAAAAACATTGCGTTTGTAAGCCCGCTGCGCAAATACGGTGTAAATAAAAAAATATTGCAACGATCTCCATTTTATTCTCTAGGCTCTCTGCTAAAATAAAAATATATATAATATATATTAATATATATAATGTTTGGGAGTTCTAAGTAATTTTCTAGCAAACAAACTGATTTTAACTTGTAAACAACAAGTGTCAAAAAAAGGCCCGGTCCAGAAGTGGTTAAAGATGGCGGCTATAACTTGGTGTGCCTTAGCCCCACCCCTTACTCACTATGTGCGTCTGACGACAAAACAAAAAAGACAGCCCTGGGCCTGTCCCCTTCCTCCAAACTGACCCTCACAAGATATCGGCGCCAGGTACCCAGCGCCATTACTGCATTGCTGTGCCATGGATGCCGTTGGTGCATCCAAGTGGAGTGCACCAATATAGTCCACACCAGGCCCACCAACCTCTACATCCCAGCTCTTAACCGCCCCAAGTCCCGCCCCCCAGCTGCATGCAAGTTCCTCATCAACACTGCTTGATGAGCATATATACCACTAGCCCCAGGGGAAAATAGGACTGTAAAGTAAAAGGCTAGACAGAGGAGCATGGGACGGAGCCAGAACTGACCCAGAGGAGGATAGGAAGGAATGAGAGAAATGGAGGTAGGAGAGAGTTTCCTGATCTCTCCGCTGTCTCCTCCTTCGCTCCCTTCTTCTGACCACCATTGATCCACACATCCACCCCATCCAGGTATCTCTTTGGAATCTTGCTGTTCCTGGCCACCACCCTTCAAGCAATCTTCACAGCTTCACTGCAGTTCTGCAAAGAAGAGGACAAAGTTAGTTTTTATGCCCAAAATCAGTTTTAAACCAACTTTAGACCCTTCAAATCCTTCCCCCTTGCTCCAATATGGCCATTGCTACACCTTTACATGACACCCAGTCTTAACCCAATACCCCCCCCCCCCTCCAAAGGTGTCTCTCAATTCCAGATCAGGGAAAATCCTTAAAAATTGTTCCTTTCCCATATAGTCAGTTCACACTGATATACTGTAAATAAGAGGAAGAAAAAAAATACAAAAAAAACATTAAACATTAAAAGGTTCAATGCAGGATGAATCAAAACTGATAATTGGATTTTTGTCTTACTGTAAAATGCTTTTCTCTGATGTTCATTGATGGACACAGCTTCAGATCTTCTTGACTGATGGGTTATACTGCCCCCTACAGGAGTAGGACACAAGGCAGGAAAAAATCTTTACTACGCCTATGAGGCAGTCCCAGGGGGATATATTCCCACTTCCTGGTATAAGCACTCAGTTTTGTTGCAAGCAGTGTCAGAAGAAATATTACCCAAATCAATAGAGGGGTGGGTGCTGTGTCCGTCAATGAACATAGGAGAAAAGGATTTTACGGTAAGACAAAAATCCAATTTTCTTTTTTGTTAATTAACGGAGACAGCCCCAGATATTCTTGACCGATGGGACGTCCATAAGCAGTGTTAAACATGAGAGGTGGGAAAAAACACAGCAAAAAACAGGGTTAGGTACCTGGTAACTTTTTCTAAGAACTAGTCTTCCAGGACAGCGCCTGAGATAGGCTCCTCCCACCAGAAACAGGAAACACATTAGTCCACCATTATAAAAATGCCAGTCATACCTTCAGCCTCAGTGATATCAAAGCACAGAAGGAACCCTCAGTAAGCTCTTTGAATCCTCAAAGCCCCTTTTATTAATGTTGTTTAAGGCGGGAATGGATGCTGCCCTGGAAGACTTCTTAGAAAAAAAAGGAGTTACCAGTTACCTAACTCTATTTTCTCTAATCGTCTTCCAGGGCAGAACCTGAGAGGATATAGCAAGCAATACTTACTAGAGGGGAAAAAGTCTGGAGCACCTAGCGTCCAAATATCTGGTCCTGACTGGACAGCTGGTCGATACGGTAATGCCTTGCAAAGGTATTGAAGATCGACCATGTCGCTGCCCTGTAGATCTGCTCCGGTGTTGCCCCGACTCTTTCTGCACTTAACGATGCCCAAGCTCTGGTTGAGTGGGCCGTGATTCCGCTCGGCAGGGCGAGGTTTAGTGCTTGGTAAGCTGTTTGAATAGCAAGCTTTATCCATCTGGCTATCGTACTTTTCAAAGAGGACTTCCCTTTGTTCACTCCAGCATGGAGGATGAATGGAGTGGTTGTTTTTCGCCACACTTTAGTTCTTTCGAGGCAAGCCATCAGGATCTCTTAAATCCAGCTTGTTATAAGTGACTCTTTTTCTACTATCCATAGAATTTGGAAGGGAAGGAATAACCACCTCCTGAGTTCTGTGGAAAATTTAGGAGACATTTGGTAGGAAGGATGGGTCTGGCATGAGTAGAATTTTATCTGATTATTAAACAGTAAGGTTCTACCATGGATAAAGCCTGAATTTCGCTGACCCTTCTTGTGGATACCAGCGCCACCAGGAGTACTGTTTTTAGTGTAAGGTTTAGTGTTAGTAAGGTATTTATCCAAACTATCCTCCAGTGGTTCGAAGGGTGCCAAGAGGAATCCCTTGAGTACCGTGACGGGGTCCCATGTTGGAGTTCTGCCGCACTTCATGGGTGTGGCTTTTCTTAATGAGAGAAGGAATATTCCTATGAGTGTGTCTTCCCACCAGCCTAATAGCTAGGTGGGAAGATAGCGTTGCCACTTGAACCTTCAAAGTGTCAAAATTTGAAGTGTTATGGGAAAAGCCCTTCCTGTAAAAAAAATCTAAGATTGCCGCAATAGCCCTTTTGTCGGGGGTCTCCTTTGTTCTTGTACCAGAAGACAAACTTTTTTCCCTACTTTCTCAAAGATTGCTCTAGTCGCCGGTTTTCTGCTAGCTAAGGTGAAGGTGGGGTCAATCACCCTGTAAGACAGACCTTTGTTCTGCAACCTAGTCCTTTCCTAGCGAGCGAGAAGTGCCCACCTTTTCCCCGCCCAGGGACCGTCATTGTTTTTTGTTCTTTAAAGCGGAGTTCCGGGCACAGATGTGATTTTTCAATAAGCATACCCCCGGGACAGTCAGGGCTAGCACATTCCACTCCACAATGGCTAGCCTCTGATCTGTCCCGGTTCGCACTTACCTTTTAGAAGAAATACTTACTTATAAAATTTCTTCCACAGCGTTTCCATCTCTCTTGTGGGCAGCTGAAGCCGGCGCGGTCCTCTTCTGCGTCTTCTTCCGCGTCTTCTTCTCCCAGAATGCGCCGCACCGGCCCCTCTCGTCACTTCCGGCGCGGCGCCGCATTCCTAAACAGCTTCTGGGCATGCCCAGAAGCTGTTTAGCAGGGGATTGCGGCGTCGCCCGGAAATGACGTGCGGGGCCGGTGCCGTCGCATTGATTCCTGGGAGCTATGACGTTCAGCTCCCAGGAATCATTGCGAGGCAGGAAGTGACGGGGTGAGCCGCGGCTCCGAGGGAGGAAGTACCCTGAGGTGAGTATTTACGATCTACAATTACAAGGTGAGTTTTAAAAAAAAAAAACCTAACTATCCAATTCCTTTTCAGGTCATCCAGAACTAGCGGACGGGCACAAAAAAAAAAAAACATTGATTTTGTGCCCGGAACTCCGCTTTAAGATGGAAGGCTTGAGGATAAACTCTCCTTTGCCTTTTTGTTTTGTTGTGTCCAGCGCTTCTTTAGACCAGTCTCATCAAATCTTCTGGATTTGCGAAGGGGTGTTTTCCCCTTGCTCTTTTTGGTTTGAGGAAATCCCTTGTTTTTGGCTGCGGTTCTGTCCAATACCGTTTCCAGGTCGGGTCCGAACAGTAAATCGCCTGTAAAGGGGATGCCGCATAATCTATTTTTGGAGGTGATGTCTCTTTCCTATGACTTCAGCCACAGGCCTCTCCTAGCTGAATTAATTAGGCCAATGGTCTTGGCTGATATCCTTACGGAATCTGCTGATGCATCTGCCAGGAATGCTGCCTCTCTGGTTAAGAGTGGGAATGGTTTTTACCAGTTCTTCTCTTGAGGTATCCCCCTCTAGCAGTTCTTACAACTGTGTCAGCCAGACTAATAAGGTCCTGGCCGTGCAGGTGGAAGCTGTGGCTGGATTTAAATTCGCTGCTGCGGCTTCCCAGGCTCTTCTTAGAAGTGCTTCTATCTTTTTATCCATAGGATCACTAAGAGTTCCAGAGTCGTCGAAAGCTAGGCCAGCTTTGTTTGTGATTCTGGTGAGTGAAGCATCTGCCTTGGGGCATTTAGCCCAGGGTTTAGTATCCTCTTCTGTGAACGGATACCTGCATTTAATTGCAGCTGGGGTAAAGAGCTTCTTTTCCGGTTCATGACTTTTAGAGAGTCATGAACCGGAAACGTTCTAGGTTTTTTTGGTAGTAAACCTTTGTACGTCTTATCGTGTAGTGAAAGCTCTGCGATTTTTTGCTATTTGATACCCAGTGTATCTGCAATGACTCAGTAAATTATCTGTGTCTTTGGAGAGAAAAAGTTTACCCTCTGATGCTGGGTCCTCATTATCTGAGTCCGAGTAAAGGCCACCTTCGGATTCTGATTCCGAACTATCTGCATCAGATCTCTGCTCCACCTGATCCACCTCATCCCTGCTGCATGAGGGGATAGGCGACTTGCTGGTAGATGGCGTGCTGGCCTGGCTGGAGCTTGCTGGAGCCTCCACGTTTTTCTATTGCTGTACAAAGGGGACCCATTGTGCTTTTAATCTTTTTGAAAAGAATTAAGCATATCTTTCAGGAACCCCTGTGATTCTTTGGCAACTATTTTATTGATGCATTTTTGACATAGGGGTTTTTTCTATTCTGGAGGAAACTTATGACCGCAAGTGGCACATACCTTGCTACTGTCTTTGCTAGGGATGCACCGAAATGAAAATTTTGGGCCAAAAACGAAAATGCAGGATGCCCTTGGCCGAAAATGACTTTTTCCCCCCCAAATAATTTTAAAATAGATGGAACAGGGGTATACACCAAAAACAGGCAGCGACGTACACCTGTCGCTGCCACCCTGTCACAGTATATGTACTGTGATGGGTTGGCAATAGGTTAATTTAATTACCAATGGTATTTGTATTATGCAGCATGAGGGGGTTAATGTATTGTCACTGCTGGTCACTCATCTATTAGTGACCGACCAGTGGCAGTTAATTAACCCCTTTGTGCTGCATTAGTGCAACCAATATCAGTGTTAATTAACACTGATACTGATTGCACTAATGCAGCACAAAGGGGTTAATTAACTGCCACTGGTCGCTCACTAATGCAGCAGTGATCAGCAGTGACAATACATTAACCCCCTCATGCTGCATAATACTAATACCAATGGTAAGCTGCCTCAGCTATCACCCCTCCCACCTCCCCCCCCCCCCCCGCATCAGCCTCAGCGTCCCTCTCCTACTCACTCAGCTCCTCCGGGGGCCAAAATACAAAAGTCCGGCCGCCCGCCTCCCGGTGATGTCACTACTACTACGATCTGTCCATGAATGAAGTGACACACCGGGAGGGAGGGCGGGCGAGCGGCCGCTAATAGCTGTCACTATGTGAGCCTTAACTTCTCTTCACTTCCCTGCCAGCGGCACGATGTACATGAATGAACGGACACTCCAGGCGGGAGGGCGGGGCGAGCGGCCGCTGATAGAACTATGTGAGCCTTCCCTGTCAGCTCAGTGGTACTGTGTGTGAATGAGAACTGACCTGACACCGGGCGGGGGGAGCGGCCGCTAATAGATACAACTATGTGAGCCTTCACTTCCTAGTCAGAGGAGATACATGCCTGACAGGGAAGTGAAGGCTCACATAGTTGTATCTATTAGCGGCCGCTCCCCCCGCCCGGTGTCAGGTCAGTTCTCATTCACACACAGTACCACTGAGCTGACAGGGAAGGATCACATAGCTATATCTATTAGCGGCTGCTCGCCCCGCCCTCCCGCCTGGTATGTCCCTCCATTCATGCACAGATCATAGTAGGGACGTCATTGAGAGGCGGGCGGCCGGCCAGAGGCGGGACTTTTAAAACCTGCCCTGCGCCCTCCTCCTTTCTCACGGCGGCCATATTAATTTCGGCGATGTTAGCCCATTATCAGCCGAAATGGGATAGGCTCATTTGTGGCCGAAATTTCGGTGCATCTCTAGTCTTTGCCTTTTTCTCTTCTGGGGTCTTTGTCTGTAATAAGCACAAAAGACCGAGTGAAGCAGGCAGTTGCCATACTCAATGAAAAAAAAAAAAAAATGGAAATTTTGCCTTAGCGTAACATCCTTTTCTCTGATGTTCATTGACGGACACAACTCCATATCTTCTTTGACCCTTGGGTTATGCTGCTCTTCTTAGGAGTAAGACACTAGGCAGAAAAAAAAAAAAAAAAAAAGAAGAGTTAAAAAAGCTTAACTCTGTCACTAGGGCAGTCCCAGGGGGGTATACTCCCACTTCCTGCTATAAGATCTCAGTTTTGTAACAAGCAGTGCCAGAAGAATACATAACCCAACTCCACAGATGGGTGGGTGCTGTGTCCGTCAATCAACATCAGAGAAGGATTTTATGATAAGACACAAATCCCATTTTCTCTTTTGTTTATTGACTGACATATATTCTTTGACCCTTGGGATGTCCCAAAGCAGTGTCAGCATGAGGGGTGGGAAAAACACAGCAATAAACAGAATTCCCAAAAAGGGCTAAACGTAGCCAACCAAGTAACCAAAGAGCTCAACCGGAAACAACTGGAGCTCACCTACCAGGAAAAGAATACACCCTCAAGAGGCAGAAGCCTCTGCAACAGTGGCCAGCAAAACTTTGCGGGCAAAAGCAGCATCCGCAGATGCCAACACACCCACCTAGTAAAATTTTGTGAATGTGTGTACAGACGACCAGGTGGCCGCCTTGCAAACCTGGACCACTGACGCCTGATGATGGAAGGCCCAGGAGGCACTAAGTGCTCTTGTAGAATGCGCCTTAACAGGGAAAAGAGGGACCTGACCCTTGATGGAATAGGCCTGCACCACCATCTGCCTAATACAACTGGAAATTGATTAAATTCCATGAATCCATCTGGAAATGCCCCTTACGAGAACCATCCATAAAAGGATAAATAAGGAATCCGATTTTCGGATCGACTCAGTCGCCGCCATATACACCCTGATAGCATGGACCACATCCAGGGAATGTAATGCAATTTCTTTAGGGTTTTTAGGCTGACACAATGAAGGCAACACAAGGTTTTTATTTAAGTGGAACCCCCCAAGACGACCTTAAGAAGGAATGACTGACGGGGACGTAGTACCACCTTGTCCCTGTGGACCACCAAGCAAGGTGACCGACAGGACAACGCAGCCAGCTCTGAGATCCTGCGTGCAGAAGTAATAGCTACCAAGAAAGCCACCTTCTGTGACAGAGTAAGCAGTGGAAGTTCACAAATATGGTGGGGACCTTACCGGAGGAGCCAAGTGGCGGACCCCCTGCACGAAAGTGGCTACCAATTCTTTGTTCACAACGGCCATTGGAAGAAAATTGCCAAGGCCAAAATCTGGCCCTGGATGGTATCCAAAGCCAAACGCTGATCGACACCACTTTGTAGAAATTCCAGCAGACATGACGTCGAAAGAACGGGGGGAACCCCCCCCCCCCCTGGGCAACCCCCCACCCCCCGAGACTCAAACCAAGTAAATATACACCTTCCAAACTCTATAGTAAATCTTCAAAGAAATAGATTTCCTAGATTTTATATGGAGTAGGAATTACCAAATCCGATAACCCTCTGTCCTTCAGTACCAGGCTTTCAATAGCCAGGCCGTTAAAGCCAGCAACCGTAAAGTAAGACAGGATGGAAGATCGGTCCTTGAGACAAAAGATCTTCTCTGAGAGGAAGCCGCCAAGGGGCGTTGGCTACCAGTCTTACCAGGCACGAATACCAAGACCGATGAGGCCAGTCTGGGGCCACCAGAATGACTGGAATTACTTCTGCCTTGATTCTGTGCAGAAGTCATGGCAGAAGCTGGAGCAGAGAAAAACGGCATATATGAGGCGATCCTGGTCTCAAGGGGTCACCAGAGCATCTGCCAGAGGGTCTCGAGACCTTGCTACAACCTCTGAACCTTCCGGTTGACGCAGGAGGCTAACAGGTCCACATCGGGGGTCCCCCACCAGAGGCAGTTGTTGAAACACCTCTGAGTAAACTATAGTTTAGTAGTAGGTAGAGGTAGTCCGTCTGCCAATTTTCCATCCCTGGAATTTGCACAGCAGAAAGGGCTGGAACAAAATGTTCTGCCCACTTTAGAATGCCGGTCACTTCTTTGGCTGCCAGGGTACTTCTGGTGCCCCTTGATGATTGACATATGCCACCGCCTTGTCGTTGTCCGATTGAATCCTTACCAGTAACCCCTGCAGACGATCCGTCCACTGGGACAGAAAGCCTGATCACCCAAATATCCAGGATGTGGATCGGTAGACCGGATTCCTTCCGAAAACCAGAACCCCTGGGCTGATTCTGAGCCTAAGACACCTCCCCACCCAGACAGGCTCACGTCCGTGGAATTCACCGTCCAGTACAGGGGAAGAAAGGACTTTCCCTGCTGAGGATGCCGGGGAATGAAGCCACAATAATAGGGACCCCCTCGCACCCCAGCTTAACAGGATCAGAGTGTCCAGGGACCGTGGATTCTTGTCCCACTTGGACGGAATCTCCTTTTCAAGAGATCTGGTACGGAATTGAACAAACTGAACCACCTCGAAGGTGGAGACCATCAAACCCGGCACTTGCATGCAAATCCTGGAAGAAGACCGGCGGTTGGATAACATAAGCTGAATCGCATGCTGCAACTTCAGCAGTTTTGTTTCTGGCAGAAACACCCGGGCTGCGGATGAATCTAGAGTCAGACCCAGGTAGTCCAGTTTGTTGATTAGAGCTGATTTATGAAAATTCTTGCTGAGTCCATACAGTAATGTCTAGATCTTCTTGCAGAACAAAGACTTTACCCCAGTACCGCGATCCCCCTTTGCCTGAGCAAGGTCAACACCAGGGCCAACACTTTTGTGAACACCCGAGGAGCTGAAGCGAGACCAAAAGGGTAATGTAATGATATCGTGCGTTGGCACTCTAGTTTGTCAGGCCGCCATTTCGTTCAAACGCTGTCACAAGCATCCATCTTGTGTTGCGAGCTTAGTTGACAGTGTTAAAACCAAATGGGTCATTCTTACCAGCCTCATCCTCCTAGCCTTTGCAGTGTTAATGACCCCCTGGGTCACTGAATGCCAGGTTCCAGGCACAGCTGAAATTTTTCACACCTTTACTATACACAAGCAGATTAACCAAGCAGACATTCCGTCTCCTCATGCTCCAAGAGTTAATTTGTAATCTGAACACAGCATATGGCTCCTAGGTCATTCGGAAAATGACACAGTTGACCACGAAACTTCATATCTTCTTACCCGAACATAACATATTAACAAAAAGTAGATATTTGGGTGCCCTCTAAAATACCAATCGAATTAAGTCCCAACACGGACACCGTCATGCCTAGGAAAGGCAAGCTAGCGATCCAATGCCGTACAGGTCAGAGGTTATTCCAAAATAACCCATGTTTAGTGTCTAAGGATAGGACATTCCAAACCGGACCATGAAATATCGGTTTCAAGCCTGTAACCGTTTTCTATCTCCAGATATGAGTGCTTTTATGAATCTGTCAAAGCGGGAGGTCACTTAGCAGTTTATAGACTCAGAGCCATTGGCTGAGTACTTCTGGTGACACCCCCTGGAGGGCCAGAGAAAAAGACAGGGACTGAGAGAGTTCTCAGTTCTCATTCTAACATCAAGGCCATAACAACGCTCAAGGGGAACCAAACATCACATGTTCAGCTTCTGAAACTAAGGTAATACTAGGACCGTTTTAATGCAAGTATTTTCATCCTTTCTCTTCATATTTCTCAATTGCTGTATTGTGTCTCTATTTCTTTGTAACCCATTTTTCTGTAAATATTTTTATTCGCACCAATTTTAACCTTTCTTATAATTAAACCTTATTTTGAAAAGTGTTAACTTTGTCTCTAAGCTCTTAAACGCAACTTGACCCAAACGAACCTGCCTCCTGAAGCGCACTACTGTGTGTTACAGACGGTTATTCTAAAGTCATAATTGATATTTGTACTGTTTAGGCTAACCTATCTGAAACATTCTGGTCTGAGGTGACAGTGTGTTACAGACGGTTATTCTAAAGTCATAATTGATATTTAAAAAAAAGGTGCGTACCAATGAATTGATCAACACAAGCAGCGCTGTATATAATTGTAAACAAAATCATAAAGCTCTATGTGAAGAAAGCTCTCCTTATACAAAGTCCATGCATAAGATTAAAGTCCAACGTGAAAGAAGTCCATCACCCTAACAGGCTTCCTATGGGGTTGAGAGAAGGAAGTAAACACTTTATAGCAGATGCCGATAAGCCTCCACCTCACCACGTGCTCATCCCAAAGGTAATACTCTTACCAGATATCACAGTATCAAAAGCCAGTAACAGGTGATGTTCTCCCATATATCGTCATCGGACTCAGCATACACCAATATCACTCACGGCTATAATATCCTCAGCTCGGGCCGCACTCAGGACTGAGTGCGGCCTGAGCTGAGGATATTACAGCCGTGAGTGATATTGGTGTATGCTGAGTCCGATGACGATATATGGGAGAACATCACCTGTTACTGGCTTTTGATACTGTGATATCTGGTAAGAGTATTACCTTTGGGATGAGCCACGTGGTGAGGTGGAGGCTTATCGGCATCTGCTATAAAGGGTTTACTTCCTTCTCACAACCCCATAGGAAGCCTGTTAGGGTGATGGACTTCTTTCACGTTGGACTTTAATCTTATGCATGGACTTTGTATAAGGAGAGCTTTCTTCACATAGAGCTTTATGATTTTGTTTACAATTATATACAGCGCTGCTTGTGTTGATCAATTCATTGGTACGCACCTTTTTTTACATGTCAGTTTCTTTTAGGCAGCTGCTTTTTGGATTTTAATCTATTATATTTATTTTTATGCACATGAAATATTGCCGCATAACTTTATTAGCGCTGGGTGATTGGGTTCTACACACTCAGTCTTTTTTTTTTTTTTTCCAAAATATCTTTATTGAGAATCCAAATATAAAGAATCTTACATACAGCAAATTCAGAGTAACGTCTGTGTTAAGTAATATGAGGTTACAATCATATGCTAACATCAAGAATATTGTATGAATCCAAAAATAATAACAATAAGAGTTAAAACACGGTTCAAGAAAGTACACCAGTTCTTATTAGTTTGCATTGAAAGTTGAGAAATGTTGGGAATCAGTCTACCCAAATGAATGCCCTTAAGTCTTGAGGGAATCAAGAACAAGTGATGCGAAGCATAAACAACAGTGGGTAGATGGGCATACCCAATTTCAAAGGGGAGCTAGGAGTATGATTGTTGTAATGTCGTTGTCGGTTTGGATTGAAGAGGGATATGGTAAAAAAGAGGGGGTGTCAACTAGACTCATTCTAGTGGGATAGTATAGTCTGCTGTATGTCGCAGTTCCCTGAATGGAAAAGAGGGGTTCGCCTCCCACATCTCGCCGGACGTAGGATGCTTATCTCCCTCCCTCCATAGAGGGAGCGTCGTAATTGAATAAAGGAAAAAACGCAATAGGAGGGGGAGGCACTTGGATGAAGGGATAGGAGAGAGGGAGGGAAGGGGGGGGAGGTAGGGTAGGTGTGAGGGGGGGTCCCAGTCTCTGTCCTCAGAGGGATGAATGAAGGGGAATCAATTCGGGAGTAGCTGAGTACGAGATGTTGGTTTAGAGATATGGCGGTTGGGTGTGGGGGTAAAGATGTGCGAGAGACAAAAAAAAAAAAAAAAAAAAAAGGGGGGGTAGTGAGCGCCTCTCACGCTCGCCCTTTTTTAGGGGTGAGAGGAACCCACTTGAAAGTAGGGGGAAAGGTTATGGTTTCTGTCCGGGTTATAGTGATATAGGAAGAGAAGTAAAGTTTATGTGGCAGATGAAGGTTGTGTAATGTTTCGTTGTGGTTTTTTACAGAGATTGAGATAAGCCTCAGAATGACTGTACACCGTCCAAGCGTTCCATATTTGTGTATATTTTGTAGTGGTGTCTCGTGCTATGGAAATTAGTTCTTCCATTTTTGCTATTTTCTCGATTCTGAGCAGCCATTCCTTAATGGACGGTGGAGTGTGTGATTTCCAGTGAGTAGGAATACAGATCTTGGCTGCATTAAGAAGGTAGGGGAGAAGACTTTTGCGGTATCTATATGGGGGCATGTCCGAGTGGTGGAGAAGAAATTGTGCCGGAGTAAACGGAATGGGTGAGAGAATCAGCGAGGATGCTATGTTGTGTACTTGCTTCCAGAATGGTTGAATCATGGGACACGACCAGAGTAGGTGAATTAACGTGCCAGGTTCTTTACTACATCTCCAACATTCATTGGGAACTTCTGGGTAGAATTTGTTAATAACAAAGGGTGTTCTGTACCAACGGGTTAAGATCTTATAGCAATTTTCTTGCAGAGAAACATTTAAAGAGCTTTTATGTGTGTTGGTGCAGATGTTTTCCCATTGTTGGTCAGAAAAAGAGATAAGGAGATCATTTTCCCAAGCTGTGCGTATTTTGTCGGAGGCTGTAGGGGTTGTATTGAAAAGCAAATTGTAGACTGTGGATATTAGGTGTCTTTGTGGAGACGTTGAGGTACACAGTTTTTCAAAGGGTGTTAGTTCTCTACAGAGAGCTCCGGTTTTGTTTAGGAAGGAAAGAAAGTGGCGTATTTGGAAGTATATCCAGCATGGAATAGGGGGGGGGAGGTATCATCAGGTTTAAGTGCAGTACGATCTAAAAGAACTCCGCGATTGTATAATTGATACGCTCTAATGGATTTGCCTTTTTGTAAGTCTATGAGAAAGTTCTCGGTCATTCCCGGGGTGAAGTCAGGGTTGAGATTTAGAGGAGATAGCGGTCCTGGAATAGAGGATATATTTGTATATTTGCATGTGTCTTTAAAGCAGGTCAATGTGGTGTTGATCAAAGGGTGCTTTTTTAATGAAGTAGGTGTATGAGTGCGATCTATCCAGGGGGCAATATATAGAGGTACTGCAGAAAACGAGTCCTCCAATGTTATCCAGTCTTTATTGGATCTATGTATATGCCAGTCTATTAGTCTTGTGATGTGGCAGGCCCAGTAATATTTTTTAAGATCTGGGAAACCAATTCCCCCTAACGATTTAGGTTTTGTTAAGACATCGTAAGCAAGTCTGGGGCGTTTATGACACCACAAGAATTGAATGCAGGCAGATTTGAAAGTTTGGAAGAAAGACGGCGGGATTCTAACAGGAATAGTTTGGAGTAGATACAGTATTCGGGGCAGGATGTTCATTTTTATGATTGCGGCTCTACCGAACCATGAAAAATGAGGTTTATTCCATTTTTTGATGTCTTCTTTTATAGTTTGGAGAATAGGAATAAAGTTTTTCTGGTAAATGTCAGATAAATTAGTCGGTATATGAATGCCTAGATATTTAATAGAATCAGACGCCCATTGAAATGGGAAATTATGTTTGCATTGGGAGACTTTATTTTGAGGCAAGGAGATATTTAGGGCTTGGGATTTTGAAAAGTTGATCTTGAAATTTGACAATTTTTGGAATTTTTGAAACTCTTTCAGTAAGGTTGGGATAGATAGTAGCGGTTCACAGAGGAACAGTAGAATATCGTCTGCAAAAGCTGCGACTTTATATGTACGTGAGTTAATTTTGATACCTCGGATATCTGGATTGTTAGTTAGTGACCGGAGGAATGGTTCTAGCGTGAGGATAAAGAGTATGGGAGAGAGCGGACAACCCTGTCTCGTTCCGTTGGATATAGAGAAGGCGTCTGACAGGTGGCCATTTACCCGTACACTGGCTGATGGAGTAAAGTGACATAATATAGTTGAGCATCTTATTTTGGAAACCTAAGTGTTGTAAAACAGATGTCATATACGTCCAATCCAACCTGTCAAACGCCTTCTCAGCGTCCAGTGAGAGCAGAAAGCCCTCTTGTTTGTTGGCTGTCATCCAATGGCGGACATTGAGGGTCTTGATGGTGTTGTCGCGGGCTTCTCGTCCCGGGACGAATCCTACTTGGTCTTTATCGATTATATTTGGTAGGAGGGGGAGAATTCTGTTTGCTAATATTTTGGCATACAATTTTATATCGACATTTGATAAGGATATGGGTCTGTAATTTGTAACGCAAGTGGCGTCCTTTCCTTCTTTGGGGATGACCGTAATCTGGGCGTCTAAAAGTCTGTTCAGTGGCAGAGGGGGATTTGACAGAGCATTAAATGTTTGCAGTAGTGGACCTGAGAGTATATCTATGAATGTCTTGTAGTATGGGGCTGTAAAACCATCTGGTCCAGGGCTCTTGCCTGCTTTGAGTTGGGAGATGGCTGTCTTGAGTTCGTCTTGATTCATGGGTTGTTCTAGGAGATTAGATTGCGATTGCGAGATAGGTTTGGGGCAATGTTTTTGTAAGAAGTTTTGTATGAGTAGGCGTTTGTCAGCATGCGGGACTGTAGGGTGTAAGTTATATAATTTTGAATAATATTTTTCAAATTGGGTTGCGATATCCGGGGTGGCATGTAAAATTTGGTTTTGGTTATCCTTGATACTATGAATGGTGAGATTGGCCTTTTTTGTCTGTAGGGCTCTCGCCAAATATTTGCTACTTTTATTGTTGAATTCATAGAACAGCTTTTGCTGTAGAATGAATTTACGTTTGGTCTTAGTGTTCAGAGTTTCCAATAGGAGTTGTCTGTATTCTATGAGTTCTTGATAGGTTTGGTGTGCTTGGGTGCTTTTATGGGCGGCCTCAAGCTTTTTGATTTTTTGTATTATTTTTTGCAGTTCTGCTTGTTGGGCTTTTCGCCTAGAGGCTTTAAGGGATATAAGCTTTCCCCTGAGTACGCATTTGTGAGTTTCCCATAGTGTGATGGGATTGATATCTGGATGAGTGTTATCTGCAAAAAAATCAATAATATCCTTGTGAATGGTTTGTACGTTCGACTCTGTGGTCAAAAGGGTGGGATCAAGTCTCCAAAAATGGGATCGTGTAGGAACCGGAGGGAGCGATAGTGTCATAGATATTGGATGCTGATCTGATAATAACATTGGCTCGATTGATGCATTGCTTAGTATAGGTAAATCAGTTTGTGACAGGAAGAGATAGTCTATGCGAGAATATTTATTGTGTGGAGGAGAGAAAAAGGTGTAGTCTTTGGAAGATGGATAGAGTGTTCGCCAGGAATCGTGGAGAAGGAGTTCTTGCAGTTGCAATTTTATCTGTTTTAGAGCTCTGAACGGGAAGGAGGAGGTACCCGTTGAAGTATCTAGGATAGGGCAAAGTGCCACGTTGAAGTCTCCACCTAGGATGGTTATGCCTTTTTTAAATTCCGCAAGATTAGTAGCAATTTTTCTAAAGAATGTGACCTGGGCCGCATTCGGGCTATAAATGTTCGCCAGAGTGAAGGGCTTGTTTGCTATTGTGCCTTTTAAGAAAACAAATCTTCCCTCTGGGTCGACATTTGAGTCCTGCATAGACCAATTCACATTTTTAGATATCAAGATGGAGACTCCTTTAGTTTTTGCTAGAGGGTTCGTAGAATGGTACGAGATAGGATAATAACGATTAGAGAGCTTTGGTGTGTCTTTAGATCTAAAATGGGTTTCCTGCAAGTACACAATATCCGCCTTTAGCTTGGACATAAGATCAAGAATTTGACTGCGTTTTTCTGGAACGTTTAAGCCTTTGACGTTTAATGATACCACTTTAAGTCTAGTGGAATCATCAGTTTGTTGTGTGCAGGGCATTTTTATTCCACAATAGTGTATTTATTATTTGATAAAGTGCGGGGCTAAAGAAGAGTAATTTCCGGAAATTCTTTGGCGTTTCCCAATTTAGAAGATTGGAGGACAGAGACTGGGAGATATAAGGGGGAGGTTGGGAGGGTGAAGAGGGAGGATTGGGGAGGAGGAGCGTAGGTTGGGGGAGAAGGTGAGGGAAGGATGGGTAGTGGAGGAGGACGAAAGGAAGGGACCGAACCTAGGGAGGAGTATATTACTCCGACCTAGCCAAGTATTAACAAATCGGAAATGATCGACAAAGGAAAAGCGCTAGCAATTCCCGTCTCTTTTTTTTTTTTCCCCCTTTGGGGGGGGGGGGGGGGGGAGATCTGTGTTGGAGATAGATAGGTTTGACGTGTAACATAGTCCCGGTCAGGAGAGGAACGGATTCAGTTAGAGAATGGGACAGCCAATATGTCAGGGTGCGTGCTAAATTTGGTCCGTGGGGGGTGTAAAAGGCTAGTTTGTGTATTTTATATCTGTGAGAGGAGAGATATAGGTAAGTTATTTGAGAGGTTTGGATCATGAAATTACCGTGTTGAACAATCAATCATAACTGAAACAAAGGTAATTAATTATAACATATAAAACCGTTGAAATGTTTTTTCCATAATGGAAGAAAGAAGACAAGTTAGGTGACTGAGGGTAGAGTTTGGTTTTATAGGGGGTAGAGAGGTCCATCTACTATCTGCAAGTAGGCAATATTTTAAAGGAAATTGAAGTCTTTTACTTCACCTAAATTTCAAGGGGTATTTCTTTAAGCAAAGAAGTGTGAGAAAGTCTCTCATTGTCAGCTTAAGTAAACTCTTAGGATCATATCTAAAGTAGGTTGAGTCAAAGCTCTCATGTTGACCTGGTTGTCATAGTTGTGAGGAATTGGCTAAAAATGTAGTAGATCCTAACCGTACCTCTTCAGGTTTGTCTAATTGATAATCAAAGCTTAGCAATTATGCTCACAGGGGGTCTTCTGTGTACAGTGGGAATGGAGTTATGTGAGCCATATGGGTTCTGGGAAGAGGAAGGGTAGTTTCCAACATCCTAAGGCGGCAGCAGTCAACTCTCCGGAGCCTTTGCCAGATTTCGAATAAACGATCAAGTTGGTCTTAGATTGGTAATTGGAAATCTATCAGTTAATGAGTAAAATTATTTAGTAAGGTTGAATCTGAGCGGGGATTATATGTAATTATTGAACAAATTTCCCTTTCCCACCAAATCTATTTAAGTAACTGCTGCCCCCTTGCTAACTACCTTATTAAATTTCTCCTCCCCCCGACCCCTTCCTGTCTTCCATCTGCTCAAGGAGGGGGCCTGGCTCTAGAGAGTCGACCTTCACCATCCATACCAGTCGTAAAATCACAAAGATTAACTACCAAACTCATGTCCAAGCATTTAAACTATAAGGTATGTATTTATAAAAGGTGGGTTCTTCTCATGTTTTCGCTATCCTGGTGATGCGCCAAAGAGCTTCTTTCAAGTAACATAGACACTTGCTGTGGCAGTTAATGGTCAGGTTTCATAGAATGAGGATGAAGACTATACTCAAATATGGCCTTCTCCTTTGTATGTGGGGAGGCAATAGGTGAGGTCTGTTCTAACAGACAATCCTGAGAAGTTTCTGTTCATCAGTCTGATCAAGCGATTTTCTCTAAAGATAGAGTATGGTGAGTCTGCTCAGGAGCTAATGTTAGCGGTCCCATGGGTGTTAATATAATGTCATGAGAGTGTGTAGAACTACTTTACCAGACCAAAGGCGGTATCGGATCAGAAGGCGCGGAGGAAACAGAACAGCATTTTGTATGCGGTCGTGGAAAGTCATCGTTGGCTGGATGGGTTGCCTGGGGAGGCCGAGGAGTAGTAATGAAGAGGCATCTTCGGTGAGTAGTCATGCTTGTTTCGGATGTGGATGATCCATTCTTTCAAGGCGGAGAGACAGGTATGTACCTAGAAGGGGGAAGAAAAGAGAGAAAAAAAAAGGGCAGGGAAGAAAAAAGGAGTAGAAGTCTGAATTAAGAGGATGACCACTCTGATCAGTCTTGTCTAGGTCTCCTGTGGACTGGAGAGGCTGTGGGGCTTCCGTTGTTGCGGGTCCTTTCTTGCGTTGAGGGAGGCCTTCTAGGGGGAAGTAGATCTTGGTCTCCTGATGTGGAAATCTTCCCTCTCTGGAATTGTGTCCATTGAGTTGGATCTTCTCAGTTGTGGGGGTTGTGTAATCCTATACCAGTCAGGGAGATTAATGAATGGTATGTTAAGTATGTTGCAGAATGAGACTAGGTCTTCGGGCACTCTCAGGTTTGCGGTGCGACCTTGAGCGGAAGCAGAGAGGCAGAATGGAAATTTCCATCTATATTGTATGTCTCTGCTTCGGAGAAGCTCTAGTAGGGGGCGGAGATCTCTTCTTCTTTGCAACGTTATCGGAGATAAGTCCTGAAAGATTTTTATATCAGCCCCCTAAAATGAAATGTTTCGGTTGTTTCTGGACCTTCTAAGGATGTCTTCTTTGACCCTGAAGTTAAAAAGACAGCATATGATGTCTCTTGGTGGGTCAGTGTCTCTCGTCCTGGGTCTCAGAGCTCTGTGTATGCGCGCAAAGTCAATTTGGGTGTCTGGTGGTCTTCCAAGAATTTCGTTAAATATGGTCGTAGTGGCTTGTTCAATCCGATTGGGTTCTATCGATTCTGGTAGTCCTCTCAGTCTCAGGTTGTGACGTCTGCCACGATTATCCAGGTCCTCCATGTGTCTGTGGAGGTCTCTTAACTGTATAGAGTGGGATCTGGTGGCTGTATGCAGGTGTTGTATTGAGGCACCCTGAATTTCTGTTCTTTCTTCCACTTCTTAATGTAGTGGATTGTAGGTCTCTTCTCAAATCCGCTAAAGCAATGGCAAAATGGGATTTGATGTCTTCTGCAATGGTTCGTAGATCTTGCATGTTTAGAGGTTGCTGTGTGTACGCTTGTGGAGGTTGATCTTGAACCTGAGTAGTCTGAGGAGAAGTTGCAGGTGTTGGGTCTGCCGGTTGTGAGGCGGGAGATCCCATCCTTGCGACATCTGTATAAGCCCGGTTTGGGGCTGGGGTCTCACGCGGTGGTTGTCGGAATAATTCCGGGATACTGCGGTTGCCCTGCGTTTTGTTTGCTCTCGGGGAGCGCGATCTCGTCGGGGAGTTTGCGGCAGAAGATTTGCTCATTTTTGATGATTCAGAAGTGTGAAGATTCAGAAGTGTGAATGGCTATGTCTGATTGTAGCTCTATCCTCTCTCTGACCGGGAAAGGTATTATTAGGCTGTCATGTTCATTTAGTGGAGGACCTCTGAAGTAATGCTATTAATAGAGATGACTTGAAAGATGCCTAGAGTGGATTTGTGGGTTCTTGAGGCCTTATGGTGTCTCTATTTGAGCGATTTTCTGGGGTTTATTATTGGGGCTGTACACCAGGTGATAGGGTGTAGCAGGCTGCTGTTAAGATGGCGGTCGGTGGCGGGGAAAGGTGGCTTGGGGCCTCTGGTAGACTTCTGTCCTTATGTCTGCTTAGCAGTAAGGATGGCAGAAGGGGTTTTTGCGGATGTGTCTTCCTACCTTCTATTCAGAGCCGGATGTTGGGTCTGCAGCCCAGGGAAGGCCGTGGATGCGGCCGCGGTCGTAGGCCTCAGTTCTTCTGCCTTCTCGCCACTTATACCCGAGGCATCAGAGGGTGTGCTGGGGTGAGTGGAGGCCCGATGCTGATTGCTCCTTCCTCTGATATGGCAGAAGCCGCCGGATGCCGCCGGGTACAACCGGGTACCGCTATAGGAAAGGCCTCGGCCTCTCCCGTGTGTAGTCCGCGGCTGGATGTCCGTGATCTGTGCCTCTTTTCTTGAGAAATCCAGCTGGTTGGGTCTCCCTGATGGTGTGATCGCTGCTATCAGGGGTATATTGCCTTCCGAAGAGGAGAAAGGTAGCGGATGCAGCCGGGTATCGTTGCAGGCAAGGCCGCGGCTTTTCCCGGTTGTAGGCCGCGGCTGGATGCGCACAAACGGGCGGCTTTTCCCTGGAAATTTTTTGTTAGACAGGCCCCCAGGAGGTAGGGTAACTGATGGTGGCTTAAGGTTTTCCTCTAGAGAGGGAATTTATGGAGGATTGCAGCGGATTGTTGGAAGAAGCCGGCGGAGCTCTTCTTCCAGACGTCCACCACGTTCCGCTTCCGGCCACGCCCCAGCCAGTCCTTCTTATAATTGATATTTGTCAAACCACGAGCATCCTCTAGGCTCAGTATAACATAGAGGTGGTGGCAGGAAAGGGTTAATCGTTTAATTAACCCGGTGACAATCGCTCTCAGTCTGCTGGCATCTAGATTGTGGTCCCGCAAGCTGGACAATCTGTGTGCTGGGTGCAGCTGAGAGTGGCATTGTTACGCAAGTGACGGCAGGGTGTGAGATTGCTTGGTCTTGGGTCACGAGGTGGATGAGAAGGCCAGGGGTCTGATACCCCCCACCGTCACAGGTAACTCCACAAATTGATAGTGCTCCTCACCCACGGCAAAGCGAAGAAAACGCTGATGCCCAACATATATTGAGATATGAAGGTAAGTGTCCTTGATATCGATAGAGGCCAGAAAATCCCCTTAATGAAGGGATGCCACTACCATGCGAATGGATTCCATTCTGGGCCTTGAGGTCCAAGATTGGATGGACCTTGCCCCCCTTCCTTGGAACAGTAAATAGGTTTAAATAAAACCCCTGAAAATGTTCTGACTCTGGAACTGGTATAACGACTCACTGTGAGCATATCCTGAACCGCCCCGAGAAGGCCCTAAAGCAGATATGGGGACAGACGCAGGTTGGAAGAAAAGAACCTTGATGGGGGGGCGAAAAACTTGATCGTGTAACTGGACCAACTCGTGGATCCATTTGTCTTGAATGAAGGAAGTCCACGGTTTCGGAAAGAAGCAAGGATTTCCCCCTCCACCCTATGTACGGCCTAGGACGTCCCTTCAGGCAGAGGAGGACCTGTCTGCGGGGCGAGCGGAGCTTACCAATCTAAGGTCTCTTGGAACCACCTGAGAAGGCACGGGAGGATTTTGAACCTGTGCCCTCGTGGGACAAAAGGGCCGCTTGTGAACTGAAAAGACAGGACCACGTTTTTGACGAGGCTCTCTGCTTTTTGGGACCTGCGGAAGCAGGGTGCTCTTACCTCCCATGAGATCTTTATGATCTCTTCTATAGAAGCTCCGAACAGACAATCCCCCACGGGAAGATCTGTCAGCACCTTTTTGGAAGCCTGATCAGCAGACCAGCATTTTAGCCAAATCATACGGCGAAGGATCACCGCAGTCACAGACGCCTTGCAGGCTTAATGGGGCAGCGTCCAGGGAGGCATCACATATATACTGTAACCCCTGTATCAGCTGGTCTGCCAATTCTGCCAACACTCAGGGGGATGTTGACCCCTCCAAATCTTGGCGCATAAGCTTTGCCAATTCCGGTTAAGGTCTGAGAGATCAAGGTAATGGCGAACACCGGCCTTAAGTTAGAGCGAGCCAGCCACAGTATACAGGTGGCGGACCAGAGATTCAGCCTTCCTGTCTACAGGGTCTTTAAAAGATGGAGCGTCCTCCACAGGTAGCAGAGTGACTTTATTCAACCTGGAAACCTGAGAATCCACCACCGGTGGGACTGTCCATTTCGTTAAGAGGCATTCCGCAAAAGGGATACCTCCTAGCGAAAACGCTTAGGTATCCCAACCATGCGTTTCGGGAAACCCAACTGACCAGCTACAATCTCATCGAAATAGGAGGGAAAAGGGAAAATCTTAAGCTGGATACACACTATACAATTTTCTTTAGATTTTTTCCTTTAGATTTACCACAACCATATAATAGGAGGTCAAACCAAAACACTTTCAATTTGTATGCAATCTGGCCAGGCCCTTGCCCTACATCAGGGGTTGACAAATTTTCTTTGAAACTAGGAGCCAGCTAAAAAAGTTAGGAGCCAGTTTTTAAAAAAAAAGCTGACCCGCGCCCAGAAAAAAAAGAGGAAAAGGGAAAGAAATGGAAAGAGAAAAGAGAGAGGAGAGGGAGGTACAGAAGGGGAGATGGGGGGGGGGGGGGAGGTTAGGGGAGGGGAGTTGGGGTGAGAGAGAGAGAATGAAAGAGGGTGGGAGAGAGTGAAAGTCTCAGGCAGATGTGTATATGTTCAGTGATATCCCCTCAGCTCTATGGTGTGTACAGAAGAATTCTCCAGAAATGTGGCAATCCCCCACCTTCCTCCTATACACTCAGAAAATGGCCTGCTCTGCTCCCCCACACACGTCTATGGGGGGGGGGGGGCTCCCATACCTGGCCAATAAAAGGTAAACTGTGCCCCCCAACTAATTGTAGGTGGTTCCCTTCCCTTAGCCACGGCAGGATGGGCTCTGTCTGCATCCAGGGGCTGAGGAAGCAGTGATACACAGGCAGGCTTCATAGGTCCATAGATTAAAGTTGCCAAAAATGGACATTGTACCTGACTGGCTAACCAGTATACAGTCTACTTGCTGCCTGGATACCACACAGAGAGAACAGATATGTTAGCCATAATCCAGTATTTTTATGGACACATGCATGTGTGCTAGTGACATTCCCCCTATAGAGTCTTGTCACAGATCATAGGGGGGGTTTGGAGAGACTACCCAGTATTTGTTTGAGGAGAATCCAGTACCTTGTCTTAAGTCCCTGGCAGTTAGCAGATATTCATTGCCGTTTTCAGCGAGGGGGGCCACATCTGAGGGTGGATGCGGGGGTGCACGATAAGGAAGTCGGCGTGCTCTATGTTGCTATCGGGTGGACGCATAATCTCGGAGGCAGGCGTGCATTCCACCTCTCCTCCACATCGGCCAATTGCCGAGTGAAGACAGTCCCGGGCCCGCCCTCAAAGGCGGGGCCGTGCTGTGAAGTCGAGCAGTGCTTGGATGTGCTGAAAGTGAGAAGAGGCAGCCGGTTCTGATTGGTTAGCGCCGTCCATGTGACGGTGCTGACCAATTAAAATGCCTTGTCAGGGACATAGAGAATTGTGGACAGGAGCCGCTGGGATTTAAAATCTCTGCAAGTCTGCAGCAGAGAGCGGCGTCCCGATGCCTGACAGGAGATGGCTGAAATCCTAGGCGCCCGAACTCAGTTTCTAGTCGCAAATGCGACCAGGCGCCCGGGAATTGTCGAGCCCTGCCCTACATAGTTGAAGGTAAATAGAAAAGGAAATTGAACAACAAAAGTTGTATAGTGTGTATCCAGCCTTAGTCACCCTGGAAGGCCTGTGGGGACCAAATTGCACCGCCGCGGCCGACGCAGCAGTAGCGGTGTTCTCCATTTTTAAAGGTTCCCGGACTGATGCAATCAGTGCCTCCACAAGCGCTTTCTCTTGTGCAGAGGTAGTGGAAGAGGACTCATCCTCACTGTCCGAACACTCAGTGCATGGATGCAGACCCCGTGGAGTGACTCACGTCCGTGGCGGCCAAATCAGCCTCAAAACCTGAGGAAGCAGGTGAAGGCGGATGGCACTTTTTACTGGGTCTCTTCCTTAGAGCCATATCCACTTTAGACACCAGTGACTGCAGGACCACTGTCACGGCTGCCAGGGCGGACTGAGACCCAGAGGGCCCAGCAGCCTCTGATAGTGGGTCAGGTGGGGACACACGCTCTAGGGGGCTCCATAGTAACCTAGGGACCACCAGTGATATTTGCACAAAAAAAAAAAAAAACTGAGAAAATCGCAGTGACAAACAAAGGGGGGACACTACGCAGCATATCTTCGGAACCGGTGGGCACCACTCCGGGCAGATCACCTCCCAATCTTGAAAATGGGCCGCGACCCGGTCGTGTACTACCTTGGGAGCTGTTTCACTCGTCGGCAAGCCCCCATCCAGTGGGGCTATGTCACGGCCGACCTAGCACGGAGCTGAGGTCTGCATGCGCTCGCTGGTCAGACTGGGGAGACCGTAAGGATCTAGGGTATCCAGTGCGTCACCCAGTCTGGCAGTTGATTGAAAAAAAACTTGATAACTTGATTTTAGAAGAAAACAAAAAAAGGAAAAAGGTTCCGTTTAAAAAAGGAAAAAAATGCCAAGACCATTTGTAGCACCCTAAAAAGGTAGGTGCTAGGTAAATTATAAGGGAGGCCTTGCCTGCTTAACAGCAGGGCCAGATTGTTCAGTGAGGTTGTCATGGTTCCCAGGTGTGACTGTTGAGACTGGAGAGTCTCCCCACTGTAACCCAATGAGGGCTCTCATTGGGCAGTGGAGGAAACCTGGCCAATGGCACACCAGGGCATGCATCTATCCCAGGAAGGCAGATTATGCCGCACAGCATTCTGGGAGAGGGTATAAGTCTGAGGGGAGCACATGATGCAGCGTCTTTGGCGGGAAGCAAAGTCCCAGGAGGGAGGTGACGGCTGTCTTTTCTCCTGTCAGGAAGAATCGGTTGTCCCAGGCAGGCGGCTGGCCTGAGTGGACACAGGGCTGAGTTGAGCTGCAGTGAGGATCCAGGTGTGCTGAGGACCAGCGGAGCGTTGGGGGTCGAGTTTCTGGAAAGCATTCTGAGTCGTGAGTACTGCAAACTGCCCCTGGGAGTCTGTCTAGCAGAGGGGACCACTCCGGAGAAGGTCAGAGGGATCCAGGAGCTAGCTAGCCAGTACAGGAATATAGAAAGGGGGTGCCAGCAATTACCCTGAAGAGTAAAGGGGGTGCCAGCGGTTGGGCCCTGAAGTGTAAAGTGTTAAGCGTTGCAGCGCGATTGCTAGTGGCTACAGGGAGCAGTGCACAGGACTTTTGAGCTGTGAGGAAGCATCAGAAGTCAAGTTTCAGTTCACAGACCGCAAGTCAAGTTTACAAGTGCCAGTAAGCGTTGGTCGGCATTCAGCTGGCGCCAAGACAGCTCTAGGCAGCATTTTTCTCAAGTGTCCCAGATTTCTACCTAGTTGAGCCAGAAGAGTATCCCACTCATTCCCTTCTCCCATCCAACTGCCTACAATAAAACTAAAAACCAAAGATGCCGGACTGCTCATTGTCTCAGATCTCACACTTGGGCAACAAGCTTAAATGCGCTGTTGGTGTTAACAGTAACCATGGCAGACCCACATCAGGCCAAATGCCTGGAAATACTGCCACACATAGATCCCAGCAAGGAGCTAGATCCTTACTCTTAGCTAGGCAGAAAAAAACTGAGACTCTTTAGCAGGAAGTGTGAGTATATACCTTGGGACTGCTCTAGGGGCATAGTCAAGCTGTTTTAACTCTTTTCCGGCTAGTGTCCTACTCCTAAGAAGAGTAAAAAAAAACCCAAGGGTCAAAGAAGATATGGAACTGTGTCAGTCAATGAACGAAAGAGAAAAGCAAGAAAGCAGACACGGAAGAGAAAGATCTCGCTGTATATGCCGATTAATGCCTTACCATATTCCACCTTTGTGAGTACCAATATTTCTTAATACTTTTAAATAAATACATTACAGGCTTCACAATGTCTGGCTTCTTTCCTTCCTTCTAAATATACCATTGGGGAGAGAGTGGAGAGGAGCTAGTAAGGAGCCCAAAGTATAGGATTGCAGCCATCCATCCATCCGGGCAAGGGAAATCCTAAGTCTCCATGTGGCTGCTCATACCTCCTAAACGGAATATCATATATATTCAAGGCTCATTTACATACCAAGTCTGGTGAGTGCATCCCCATAGGGGGGTTTTCTTTGAAGAGCACTTGAGCACTTTATTTGGATTTTGAGCACCTTTTGGCACCATAAACTTCTTTGGAAGAAATACAAGTTTGGACTGCACCTTAAATACATTTTGCACTTTATTCCTTTGCATTTTTGGACACTGGATCATATTTATTGTTGCACCTTATGAATTTTCTGATTTGTGTATATAATCAACCATATTCACTGTTGGATTTTATGTATTTATGAATTTAGATATTCACTGAATTATATGCACTTAATTTTAGTATACCATTTTTTGATCATTTAGCACTTATTTATAGATTTACCTGTTAGCGCTGCCTATATATGTTTTCTAGTTTTTCCTGGTTTTTTACTTGGTGAGCAGCAGCTTCGGGACATATATATATATTTTAATTCACTATTTATTCATCACAGCGCGGGTATTAATTTATTGTTTTACACGAAAGAGAAAAGCAGTTTGTTGGTGAGGTAAAGAAAAAGGGAACTCCAGAGTGCTCTGGCTTACCTTGAAGCTGTCCTGACCAGCAGGATCTGCAGGGCAGGGTGGGGAGGCATCTGACATGGTCCGTTTCAGAAAGGGATACACAACATAGGGGCCTTTAACTGCTTCCTGCCCAGCTCCAGTCCCACCTCCAGCTGCCCCCATACAGGTTGGTGGACATACCTGCATTGACCCATTCTGGTATTCTATGGTCAGCCACCTGATCCACCTCTATTCTAGTAAAAAAAATGGCCCCATCATCTTCTGTAATATTTGCGAGTTTTCTTGTTGAAGTGACATCAGCGGACGTACACCACTCCATTGTCTACTTCCACCTCCTCTAAGATGGCTGAGGACTGGAAGTGAAGCGACGTTCTGGTCCCACCGCCATCTTGCTCCTCCAAACCACGAGGAGCTCCAGGAAGCCGAAGACCCCTTCAACTGTGATGGGGTCAGCCTGGACCGGTGGGGGGGCTCGATAGGTGAAGGTGCTGTGTGCAGGGGGCACCAGCCGCCGTACAGGCATGGGGCCCCTGCCGGAAGGATTGTGGGACCAGCTGGAAGCTCTTTGGGGTCATGACCAGGTACGGTTTATGGAGTGGAATCGCGCCGGCACCCTGATAGCTGGGGGGATGGTTGCATACCTCTCAGTAGGGTGAAACCTCAGACGGGGGCCTGCTTGCCCCAATGTGCTGCCCCTGACCTGCATTACCCAAGGCTCGCTGAGCTGGATGGAAGGCTGGTCAGGGAGCCTCCTGCAAATAGCACAGAGACTGAAGAAAATAACAAATTGATGCAGCTCCTGTGGGTCCTGAGGAAACACAATCAAACTGAGGCTGAAGGTATGACTGGCATTTTTATAATGGTGGACTAATGTGTTTCCTGTATCAGGTAAGAGGAGCTTATCTCTCAGGTGTTACCCTGGAAGATTAGAGAAAAAAAACATTATTCCCAAAGGCTAAACATAGCCAACCAGGTAACATGGAGCTCACCCAAGAACAACTGGAGCTCACCTGAAAACATACACCCTCAAAGAGGACTACAAAAACAGCCTGCCAAAAGCAGCATCCACGGATGCCAGCACATCCACTTTGTAAAATTTTGTAACAGTGTGCACAGAGGACCAGTTAGTCGCCTTGCAAACCTGCACCACGGACGTCTGATGGTGAAAGGCCCAGGAAGCACTCAGCGTCTATGTAAAATGCGCCTTAACAGGGAAAGGAGGAACTTGACCCTTGATGGAAAAGGCCTGCACCACCGTCTGCCTGATCTATCTGGAAATGGTCACGGCCAGCCCCTTGCGAGGTCCTTCCGTAAGGACGAACAATGAGTCAGACTTCCTAAACGACTTGGTTGCCGCCAGGTATACCCTGATCGCCCGAACCATATCCAGAATATGCAAGGCAATCTCTTTAGGGTGCTTAGGCTTAGGACATAGGGAAGGCAACACAATGTCTTCATGCAAATTGAACCCAACTCTTCAAAGGGATACCTTCTAGCGAAATGCTTAGGTACCGCAACAGTGTGTTTAGGGAAACCCCACTGACTGAATTTTGTTAAAAATAGGCAAAAAGGGGAAGACCCTTGTCGACTTTGAGGATCTGCGGGTCCCGAAATGTAGCAGCGCCTCCGACGCAGTCGCAGCTGTGCCCTCCAGTGTTAAGTTTCCCGCACTGATACAATCAGTGCATCCACTCACCGCCTTTTCATGTGCGGCTGTAGTGGAAGAGGAATCATCCCCACTATCAGAGCACTCACGGTGCGTGGACGCAGACCCAGTAGGGAGACTCACGTCTGCGGCACCCAGATCAACCTCAGAATCTGAGG
Source organism: Pelophylax lessonae (assembly GCF_965119305.1). NCBI lineage: Eukaryota > Metazoa > Chordata > Amphibia > Anura > Ranidae > Pelophylax > Pelophylax lessonae. The sequence goes on from NC_138771.1 coordinate 111,340,166, forward strand.
AGACAGAGGATACAGGTGAAGGCGGAGGGTGCTTTTTGCCCGTCCTGTTTTGCAGGACCATGTCTACTTTGGACACTAGTGACTCCAGGACCACCAGCATTGCAGACAAAGCGGACTGGGACCCAGAGGGCCCCCCAGCCTCAGAGGGGATTAGGCGGTGAAACATGCTCCAGGGACTCCATGGGTTAACCCGAGGAACCACAACCGCAAAAAGAGAAACACTGCTAAGTGACCCCCCCCCCGCCACGCTAGCGGCACCACAGGTCCCAGCACTTCCAGCTATAGCAGAGAGAGGGAGAGCCATAAGATACCCACAGGTCAGGCACAAAGCAGAGCGCTGGATGCTGCATGCTATGCAGCGATCAGAGAGAAAGAGGAAGTCCAGGAGCCAGCACTAGAGGCCCACCGCCAAAATCACCACCCATAAGGATCCAAAAACAGGACCGCTCTACTCAATGAGAAACTACAAGAAAATGACCGCCCGACTACACAAACATGACCGCCGAATATACAGCCAGCCATTCACAACAAAATCATGGCTCCATGCGGCGCCCGGGACCATCCCCCCCAAAAATCACAAGTTCAGCAGCCGGTGGCGTGCCCCCCTCCCCCCGGCCCCCACCGCCCGCTCAACACACCCAAACTGAGTTTACAGATATGGCCACACCTGGGGTGAGGAAGGAGGAGCTAATGTGGGTTAATAGAGTGGTCCACAGGGGACCCCGATAAATGAGGGGCGTCGCTATGTGGGAAGGAATGGAACCCAGGGGTCCATCCGTCCCAGGGAGGGGCCCACATTTACCCCAAAAGACCACCAGAGGGAAGGGGGGGGGACACTACTTACCACACCATGGAACCGGGTGGGCACCCATTGGAATAGGGGTGCTGCGGGCCAAGAGGCACGCTGCGACTCAGGCCAAGACCAGGTCATATGCCGTCCAGTGGGGCTATGTTGCGGCCGACCTAGCGTGGAGCTGAGGCTTGCGCATGCTTGCTGCCTGAACTGGGAGACCATAAGGGTGCCCAGCACAGCAATTGATTTTAGTTCTCACAGGAACAGAAAATAATAAAAGAGAAAAAAATTCCAGTTAAAAAGGAAAAAAATGATTGGACCTGAGATCCCAGCAAAGAACTAGGTCCTTACTCCTGACTAGGCAGAACAAAAACTGAGTGTCTATAGCAGGAATTGGGATTATATCCCCTGGGACTGTCCCATAGGCGTGGCAAAGATTTTTTCCTGCCTAGTGTCCTACTCCTGTAGGGGGCAGTATAACCCATCGGTCAAAAAGATCTGGAGCTGTGTCCATCAATGAATGAAAGAGAAAAATAATATAAAATGACATAAAAAAAAAAAAAATTATATTACCCACAGACAACCACACAAACACCCACAAAGAAAGACACACACACACACACACACACACACACACACACACACACACACACACATCTTCAGCAAGAGACAGTCCCCCTCCCCCCCCCCGTATACAGCGACAGACAGCCCCCCCACGTATATAGTGACAGACAGCCCTCTCTCCCTCCCCCCCCCCGTTTACAGCGACAGACAGCCCGCCCCTCGGTATACAGCGACAAACAGCCCGCCCCCCCCCCCAGTATACAGCGACAGACAGCCCGCCCCCCCCGGTATACAGTGGCAGACAGACAGCCCACCCCCCCGGTATACAGCCACAGACAACCCGCCCCCCCGTATACAGCAACAGACAGTCACCCCCCTTATACAGCGACAGACAGCCCCCCCCCCTCCCCGTACCCAGCGACAGACAGTCCCCTCCCCTCATACAGCGACAGACAGTTCCCCCCCCCATATACTGTAGGGGGTAATATAACCCATCGGTCAAAAAGATCTGGAGCTGTGTCCGTCAATGAATGAAAGAGAAAAATAATATAAATGTCATTAAAAAAAAAAAAAATATGTTATATTCCCCACAGACAGCCACACAAACACCCACAGAGAAAGACAGACAGACACATACATACATACATACATACATACATATATATATATATATATATATATATATATATATATATATATATATTCAGCGAGAGACAGTCCCCACCCCATATACAGAGAGAGACAGACTTCCCCCCCGTATACAGCAACAGACATCCCCCCCCCCGTATACAGAGACAGACATCCCCCCCCCCCCCGTATACAGAGACAGACATCTCCCCCCCTGTATACAGAGACAGACACCCCCCCGTATATATAGCGACAGACATCCTCCCCCCCCGTATACAGCGACAGATATTTCCCCCTCCCCCCTTGTATACAGTGACTGATATCCCTATACAGCGACTGATATCCCCCCATATACAGCTAGAGACATCCCCCCGTGTACAGCCCCCCATATACAGCTAGAAACAGTCCCCGTAAACAGCGAGAGACAGCCCCCCCTCCCATATACAGCGACAGACATCCCCCCCCGTATACAGCAGCAGACATTCCCTCCCCCTGTATACAGAGACAGACATCCCCCCCCCTGTATACAGAGACAGACATCCCCCCCCCCTGTATACAGAGACAGACATCCACCCCCCTGTATACAGTCCCCCCCCATATACAGCCAGAGACAGTCCCCCCCATATACAGCCAGAGACAGTCCCCCCCATATACAGCCAGAGACAGTCCCCCCATATACAGCCAGAGACAGTCCCCCCATATACAGCCAGAGACAGTCCCCCCATATACAGCCAGAGACAGTCCCCCCATATACAGCCAGAGACAGTCTCCCCCATATACAGCCAGAGACAGTCTCCCCCATATACAGCCAGAGACAGTCTCCCCCCAGCCAGAGACAGACACCCCCCCCCGTATACAGAGACAGACATCTCCCCCCCCCCGTATATATAGCGACAGACACCCCCCCGTATATATAGCGACAGACATCCTCCCCCCCCCCCCCGTATACAGCGACAGATATTTCCCCCTCCCCCCTTGTATACAGTGACTGATGTCCCTATACAGCGACTGATATCCCCCCCATATACAGTAAGAGACATCCCCCCGTGTACAGCCCCCCATATACAGCTAGAAACAGTCCCCGTAAACAGCGAGAGACAGCCCCTCCTCCCATATACAGCGACAGACATCCCCCCCCCTGTATACAGAGACAGACATCCCCCCCCCTGTATACAGAGACAGACATCCCCCCCCCCCTGTATACAGAGACAGACATCCCCCCCCCCTGTATACAGAGACAGACATCCCCCCCCTGTATACAGAGACAGACATCCCCCCCCCTGTATACAGAGACAGACATCCCCCCCCCCCTGTATACAGAGACAGACATCCACCCCCCTGTATACAGTCCCCCCCCATATACAGCCAGAGACAGTCCCCCCCATATACAGCCAGAGACAGTCCCCCCCATATACAGCCAGAGACAGTCCCCCCCCATATACAGCCAGAGACAGTCCCCCCATATACAGCCAGAGACAGTCCCCCCATATACAGCCAGAGACAGTCCCCCCATATACAGCCAGAGACACAGTCCCCCGTATACAGCGACAAATATCCCCCCATATACAGCCAGAGACACAGTCCCCCGTATACAACCAGAGACACAGTCCCCCGTATACAGCCAGAGACAGTCCCCATATACAGCCGGAGACACATTCCTCCATATACAGCCAGAGACAGTCCCCCCCATATACAGCCAGAGACAGTCCCCCCCATATACAGCCAGAGACAGTCCCCCCCATATACAGCCAGAGACAGTCCCCCCATATACAGCCAGAGACAGTCCCCCCATATACAGCCAGAGACAGTCCCCCCATATACAGCCAGAGACAGTCTCCCCCATATACAGCCAGAGACAGTCTCCCCCATATACAGCCAGAGACAGTCTCCCCCATATACAGCCAGAGACAGTCTCCCCCATATACAGCCAGAGACAGTCTCCCCCATATACAGCCAGAGACAGTCCCCCCATATACAGCCAGAGACAGTCCCCATATACAGCCAGAGACACATTCCTCCATATACAGCCAGAGACACATTCCTCCATATACAGCCAGAGACAGTCCCCCCCATATACAGCCAGAGACAGTCTCCCCCATATACAGCCAGAGACAGTCCCCCCCCATATACAGCCAGAGACAGTCCCCATATACAGCCAGAGGCAGTCCCCCATATACAGCCAGAGACAGTCCCCATATACAGCCAGAGACAGTCCCCATATACAGCCAGAAACAGTCCCCATATACAGCCAGAGACAGTCCCCCCATATACAGCCAGAGACAGTCCCCCCATATACAGCCAGAGACAGTCCCCATATACAGCCAGAGATACCCCCATATACAGCCAGAGACAGTCCCCCCATACACAGCCAGAGACAATCCCCCCCATATACAGCCAGAGACAGTCCCCCCCATATACAGCCAGAGACAGTCCCCCCCATATACAGCCAGAGACAGTCCCCCCATATACAGCCAGAGACAGTCCCCCCCATATACAGCCAGAGACAGTCCCCATATACAGCCAGAGATACCCCCCATATACAGCCAGAGGCAGTCCCCCATATACAGCCAGAGACAGTCCCCATATACAGCCAGAGACATTCCTCCATATACAGCCAGAGACACATTCCTCCATATACAGCCAGAGACAGTCCCCATATACAGCCAGAGACAGTCCCCATATACAGCCAGAGACACATTCCTCCATATACAGCCAGAGACAGTCCCCCCATATACAGCCAGAGACAGTCCCCATATACAGCCAGAGACACATTCCCCCATATACAGCCAGAGACAGTCCCCATATACAGCCAGAGACACATTCCTCCATATACAGCCAGAGACAGTCCCCCCATATACAGCCAGAGACAGTCCCCCCATATACAGCCAGAGACAGTCCGTCCATACAGCCAGAGGCAGTCCCCCATATACAGCCAGAGACAGTCCCCCATATACAGCCAGAGACAGTCCCCCATATACAGCCAGAGACAGTCCCCATATACAGCCAGAGACAGTCCCCATATACAGCCAGAGACACAGTCCCCATATACAGCCAGAGACACAGTCCCCATATACAGCCAGAGACAGTCCCCATATACAGCCAGAGACAGTCCCCATATACAGCCAGAGACACAGTCCCCATATACAGCCAGAAACAGTCCCCATATACAGCCAGAGACAGTCCCCCCATATACAGCCAGAGACAGTCCCCCCATATACAGCCAGAGACAGTCCCCCATATACAGCCAGAGACAGTCCCCCATATACAGCCAGAGACAGTCCCCATATACAGCCAGAGACAGTCCCCCCATATACAGCCAGAGACAGTCCCCCCATATACAGCCAGAGACAGTCTCCCCCATATACAGCCAGAGACAGTCTCCCCCATATACAGCCAGAGACAGTCTCCCCCATATACAGCCAGAGACAGTCTCCCCCATATACAGCCAGAGACAGTCTCCCCCATATACAGCCAGAGACAGTCTCCCCCATATACAGCCAGAGACAGTCTCCCCCATATACAGCCAGAGACAGTCCCCCCATATACAGCCAGAGACAGTCCCCATATACAGCCAGAGACACATTCCTCCATATACAGCCAGAGACAGTCCCCATATACAGCCAGAGACACATTCCTCCATATACAGCCAGAGACAGTCCCCATATACAGCCAGAGACAGTCCCCATATACAGCCAGAGACAGTCCCCATATACAGCCAGAGACAGTCCCCATATACAGCCAGAGACAGTCCCCCCATATACAGCCAGAGACAGTCTCTCCCATATACAGCCAGAGACAGTCCCCCCATATACAGCCAGAGACAGTCCCCCCATATACAGCCAGAGACAGTCCCCCCATATACAGCCAGAGACACAGTCCCCCGTATACAGCGACAAATATCCCCCCATATACAGCCAGAGACACAGTCCCCCGTATACAACCAGAGACACAGTCCCCCGTATACAGCCAGAGACACATTCCTCCATATACAGCCAGAGACAGTCCCCATATACAGCCAGAGACACATTCCTCCATATACAGCCAGAGACAGTCCCCCCCATATACAGCCAGAGACAGTCCCCCCCATATACAGCCAGAGACAGTCCCCCCCATATACAGCCAGAGACAGTCTCCCCCATATACAGCCAGAGACAGTCTCCCCCATATACAGCCAGAGACAGTCTCCCCCATATACAGCCAGAGACAGTCTCCCCCATATACAGCCAGAGACAGTCTCCCCCATATACAGCCAGAGACAGTCTCCCCCATATACAGCCAGAGACAGTCCCCCCATATACAGCCAGAGACAGTCCCCCCATATACAGCCAGAGACAGTCCCCCATATACAGCCAGAGACAGTCCCCCCATATACAGCCAGAGACAGTCCCCCATATACAGCCAGAGACAGTCTCCCCCATATACAGCCAGAGACAGTCCCCCCATATACACCCACAGAGAAAGAAAGACAGACACACACACACACACACACACACACACACACACACACACACACACACACACACACACACACATATATATATATATATATTCAGCGAGAGACAGTCCCCACCCCATATACAGACACCCCCCCCCCCCTGTATACAGAGACAGACACCCCCCCCGTATACAGAGACAGACATCTCCCCCCCCCCTGTATACAGAGACAGACATCTCCCCCCCGTATATATAGCGACAGACACCCCCCGTATATATAGCGACAGACACCCCCCCGTATATATAGCGACAGACATCCTCCCCCCCCCCCGTATACAGCGACAGATATTTCCCCCTCCCCCCTTGTATACAGTGACTGATATCCCTATACAGCGACTGATATCCCCCCCATATACAGCTAGAGACATCCCCCCGTGTACAGCCCCCCATATACAGCTAGAAACAGTCCCCGTAAACAGCGAGAGACAGCCCCTCCTCCCATATACAGCGACAGACATCCCCCCCCCTGTATACAGAGACAGACATCCCCCCCCTCTGTATACAGAGACAGACATCCCCCCCTCTGTATACAGAGACAGACATCCCCCCCCTCTGTATACAGAGACAGACATCCCCCCCCCTGTATACAGAGACAGACATCCCCCCCCCTGTATACAGAGACAGACATCCCCCCCCCGTATACAGAGACAGACATCCACCCCCCTGTATACAGTCCCCCCCCCCATATACAGCCAGAGACAGTCCCCCCCATATACAGCCAGAGACAGTCCCCCCCATATACAGCCAGAGACAGTCCCCCCCATATACAGCCAGAGACAGTCCCCCCCATATACAGCCAGAGACAGTCCCCCCCATATACAGCCAGAGACAGTCCCCCCCATATACAGCCAGAGACAGTCCCCCCATATACAGCCAGAGACAGTCCCCCCATATACAGCCAGAGACAGTCCCCCCATATACAGCCAGAGACAGTCCCCCCATATACAGCCAGAGACAGTCCCCCCATATACAGCCAGAGACAGTCCCCCCATATACAGCCAGAGACAGTCTCCCCCATATACAGCCAGAGACAGTCTCCCCCATATACAGCCAGAGACAGTCTCCCCCATATACAGCCAGAGACAGTCTCCCCCATATACAGCCAGAGACAGTCTCCCCCATATACAGCCAGAGACAGTCTCCCCCATATACAGCCAGAGACAGTCCCCCCATATACAGCCAGAGACAGTCCCCATATACACCCACAGAGAAAGACAGACACACATACATACATACATACATACATACATACATACATACATACATATATATATATATATATATATATATATATATATATATATATATTTATTCAGCGAGAGACAGTCCCCACCCCATATACAGACACCCCCCCCCCCCTGTATACAGAGACAGACATCTCCCCCCCCGTATACAGAGACAGACATCTCCCCCCCCGTATATATAGCGACAGACACCCCCCCGTATATATAGCGACAGACATCCTCCCCCCCCCCCCGTATACAGCGACAGATATTTCCCCCTCCCCCCTTGTATACAGTGACTGATATCCCTATACAGCGACTGATATCCCCCCCATATACAGCTAGAGACATCCCCCCGTGTACAGCCCCCCATATACAGCTAGAAACAGTCCCCGTAAACAGCGAGAGACAGCCCCTCCTCCCATATACAGCGACAGACATCCCCCCCCTGTATACAGAGACAGACATCCCCCCCCCTGTATACAGAGACAGACATCCCCCCCCCCCTGTATACAGAGACAGAAATCCCCCCCCCTGTATACAGAGACAGACATCCCCCCCCCTGTATACAGAGACAGACATCCACCCCCCTGTATACAGTCCCCCCCCCATATACAGCCAGAGACAGTCCCCCCCATATACAGCCAGAGACAGTCCCCCCCCATATACAGCCAGAGACAGTCCCCCCCATATACAGCCAGAGACAGTCCCCCCCATATACAGCCAGAGACAGTCCCCCCCATATACAGCCAGAGACAGTCCCCCCATATACAGCCAGAGACAGTCCCCCCATATACAGCCAGAGACAGTCCCCCCATATACAGCCAGAGACAGTCCCCCCATATACAGCCAGAGACACATTCCTCCATATACAGCCAGAGACACATTCCTCCATATACAGCCAGAGACATTCCCCCCATATACAGCCAGAGACAGTCCCCATATACAGCCAGAGACAGTCCCCATATACAGCCAGAGACAGTCCCCATATACAGCCAGAGACAGTCCCCATATACAGCCAGAGACACATTCCTCCATATACAGCCAGAGACAGTCCCCATATACAGCCAGAGACAGTCCCCATATACAGCCAGAGACAGTCCCCATATACAGCCAGAGACACATTCCTCCATATACAGCCAGAGACAGTCCCCATATACAGCCAGAGACACATTACTCCATATACAGCCAGAGACACATTCCTCCATATACAGCCAGAGACAGTCCCCCCATATACAGCCAGAGACAGTCCCCATATACAGCCAGAGACACATTCCTCCATATACAGCCAGAGACAGTCCCCCCCATATACAGCCAGAGACAGTCCCCCCCATATACAGCCAGAGACAGTCCCCCCATATACAGCCAGAGACAGTCTCCCCCATATACAGCCAGAGACAGTCTCCCCCATATACAGCCAGAGACAGTCTCCCCCATATACAGCCAGAGACAGTCTCCCCCATATACAGCCAGAGACAGTCTCCCCCATATACAGCCAGAGACAGTCTCCCCCATATACAGCCAGAGACAGTCCCCCCATATACAGCCAGAGACAGTCCCCCATATACAGCCAGAGATACCCCCATATACAGCCAGAGACACAGTCCCCATATACAGCCAGAAACAGTCCCCATATACAGCCAGAGACAGTCCCCCCATATACAGCCAGAGACAGTCCCCCATATACAGCCAGAGACAGTCTCCCCCATATACAGCCAGAGACAGTCTCCCCCATATACAGCCAGAGACAGTCTCCCCCATATACAGCCAGAGACAGTCCCCCCATATACAGCCAGAGACAGTCTCCCCCATATACAGCCAGAGACAGTCCCCCCCATATACAGCCAGAGACAGTCCCCCCATATACAGCCAGAGACAGTCCCCCCATATACAGCCAGAGATACCCCCATATACAGCCAGAGACACAGTCCCCATATACAGCCAGAAACAGTCCCCATATACAGCCAGAGACAGTCCCCCCATATACAGCCAGAGACAGTCCCCCCATATACAGCCAGAGACAGTCCCCCATATACAGCCAGAGACAGTCTCCCCCATATACAGCCAGAGACAGTCCCCATATACAGCCAGAGACAGTCCCCCCCATATACAGCCAGAGACAGTCCCCCCATATACAGCCAGAGACAGTCCCCATATACAGCCAGAAACAGTCCTACTCCCCTGTATACAGCTAGAGACAGCCCTACTCCTTGGCAGAGATTCCAGAAGTTCAAGCAGAGAAACAACCCCAAACAAACCTGTCTTGCAGAGCAACCCAACCATAAGCGTTGTAACCACAGTTCCCATCCACTTCCTGTACTTCTCTGTACCATGTGACCAAACAGTCAGCTGACATCACCAGGGTCCTTCTACACGGGTAGGTAATTCTCACGGAACACCGAAAACACAATTTGATAGAACACTGGGGATCCAATCATTGGAGCAGACAGTCACGTGACTAAGATGTCATTTTTTTCCTTAACTAGCCCCTCTAGCATCTCATCCAATGGAAGCCATGGAGGCGGTGCTTGTTTCCTCTGTATTAAAGTTTTGTTGAAGGTGAGTAATAAAGTTTAGTTGAAGCAGTGTAAACAATATGGCAGCGTCCTTGTGCAGGGTGACAGGTAGTGTGGATATATAGTGGCGTCTCTTCAGTTCTGTGTATAGCCTGGGTGTTTCCCATCACAATGTACCCTGTGTGTCATTATCACAGAGTGGTGTCTGTGTGTTATATCCAGGTGCAGTATGACCTGTCTGTGTGTTATATCCGGGTGTAGTATGACCTGTCTGTGTGTGTGTTATACCCGGGTGCAGTATGACCTGTCTGTGTGTTATATCCAGGTGCAGTATGACCTGTCTGTGTGTGTGTTATATCCGGGTGTAGTATGACCTGTCTGTGTGTGTGTTATACCCGGGTGCAGTATGACCTGTCTGTGTGTTATATCCGGGTGTAGTATGACCTGTCTGTGTGTTATATCCGGGTGTAGTATGACCTGTCTGTGTGTTATATCCAGGTGTAGTATGACCTGTCTGTGTGTGTGTTATACCCGGGTGTAGTATGACCTGTCTGTGTGTTATATCGGGGTGTAGTATGACCTGTCTGTGTGTTATATCCAGGTGTAGTATGACCTGTCTGTGTGTGTGTTATACCCGGGTGTAGTATGACCTGTCTGTGTGTTATATCCGGGTGTAGTATGACCTGTCTGTGTGTGTTATATCCGGGTGTAGTATTACCTGTCTGTGTTGTAGTGAAGGCGGATCAACTAATGACATGTGAGCTGTGTGTGAGAAGTCATGTATGATCATTTATGAATTATGAGGGGGGGGGGGGGGGGGCATGTGTAGTGTGGTGCTCTATACTGTTCTCGCATTGATGGCTTCTCTCTGCACTACAGGGATGTAGAGGAGTCCTGACTTAACTTGCCGCATACTTGTTCTCATTCAGTGAATCCAGAGACAGCCTGAACACCTCCATCTTTTCATACATTTCTGTTTATAATGTCACTCTGTATGTCTTCATATCATGTATTTTATTATACTGCCCAGTTGTAAAACACTCTTTAAAGTGGAAGAAAAGCCTGACGCTGACTACATTCTCTCCCTTTCCTCCTACTTACCCTCTGTAAAAAGATCTGTGCAATTACCTCTTTTAACCACTTAAGCCCCGGAGGATTTGGCTGCTAAACGACCAGAGGGTATTTTGCGATTCGGCACTGCGTGACTTTAACCGACAATTGCGCGGTCGTGCGACGCTGTACCTAAACGAATTTGGCGTCCTTTTTTTCCCACAAACAGAGCTTTCTTTTGGCGGTATTTGATCACCTGTGCGATTTTTTGATCACGCGCTATAAACAAAAAAAGAGCGTAAATTTTGCAAAAATAGCAATATTTTTCCCTTTTTTTTTATATGAAATTCCCCCCAAAAAAAATGTAAAAATCAAAATTTTTTAATATTTTCGGCCAATTTGTTTTATGCTACCTATGTTTGGTAAAAAAAAAAATCGCAAAAAGCGTATTTTGATTGGTTTGCGCAAAAGTTATTGCGTTTACTAACAAAGGGAAAGATTTTTGTCATTTTTGTTGTTTTTTTTTTTAACGCGTAATGGCGGCGATCTGCGATTTTTTTTTTTTTTGCGGTACTGCGACATTGCGGCGGACAGATCGGACCCTTGACTGACATTTTTGACACTTTTGGGGTTACCAGTGACATTTCTACAGTAATCAGTGCTATATATATGCACTGTTACTGTAGAAATACACTGGTAGTGAAGGGGTTAACTTTATTTGAGAGGGAGGGGCTGTGTGTGTCCCTAGGGGCGTGATTCTAACTGTGATTGGCTGTGGCTTCAACTGTATGCAGAGTGATCAATGGATCTACATAGTAGATCCATGTGATCATCTCTCATACAGAGAGGAGAATGACAGGCAGCGATCGGGTCCGCCGGTCACACGCGCGGGGGGGTCCGTGACCACGCGGGAGCGGGAGCGCGCCTCCGGCGGCGCGCGCTCGCTCCCTAAACCCTCACAGGCGAGCGACGTAGACCTACGTCACTTTGCCTGTGAGGGGCTGACCGCCGCCGTAGATAGTCATGCGGCGGTCGGCAAGTGGTTAACCTGGTCATGTGATCCCACAGCGTTGGCTTCCCTGTGTCAGTGAGCTGCTGCAGGGGAGAAGAGGGAGCGCTGACAATGAATGGACCATGGAAGCCTAAAGGTGATGCAACTGCACAGCCATTGTCGGATGCTCCTTGACACAGGGGAGCCAGAGCTGCACAAGCTTTTTTACAGAGTAATCAGGCTTGGTAGGAGGAGGGGGTGGGGACATTTTTAAGGAGAGTTAAAGTGGAATTTTTTTCCAAAATGGGGAAGTTGCGCTTGTTTGCAAATACTGAAGCGGCTGACTTAACCGCTTGCTGCCCGCCCACCGTCAAATGACGGTGGATCGGTGCAGCTATTGTTCTGGGACGCCGTCCGATGAGGGCGCACAAGACCTGCTTCTCTCGCGCCACGGCGCGAACCCGATCTTGGTAAAGAATCAATGACATGGCTCTTTACCTATGTGATCGGCTGTGTCCAATCACAGCCGGTCACATGTAAATGAGGAAGTGCCGTTTATCGGCTCTCCTCGCCTCACACTGTCGAAGTGTGTGGCGAGGAGAGCCGATCAGCGGCTCCTCCTCACAGGGGAGACCAGGACAGGTAATCAGGGCACTGATCATCAGTGTCCTGATTACAGAAAAGTGAAATAGAGTGCCAATCAGTGCTCACAAACTGGCCATAGTGCTGCCAATCGGTGCCCATCAGTGCCTGCTCATCTAGGTACTGACTGGCAGCACTATGGGCACTGATTGTGGGCACTGATGGTGCTGCCTGTCAGTGCTCATCAGTTCCTCCCGTCAGTGCCACCTCATCAGTGCAGCCTTACAGTGCCCATCAGTAAAGGAGAAAAATTCTTTATTTTCAAAATGTACTCACAGAAAATAAGAAACTTTTTTTTTTTTCAAAATTTTCTGTCTTTTTTTTTTATAAGAAATAAAAAATCCAGCGGTGAATAAATACCACCAAAAGAAATCTCTATTTGTGTGAAAAAAAATAACAATTTCATATGGGTACGGTGTTGCATGATCACACAATTGTCATTCAAAATGTGACAGCGCTGAAAGCTTAAAATTGGCCTGGACAGGAAGGGGGTGAAAGTGCCTAGTATTGAAGTAGTTAATAAACAGGAAGATCATAAATGTGTTAGGCCCCTTTCACACATGAGGTCCAATTTGAGCTGGCTGTCAGTTTTTCAGCCAGACCTGATTGAACCCTCCATTCTCCTCTCTGGAGTGCCGGATGTAAAGGGACTTGTGTCTGTTTATACCAGGCTATCTCCAAGTCCAATCCAATTAGACAATGAGACCGCTATGGCAACCTGACATCCCTTGCAGTTTACCCGAGCGTCAACAGGGCCATTTTCAAAAAATCAGAAGCATTCAAAAACTCAGTTCTTGGGGTTGAATGCTTTTTAGTGCAGAAGAGGGATATGGGGGTCTATAAAGAGTACCTGTCAGATGCCTATTGCTATCACAAGGCTGTTTACAGTCCCTGTGACAGCAATAAAAGTGAGCAGAAAAATCAAAAATTAAAAAAACAGTGTAAAAAAAAAAAAAAAAATGTAAGTGCCCCCGCCCATCCGCAAAAAATTGCGTTTGAAAAACTGCTGTCCAAATACCCTGTGACATAAAAATTGCAAAACCCACCAATTTATTTTCTAAGGTCTCTGCTTTAAAAAAAAAAAACTGATTGTTACATGTAAACAAAGAGTACCAGAAAAAGCCTGGTCATTTGTTAGGGCACTTCCTGTTGTGACAACGCTGTGTTCCTTTCTCCTAGTTTTACTCTGGAGTTGTCACGCTGTCACACAGCCTTCTCAGGGAGACTACAATAGTCTATGTCAGCACACGTTATGAATGCATAGTCTACAGTTGTCACCATTAGGAGAATGGAATGTCAAGGAATGCCTTGGAGCCACGCTAAAGTGCTGCAGGAGATCAGCAGCCATGAAATGCAACAAAGAGTAAAAACAAAACACATCTACTTTAACTTTGTGGAAAATACTCCTTTACATTTTAAAACTGATCTCCAGCCTTAACTTCAGACCTGCACAGTTATACAGGCTCCTCTCCTGTACTGAAATTACTGCACTCTGTGAATTTCTCACAGTGTGCATCAAAAGCTGCAATAATTCAGATAGTTTGCCTCATTTCCTGGCTGGGGGACATCTAGCATCATCTAGGCCAGGGGTCTCCAAACTGCGACCCTTTGCTTGCCTTTATCTGGCCCTTGAGGCATTATTCCTGCCACCGACACCAACGATGGGGCATAATTCCTGCCACTAACGCCAATAATAGGGCACTATTCCTTCCAATGACACCAAAAATGTTTCCCCCTAATACTAAAGATCGGGCATTTACCCCCAATGGTCAAAGTCCGGCCCCTCCCTAATACTAAAGATCGGGCATTTACTCCCAATGGTCACAGTGCGGCCCCTCCCTAATACTAAAGATCGGGCATTTACTCCCAATGGTCACAGTCCGGCCCCTCCCTAATACTAAAGATCGGGCATTTACTCCCAATGGTCACAGTCGGGCCCCTCCCTAATACTAAAGATCGGGCATTTACTCCCAATGGTCACAGTCCGGCCCCTCCCTAATACTAAAGATCAGGCATTTACTCCCAATTGTCACAGTCCGGCCCCTCCCTAATACTAAAGATCGGGCATTTACTCCCAATGGTCACAGTCCGGCCCCTCCCTAATACTAAAGATCAGGCATTTACTCCCAATTGTCACAGCCCGGCCCCCTCCCTAATACTAAAGATCAGGCATTTATTCCCAATGGTCACAGTCAGGCCCCTCCCTAATACTAAAGATCGGGCATTTACTCCCAATTGTCACAGCCCGGCCCCCTCCCTAATACTAAAGATCAGGCATTTATTCCCAATGGTCACAGTCAGGCCCCTCCCTAATACTAAAGATCGGCATTTACTCCCAATGGTCACAGTTGGCCCCTCCCTAATACTAAAGATCGGGCATTTACTCCCAATGGTCACAGTCCGGTCCCTCCCTAATACTAAAGATCGGGCATTTACTCCCAATTGTCACAGCCCGGCCCCTCCCTAATACTAAAGATCAGGCATTTATTCCCAATGGTCACAGTCAGGCCCCTCCCTAATACTAAAGATCGGGCATTTACTCCCAATTGTCACAGCCCGGCCCCCTCCCTAATACTAAAGATTGTAAGATTCTGGTACCTTCGGTACCCTTCCAGCCCATTTCTTTCGCATATACCTACCTGTCCCTTTAAATCTCGTGACGTCATCACTAGGCGCCGCTCTGAGCGGCTATTTCAATCGCCGGTTTTCACTCACAAGGTGTTCGTACAAACCGCTTGTTACACAGCCTTGTCTGACGCTGCCGAAGCCTCCAGCTATTTCCTGTATCTCGCTACGGATCCTGTATCTCGCTACCGATCCTTCTCCTCATTACCGGACCCCTCATCTCTCTAAAACCAACTAGTGATAAGTACCCCGCAGGGGATTCCTTCCTATCAACTTGCACTATCTACTCTTGTATACTAAAGACTGTTGCTATCTATGCATTACTATTTCTATCATCTGCACTGTTACATAGATTGCTAGCTCTTGAGTCTACTACCATCTATATCCTTGCACTGAGTTAGCAATTCCTGTTCTCTTTATCTGCTGTCCCCTACCACCTGTTACTTGTACATGATTGCTAACCTATCTGCATACTATCTATCACCAACTGCTAACACTCCTGAACATTACTATTGAGTGCCTATCATTGCTATCACTACTCAAGCCTGTCCTTTCAGCACATCACCTCTATACTATCGTATACAACCTATCACTCCAGGAACACCTTAACTGAGTGCCTGTATATTTGCATGCTGAGGCAGGCTGGGCCACAATGATGAGTCTGGAGAGTTGGATATGGTGATTCAACACATCTCTGCACGACTACTGAGTGGAAATTCTGAAGCTGCATATCCATTCCACTAAACAAACGCCGGAGCGTTACAAAGATCAGGCATTTATTCCCAATGGTCACAGTCTGGCCCCTCCCTAATACTAAAGATCGGCATTTACTCCCAATGGTCATAGTCCGGCCCCTCCCTAATACTAAAGATCGGGCATTTACTCCCAATGGTCATAGTCCGGCCCCTCCCTAATACTAAAGATCGGGCATTTACTCCCAATGGTCATAGTCCAGTCCCTCCCTAATACTAAAGATCGGGCATTTACTCCCAATGGTCACAGTCTGGTCCCTCCCTAATACTAAAGATTGGGCATTTACTCCCAATGGTCACAGTCCGGCCCCTCCCTAATACTAAAGATCGGGCATTTACTCCCAATGGTCACAGTCCGGCCCCTCCCTAATACTAAAGATTGGGCATTTACTCCCAATGGTCACAGTCCGGCCCCCTCCCTAATACTAAAGATCGGGCATTTATTCCCACTGGTCACAGCCCGGCCCCCTCCCTAATACTAAAGATCTGGCATTTATTCCCAATGGTCACAGTCTGGCCCCTCCCTAATACTAAAGATCGGGCATTTACTCCCAATGGTCACAGTCCGGCCCCTCCCTAATACTAAAGATCGGCATTTACTCCCAATTGTCACAGTCCGGCCCCTCCCTAATACTAAAGATCGGCATTTACTCCCAATTGTCACAGTCTGGCCCCTCCCTAATACTAAAGATCGGGCATTAACTCCCAATTGTCACAGTCTGGCCCCTCCCTAATACTAAAGATCGGGCATTTACTCCCAATGGTCACAGTCGGGCCCCTCCCTAATACTAAAGATCGGCATTTACTCCCAATGGTCACAGTCTGGCCCCTCCCTAATACTAAAGATCGGCATTTACTCCCAATTGTCACAGTCTGGCCCCTCCCTAATACTAAAGATCGGCATTTACTCCCAATGGTCACAGTCCGGTCCCTCCCTAATACTAAAGATCGGCATTTACTCCCAATTGTCACAGTCCGGCCCCTCCCTAATACTAAAGATTGGGCATTTACTCCCAATTGTCACAGTTCGGCCCCTCCCTAAAGTTTGAAGAAAAGCAAACTGGCCCTTTCTTTATAAAGTTTGGAGACCCCTGATCTAGACTTCCCACCCAGCCTGACTGTCCCTGGCCTGTCCCTTTCATTTAGTTCTGTCAATAATGGAAACTCAGATCACATGGGGGTGCTATCTAGTGTGGTCTGCATACAAATGCAGCCTGTTTAGGATTGCTCACTCCTCCAGGCTCACATTCACCCATCAAGGGATTATGATATTTGCATAGCTCTTTTCAAGAGCCATCCCACGGCTTTCACCTGAACTGAGGGGTCTGGAGAAGAATCCTGAGAGAGGGTGCTGTGATGTTATCAGGAAAGCTACTGTATGTACAGCACCCAGCCATGATCTGCCTGCATTTCATAGCGAATCAGAGAGACCCAGTGATGACATGGGCCCAAAATAATGTATGGGAAGGTTTTATTTAAACATTTCATTAGCATGTCGGTGGGGCCAGAGGAGGCAAAATATAGGCAGATTAAACTTCAGCTTTAAATGAAGAGTTCTAATGTCATACATAATTGTTATCTTCCTATTTGAAGATGTTTTTTTTTGTAAATGTATTAATAGACTCCCAACATCTGAAGGAAGAAACTTGGTGATCAGGCAGTTCTAGATAAATATTGATTGTTGGGTCACGTCTTTCTGTTTGCTGCAGTTAAAAAAACAAAATATTGTAATTAAAATGATTTAAAAAGTCACAATTTGCTTGTGTGACCTGGACTTTTCTTTATGTATTCGCATTATGAGGACAAACCTTTTCACACTGTTGCAACTTATCGTACGGCTTGCAACACAAAGTCGCTTGACAAATCAAGACACATTTATTTCAATGGGTGCGGTCTTAGTTCATGCCTCCCAAGTGGTAGTGACAAAAAAAGGTTCCTGCACTACATTTCTGTGACTTTGCATTGTGACTTGAGTGCCATAGACTGCAAAGTTAAATCACTGTCATTAGGAAGCCTCAAGCAAGTCACAGGACTTCCAGTGCAACTTTGCATTGTGACTTGCGTGCAACCTAATGCATTTTCTATGCGACGGATGTTTTGGGAATTTGGCTTTGACCAATCATAACGACACAGAGTGTCACACATTATATTGTAAAGTGCTGCGCAAACTGTTGGCGCTACGAAAATCCTGTATAGTAATAATAATATTATTGTTCTTACACTGTTTGGACCGTTCTGTGGCTGAAAAGCTCTCCCAACCCTCATGGCAGAGTCTTGCTACCTCTAACCATGCCCAGTCTCACTTGCCTTGGTCTTTTATAAGAAAGGAAAATGAACTGTGAGCTTGGCGCATGCTCTGAAACGCGTCGTGTAATTCTTCTGATCTTGGTGACGTCACGCAGCAGACGCTGCGTTCCAGCCTGACACGTGGAGATCAGCCAGTCCCGGAAGACAGCAGCCGGCTTGTTCTGTCCTCCGCTTCCACCCACCGGCTTCGGTCATCTCTTCTCCCGGACCCTGGACTTTGGACTCCACGATCACCTATTGACATCAGATTGAGCCTACTACTTTGTACCCCATGTGAGTTGCTACATCTTGTGTGCCTGTTGTAATAAAAACTTGCTGCACTTAGAGGTGCTTCGCCTGTTTTTTTGTCTTTTATAGATCGGGTCTCTATCAAATATTGCAGGACGCTCATACAGGTCAGATAAGTTGTTTCTTTGTCACGCATCCCTCAGTCTCTGGGAAGCCATCTTTCCTGCACTGTGAACACCGATGTATAATGTTGGGTGGACAATGTACTTTGGGAGGTTACAATGCTTGGAATGAGATTTTGAATGGCAGGGATGGGCAGGGCCATTGATACGCAGCAGAAAATGGAGTATAGGGTTAAAAAACCCCTCTGAAGTCGCAGCCAAAGTTGCAAGGATAAGACAAACCACTTCCTTGTGACTTTTTTTTGTGATTTTAACATTGCAGTTTTTGGCACTCATGTCACAAGGAAGACACAAAAAAGTAGTCCAGGAACTATTTATTTATTTATTTTTTTGCTACGACTTGGGTTGGGCAATTAGGGAGGCACCCATTAAAATGAATGTTTTGTGTGTAATATATTTGTAGTGGGTGATTGTATGTTTAGCGGTTCTGTTGCCTTGCTTGTTTTTATTTTAAGGCTAATGTATATGTACAACTGACTATGATTATTTCTGCCCATGGTTGTATTATTCTAAGGATGGTCTATTATGTATGATCCTGGTTCCTACTATTGATGGCCTCTGCATAGCCGACAGTACTGCTTTTGCCTTGTTCAGATGGCATTTATTCGTTTTTGTATGTTACTTAAATGAAAAACTTATCAATAAACTTCTTTTGAAAAAGAAAATGAATGTGTTTTGACTTGCCATGCGACTTTCTGTGCTGCAGGTTGCAGTAAGTTGCATGAGAAGTTTTAGCAGGGTGAACCAGGACTATATGTATGCAAAGTCCCCACTAAACACCACTGTTTCCAGTACCGGGACAAGTCAGTTTACATCCGGAAGTGATGGGAAATCTTACTTTTTTGAGTTGTCACGTTAACAGGTGGTATAGAGAAATCCTTCAATGGGGAAACCCTTTTTTGGAGACCGCTTTTTAAGAAGTGATATCCACTCACTTTGGAGCGAGCGCTTCTTAATTCCTGCTGACTCTCTGGGACAGTGTCAACTTCTCACGTACCTGACTGATGAGCCCAATAGTGCAGAGGAAGGCCTCCCTTACGTATCTGACTCGCGGCCCCTGGTAGAGCAGACAGGTGGCACGGGAGAGCAGAATGGCATGAGGGCCTGGCGGGTCAGCTGTTGGACGGGCAGCTCCAAGGTCCCAGATGCTTTAAAAGGAGACAACCAGCAGGTAGGTGGATCCCAACAGCAGGCAGGCAGAAGGCCGGAACGCCCGAGTCCACACTCACTCTGGGGGCTCACAGGCAAACGGATCAGTTCACAGGCCGGGTCAACAACAGGTGGGCGGCGTGGAATCCAAAGGAGCATGCAGGTTCAAGGTCAGGGGAGCCGAGGTCAGGTGCAGGCAGAAAGCAAGGGAAGTCCAAAGTCAAGCCGGGTCGTACAGGAGATCAATCACAGAAGCAGGTAAACAGGAGCGGGGGTCACAGGAAGCTGCCGATCAGACAGCAAAGACATAATGCTGCTGAGGAGTTTAAATAGAGCAGCCTGTTGTCAATCACTGCAATTAGTCTGCAGACTCTGCACTAAGTTAACCCTTAGGTAGCAGAACCATGACAACAGGAAGTGAAGGGAAATCTTCCTGACAGAGACAGTAGAAATAAAGGCCTGGCAGGCAGGGGTCTTATTCATGCTCAGTCCATTCAAAGCCAAACAACTGTGGCTTTATACACACTTCAAAGCCATAAGATATGAACCAGTTCAGTTTCTGATGGAGGTTCATGTAACGCTCCTGCGTTTTCTGTATAATGTGGATTTGCAGCTGCAGAAATATTCCACTTCAGTAGTCATGTAGAGAAACGCTGAGATACCAATCCCAACTCCCAAGACTCATCATATGTGGATAGTCTCAATTTAGCATACAAATATACACACTCAATAAGATGTTCCTGGAGTGATCTATGTATATAGTAGTATAGAGGTGATAGGCTGAAGAGACAGGTTGAGTAGAGACGATAGGTGACAGACACTTGAGAGGAATGTTCTTGAGAATGAGATAGTAACAGGTGGGATGCAGATAGGTTAGCAATCATGTATGGTAGTAGATGATAGGATAGCAGATGACATACAGGAGAGACTAACCCAGTGCAAGAGCAGATGATAGTAGGCTCAAGAGCTAGCAATCTAGATAGTGCAGATGTAGTAACAGTCCTTAGTATGCAGAGCTAGACAGTGTAAGCTTTAGTATGAAGGTTATTGAGGATTCCCCTGTGGGGTACTTATCACTAGTAGCAAGTAGCAGAGGAGAGGTTCGGTAAGAGCGGATGATCCGGTAGCAGGATACAAGGATCAGCAGCGAGGTTCCGATAGCGAGGTATGCTTGCAAGCATGCGAGCTTCAAGGCAGGTTATGCGGTGGCACAAGACAAGGTAAGCATCAAGGCACATCTAGGCACACAGCAGGTTGAACGAACACATGTGAGTGAAAGCTGGTGATTTAAATAGCTGTTCAGTCCGGCGCGTCATGATGATGTCAGCACTCTTAAAGGGAAACACACCTATATGTGCTTCATCTATCTAGGTAGATGGAACGCACCCGGAAATGATGTGATAGGAGGCACTGAGAGTGCCAGAACCTTACAGTTCACTGCCTTCTCAAAATTTACATTTTAATAATGTCAGCTATACTTTTTTTAATACTAATATATTTCTTGTTATTTTCAGGGTTATTTTGTAGGATCAATGGCATCATTCAAGCAAAAAGAAGCCTATCTGTTTCACAAACATTGGTCCAGAAGGTTACTGATTCCTTGTGGAAATTAGGACGGCTCAATCATGTTGCTATTGCGGTTCCTGACTTAGAAAAGGCCAAGTCTGTGTATCAGAATGTCTTGGGAGCCCAAGTGAGTGAGACCGTCCCTCTTCCTGAGCATGGAGTGTACACGGTGTTTGTAGAACTTGGAAACACAAAGCTGGAACTTCTGCATCCTCTGGGGCAGAACAGCCCAATCTCTGGCTTCCTACAGAAGAACAAGGCTGGTGGAATGCATCATATATGCATTGAGGTACTTTTCCCATGCTTATGTTTCTTGTATATTCTATAGTGGTAAAGATGGATTGTCACTTTGGGTTTCTGCTGGGTTTGAGCCATTCTCTACTTGTATATCCAAAACCTAAAGAAAAGGTCAGGCATCTGTCATTTTGAAGGGATTGTAAAGGCAGAGGTTTTTTTTTATCTTAATGCATTCTATGCATTAAGATAATAATAATAATAAAAAAAAAAAAAACCTTCTGTGTGCAGCAGCCCCTCCTAATACTTACCTGAGCCCATATCTATCCAGCGATGTTACAGGAGTGTCTTAGCTGCCCTGGACTCCCCTCTTCATTGGCTGAGACAGCAATGTGGTGCGATTATCTCCCGCTGCTGTCAATCAAAGCCAATCGGGAGAGAGAGAGGGCAGGCTGGGTTTCAGCTCCGTGTCTGAATGGACACAGGGAGCTGTGACTCGGCTCGGGTGCCCCCAAAGCAAGCTGCTTGCTGTGGGGGCACTTACCAGGAGGGAGGGGCCAGGAGCACAGAAGAGGGACCCGAGAAGATCCAAGGATCCAAGCCGCAAAACTAACTGCACAAAGCGGGTAAGTATGGCATGTTATAAAAAAAAAAAAAAAAAAATGAGACTTTACAATCACTTTAAGGATGTAAGCAAAGGCAAATAAAAGCAGTTTATGCTGCAATACTTGCCTTCAGTCTAAATATTTCCTCCACAATATATATATATTTTTTTTCTGCCTCTAGATGTCCTGAATTTTCCAGTTTGAATGAATGAAGGCCAGCTTCATTCAACCCACTCTTTCTGAGCCCTTTTTGTCATCAACCCGTCACCATTCTGTGACTGTGCAGTTGGATAAAAAGGAAGGAGCGCCCGATGTCCAGAGAATTGCAACTTCTAAAGTATGATTGATAGATGTTTATTGAAAAGTAGCAAAATGTACATCAACGCTTTTCGGGAAACTAAACTCGGCAGCCTGCCATTCATTTTTCTGAAATATCGTATCTAACCCAATCTTTCATGGGATTCTTTCCCATCCAATAATAGGGTGCAACAGCCCTGAAGAAGGGGGGGGGGTCTTTCCCCCCTGAAAAGCATTGGTTTGATGTACATGTTGCTAATTTCAAAAAACATCAATGACTTATACTTTAGAAGTTGCAATTCTCTGAACACCGGGCGCTCCTTCCTTTTTTATCCAAGCTTCATACAGTTCCCTCTGTATGATGGGTATCAAGTCTAAATCAGAACAATTGTCATAGACAAACAAGTGCCTTTTGCATTTTAAAAATAACATCTGTTAGATATTCAGGTAATAATTAGATGTTATTGAATTTTATCTAGAGCATTTTCCTAGAAGAATCCATCATTCTGCAGCAGTATGAGTGAATTTCACATCTGTGTGCTGGTATAGGACAACTAGTTCACTATGCTAGCATCTTCCCTTGTTCATTGATTCGTTTGAGCAATGTTGGATGATGTTGGGTGCCCTCGCTCTTCGAGGTCGAATGATGTTGGGTGCCCTTGCTCTTCGAGGTTGAATGATGTTGGGTGCCCTCGCTCTTCGAGGTTGAATGATGTTGGGTGCCCTCGCTCTTCGAGGTTGAATGATGTTGGGTGCCCTCGCTCTTCGAGGTTGAATGATGTTGGGTGCCCTCGCTCTTCGAGGTCGAATGATGTTGGGTGCCCTCGCTCTTCGAGGTCGAATGATGTTGGGTGCCCTCGCTCTTTTAGGTCGAATGATGTTGGGTGCCCTCGCTCTTTTAGGTCGAATGATGTTGGGTGCCCTCGCTCTTTTAGGTCGAATGATGTTGGGTGCCCTCGCTCTTTGAGGTCGAATGATGTTGGGTGCCATCGCTCTTCGAGGTTGAATGATGTTGGGTGCCCTCGCTCTTAGAGGTCGAATGATGTTGGGTGCCAACGCTCTTCGAGGTTGAATGATGTTGGGTGCCAACGCTCTTCGAGGTTGAATGATGTTGGGTGCCCTCGCTCTTCGAGGTCGAATGATGTTGGGTGCCCTCGCTCTTTGAGGTCGAATGATGTTGGGTGCCCTCGCTCTTCGAGGTCGAATGATGTTGGGTGCCCTCGCTCTTTTAGGTCGAATGATGTTGGGTGCCCTCGCTCTTTTAGGTCGAATGATGTTGGGTGCCCTCGCTCTTTTTTAGGTCGAATGATGTTGGGTGCCCTCGCTCTTCGAGGTCGAATGATGTTGGGTGCCATCGCTCTTCGAGGTTGAATGATGTTGGGTGCCCTCGCTCTTCGAGGTTGAATGATGTTGGGTGCCCTCGCTCTTCGAGGTCGAATGATGTTGGGTGCCCTCGCTCTTCGAGGTCGAATGATGTTGGGTGCCAACGCTCTTCGAGGTTGAATGATGTTGGGTGCCCTCGCTCTTCAAGGTTAAATGATGTTGGGTGTCATTCACTCAGAAAGACTGAGGACATCTAGTGGCAAAATGAATTCATGTGTGGGACAACACCAGAGAGGAGATAATTATTGCAACTGCAGCTCTTTTTTTATTTTTTCACTGTCTTGAAATATCGGCTTAGAAAAAAACCATGTCCAGAGATAATTTGGTAAATTTCCTGTTCCTGCTTTTAATGCCAGTTCTGCTTCAATTTCTTGCTTACTGTTGATGCTGCCTAGTACATTGAACAGATTAGAATTTTTGTGGCAGTACATTTTTTAATTTAGAACATCTGATCTTCTTGGACAGCATTGTTTGCAAACCACATAGAATAATCTGCAGTTTTCATTTAAAAAGTTTAGTTAGAAAATTAGGTCCTGCTAGATCACTTCAGGCTGGCCCCTTTTGCAGGTATTGCTATGTATGTGTCCTGATTATAAGTGCAGTCCCAACAGTGCTGCCAATCTATGCCCTTCAGTGCCTCTTTTTCAGTATCACCTATCAGTGCCCATCAGTGCAGCCTCATCAGCGCACATCAGTGAAGGAGAAAAATTACCTGTTTGCAAAATTTTATAAAAAAAACTATGAAAACGTTTTTGTTTGTTTTTTTTTTTTTTCAAAATTTTCTGCCTTTTTTTTATTCATTTAACAGAAAATAAAATCCAGTGGTGATTAAATGCCACCAAAAGAAAGCTCTCTTTTGTGTGGAAAAAAAGGATAAAAAATTTGTTTGGGTACAGTGTTGCATAACTGCACAATTGTCCTTTAACCACTTAAGCCCCGGTAGATTTTACCCCCTTCCTGACCAGGGCCTATTTTGGGATTCGGCACTGTGTGAGTTTAACGGACAATTGCGCGGTCGTGCGACGTTGTACCCAAACGAATTTGACGTCCTTTTTTCCCACAAACAGAGCTTTCTTTTGGTGGTATTTGATCACCTGTGCAATTTTTTGATCATTCGCTATAAACAAAAAGAGCGTCAATTTTGCAAAAATATTTTTCACATTTTTTTTATATGAAATTCCCCAAAAAAAATGTAAAAATCAAAAATTTTTAACATTTTAGGCCAATTTGTTTTATGCTACCTATGTTTGGTGAAAAAAATCGCAAAAAGCGTATTTTGATTGGTTTGCGCAAAAGTTATCGTGTTTACTAACAAAGGGAAAGATTTTTGTCATTTTTGTTGTTTTTTTTAACGTGTAATGGCGGCGATCTGCGATTTTTTTTTTTTTTTTTGCGGTATTGCGGCGGACAGATCGGACCCTTGACTGACATTTTTTAAACTTTTGGGGTTACCAGTGACATTTCTACAGTAATCAGTGCTATATATATGCACTGTTACTGTAAAATTACACTGGCAGTGAAGGGGTTAACTTTTTTTGAGAGGGTGGGGTTATGTGTGTCCCTAGGGGCGTGTTTCTAACTGTGATTTTGCTGTGGCTTGAGCTGTATGAACAGTGATCAACAGTCCTACATAGTAGAACCGTTTGATCACCATTCATACACAGGGGAGAATTACAGGCGGCTTGTTTACATTAGCCGCCTGCCTTTCTCCCTCTGCACCGACGATCGCCGAGTGACCGGCGGACATCGGGGGGTCCGTGACCACTCAGGAGCGGGAGCGCTCCTCCGGGGGTGCGCGCTCGCTCCCTAGACCCTCACAGGCTAGCGACGTAATACTACGTCGCTCTGCCTTTGAGGGGCTGACCGCCGCAGTAAATAGTCGTGCGGCGGTCGGCAAGTGGTTAAAGCGCAATAGTGCTGAAAGCTAAAAATTGGCCTTGGCAGGAAGGGGGTAAAAGTGCCCAGTAGGAAAAGTCAGATTAAACCCTCCTATCCTTTACACCCAAGGAAGCTGCCTCTGTTTGATGACCGTTAGCAATCGCGAACTTCAAGGAATGTAACTGTTTTTTGAAACCGTTATATTGATGGGTTTAGTTCTGCTTTATGATTTACTGCGGGTTCAGGAAATCTGGGCTTTAGCAAAATGGAAGCCTCCGGCAAAAAGAAACAGGAGCAATGCTGGAGGCAATTTACAGCACACCCTTATTTTGGTAGTATAATTATTAATGTGTAATGTATGTTCCTTGCTAAAGAATATCATTTTTTTATCAAGTTATGGGTAAAGTTTTTTGCTTTGACTGCCTTGAAAATTATGTCTTCACAGGTGGATGATATTAAAGAAGCTATGCTCGATCTGAAAAAGAAAAACATTCGGCTTCTAAGTGAAGAGCCTAAAATAGGTGCCCATGGAAAGCCAGTTGTCTTCCTGCACCCAAAAGACTGTGACGGTGTCCTGGTGGAGCTTGAACAAGCCTAGTGCTCCTGATCATATTAGATCCATGGAATTAAAGAAAAGGTCAATTGTGGATCTTTAGAAAGTTTGACTACACTTAAATTATGATCATTCTCTGTGATTTGTCTTCATGTAAGTGAACTGATTGTCTAAGCATATAAATTAAAAATGATCCCGTTTCTACTTTTCCCTAGCAATGTAAATAATTAAAACACTGACTAATTAATTTGCAATTATTAATTTAACTTTAAAGGAGTTTGGTTACCGAATTTGTATGCTGTTTGCTGTTGCAGCAAACTTTAATTTGGAACTTTAGTCACAAATAAGTCCTGCTAGATCACCTAATGCTGGCCCAGTATGCAGGTATATCTATGTAAAACATGAAAAATAAGTGCCTATACTGTTTAAAATCCAGTAAGGCACTGTCCCACCCTGCTCTGTACATGATCAGTTGCTCTCTATTTTTAGGCATTGTGCTGAGTTTGTAGAAGTCGATCTGCTGACAACCTAAAAATTTACTGCTGCTCAGGGGCTCTGGAATTCAGAAAAATGGCAGCCCCTGTGAAGCTGGAACAATGTTGGAGGCAATTTACAGCACACACTCCTTTTTAGTAGCATCATTATTAATGTGGAATGTGTGTTACTTGCTAAAGAACAATATTGCTTTATCAAGTTGTTATGGATAAAGTTCCACTTTAAGAAATGAAGTACAAGGAAAAGTGTAGTTTGTTGCAGGTTGTAAAAAGAGAGACTGTATAGATTGCGTCTCTGTGCCCTGACAGGCTTTTGCCTGTTGGAACACACTGGTTCAAACCATAAACCATTTGGAAGACTGGGTGGAGAAGCCTTTCTTTCGGCTGCACCTGAATTGAACTCATTAGCATAGAATAATTACCGAAGGTTCCTGGATCATGGGATGGTATAGTATTTATTTAAAACAGATGAAAATTGTCCGCAGACAGCATCCTGTGCCTGCTCTCACTCAAGTCACCCAAACCTCAATGTAAATGTCAATTCCATTTTCTTTTAGCTGGTGGTCAATATTCAAGGAGAAGCTCCATGTGGTAAGAATACTGGGAACTGTACCATGTTTTAGCCCCGGTTCACACTACTGCGTGTGCAGGGTTCGCATGTAATGTCGGAGCGCACTGCTCCGACATTACATGCGATCAGCTGTGCGGTGCGAGTTTAGCCATACAGTTTGTATGGCTAAATTCGCATCGCACCCGCAGCAAACACGCACAGGAGGCATTTTTGCTGCCGCATCAGGATCGGATCGCACAGCGGTTCACACTTGTGCGATCCGATCCTGTGCGAACTGCACGATCGCACTACGATATGCGATCAAACTGGGGGTGTCGTTAAGATTACATTGACACCCCCAGCGTATCGCATATGGCAGTGTGAACTGCCGAGGGTGCGTGTGCGATGCGGGAACAGGCTGCGAGTTCGCAGCCTTCCCGCATCGCATCAGTGTGAACCGAGCCTAAGTTGGCATTCGAGTATAATTATTTTCTTTTGTTTTTTTTTTTTTTTAAAAAAGCAATCAAACATATTAGAAACATGTTTTTATTATTTTGGAAAGAAGTGATTTATTTTTTTGTATACAGTGTGATACGACATACTTTGGAAGTATTGTATATAAATATTCTACCCATCAGACATTCATGATTGTCTTCAAATTTCATATATGTAGGTATACATTGATCAGCCATAATATATTAACCACTGACAGGTAAAGTGAATAACATTGATTATCTCGTGACCGTGGCACTTGAAAGTAGATGGGATGTATTAGGCAGCAAGTCAACCTGTCCCAGATGTATTAAGCAGCATGGGCCAGCATAAGATTTCAAGTGAATGACAAAGGCCAGATATAATTTGCTAGAAAACTGTTGCTAGGGTCACTCTACATCTGCATATCTTGTGGGATGTTACTGGTCTGCAGTGGTCAGGAACTAGCAACAG
This sequence comes from Pelophylax lessonae, assembly GCF_965119305.1. Classification (NCBI taxonomy): domain Eukaryota; kingdom Metazoa; phylum Chordata; class Amphibia; order Anura; family Ranidae; genus Pelophylax; species Pelophylax lessonae. The sequence goes on from NC_138771.1 coordinate 111,368,814, forward strand.
TGGTCAAAGGAAGGGAAACTGGTGACAGGGTCATGGGCAGCCAAGGCTCATTAATGCATTGTAAGGAGAAAAGATTGGCTCGTATAGTACCAATCCAATAGAAGAGTAGCTCAACTTGCTGAAAAAGTTAATGCTGGTTCCAATAGAAATATGTCAGAACACATACAGTATGTTGCAGTTTGTTGCATATAGGGCTGCACAGCTGCAAAGCAGTCAGGGTAAAAATGTCCACAGCTGAAAGCACCTACAGTGGGCACCTGAGCATCAGAGTTGGCGCCAGGATGCAGTATGGGAAGAAGATAAGCCAGTGGAGGCAGTGTGAGGTCTAGTGGCATCCATGCCTTGATGGGTCAGGGCTGTTTTAGTGGCAAAAAAAAGGACCTACTCAATATTAGGTGAGTGGTCATAATGTTATGTGGATCAGTGTTAAATGCACTTTAACCACTTGCCTACCGGGCACTTTCACCCCCTTCCCATCCAGGCCAATTTTCAGCTTTCAGTGCTCTCACGCAATGACAATTGCGCGGTCATGCTACACTGTACCCATATGACATTCTTTTGGTGGTATTTGATCATCTCTGGGTTTTTTATTTTTTACAAAAAAAGACAGAAAATTTTGAAAATAAATAAAGTTTTCTCCTTCACTGATGTGCGCTGATGAGGCGGCACTGATAGGCTGAACTGATGAGGAGGCACTGATGAGCACTGAGAGCTGGCACTGCTGGGCAGCACCATCAGTGCCCACACTCAGTGCCCATAGTGCTGCCAGTCAGTGCTCATCAGTGCCTAGATGAGCAGGCACTGACTGGCAGCACTATGGGCACTGAGTGTGAGCACTGATGGTGGGGCACTGTGGGCACATTGTTTTTTTTTTTTTTAACCTCTGTAGTAATCAGGGCACTGGTGACCAGTGCCCTGATTACATTCCACTGTGTCCCCGACGGCTGATCGGCTCTCCTCCTTCCTCACACTGCAGTCTCTGTGTGCGGAAGGAGCGCTGGCGATGAGAGATGATCTCATATGTTTACATATGAGATCATCTCTCATTGCATGGGCCGATCACGTGGTAAATGGCCGCTATGATTAGCCATTTACCACGATCTGTGATTGACTGTGTCCAAGGGACACGGCCAACAAAGATTTTCCCCGATGCGCGCTCGCGGGGAGACTGTCTCTGTCTCTGAGAGGCCGTATAAAGACGGACTCCCGGAAATTCGAGTCCGCGCTGTAGCCGTACTTTGGCTATAGCGCGGATGGCAAGAAGTTAAAGACGTGCTAAGAATGAAGTGAGTGGTCATAATGTTATGGGTGATCGATGTAAATGCACTTTAAAGACGTGCTAGGAGTAGCAGTGCCTCACATTTTAGTGACATTTTATACAGTTCTGTTCATTGCAACGGGACTGTGATAAGGGGGTTTGTAGAGCAACACGCTGCACACCACAAAGTGCACTAGAGTGAACTGACTTCATAAAAAGCAAGGTAAATTGTCCTGTCTTTGCTCTGCCACTGTGATGGCGAAGGATGCCCAGTGAAGCGCAAACACAAATGAGCCCTTAAAGCCTACAGCTGGCAATAAATGGATCAAAATTCAGCCATTTCCACAGGGGGAAGGACAAACAAATTTTATTCATGTGTAGTCATTCCTGCTCGTCAGGCGTCAATTGTTGGATTGACTTCTGTGGAACGGAAATGTTGGAAAAAGTTTGTTGATCAGCAGTTGCTGCCACTGATCAGTGTATTCTGAGAGCGGACAGTCCCACTGACAATAGGGCTCACTTTATAACCTTAGGATGCATTCACACACATCTGTGTGCTAAAAAGATCTGATTTAGCATGCAGACTGGTGTCCATTGTATTCTGGCAGTGGAGAGAAGTGCCTTGCCTTTTAACAGGCACTGTTTTACCTTTTTTTTCTGTTTCCAACTTTATTAAATATCAAAGTGGTGTTCATTCACACATACAGTCAGGTCCATAAATATTGGGACATCAACACAATTCTAATCTTTTTGGCTCTATACACCACCACAATGGATTTAAAATGAAACAAACAAAATGTGCTTTAACTGCAGACTTTCAGCTTTAATTTGAGGGTATTTACATCCAAATCAGGTGAAAGGTGTAGGAATTACAACAGCTTGTATATGTGCCTCCCACTTTTTCTTGCAATAATTTTTATTGTGTTTACATAAGAACAGGTACAAACAATGAAATAAGGAGAAAAACAATAACATAGTCTATGTAACTGAAGGTGCCTCCCACTTCTTAAGGGACCAAAAGTAATGGGACAATTGGCTGCTCAGCTGTTCCATGGCCAGGTGTGTGTTATTCCCTCATTATCCCATTTACAAGGAGCAGATAAAAGGTCCAGAGTTAATTTCATGTGTGCTATTTGCATTTGGAATCTGTTGCTGTCAACTCTCAATATGAGATCCAAAGAGCTATCACGATCAGTGAAGCAAGCCATCAATAGGCTGAAAAAACAAAACAAACCCATCAGAGAGATAGCAAAAACATTAGGTGGCCAAATCAACTGTTTGGAACATCCTTAAAAAGAAAGAAGGCACCGGTGTGCTCAGCAACACCAAAAGACCCGGAAGACCACGGAAAACAACTGTGGTGGATGACCGAATAATTCTTTCCCTGGTGAAGAAAACACCCTTCACAACAGTTGGCCAGATCAAGAACACTCTCCAGGAGGTAGGTGTATGTGTGTCAAAGTCAACAATCAAGAGAAGACTTCACCAGAGTGAATACAGAGGGTTCACCACAAAATGTAAACCATTGGTGAGCCTCAAAAACAGAAAGGCTAGATTAGAGTTTGCCAAACAACATCTAAAAAAGCCTTCACAGTTCTGGAACAACATCCTATGGACATCCTATGGACAGATGAGACCAAGATCAACTTGTACCAGAGTGATGGGAAGAGAAGAGTATGGAGAAGGAAAGGAACTGCTCATGAGCCAAAGCATACCACCTCCTCAGTGAAGCATGGAGGTGGTAGTGTCATGGCGTGGGCATGTATGGCTGCCTAAGGAACTGGTTCTCTTGTATTTATTGATGATGTGACTGCTGACAAAAGCAGCAGGATGAATTCTGAAGTGTTTCGGGCAAATTTTTATCTGCTCATATTCAGCCAAATGCTTCAGAACTCATTGGACGGCGCTTCACAGTGCTGATGAACAATGACCCGAAGCATACTGCGATAGCAACCAAAGAGTTTTTTTAAGGGAAAGAAGTGGAATGTTATGCAATGGCCAAGTCAATCACCTGATCTGAATCCGATTGAGCATGCATTTCACTTGCTGAAGACAAAACCGAAGGGAAAATGCCCCAAGAACAAGCAGGAACTGAAGGCAGTTGGAGTAGAGGCCTGGCAGAGCATCACCAGGGATGAAACCCAGCGTCTGGTGATGTCTATGCGTTCCAGACTTCAGGCTGTAATTGACTCCAAAGGATTTGCAACCAAGTATTAAAAAATGAAAGTTGGTTTATGATTGTTAATCTGTCCCATTACTTTTGGTCCCTTTAAAAAGTGGGAGGCACATATACAAACTGTTGTAATTCCTACACTGTTCACCTGAGTTGGATGTAAATACCCTCAAATTAAAGCTGGAAGTCTGCAGTTAAAGCACATCTCGTTCGTTTCATTTCAAATCCATTGTGGTGGTGTACAGAGCCAAAAAGCTTAGAATTGTGTCAATGTCCCAATATTTATGGACCTGACTGTAGAACCAATCCTTGGTATGTGCAGTGAATGGTGTTCATTCGGGTGCAGAAAAACACATCACAATGTTTGAATAGACTTATACTGACCCTAAGCATGCGTTTTTACTGGTAACAGAGGCTGGATTTAAATGACACCAAAGCTTGGCATGAGTCACATTTATAGGTCTGTGGACACCTTATCTGTTATCATTTACAGTTTTCAATACTCTTGCCACCAACAGTTTCTACACTATAACAGATGATTATTTGAATATTTTATTTATTCATTTTATTTATAAAGTCCAATAATAAGGGTAGACTAAAATAAAGTCCTAAAAAAGTGATGCATCTTGTCGGTGAACATAATCCTATCCAAATGTGAAGAGGGTGAATCCCAACACCAAGTGAACAAATAAAATGGACGCTCACCAGATAGTGGGTCTGAATTGCCATATAGCAAGCAGACCTACTAAGCTTTACAAGATGATCCTGATTCCTCCTACGAATATACCATGGAAGTAGTTTATAGCTCATGCGACAGTAAGGAGAGGGATGGAAATCTCTCAATGCCAGGTAACATAAAAGCCAAAAAGAGGAGTGCACATAGCATAATATTGCTAAAAACTTTTAATGAAATAAAAGGAATTGCACTTACAAAATTCACATGGTAACAGGCAATATAGTAAATTGAGGTTCTACTGCGAGCTCCTGACGCGTATCGTCCGCATAGACATCATCAGAGGATATTGCTCGTTGTATAGGAGGCGAGCAATATCCTATTGTTATTTATTTACAGGTCCCAGGAAGGAAAGCAAGGTACGTCCAATACTGAACCTCAAAGCTTTGAACTGCTTGTGCGGTTACAGATGTTCCGAATAGAGTCCATTTGTACGGTAGTGGCATCCCTACATCAGGGGGATCTTCTGGCCACTATTGATATCAAGGACGCTTACCTTCATATTCCGATATGTCGGTCATCTGCGCCTCCTACGCTTGCTGTAGGCGAGGAGCATTATCAAGAGGTCTTGCTCGGCTCCTCGGGTCTTCACAAAGTGTTGGCATTGTTGCGCCAGCAGGGGATTGCGGTACTGCTCTGACGGACAAACGGGAGATTACTGTGTGGACTATGCAGGAGTTCGGTTGGAAATTCAATTTCCAGGTATTGGCTCTGGTTCCGTCCACCCAGTTGGACTATCTGGGTCTGCTCTGGACTCGGCCTTAGCTAGGGTGTTCCTCCCATGGGACAAGCTCCAAAATCTGCAGGATGAATTTGACTCATGTTGTCCAGCAGTCGGTCGTCTTTCGGGAATGCGGGTGCTGGGTCTGATGGTGTCTAACTTTGAGGCGGTTCCGTTTTTCACAGTTCCACACGAGACCTCTGCAAAAAGAGATTCTTGCCATGTGGGCCAAGAATCCACAGTCTCTAGACAATCTGATAATGTTTAGCCGGGGTACAAGAGGGTCTCAGATTCGGTGGCTTCGCTCTTTGGTGCTTCGACAGGGAAAATCTTCCTTCCCCCTGTACTGGATGGTGGTCACCACGGATGCCAGTCTGTCTGAGTAGGATGGCATTTTTGGAACAGATTGTGCTCAGGGGGTCTGGTCTCTGGAAGAATCCAGACTACCGATCAATATACTTGACATTTCCTCCAGAGGTGTTTCATCAGTTGTGTCCCCAGTGGGGAACTCCGGAAGTGGTACTGTTGGTCTCTCGTCTCAACAGAAAGGTGCTTAGGTTTGTGGCACAGTTTCGGGATCCTCTGGCCGACACTACAGGTGGCTCATTTGGGGCCGGTATCATCTGCTATACGTCTTTCCTCTTCTAGAACTTCTGTCAAGATTCCTGTGTAGGTTCAAGGCAGAAGGGATTATGGGCATCCTAGTGGCTCCAGCGCGGCCTCACCAGTCTTGGTATGCAGATCTAATATGGTTGGTTGGCGATGCTCCTTGGAGAAAATCTATTGGCCCATAGGCCAATCTTCCATCTTGCCTTACAGTCGCTGGCTTAATGGCTTGGCTGTCGGAAGCCTGGTGCAGAAGGATAGAGGGTTGTCTGAATCAGTGATTCCCCACGCCGTTGCAAGCTAGTAAATCTACTTCTAGGAAGATTTACCATCACGTTTGCGGGTGTGAATCTCTTGGGGTTCACCCCTGACCCTTTTCGGTGACTCAGTTTGACTTTCCTCCAATGAAGTGTTGAGCAGCGTTTGGCCTCGGGTACCAGCAAGGGCCAGGTTTGGCGTTTGCGGTTTTCTTTCAACGTCCTTTGGCTACCCATTCTTTGGTTCACACCTTTGTTCAGGGGGTTCGCCACTTGGCTCCCCCAGTGCGGTCTTCATTGCTCTCAAATGGGTGCTGTCGTTTCTTTAGTAACCACCGTTGGTATCTATTTGCGAGATTCCTCTGTGTACATTGTCCCAGAAGGTAGCCTTCTTGGTGGCTTTTTCTTCTGCGTGGTGGTTCACAGTGATGAAGTGGTGCTTCGTCCCTGCCAGTCGTTCCTTCCTAAGGTCATCTCTGGTTTCCATTTAAATTAAGACATTGTGTGGCCTTCCTTATGCCCTAACCCTCGGCACCCTAAAGAGATTGCCCAAACTACATCCAAAGAATGTAACACAATCAGGGTTACCTTGGCGGCGACTGAGTTGTTCCGAAAAACAGATTCCGTTAGTCCTTATGGATGGACCCTGTAAGGGGCTGGCTGTATCTGCTGCAACCATTTCCAGATGGATCAGGAAGACGGTGGTGCAGACCTAGTCCATTAAGGGTCAGGATCCTCCTTTCCCTGTTAAGGCGCATTCTACCGGGGCGCTTAGTGCCTTCCGTCATCAGGTGTCTATGGTGCAGGTTTACAAGGCAGCCACCTGGTCGTCCATACACACTTTCACAAAATTTTTTTAAGATGTGTTGGCATCTGCGGATGCTGCCTTTGGTCGCAAGCTTTTGCAGGCCGCTGTGGGGAGAGGATTAGTCCTCTGTGACGGTATATATATATTTTTTTTTGTCAGGTGAGCACCAGTTGTTTCCTGGTTGGCCATGTTTAGCCTTTAGGAAGTATGTTTACTGCGGTGGCGTTTCCACCCCTCATGTTGACACTGCTTTGGGATGTCCCAAGGGTCAAGAAGATATGAACCTGTGTCTGCATAATATAAAAGGTCCAGAGTTAATTTCATGTGTGCTATTTGCATTTGGAATCTGTTGCTGTCAACTCTCAATATGAGATCCAAAGAGCTATCACGATCAGTGAAGCAAGCCATCAATAGGCTGAAAAAACAAAACAAACCCATCAGAGAGATAGCAAAAACATTAGGTGGCCAAATCAACTGTTTGGAACATCCTTAAAAAGAAAGAAGGCACCGGTGTGCTCAGCAACACCAAAAGACCCGGAAGACCACGGAAAACAACTGTGGTGGATGACCGAATAATTCTTTCCCTGGTGAAGAAAACACCCTTCACAACAGTTGGCCAGATCAAGAACACTCTCCAGGAGGTAGGTGTATGTGTGTCAAAGTCAACAATCAAGAGAAGACTTCACCAGAGTGAATACAGAGGGTTCACCACAAAATGTAAACCATTGGTGAGCCTCAAAAACAGAAAGGCTAGATTAGAGTTTGCCAAACAACATCTAAAAAAGCCTTCACAGTTCTGGAACAACATCCTATGGACAGATGAGACCAAGATCAACTTGTACCAGAGTGATGGGAAGAGAAGAGTATGGAGAAGGAAAGGAACTGCTCATGAGCCAAAGCATACCACCTCCTCAGTGAAGCATGGAGGTGGTAGTGTCATGGCGTGGGCATGTATGGCTGCCTAAGGAACTGGTTCTCTTGTATTTATTGATGATGTGACTGCTGACAAAAGCAGCAGGATGAATTCTGAAGTGTTTCGGGCAAATTTTTATCTGCTCATATTCAGCCAAATGCTTCAGAACTCATTGGACGGCGCTTCACAGTGCTGATGAACAATGACCCGAAGCATACTGCGATAGCAACCAAAGAGTTTTTTTAAGGGAAAGAAGTGGAATGTTATGCAATGGCCAAGTCAATCACCTGATCTGAATCCGATTGAGCATGCATTTCACTTGCTGAAGACAAAACCGAAGGGAAAATGCCCCAAGAACAAGCAGGAACTGAAGGCAGTTGGAGTAGAGGCCTGGCAGAGCATCACCAGGGATGAAACCCAGCGTCTGGTGATGTCTATGCGTTCCAGACTTCAGGCTGTAATTGACTCCAAAGGATTTGCAACCAAGTATTAAAAAATGAAAGTTGGTTTATGATTGTTAATCTGTCCCATTACTTTTGGTCCCTTTAAAAAGTGGGAGGCACATATACAAACTGTTGTAATTCCTACACTGTTCACCTGAGTTGGATGTAAATACCCTCAAATTAAAGCTGGAAGTCTGCAGTTAAAGCACATCTCGTTCGTTTCATTTCAAATCCATTGTGGTGGTGTACAGAGCCAAAAAGCTTAGAATTGTGTCAATGTCCCAATATTTATGGACCTGACTGTAGAACCAATCCTTGGTATGTGCAGTGAATGGTGTTCATTCGGGTGCAGAAAAACACATCACAATGTTTGAATAGACTTATACTGACCCTAAGCATGCGTTTTTACTGGTAACAGAGGCTGGATTTAAATGACACCAAAGCTTGGCATGAGTCACATTTATAGGTCTGTGGACACCTTATCTGTTATCATTTACAGTTTTCAATACTCTTGCCACCAACAGTTTCTACACTATAACAGATGATTATTTGAATATTTTATTTATTCATTTTATTTATAAAGTCCAATAATAAGGGTAGACTAAAATAAAGTCCTAAAAAAGTGATGCATCTTGTCGGTGAACATAATCCTATCCAAATGTGAAGAGGGTGAATCCCAACACCAAGTGAACAAATAAAATGGACGCTCACCAGATAGTGGGTCTGAATTGCCATATAGCAAGCAGACCTACTAAGCTTTACAAGATGATCCTGATTCCTCCTACGAATATACCATGGAAGTAGTTTATAGCTCATGCGACAGTAAGGAGAGGGATGGAAATCTCTCAATGCCAGGTAACATAAAAGCCAAAAAGAGGAGTGCACATAGCATAATATTGCTAAAAACTTTTAATGAAATAAAAGGAATTGCACTTACAAAATTCACATGGTAACAGGCAATATAGTAAATTGAGGTTCTACTGCGAGCTCCTGACGCGTATCGTCCGCATAGACATCATCAGAGGATATTGCTCGTTGTATAGGAGGCGAGCAATATCCTATTGTTATTTATTTACAGGTCCCAGGAAGGAAAGCAAGGTACGTCCAATACTGAACCTCAAAGCTTTGAACTGCTTGTGCGGTTACAGATGTTCCGAATAGAGTCCATTTGTACGGTAGTGGCATCCCTACATCAGGGGGATCTTCTGGCCACTATTGATATCAAGGACGCTTACCTTCATATTCCGATATGTCGGTCATCTGCGCCTCCTACGCTTGCTGTAGGCGAGGAGCATTATCAAGAGATCTTGCTCGGCTCCTCGGGTCTTCACAAAGTGTTGGCATTGTTGCGCCAGCAGGGGATTGCGGTACTGCTCTGACGGACAAACGGGAGATTACTGTGTGGACTATGCAGGAGTTCGGTTGGAAATTCAATTTCCAGGTATTGGCTCTGGTTCCGTCCACCCAGTTGGACTATCTGGGTCTGCTCTGGACTCGGCCTTAGCTAGGGTGTTCCTCCCATGGGACAAGCTCCAAAATCTGCAGGATGAATTTGACTCATGTTGTCCAGCAGTCGGTCGTCTTTCGGGAATGCGGGTGCTGGGTCTGATGGTGTCTAACTTTGAGGCGGTTCCGTTTTTCACAGTTCCACACGAGACCTCTGCAAAAAGAGATTCTTGCCATGTGGGCCAAGAATCCACAGTCTCTAGACAATCTGATAATGTTTAGCCGGGGTACAAGAGGGTCTCAGATTCGGTGGCTTCGCTCTTTGGTGCTTCGACAGGGAAAATCTTCCTTCCCCCTGTACTGGATGGTGGTCACCACGGATGCCAGTCTGTCTGAGTAGGATGGCATTTTTGGAACAGATTGTGCTCAGGGGGTCTGGTCTCTGGAAGAATCCAGACTACCGATCAATATACTTGACATTTCCTCCAGAGGTGTTTCATCAGTTGTGTCCCCAGTGGGGAACTCCGGAAGTGGTACTGTTGGTCTCTCGTCTCAACAGAAAGGTGCTTAGGTTTGTGGCACAGTTTCGGGATCCTCTGGCCGACACTACAGGTGGCTCATTTGGGGCCGGTATCATCTGCTATACGTCTTTCCTCTTCTAGAACTTCTGTCAAGATTCCTGTGTAGGTTCAAGGCAGAAGGGATTATGGGCATCCTAGTGGCTCCAGCGCGGCCTCACCAGTCTTGGTATGCAGATCTAATATGGTTGGTTGGCGATGCTCCTTGGAGAAAATCTATTGGCCCATAGGCCAATCTTCCATCTTGCCTTACAGTCGCTGGCTTAATGGCTTGGCTGTCGGAAGCCTGGTGCAGAAGGATAGAGGGTTGTCTGAATCAGTGATTCCCCACGCCGTTGCAAGCTAGTAAATCTACTTCTAGGAAGATTTACCATCACGTTTGCGGGTGTGAATCTCTTGGGGTTCACCCCTGACCCTTTTCGGTGACTCAGTTTGACTTTCCTCCAATGAAGTGTTGAGCAGCGTTTGGCCTCGGGTACCAGCAAGGGCCAGGTTTGGCGTTTGCGGTTTTCTTTCAACGTCCTTTGGCTACCCATTCTTTGGTTCACACCTTTGTTCAGGGGGTTCGCCACTTGGCTCCCCCAGTGCGGTCTTCATTGCTCTCAAATGGGTGCTGTCGTTTCTTTAGTAACCACCGTTGGTATCTATTTGCGAGATTCCTCTGTGTACATTGTCCCAGAAGGTAGCCTTCTTGGTGGCTTTTTCTTCTGCGTGGTGGTTCACAGTGATGAAGTGGTGCTTCGTCCCTGCCAGTCGTTCCTTCCTAAGGTCATCTCTGGTTTCCATTTAAATTAAGACATTGTGTGGCCTTCCTTATGCCCTAACCCTCGGCACCCTAAAGAGATTGCCCAAACTACATCCAAAGAATGTAACACAATCAGGGTTACCTTGGCGGCGACTGAGTTGTTCCGAAAAACAGATTCCGTTAGTCCTTATGGATGGACCCTGTAAGGGGCTGGCTGTATCTGCTGCAACCATTTCCAGATGGATCAGGAAGACGGTGGTGCAGACCTAGTCCATTAAGGGTCAGGATCCTCCTTTCCCTGTTAAGGCGCATTCTACCGGGGCGCTTAGTGCCTTCCGTCATCAGGTGTCTATGGTGCAGGTTTACAAGGCAGCCACCTGGTCGTCCATACACACTTTCACAAAATTTTTTTAAGATGTGTTGGCATCTGCGGATGCTGCCTTTGGTCGCAAGCTTTTGCAGGCCGCTGTGGGGAGAGGATTAGTCCTCTGTGACGGTATATATATATTTTTTTTTGTCAGGTGAGCACCAGTTGTTTCCTGGTTGGCCATGTTTAGCCTTTAGGAAGTATGTTTACTGCGGTGGCGTTTCCACCCCTCATGTTGACACTGCTTTGGGATGTCCCAAGGGTCAAGAAGATATGAACCTGTGTCTGTCAACGGAACGAAAGAGAAAACTGGATTTTTGTCTTACTGTAAAATCCTTTTCTCTGATGTTCATTGACGGACAGCACTCAGCCCTCTATCGAGTTGGGTTTTATGTTCTTCTGACACGGCTGAATGCCCTATAGGCGTAGTTAAACTTTTTTTCACCTAGAGTTCTACTCCTGTAGGGGGCAGCATAAACCCAAGAGTCAAGAAGATATGGAGCTGTGTTCGTCAATGAACATCAGAGAAAAGGATTTTCTGGTAAGACAAAAATCCAGCTATTTTTTTTTAATCAGCTGTCATTACAATAACAGAACCTAGGCGGTAAAAGATTTGTTTGTAAATTACATCATATTTTGTGAAATCATACAAGCATTGTATGGTTTATGCATATTAAAAAGTGTAACTAAGGGTGAAAAAAAATAAATAAACTGGGATTTTTGACTTACTGTAAAATCCATTTCTCAGATGTTCATTGATGGACACAGCTCCCGATTCTTAACCATTGGGCTATACTGCCCCCTACAGGAGTAGGACACTAAGCAGGAAAAAGCTTGACTACGTCTATGGGCAGTCCCAGGGGGTATACACCTACTCTCAAGTCGGACACCCTGAAGAAAGGCAGGCACCAGGGAGTATGAGGCAAACATTTGTTGGAAAAAGACCACCAAAGTCGATACCTGCCCCTTGATGGTACTCAAGGCCAATTACTGTTCAACCCCCCCCCCCCCCCCCCCCCGTTAAAAGGAATGTTAAGATCCGATCCATTGAGAAGGAGCAAGAATAAACCCCCAAGAGACTCGCACCACGCAATGGACATCTTCCACATACAAAGATAGATCTTCCCAGAAGTAAATGCCCTAGCCTTCAAAAGCGTAGGAATCACCAACTCGGACAAACCTCCATCTTTCAGCACCTGGCGTTAAAACAGCCAAGCCGCCGAAGCCAGGGACTGTAAAGCAGAATAGAAGAAGATCGGTACTTTGGACAACAGATCCTCCCCAAGAGGGAGCATCAGCAACCAGCTGTACCAAGACCGGCTAGGTCAGTCTGGACAGAATCCCTTCTGCGCAGGATTCGTGGCAGAAATTTGAAAGGGCTGGAACTAATCAGTCACTCCACCCTAAAAAGCCGGCTACCTACCGAGCCGCCAGGACACTACTTGTGCCCCCTTGGTGATTGACATAGACCACAGCTGTGGAATAGTCCAAATGAATTCGTACCAGACACCCCTGAAGATGAATTGTCCAATGAGCCAGACAAAGGCCCGTCGCTTGGAATTCCAGAACATTAAATCGGCAGTCTGGACTCTCTGCCAGAGTCCAGACCCCCCTCCGAGCACATCGGTGCTGAGGATGCCTCCCCACCCAGACAGGCTGGCATCGGTGGTGACAACCGTCCAAAACCGGGAGAGAAAAGATTTCCCCTTTCGAAGTGCCAGAGAATGAAGCCACCTCTAGAGACCGTGGATCCTTGTTCCATTTCACCAGAATCTCTTTAGCAGAGATTTTGTGTGGAACTGTGCAAACAGACCGCCTGGATGGTGGACACCATCTGGCCCAGCAAAAGCATGCAAGCCTGGAGGGATGACAGTCTGCTGAATTGCCTCCTGCAATGTCTGGAGTTTTTCCAGAGGAAGAAACACTCTGGCTCAGTCCAGAGTCAGACTGATATAGTCCAGTTTTTATGGATAGAACCAAAGCAGACTCCTGAAGGTTCAGAATCAAACCAAACTCCCTCAGAGTTTGCAGAGCAATCTCCAGTTGTCCATCAGAGCAGTAGGAGACTCTGCTCGCAGAAGATACCAGGTACCCCAGTGCTGACTCAAACAATGCCGACATCGGGGCCAACACTTTTTTGTGAAGACCCAATGAGCAGAGGTGAGACCAAAAGGTCCATGCCACAAACAGATAATGCTCCTTGCCCATGGCAAAGTGGAGGAAGCGTTCGTGAACGGCACATATTAAAATGTGCAGGTAGGCGTCCTTGATGTCGATAGAATTGAGAAGAAATCCCCCTGTAGGGACGTCACTACCGTGTGAATGGACTCCACGCAAAACTTCTGTACTCACACCAGCAGTTTAACGCCTTGAGTTCCAGAATTGGACGTACCTTGCCTTCCTTTAGTGCGGTGCGAATTGAGCCATACATTATTTTTGTCTGCACTAGAATCGGATCGCATGGGTCTGAACAGGACAGTTCGCACTGTTCTGCAAACTGATTTAGCGGTGTCAACTTTATATTGACACCCACAGCAGTTAGAGCGCAGTGTGAACTGCCTGCAATTCTGATACTGTGGGGAAACCCCCACAGGAATCATTGTGGTTCCCGCACCGCATCAGTGTGAACCTAGCCTAAAAGGTCTGCCAACTGACAGACAAAAAACTGACAGACAAAAAAAAAAAAAAAAAATCGCAGAATGGGGTATGGTGTAACTCCACATAATATCCAAGCTTCTGCTCAGAAGGCTGACATGTGCATGTTTTCTGAACATTTCTATACCATTTACAGTGACCATGCTTATTTTTACAGAACTTGATGCGCCAACAGTCCAGAAATTACAAATGGAAAATTATTTTTTAATGAAACAAGCAAAATGGACAGCAAAAGATGGTTACTTAAATAATTCCCACATTTTACAAAGGTCAATGTACAGCATTCAATGCACTCTGAACAAGTCAGTCCAGGCAGTATAAAATAAACTCTGTTAGATTTTTACAAACTCCATGGCTTAAAAAGTGGAAGATTTGGGTGAGGGGGGAGGGATTTCTCTACAAATGTCACCTTTTCCTAAAATAAAGATTTGTTAGAGTTTAAGTTTGTGGGCAGACAGTTCATGGTTTTTCTTTGGTTTCTTATGTGCAGACTTGGCACCTTTGATCTGCGATCTGACTTGATCTTGCAACTGAGAAAAGAATGCTTGTGATGACTTCAGTACTTTATCCTTTCCTTCATCCTGTAACAAAACACAAAGTTACACTATTAAAATACCCAAAACAAGATAAGGAGTAGAGATGAACAAATTCATTGTGATAATAATCTCCCTGTAACAAAGGGTAAAACTGCTTCTGTCATAGAAGACATTTGGAGTTGATTTACTAAAACTGAAAAGTGCAAAAATCTGATGCAGCGGTGCATGGTAGCCAATCCGCTTCTAACTTCAGCTCGTTCAATTAAACTCCAGCACAAAAAAAAAAAAAACCTGGAAGCTAATTGGTTTCTGTGCAGAGCTGCACCAGATTTTGCACTCTCCAGTTTTAGCAAATCAACTGCATTGGGTGCTGTGACAGAGTGGTTTCCATTTTCCCTCAATTTGATGCCCACACATGAAATGGGAGGTCACATTTCATTGAGACAGGAAGAGGCAGACGGCATTAAAAACCCTTCCCAATTCTACTTAACATATATTTTAATCTGTGTGTCCTTAGGAAAGATTTCAGTAATTTAAGGGGAAATCTTCCCAACGGGAGTTACAAACAGCTGATTAAAACCTGACACAGGCTTTACCCCTTCCATGCACTTTCCAAAGCAAAGCATTAAGGTTGCAGTTGTGCTTGGTTGGAATGGAGTATAAGAACCATATACAATTGATACACAAGGCATTTTGTAATCTATTGTTATTTAAAGGATAAATTCACCTTTCAAAAAAAATAAAAGCTCATCTTTTTGCAGGTAAAAAAAAAGAAATATGAATTTATTTGTTAGGAGCCTGTACAGCATTGCATCTGCAGTCAGCAGATCATGGGTGCAATCTCGGGCTCCTGCAGACTGTCTGTGTAGCTGTCTGCTCCTACGAGCAGGCACTTACTAGATGACAGGAATCATCAATGAACTATCTAAAATGCTCATCAGTAGTTCATTGGAACTACAAGCCATCAGCCACAAAAGGCTGTTCGTACTTGGAGATCTCCCACCCATAGAAATCTGTAAATAAATTACGCGGGGGGGGGCCCTGCACAGCAGCGTACTTTTTAAATTGTGACAGCGGGTACAGGGAGAAGATCCCTAAGGGGGAGACGCTGTGGGTGGAATATGTAAAATTTTCCCCATAGGTGAATTTACAACATTGTGGTTTTCTAAAACTACACACCATACGTGCAGAAAAACTGATCAAACTGAAAAACCACATATTAAATATTTTAGTCTTGTTCACACCATGTGCACAAACATTTTTTTTTTATATGTAGGTCTCTGCAAGGACACAAAGACAACTATTGTTTTCTATGTACCCTGGTCACACTATGCTACTGCTGTCACGTGACTTTTTGCTGCGCAGGAATCTGCTACATAAATCCTATGCAGGGGCACAAAGAAAACAATTGTTCTCCATGCACCCTGTTTACACTGTTCAATGTGGATGTCGTGAGGTTTTTTTTCTGCCCAGAAAACCGGATACCCGTTGCAGATATTTGCAAAGAAAAAATCTGCACATGATCAGTGTTGGGGGTGTGAACAGGGCACCAATTGCTTTCTTTGTGCTCTTGCAGAAAAACTCAGGTCTCTGTATATGGGGTGAACAAGGCCTAAATGTTGTTTCTTTGTAATCTAACAACCTGGAGACATTCCCCCGCCAGACACGTCACTTTAAGCTCATGAGATTGCCTCATTGGATGATGTGACCATAGCAAGAAGACCCTCCCATTCAACACAAAGGAAGAAGTGGATACAGCAAATGAGTGGAATCCATGTCCGTGTTTTAATACAAATGATAGCAAAGAAGGACTTTGTGATTCAATTTGTTAAATGCATGTTAATGTATAAAAGGGACCAAAGACAGCTGTTTTTTTTCTACAGAGTGGAGATACAATTTACAAGCATATAGTTTATATTGAAATAGAAATAAGCAGGACAGGTCCTCTGATGTGAAATCTGGGGTCAAAAAGACCTCAGATATCGCATTTATACTAAAAAGCAAGAAAAAAAAAAAAAAAGTTATTTTTTTTTCCATCATGAAAAAAAATGGGACCTTTAAGGCCATCAGGAGAAATCGAGGTATGACCGCTGGGACCACTTTTATGTGAAAGAGGACCACCCACCCTGTAAGAATAAAATACCGGGTTTTGGCGCCTATCTGCTGCCATAACCCCAGTACTAACGTCAAAGTACTGATGTAAAACTGCGGCAAGTGGTTAAATATGGTAAGACGTCAGATTTCCTCTCGAATCTCCAGGTAGTTAAAAGATAAAAAGACAGACAATTAACACAGGATTCAAGTTTTTTACTCAAATATGAAGGCCTGTCCTCAGACAAAGGCACTAATCTTTCTTATGAGCAGC
Organism: Pelophylax lessonae; assembly: GCF_965119305.1. NCBI lineage: Eukaryota > Metazoa > Chordata > Amphibia > Anura > Ranidae > Pelophylax > Pelophylax lessonae. The sequence goes on from NC_138771.1 coordinate 111,385,418, forward strand.
AGACTGACTGCCAAAAGGTGCAGCACCAGCCATTTGTACTTGTGTGTATGCACCCCCCTCCCCCCCAAATCTATGGTTGTCCCTAGAAGCTTGCTCCTATGTCGCAGGTGCACATTAGTTGTGGAGTGGGGTCCACCCTATCTATGTATGCTCTGGTAGGTTTAAATGTATACACACTACTTTAAATGGTTCCTGCAATTTGCTTACAACATATTTTGCAGCGGATATATTAGAACCATTCCTGTGGTATTTGGCTCCCATGTATTCTGTATTTGTATTTATAAAGCTGCTGTTCTTCTCTAGATATGTTTCCCTCCTTTGGACTCCTGAGGAAGCAGCTTTGCCACAAAACATGTTAAGGATGAACTTCACCTGGGGTCGTGCCCTCATAAGATATACTTTTTGAAGCTGCAAGGAGTGCTCTTAACAAGAGCTTTTGGTAGATCTGTATAGGGGCACTGCCCCAGAATGTCAGGGAAGCATTCCCTTAAATATGTATACACAGGTTTGTCTTGAATGTAACCAATTAACTTTTGAATAACCTTTGCAATAAATATTGAGGTCTTTTACGATATTGGTTTCATGCGTTCATGGGGCAGTCCTGATTGTTCTCCCCTCTTTTGTGCATGAATATATGGGATGTGGTGACCCTGTTTTATTATCTACCTTTGGGCACTCGCTTTGAAATTGGGCATCTTTGATATGCTGGGAATGTTTTTATTATTCTCATGCTGTCAGATACAAATAGGCCATATGAGGCAACCTTTCACTCAACAATGACAACATTGTGAATTGATAAGAACAGGTATGATACCTTCTTGTTTGAAAACCTGGTATGAGCTGAATTGCCCATTTAGAGGTTAAAAGCAGTGAAATAGCCAATAACTGGTGGAAAAAGACAATTACCTTCAGCACAGTGGCCTTTCCGTCTTTGGCAAGCTTCTTGATGTTGGCTTCTGCTGCTTGTTTTGTTGGTTGCTTCCCCTTCTCCGCTCTCTGTTTCTCTGCTAGCTTCTGACGTTTCTCTTTTTCCTTAATTTTAAACTTTTTCATGATCTTCTTTTTCCGTCTCTCACGTCTCTTATCTGTGGCGGTCTTCTCAGCATTTGTTTTTAGGTCTCCAGCTTTGTTCTTCTCCTATAAAATATGAACCATTCAGATTGAGCACTGGCATTTTTCCATCACTGTGTCCCACATGATGTGGTTATGTGTATAAATTTATAGATCTAGTACATTTCTTCTACTTACTTTGACTTCTTCCGGAGCCAGGAGAGCTGCTTCGCTCACTCCCACTGGTGCCACCTCTTCCATAGTGATTGCAGGGAGATTTGATACCACCTTCATTTCTGGAACAGGCTGCATGACAAAAGAGTTGGTTACGGATAATCATTTTTTAGTTTGCTAATCAGCCAGTAAATTAATTTCCTAACTAACCAGGCTCATTTTTTGACAAGCTTGGCTACCTGTAGATCAATGTTGAACAGATGCTGCATAACAATAGTGCATACATTGCTCAAGTTTACATGTGACTATGCAAGAATTAAGATCATCAGATGGGGCTGCAGAATTTCATACATCAGGATGAATATGTATTTCTACAGTGCCTTTTTAGTGTATGTGTACTCAAATAGTTTTGCATTATATCACAGGAAGACTAAAGTGACACGTTTTCCTTCCTTTGTGTCTAAATGTGTTAATTTTTTAATCCTTTTATATACAAGATCCATTAACTACATCTAAACATCAGTTCACCTAAAGGCCCCTTACACACGGGGCAGGCTCGGTTGGAGTCCGCCTGCTCAGCAGGGAATCTGTATGCTGATCCCTGGAGGACACAGCCTGCTCTCCCCTATGGGCGGTCAGATGTAAACAGACTGCCTATCTGTTAACACCCAACTGCCATCTGATCCACCAGACAGATGAGGGAAGGCAAGATTGGATGTCCACGGGTGTCTATAGTCACATGTCTGTTGACATCCGCTGCTCCATAGAAGAGAGACTGGAGGGTCCGATACAGCCTGCCTGAAAAACTGACATGGGCACCGGTCCGCTCTGCCCATTTGAAATGTGCCCAACTCTAAAACATTCCATAGCATATTTATCAGCCCAAAATGAACAGGACTCCTCACTCTTTTGAGTCAACTTAACCACTTGCCAACTGCCGCACGACTATTTACGTCGGCAGTCAGCCCCTCACAGGCAGAGTGACGTAGATCTACATCGCTAGCCTGTGAGGGTCTAGGGAGCGAGCGCATGGACCCCCCCCCCCCTGCGCGTGTGACCGGCGGACCCGATGTCCGCCGGTCACACGGCGATCGTCGGTGCAGAGGGAGAAAGGCAGGCGGCTGATGTAAACAAGCCGCCTGTCATTCTCCCCTGTGTAGAAACAGTGATCATACGGTTCTACTATGTAGGACCGTTGATCACTGTTCCTACACCTCAAGCCACAGCCAATCACAGTTAGAATCACGCCCCTAGGGACACACACCACCCCCTCCCTCTCAAAAAAAGTTAACCCCTTCACTGCCAGAGTAATTTTACAGTAACAGTGCATATGTATAGCACTGATTACTGTAGAAATGTCACTGGTAACCCCAAAAGTGTCAAAAATGTCAGTCAAGGGTCCGATCTGTCCGCCGCAATGTCGCAGTACCGCAAAAAAAAAAAAAAAGACAAAAATCTTTCCCTTTGTTAGTAGACACGATAACTTTTGCGCAAATCAATCAAAATACGCTTTTTGCGATTTTTTTTTTACCAAACATATGTAGCATAAAACAAATTGGCCGAAAATGTTAATAAATTTAGATTTTTACATTTTTTTTTTGGGGATTTCATATAAAAAAAAATGTGAAAAATATTAAGTGGTTAAACAGCTATTTTGCAGAAGTGAAGGTGGTGATAAGATAATGTATCTACTTAGATATCTGCCGGAAATCTAAGGATCAACTCCAATCTCCAGATATGCATAACTAAGTTTCCCAAGTTTCAGGCCCAAGGAAAACGTGGGCTGATACAGACAGGTACCTCAATCAGCAAAAAAACTGCTCTTCTCCTCTTCTCTTCATTATTCATCAAAATCATACAAGAAAAGGATTTCTAGATCCAAACTAAAGGGGTTACCCTAGCAATATCATATTTAAAGGGAACAACAAATATTTGCGCTATTGTTGTTGACTTGTTTTTTTTTTTTTTTTTTTTAAAGATGCAGGTTTCTTAATGTTTTATGCTTGCTTCACTAATTAGCAATTGACATAGGAGTATGCAGGGCAGGTGTGCTGGCACTTCATTTGCTGTGATATGCTCAGCAACTAAACACATCGCAATGTGTTCAGCATATGTATTATATTTACAATCAAATTCAGTCAGCAACAAGACAGAAAAAAGACAAAAAATACTGGTAAAATACAAAAAGTATTACTGGTTTTGGTGTGAAATGGAAATTTGACAAGGCATCTAGCTTCAGGAACAGGCTGTCCATCGATTTCTGTATCTCTACATGCTTTGGATCTTCTTCATCTTCCACTTTTTTCTAAAGAAAAAAAAGAAAAATGTTCAGACAACTGAAACCTATAGCAGACTGCTTAATGAGACAGTACAATACAGATTAAGGTGAGAAAGGACTAAAGGAATTTAAATGCAAATCTTTTTTACATCCCACAAAGCTAAATTCACATCCAGACCCGCTATGTATATGCAACTATAGCCCAATATCAGAGAGATATTTATTCAAAAAACTGAATTCAGCTATTTCATCATCAGTGCTGTAACAGACTGTTAACATATACTACTTATACATTTAAAACAGCATAAATTAGATAAGTATATCAACACCTTTTACATTAAAGAGGAACTTCACCCCCAACCCCCCCATTCATTTTTATTTTCCCTGCTTACCTGATGCTGGAGTCCTCACAATTCAGATACCCAACCAACAGAACCAGCGTTGTCCTGCTGAGATTTCCTTCTCTGCAGCCACCACTCAAGGCCCACGCCGCAATGTTCTTTTGTGATTGCTGGCTCTTCAGGGTTCAGGAGCCACCTACCAATGATGCCCTGCTAGGGGTCTGTACCCCTCCTAGTTTCATTAATAGAATGACTGTAGTGCTCCTGGTACCTCCTGAGATATGCACGTCACATATTTCAGGAGGAATTGGGGGACCGCACATCACCTGCCTAGGCGAGGAGGGAGGATGGGGGGGGGGGTTGGTCGGCTGATCCTTTACCAGGAATGTGTGTTTAGCTAGGGGATGGGGAGGTGGAAACTGATTTTAAAATTTTCAAGGGTGAACATCAGCTTATGGCTTTAGAACTGAAAATTCTTACCTGGTTAAGTTTTAGGTACTCCTGTTCATAAATCTCTGCTAGACTCAGTTTACTCTTATCGTGATCCAGAGTAAGTCGCTTCTTGTACTCAAAGGCATCTTCCTTTGGCTTTTCCTTGCGGACCACATCATCCCACACCTTGGAAATGAAGAGAATAAAAGCTTAGGATAAATAGCATACAAAAAAAAACCTTCAGTATGCTGCTACCCCCTAATACTTACCTGAGCCCGATCCAGCGATGTGCACAAGAATAGCTGCTCTCCTGGGTCTCTCCCTCCTCTTTGGCTGAGACACAGCAGCGGGAGCCATTTGCTCCCGCTGCTGCTGTCAATCACAGCCAGTGAGGAGGGAGCTGGGGCAGAGCCAAGCTGTGCTCGGTGTCTTATGGACACACAGAGGCAGTTCGGGAGCAAGCAAGCAGTTTGCACTGGGGGGCATGAGCCAGGAAAGCCAAGGGTGGATCCGAGGAGGATGGGGGCTGTTCAGTGCAAGGAGCTGAATCTTTAGTATTCTTTTAACAACACTGGATATACTTTCAATTTAATAAAACTTCTGGATTTCCAACCTTGTTTATGTCTCAAAGTGAAAATGTAGCAGTAGAGAGTAACCATGCTATACTATGAGACACATTTCCTACCACAGCTCCATCTGCTGGTGAAAAGTAAATCTAATACCCTAAAACATCATAAAATAGTTCTGAATGAAATAGCGTATACAATCCAATTTAAGTGGAAAAAAAATAAACTGTCTTCTACAGCACAGAAAACATGTGAACGCTTCAAAAAATATATTTAAAAGATATATATGGTTAGCTTTAAAATGCAGAGCATTCTCTGACCCGACAAGGTGGAGATGTGGGTCATCACAATCTCTATTGAAGAAAGAAGAGTATTCAGCACATCCAAGGATAAAAGCAATTCCTTTATTTGATGTCCATTAAAAGTTACATGGCGACATACACGTAGCCCACCACCGGTCATTAAGAAGCGTTTCACACTCCTGTGCTTACTCATTACTGAATTGAACCTTTGAGCGGTGTGTACCAAAAACACTTTTCTATCACAATCTCTGCTTGTCCAATCGGAGAACACTTTGCATTCATTGAGAAAATACAAAGTGTTCTCTGAATGGAGCCAGTGCCAAACGAACAATCCCATATGTTCACTAAGCAGCTGTATGGTGTGGAACCCAGAAGGTAGCAGCAATCACTGTGGTAGCGGTGTCTACAATGATTTCCAGCATCCTCAGGGATTGGCCAGGTATGACGCATAGAAACTTACATTTGTCTGAACTGAACCACTGTAACTATAGAAAAAAACATCTATACCTAAGCTTCAGCTTTAAAAGGATGATATAGGGCTGTGAACTCATACCGACAATACTCAGAAGAGCACACTGGTAAATCATTTATGTTAAATATATTTTACGTTTTTTTGTAAATCGTAATTCGATTTAAAAGTTGTTTCAGTCTTTGACACATAGTAGACATATTTTCCTCAGAGAACAAACGAAATGCCAAAAAGACCAATTCGTGAAATAAAGTTAAAAAAAAAAAAAAGCACTGACCTGGTCTTTTATTCTCTGTTTGATAATATCCTCAAGTTGTAGTGTGGTTTCCTCTGTGATTGCTGGTGCTGTAAAGAAGTGTGGAAAAAATAATAAGGATGCATATGACAGACACCTAAACCAACATTACAAAGGAGACAAGATTTACACCCAAAAAAACATGTCTAATGTGACAGGAAGAAGCTTAATTGAAACACTTAGGTGGGGCTTTCTCATGTATTGTAGGTTTGATTACTTTATACGCATAGGAATGCATAGAAGATCCCAAGAGTCATTTAAAGATATCTTCTTCATAAAGAAAAAAATTACAATGACGACGAATGATTAGGGAAATAGATCAACAAATGTTTAGTGATGATGATCAATCAGAGTCATTTAAAACACATGGACCTAAAAGACTCACCAGCAGTAAATGGACGAGTTCATCTTTTTAAAAAATAAAATGCACATCATTTCGGAGGCAACAAAATGTGCATTTTTCTTTTTTCACTAGGAGCGTAGAAAGCCTTGTACCTGTGATCAGCAGATTGCGGACGCCAAGCCGGATACAAACTCACAGGAAGAGACAAGCCTAGTCTGCCATACACACACCTATATGTCTCTCGCACACTATATATATATATATATATATATATATATGTATATATATATATATATATATATATATATATATATATATATATATATATATATATATACACATATATATATATACACATATATATATATATACACACACATACACATACATACACACACACATATATATTATATATATATATATATATACATACACACACACACTATATTGTCAAAAGTATTGGGAAGACTGTCCACAAGCTTTAAGAGCATGTCTATGGGAACGCTTGACTATTTTTCCAGAAGCATCTTTGTGAGGTCAGGCACTTATGTGGATGACAAGGCCCGGCTCGCAGTCTCTGCTCCATTTCATCCCAAGGTGGTCTATCGGGTTGAGGTCAGGCCAGTCAAGTTTCTCCACCCTAAACTCACTCATTCATGCCTTTATGGACCTTGCTTTCTGCACTGGTACGCAATCATGTTGGAACAGGAAGGGGCCATCCCCAAACTGAAGGAGGTGCCTGAAGAGATGCCCTTAAGAGTTCCCTTCATTGGAACTAAGGGGCCAAGCCCAACTCCTGAAAAACAACCCCACACCATAATCCTCCCTCCACCAAATGATTTGGGTCAGTGCACAAAGCAAGGTCCATAAAGACATGGAAGAGCGAGTTTGGGGTGGAGGAACTTGACTGGCCTGCACAGAGTCCTGACCTCAACCCGATAGACCACCTTGGGATGAAATGAAGCAGAGACTGCGAGCCAGGCCTTCTCCCCAACATTAGTGTCTGACTTTACAAATGCACTTCTGGAAGAATGGTCAAACATTCCCATAGACACACTCCTAAACCTTGTGGGCAGCCTTCCCAGAAGAGTTGAAGTTGTTAAAGCTGCAAAGGGTGGACCAACTCAATATTGAACTCTACAGACTAAAGGGCCATACACACTAAGATTTTCTGAAGACTTTTTCCTTCAGATTTACCTTTTCTATGTGGTGCAAGGGCCTGCCAGATTGCATACAAATTGAAAGTGTTCAGGTTTGACCTCCTATTATATGGTTTTGGTAAGTCTGAAGGAAAAAGAAGTCTTCAGAAAATCTTATAGTGTGTATGGCCCAATAGACTGGGATGCCATTAAAGTTCATGTAAAAGGTAGGCAATATAGTGTGTGTGTATTTATATATAATATAATATATATATATATATATATATATATATATATACACACACACACACACACACACACACACATACATATATATACACATACACACACACACACATTTTTAACCACTTACATTTCACCCAAATGCACACTATTATGATCTTTTAATAAACAAAAAATAAATGAACTGCAAGAAACAAAAATCTACCCGTTCTGGAGGCATGGTCAAAGACCAAGGACTCGGACATCAAACTGTTCTCTGGCCTCTTCTGTGCGGTCACCTCCCCACTCAGCTGCCAGGATTTCTCCTCAAGCATTTGTTTCTGGAGTGTCTGAATCTTCTCACTCATCTGTGAAGCAATAATAATAATATAATAATTACATGTCTATATAATGGTAACCAGTGAATTTTTATTTTACATCTTGGTTTAACTGCCTGTTTATCGGATTCCATTCAAAGAAGTAGATGGTTTTTATACACTTTTGTGTTTAACAAGTATGCCTTGTAAGAAAATGCATGTTAATCTGAAATCACACAAACAAAAAACCAAGGCTGTCTACAACCCTCTAAAGGCCCATTCACACCTTTGCGTTTTGGCGTCATTTTGCCTGGTGTATTCCACTGAAATCCATGAAAACACAGAAAATTTCAAGCCAAAGTTTGTCGATGTACAATGCCACGTGTTTTAACGCAGGTTGCAATATACTTCAGATTGAACATTCTTTCACAAGAGATCTTTTGAAAAAGGCACGTATGCCGAAACATGTTAAGAGGACTCAGTCAGCACAGCTGTTTTATACTCTACACGTCTTTCTGTCATGGATGTTTGTAAGTGTATCAGCCGTTTTTAGAAATAAATTGTTTTAGCAATATTACGCTATATGTCCCCCATTTTTCTTTTTGATACACCACCCATTGTGGAAGTGGATTCCGTGACTGATTTCATCTGCCGGGGATCTGCACGTTGTCCATCATGGTCGGTGAATCCTGTGGGGACACTCCATCACTTCTTTCAAGTTCGTTTGATTCCTATGCTATAAGGCATTTGGGGTCTTATTCATTTGGTGAGCGCAATCTTTTTTATACCTTCACTGGTGTAGGGATTAGCTGCACAATTCGTTTTTACACTTATTTTTAGCAATATTACGCTATGTGCTCCCCCTTTTTTCTTTTGATATACCATCCCCTGTGGAAGTGGAGTCTCCGTTTGATTCTTGCCATCGGTGAGCTGCACGTTGCCCATCGTGGACGGTGAATCCTGTGGGGACACTACATCATTTCCTTCAAGCCTGTTTGACCTCTTTGCCATAAGGTATTTGGGGTCCTATTCATTTGGGGAGCGCAATCTATTTCTTACCGTCATTGGTGTAGGGATTTGCTGCACAACTTGGTCACATCATTTGTTACCATCTTTCATGATTGGATTTTCTTCATCATCATTTATGCACCCAAAAGTTCGTTTAAATTGGACTTTTTATGTTGTCGAAAGAAAACAAGTGAGGGTGCACTTTCAGCAATTCACTCCATGAAATGTACGATTTCCACGTGCGATAATAGATCTTTCGAGAACTCTACTTCCTAGCCTTCAAGAAAGTGAGGATTACAGACTCAGAGAGACCCCTATCTCTCGACACCCGACTTTCAACGGCCATGCCGGTAAAGCCAGAGACTAAAGCAGGATGGAAGATCGGACCTTGAAACAGATCTTCCCAGAGAGGAAGCCTCCAAGGTGGCCAATCTTATGAGGTCTGCGTACAAAGACTGACGAGGCCAGTCTGGAGCCATCAGAATGACCAGAATGTTTTCCACCTTTATCCTGCACAGAAGACGCGGCAGAAGCTTCAACGGAGGAAATGCATAAATCAGCCACTGACCCCGAGGAGCCACCAGGGCGTCTGTGGCTTTGGTCAGAGGATCTCGAGACATGGCTACGAATCTCTGCACCTTCTTGTTGAGGCGGGAGGAAAACAGATCGACCTCGGGGGTCCCCCACCGAATACACAGTAGGTGAAACACCTCCAGGTATAGGGACCACTCCCGTTGATCCAACACCTGACAACTCAGGTAATCCGCCTGCCAGTTTTCCACACCTGGGATGTGTACAGCAGAGAGGGCTGGAACAAATCTTTCTGCCCAAGTCAGAATCCCAGCTACCTCCTTGGCCGCAAGGACACTCTTGGTACCCCCATGGCGATTGATGTAAGCCACAGCCATGGCGTTGTCTGATTGAACCCGAACCGGTCAATAGCGTAGGTGAGTCGTCCAATGACTCAGACAAAGCTTGTCTGAGGGGAGGAAAACCCTCGCCAAGGCTGAATCCAGATTCAGGCCTAGGCTCTCCAGCCTCAGGACCGGAGTCAATGCGGATTTTTTGAAAATTATGTTCCAACTGAACTCTTGTAGAGTTCGGACAGTGACCTCCAGATTCTCCAACAGAACCGATAGAGAGACCGCTCTCAACAGAAGATTGTCCAGGTATCCCAGTACTGCAATCCCCTTCCGGCACAGCAATGCCAACACCGGAGCCAGAACTTTGGTAAACACCCTGGGAGCAGAGGTGAGGCCAAAGAGTAACGCCACAAATTGATAATGCTGCTCCGCTACCGTAAAGCAAAGAAACCGCTGGTGTCCAGCGTAGATGGGGATGTCCACTACCATACGGATGAACTTCATCCGAAACCTCTGTACCGGCACAAAGCGGTTCAGGGCTTTGAGATCTAGGATGGGGTGCACCTTGCCTTCTTTTCTGGGCACGGTGAACAGGTTTGAATAAAACCCCTGAAAGCATTCTGAAGCTGGAATCGGATCAATTACACTTTGTGACAGCAAGTTGTGTCCAGAGAGGCTTCAAATAGCTTCTCACCCCGTAAAATGAGATCAGCAACAGCTTTTTTAGAAGTCTGGTTAGCCGACCAGCATTTCAGCCATATCAGGCATCCAATAGCAACCCCCACTGCTGACGTCCTGGACACCAATAAGGCCAAGTCCAGGGACGTATCACAAATGAACACCAGGTCTTGGAACAACTGGTCTAACAGTTCCAGAAGCTGGAACAAACCCTGTTTGCAGAAGTCTCGGCAGAAGTTTGACAGGGGGAAAGGCATATATCAGACAGTACTGCCCCCAAGGAGCCACCAGTGCTTCTGCGGCGTCGGGTAGAGGATCCTGACCGAATCAATAAGACCGAAATTCAATCTTCTAGCCAGACCGAATCAGCTTGTGAACCCGTCTGTCTTGAATCAGAGAGGTCCACGAGTCCGGACAAAAGACGAAGACATCCCCCCACCCCAGATACGTGTGAGGGTGCCCCTTTAGGCAGAAAAGGACTTGTCTGCAGGTCTGGAAGGACCTGCTCCTGGCTTACCAGGCCCGGGCCTCTTAGAACCTCCAGAGACGTTCCAAGCAGATTTGGATCCTTTTTCTGGGACACCAAGGCAAATGGTGAACACCCGCCTAAGGACTGAACTGGCCACAGTAAACATGTGCCAGACCAAGGTCTCCGCCTTCCTATCAAAAGGGTCTTTAAAGGTTGGCGACTCCTCCACGGGAATCAGAGAGGATTTGTTCAGCCTGGAAACCAGGTAATCCACCACAGGTGGGACCATCCACTTTTTTTAACGGGGACTCTTCAAAGAGGTACCTTCTAGCGAAACGCTTAGGAACATTGCGTTTAGGGAAACCCCACTGATTCAACAATTTTGTCAAAATAGGCAGGAAAAGGAAAAACTTTTGATGATTTTCAGGTAACGAAGGTGACCGGCGTCTCCGACGCAGTGGCATCCTCTAATTTGATGGATGCTTTTTGCTGAGTCTGAATTGCAGGACCAAATCAATCTTGCACACTAATGACTCCAGACCTGCCGCCATTGCAGACAGGGTGAACTGGGACCCAGAAGGGCCGCCGCCTCTGAGAGGGTATCAGGCGGTGAAATTTGTTCCAGGGAATCACACAGGCAATTTAGAAAAAAAAAAACACTGCTAGTGACCCCCCACCGCCGCACTAGTGGCACTACAAGTCCCAGCACAGCTGAATCGCTGCTATAGAGGGAGATCCCTTAGGGCACCCACAATAATTCACCATCCCCGGTCAGCACAGAGCAGAGCGCTGGATGCTGTACCCATGCGGCGATCAGAGAGAAAGAGGAAGCCCAGGAGTCAGTACTAGAAGTCCACTGCCACAGTCACCGCTCACAAGGCTCCAAAAACATGGCCGCCGTGCTATTCAACAGGAAACTACAAGAAAATGGCTGCCGAATACACAGCTAGCCATCCACGGCAAAATGGCGGCTCCTGGGACCCACAGGTGACACCAAGGGATGTCTGTACGGTCAAGGGGGCCCTTGCAGGAGCCCCCACCAGGACTTCCCCCCCTTCCCTACATATTCGCATTCAGCTGCCGGCGGTGCACCCCCCCGCCCCCTCGACACCCCCCAAAACGCACCTGGACAGGTATGGAAGCCCTCTATGGGGGATCCCAGACATATGGGGGGGAGGGAACGCTGTGTGGAAAGAAGGAGAACCCAGGGGTCCGACTGTCTCAGGTCCACCGTGAAAGGCCACCAGGGAACGGGGTGTGACAACTTACCATACCATGGAATCGGGTGGGCACCGCACGAGGCAGACCACCTCTCCATCGGAATGGGGTTGCTGCGGGCCAGGAGGCACGGTACGACTCAGCCCTGGACCAGGTCATATGCATCCTCACGAGACGTTTAACTCGCAGGCCAACCCCCGTCCAGTGGGGCTATGTAGCAGATGACCTAGCGTGGAGCTGAGGTCTGCACACGCTCACTGCCCAGACTGGGGAGACCATAAGGATCTAGAATATCCAGTCCATCGCCCAGTCCAACACTTGAGTGTAGTTCTCACGGAAACAGAAAATAATGGGAAAAAAAGAAAAGAAGAAGAGGGAAAAAAATCTGTTTAAAAAGAAAAAATGCTGGAACCAGAGATCCCAGCAAGAAACTAAGTTCTTACTCCCGACTAGGCAGAAAAAAAAAATGCCCATAGCAGGAAGTGGGAATATACCCCCTGGTAAAGCTTTTTCCTACCTAGTGTCCTACTCCTGTAGGGGGGTAGCATAACCCAATGGTCACTGTACTAATGACACTGGCTGGGAAGGGGTTAACATCAAGGTTGATCAAAGATATGTGCCTAGCCAGTGTTTTTTTTCTAAACTGTGGGGGATGTGCTTTTACTAGGCGAGGCATGGATCCTTGTTCCTATATCTAAGTGATCAGGCGCACAGGTTGCGCCCTGTAGCAGTAAAACTGCTATGGGTGAGACCTGAAGTGGTTAACAAAACTATAGAAAAAAATAAAGTTTTTATCCAGAGTCTCTTCCACCAACCTTCTCTTCCCTCTTCTCAAATGAAGACTTTGATTCCTGAGGCTTTTCTTGATTCTTCTTGCCACCAAGTATGTCACCAACATCTTCCCCTTCACTATCATCCGACAGGTCGAACGTCACCCTCTTGAAGGCCTCCTTTGCTTTTTTACTTTCTTCGGTTTCCTCCATCATATCCTCCTCTTCATCGTCCTCATCCAATTCACTCCTGAAAAAAAGAGTTTATAATGAGTCTTCACAGAAAGAGAAAATACACCTCAAAATATATGGGGAAATTCACCCTTTAATCTTTGAGAATACTGTCAGTGGGCTAAAAGTGAAATAAAATCAAAAAATGTTGGAGTTGTCACTGGAACATAAAAAGGAAGGGAAATCTTCCAATAGAAGCACATGCTCCAGTGAAACGGTCAAAAAAGAGAATTTGGCTCTCTTTGTGGAGATCTTTCACTTCTGGTTGTGTCTAGACAAAAAAAAAAAAAAAAAAAAAAAGGAAAATCTGTCTAGATGGAAAAACGAAGGCAAAAAAAAAAAAAAAAAAAAGAAGAAAATTCCAACCTGAGTTCCAACTATTGCCTATTCTTTCCATAACGAAAAAAAAAAGAGCTTGGTCTAGCTTTCTGATTGAACAGTAAAAGAACACCTATAGACTGATGAGGTCCATCTATCTACTCACTCTGCTTTGTCCTCCTAAAACATGTTCTTTGTCAGCACAACAGATGGACTTCCAGTCCTGTTCCACCCTCTTCCAGTCTTGTTGCCCCTATATAGATGATTGCGAGGCTAATACCAACTCAAAAATACTTCCCTTTCCTTCAATGGACCCCATTCCTCGCAGCCGCTGGCATTTTCTGCTGGGTTCTGGTCTTCAGCCGTCTTCACTGGCTGGCTCAGAAAGACGTCACTCCTGCGCATGCACTGGAGCCAGTCATCTCAGCATACAGGGATTGTGCTGGAGATGCAAGCTGAGCTGTGCATGTGCAGCTCGGTTTACAAGATGGAGAAGACAGCAAGCAGGCAGTAAGTGTATTTTATTGCAACAGAGACATTGCATGTTTCCTCTGCAATAAAGAGCCTGCTTGCTTGCAGTTTGTAACGGCTGGACTGTTGCTCTGCTTATTAAAAAGTATATTGGCTGGATAATGATGCAGTCTAACCATTATATATATATAGAAGAAAAGTGCAAATCTCCCCAAAAAAAAGATCTTACGCTTCTTCTATGTTCTCCTCCTCCTCCTCACTGCCCTGTTCTCCCCCTTCTTCCTCTTGATCTGAATTTTCAATTTCTTCTTCTTCATCAAGATGTCTGTCTGTCTCATCTTCACCCCCTTCTACTGGGTCGAAATAATCTTGATACTGAAGGTCCCTGGAACTTTTAGCTGCCTAAAAAGAAGCAAAAAAAGTTTAATTACGGTTTGTATCTGTAATAGTCACTGTAAGGGCTCATGCACACTGCTGTACAGGACCATGCACCGCAAAGATGAGCGCGTTTGGCTTGTTTCACACAAGCTTAAGCTTGTATAAAAGCAGTGTGAACAGCAGGGATGGGCGGAATAGCCCCCTGTTCGGTTCGCAGCAGAACCCCCGAACAGGGGAAATGTCCTAACCCAAACAGTGAACCCCATTGAAGTCTATGGGAGCCGAACAAGAAAAATCAAGTGCCCATTTTAAAGGCTTATATGCAAGTAATTGGCCATAAGAGGGGTATGGGGGTCCAGTTACTGCCCTGGGGGACATGTATAAAAAAAAAAAAAAAAATTGTTTTTTCAGGAGCAGTGATTTAATGATGCTTAAATTGCAACAATGAAAAATTCCTTTAAAAATATAGTGCCTGGGGGGTCCCCTTAATGTGCCTGTAAAGTGGCGCATTTGTTGCATATAATAATAAGACATTTCTATAGAAAAAAATCCCATTTAAAAAGGATTTGCGGTTAAAATTGCTGACACCCAGCTATTTAAAAAAAAAAAAAAACCCAGTCAATACCTGGCACTTAGAATCTGGTATAGATTTTAAGGAGAACCCCACACCAAAAACAAAAAACAGCGTGTGCCCCCCCCTAAAATCCATACCAGACCCTTAACTGAGCATGCAGGTCAGGAAAAGGGGTGGGGGACGAGCGCCATGCCTATATAAGAACTGCCAAAGCGAAGAGAGAGCAGTCCGCGGGAGGCCTCCCAGGACGTGGATGCATTTTTTATTTTTTAAATTTTTCGGGTCTGGCGGGTGTCGTGATTGACGATGAATTTATATTGAGGGACACTTCTTATTTATTTTTTAATAAAGGATTTCCCAAAACCTGTATCCTGTGTTTCATACTTTTTGATGAATGGGGACAGGTACGATTGTACACGACACCCATTCACACAGGAGGGATGGGATCTGGGGGCTTGGTAAAGGGGGCTTCCAGATTCCGATAAGCCCCCCACAACCACAGCCCAGGGTTGTCGGGAAGAGGCCCTTGTCCCCATCAACAAGGTGCTTTAGGGTGGAGAGTGCAGAGGCACCCCCCTTGTTGAGTGCCTGTGGCTTAGTAGGATTCGGGGAGGGGGGGGGGCACTCGTTCATCCCCCCTCCTTTTCCTGACTTGCTGGGCTGAATGCTCAGATAAGGGTCTGGTATGGATTTTGGAGTGGGGTTCTCCTTAAAATCCATACCAGACCCAAAGGTCCTGGTATGGACTGGGGGGGACCCCATTCCATTTTTTTCTTTATTTTTTACCGGCACTTTTTTATTCAGCTGTCAGCAGGGAAACGCATTGACAGCTGAGGACTCATCAGTTGTTAGGGACAGCTTACAGTGCACCCTGATTGGGCAAAGCTTTGCCAAATCAGGGCACAGAATGCACTGTGCAGCGCTCAGTGCATTGCAGAGTGTTCGTCAGGGCGAACACGCTGCAAATTTGGGTGTTCAGCGAACGGCCGAACAGGTAAATGTTCGGCCCAAAATCATGCTCGGGCCGAACCGTTAAGCCCAAAATCATGCTCGGGCCGAACCGTTCGCCCATCCCTAGTTAACAGCAAGCGTTAATGAAACTGTCAGCAAGCTTCGATCAGCTTTCTCCCAGCCCTTAAAGCTCCCCTGAGCTCCTTTTAGAAATGTTATACACAGATCCTAATGGAAGTACTGATTACCACTTTAAACAAGCCGCTAGCAGGCTTCCAACAAGAAGTGCTGAAGCCTGCTAGCAGCTTGTTTAGGCTGAGTTCACACTCATGCGATTGCAGACATCGCATGTGATTCGCACCACATTCCTATGCACATCACATGCGATGTCTGTGCGGTGCGAATTCAGAAATACAGTTTGTATGGCTGAAATCTCATTCGCACTAAAATGGTACAGGACACTTTTTCCGCACTGTCGGATTGCACGGGTTTTCAGACCATAATTCGCACTGCGTTCTGCGAACCGATTTGTCATTAACTTTATATTGACCGCAGTGGTTCACAGAGAGCATTGTGAACTGCCTGCGATGCTGATGCGGTGTGGGAACCCGCACAGGAATCGCTGTAGTTAACGCATCACACCAGCGTGAACCCAGACCTAACGTGGTAATCAGTACTTCCATTAGGATCTGTAGTCAGAATTTATCAAATAGGGCTGAATGATACTTTAAAAGCGTCAGCAAAGCTTGCCGAAAGTTCTGAAAACACTTTGAAAAAGCTTTCTGTTCAAGCTGGCGTTTCTGCGACAGGTACAGCTCGGTGTTATGAGTAGCAGCAGACAGGAGGCCTATACAAATCATTGTCAGGCTGTTAGGGTCTTCAGATGTTACATGAAATTGCAATTACCTTCAAACCTATTTATGGTCAAAATATAAACTCATTCATTTGCACATTGCATTTCAATTATTTCTAGCCTAGTCCTATTAATCTGAACAATCTTGAAGTTTGTACACTTGGAAGATCCCCACACATTTACTTCCTTGAACTCTGTGACATGTAGTCTCTATGCCCTGTGAGCATGTGCTGCTGTCACACATTTCACAGAGCCTGCCTTCTGAGCTACAGAGACGGAGTCAGTACAGGAATTACTGCTTGCAGGCAGCAATGTACCATGGGATATATAGTCCTTGAAAATTTAAACGTAAACAGCAGAGCAGAGGAGAAGCTGCAAAGCATGCAGAGAATCCAGGAATCTGTGGGAGGAGATGGCCAGCAGACAGGCAGCACTCACAACATGAAAGTAGATTTCAAAAGTAAGCTTATACCAATAGGGCCGACTTTGGGTGTGACATGTTGCGTCACATAACTTCATCAGGGATCCCTGGTGAAGTCACGTGTCATGTGGCGCAATGCGTAGGAACGGCAGCGGTTGACGTCACTTCCTGTCAAGACCGAAGTTGGCCATACTGGTACTCCTAGTGAAGTTTTATTGAGTCTGATGTTAAAGAGGAAGTAAACCCTCCTCGGGAAGTTGTACCTATAGGTAAGCCTATGATAAGGCTTACCTATAGGTAGTGTAAATATCTCCTAACATGTGACGTCACTGGCGCATGCGCTCTGAAGGAACGGCTGATCGTGCCATTCCTTCAGAGCCCCGTGCCGTGACCGTCGGCTCCCGCGCGGGAGTGACGTCACCGCGGCTCTGGCCAATCAGATGGCCGGATGCCGCGATCCCGGAAGACGGGCGACTGAACATGTCGCTCGTCATACAGGTGAGTGAGCGGCACGGCGGGGGCTCGTCCTAAGGTAAGTATTTCATAATGAGCTAGTATGCGATGCATACTAGCTCATTATGCGTTTCTCTTGCAGGTTGTAAAAAAAAAAATTAAACATTTTTAAACGAGTGTACAACCTCTTTAAATACACCTATGCGTTTTTTTTTTTTTTTAATGCTTATAATCTTTTAATATACTGCACTATGGAAGTGCCTTTTTTATTCCTTGAGTGGAATACCCTGGGAATATCATGAATTGAGTGGTTTTATCCCATCCCAAGCCAAGCATTGGAGTTTTACTAATAAGTGTTTACTGACCCTTGGGGTCGTTTGCTGGAGGTAAGTGTGCATGCTGACCAGTGGAGGATGAAAGTCACGTTGTGTGTTGTATGGAGAACAGGTGTTGGACTCGAAGTAACTTGACATTTGGACTTTTTATAATAGACACTTGCTTTATTACTATAAAATATAATTTTTAGTTTGAAGAGATTGAATTTGCACTCTTGCACTTTTCGAGATTTAAAATGTTTTATTATTTGAGTTTAAGTTTTGGAGATTACACCCCTGGAGGATGTTTGATGTGCCTTTTATTGCTATACGTTTGTACGCATTTTTGGATTATTCGATTTTTGCTGCATGTTTTTATTTGGTGGAGTTACATCTATGGAGGGTTTTTATTTTTTGTACATTATTATTATTATATGCACTGATTTTTGTATTTACATGAACCATTTGCCACAGATTATTCATTCATTGCTTTGTGTTCACCGATTTTGGTTTTTCCCCGGGGATTAGCATCCCTACAGGGTGTTTATTGCAAGGTTCCTATTTGATGTAATCAGCAGCGCAGCACCAATTCATTTTTCATTCACAGGTTGTTGCTCTGCTGGTTTTGCATGCCACTTAAATTGGATCTACCGCAACAACTCCTGTACACGAATCAATGTAACATATGCCACCTTTACCAAACTGCTGCCCCCCCTGATCCTGCATGTGTCTAACATCTAGGCAACCTAGATCAAATTTTCTCTGTCTGCCAGGACCATTTATAATATTTCATGTTATTGGAGACTGTAGAGTCTATTCATTTTGATCAGTCACACCTTGTCTGATAAACCTGCAATGAAATAAGAGGATAAGCAAGAATAAAAGCGGAACTCTCCTCCGCACATGCCAAATTCCTTAATGCTTTAAATCCTTGGATATCCACAAAGCGCTCTCCTGACCCTACCTGCATTGTATCCTACGCAATTGGGGATTTGGCCATTATGGATCACAGCCCTATACACAAAATCTTTGGCCTTTGTTTCTTACGCTGGCTTCCGCTCCGACTCCTTCCCTGTTGAATGGGGCACCAGACAGGGTTGCACACTTTCCACTGGCAATTGAACACCTAGCCATGCTCATCCGCTTGAATCCCAACATCCAGGACCTTGGGTCACACTCACACATTTTGACTCTTTGCAGACGATATCTTGCTTTTATGACCTCCCCCCTAACCTCCACTCCCAACCAATTGGATACACTTTTTTGTGTGAATATCTCAGCCCTAAAAATTAACCCACAAAAAAAAAAAAAAAAAAAAAAAAAAAATCGACAGCCTTGAATATAACCTTACCTAACCCCTTGCATGATCAGCTTAGTAAGGTTCCCCCTTTACTTGGGCTGATGGGCACATCCCTTACCTAGGCATTAAATTCACGGCCAACCCCCAAGACCTCTATGCTGTAAACTTCCCTCCTATGTTAGCATACCTCACGTCCCTAATGTCCAACTGGGCCCCATCTACCCCTCTCCTGGTTAGGCAAAAATTGCAGTTGTCAAAATGTCTATTCTTCCCAAAATCCTCTACCTATTCTGAGTTCTACCAGTTATAATCCCCTCCCACTACCTACAGAACTTGTAACGCCGTGTATCCTCTTACATCTGGGGTAAAGTAAAACCCTGTTTACTCAAATCCACCCTTTACACCCCCTGAATCAGAGGAGGCCTTGAAGTACTATATTTTTTCAAATTCTACTATTCAGCGCAGCTGGCCCAACTCCCGAAATACCATGCCTCCACTGAGAGCCCCCTTTGGGTTGACATAGAATCTGTAGACTGTGATCCCTTCTCTACGGCCAACCTACTCTGGCTAACCCCTTCTCAACACCGGCCTATTACCAACCCAATTACACGACACAGCCTGACCATTTGGAATAGGCTTAAAACTTGCTTTCATTTCCAATCTCTCCATAACTCCCTACTCTCTTTTCTCCGCAACCCTTCCTTCCTCCCTGCCTGCCTGGTCCTCCACATCACCGTTTACCGCTTGGTCTAGGGCAATTCTATTCTGATCACACCAATTCTTCTCTTCTATTACCTTCAAACCCTTTTTAACACTTTGTGAAGCACATAACCTCCCCATCTTTTGGAGCTCTTTAGATACCTACAAATAAAACAATTCCCCCACCCCATACACCCCCACTGACCCATCAGTCCAAAATGTTTCCTTTTTTTGAAGGAACTTGCAAATCAGATCCACATAGACGTGGACTAATCTCCGACTTATACGCCCATCTTCTCGCCTCCGACGCATCCAAACCCCCAACGTACAATAGCAAGTGGGAAAGAGACCTTAACCTCACCCTCAACCATGTAGACTGGGCACATATATGGCAGGCGACCAAGTCTTCACCTAACATCACTGCTCTGGAAACTAACTACAAAGTACTCACCCGATGGTACCTGGTCCCTGCCAGAATTAATAATTTCCTTCTGCAATACCCATCTCATTGCTTTCGGGGCTGAAGTGAACCTCCACATTTGGTGGAACTGTCCCATAGCATAAACCAGTGTTTCTCAACTCCAGTCCTCAACGCACACTAACAGGCCAGGTTTGCAAGAAAACTGAAATACATCACAGGTGAAATCATTTGCTGCTCAGTGATTGCAGTATTCTAGTCTGCATCTCCCCAAGGTAATACTTAAAATCTGGCCTGTTAGTGTGCCTTGAGGACCGGAGTTGAGAAACACTGGCATAAACTATCTGGTCAGAAGTTTTTAAGATCCTTTCCAAATTATTCTCTACCCTAATCCTTCCAGACCCATCAGTAGCTCTCCTGAACCATAAACCCGTATCCCTGACACATCGCCAATTTAAGCTTCTCCTCCAAGTCACTACTTCAGCAAAACAGAGCATAGCTAAGGCCTGGAAATCCCCTTCTTTATGTATACTCCCGACCAAGCACAGAACCACCCAAGCAATGATACATGCAAAGTTAGAGGCTGTCCTTCAGGGCAGAATCGCGAAATTCGAGAAACTCTGGAACCCACTTTCTACCACCCGGTCTTGATATAACTTTACTACTCCCATAACTTTTCTCAATAAATTCCCTACCCGACCCTTGAGTCTGGCATCACATTCCTCCCTCTCCTCTGGGGGGGGTACAACTCTTGCAAACTTCCATACTTCTCTCCCCCACAGGCCCTACTGTATGGCACCCAAACAGCAGAGTGCAGCAGGACAATGCTAGATTTTCTGCGTGGGTGAGTATGTGCTTAAAAGAGCACTACAGAACAGCATAGCCGCTTTAATGATTGTACAGCACTATAAAGCAGAAAGTTAAAGAGTAACTCCACTTTTGGTGAAAAAAAAAATAAAATATTTCCCTCTGGGTGATCCATGTGCATTGCATGAATTTTAAAAAAAACTTTGTTGCAGATTCCTGCCTTTGGTTATTCTGAAGATATAGATGTTTGTGTCCATGTTCAGAGTGAATCTGTATGGGAGTGGTTTTATAATTATCAATCAGTGGCAGGGTCTGCTTCCCTTTAGATGCGATTTCTCTTTGGATGTATCTCACCAAAATTGACAATTTTGTTGCACAGGATGCACAAAATTACATAGTTAGTGAGGTTGAAAAAAGACATCAGTCCATCCAGTTCAACCTATGATGTGTGTGTGTGTTTGCTGTTAACCGTACATTGTATACCCCTGTATGTTGTGGTCTCTAAGGTGCCCATCTAATAGTTTTTTGAAACTATCAATGCTCCCTGCTGATACGACTGCTTGTGGAAGAGAATTCCACATCCTTACCGCCCTTACAGTGAAGAACCCCTTACGTATTTTAAGGTTAAACCGCCTTTCCTCTAGTTTTAGTGAGTGACCACGTGTCTTATTGCATTTCCTTTCTCTGAATAGGTTTTTCCATATGCTAGAGTAGCCAGTACAATATTTGTACATTGATATCATATCCCCCCTCAATCGTCTCTTCTCCAGAGAGAATAAGTTCAGTGCTTGTAGTCTTTCCTCATAGCTGATGTCCTGCATTCCCCTAATTATTTTTGTTGCCCTTCTCTGGACTTTCTCCAGTTCCAGCACATCCTTCCTGAGGACTGGTGCCCAGAAATGGACAGCATACTCCAAATGTGGCCGGACCAGAGTCTTGTAGAGCGGGAGAATAATCTCTTTATTTCTGGAGTGAATCCCCTTTTTTATACATCCCAGTATTCTGTTGGCTTTGCTTGCAGCGGCTTGGCATTGCATGCCACTGCCAAGCCTGTTGTCTACCAGTACCCCCAGGTCCTTTTCCATCCTAGACTCACCCAGAGCCCCCCCCCCCCCCCCAGTGAGTAGCTTGCTTTATGGTTTATGGCACCCAGGTGCATTACTTTACATTTTTCAACATTAAACCTCATCTGCCAGGTAGTTGCCCACCCCATAATTTTGTTCAGGTCCACTTGTAAGGTTTCCACATCCTGCCCAGAAGATATTGGCATGCTTAGTTTAGTATCATCCGCAAATACTGAGATTTTACTCGATATCCCCTCCTCTAGATCATTTATGAATAAATTAAACAGGATTGGCCCCAGGACAGAACCCTGGGGGACCCCGCTTTCCACACCCGCCCAATCCGAGTACTCCCCATTAATCACCACCCTTTGCAACCTCCCCTGGAGCCAGTTCTCTATCCAGGTACTCACCTTATGGTCCATACCTACCTTCCTTAGTTTGTATAGTAAGCGTTTGTGGGGAACGGTGTCAAAGGCCTTTGCAAAGTCCAGATACACCACATCCACAGGCTTACCTTTATCTAGGTGGCAGCTCACTTCATCATAGAAGGTTAATAGATTGGTTTGGCAAGAACAATTTTTCATGAATCCATGCTGATTACTACTAATGATATCGTTTTCATTACTAAAGTCTTGTATGTGGTCCCTTAACATCCCCTCCAAAATCTTGCACACTACTGATGTTAGGCTGACCGGCCTATAGTTACCCGGGATATATCTCGGCCCCTCTTTAAATATTGGTACCACGTTGGCTTTTTTCCAATCAGCTGGCACCATACCCGTCTGTAAACTATCCTTAAAGATCAAGAATAATGGTCTGGCAATCACCTGGCTGAGCTCTTTAAGAACCCTCGGGTGCAAGCCATCCGGTCCCGGTGATTTATTTATGTTAAGTTTCTCTAGTTTAGTTCTAAGTCTATCTTCTGTTAGCCATGGCGGTACTTCCTGAGGTGTATTATTTAGTTTAGCCTTACAAACTGGGTTAGTGTAGCCCCCCAATTCTTTTGTGAAGACTGAAGAGAAGAAATTATTTAACACTTCCGCCTTTTCCCTGTCCTCTGTGGCCAAAACTCCCTTATCGTCTTTTATGGGGCCAATGTGTTCTGGCCTCGCTTTCTTACTGTTTATATACTTAAATCTGATTTGTATCTTAGTGCAGACTTCTGGGAAAATCAGTAAGCCAATCACACAAGCAGGAATTGACATTTCTTGGGGCGTTCTGTACACCTACTGTGTACAGAACACTTCCAGGTGGCCATACTGCATTTTACAGAGCAGCAGATTGATAAGGAAAGGTAATTTTTAAGAACATTTAACTACAATAAGACTTGTATATGGTATATTATTTTTTCCCCCCCAAGAAAGTGGTTACCCTTTACATAGTTATAGCTGCCCTTTCTATTCATCATACATAAAAAGTGATAAAAATTAAATCAGCTATTGATTCATCTTCATCCTATAATGTAACAATCTCATGCCAACATTAAAAAGATCTGGTACAGAACACCAATTGCCTCTCAGCAAATATGTATTTAGCTATCCCACCATGCCTGTTTAAAAAAGCAATGAACACATTTTACCAGTTGTGTTTTTCCTATTTCAAACTCTTCTTCATCTTCATCATCAAAATCAGAGTCAGGATCTTCAAAATAATCCACTTCCTCTTCATCATCATCCTCATCGTCCCTACCATCTTCCTTCTCAGCTGCCTCCAAAAAAGCCTCCATTTCTGCCAGCTTGAAGAACTGGTCATCCACAATGGACTTTTCAGCTGGCTGTTTCAGAGGTTTCTTACTGATTTTTTTCTTGTTCTTTTGTTCCAATTTATTAATATCAAAGTCCAGATCTGAATCATCATCACTGAATCTTTCCAACGCTGAGGATTTTTTGGCATTTTTACTATTAGATACTCTATGATTTTTTCCTTTAATGTCACTATGGTCAGAGATGGGTTCAGGGTCTTCTTCAGATTCTCCTTCTTGGTCTTCTTCCTCATTAGCATTTTTGGATTCTTCTTCCTCCTCCTCTTCCTCTTCAGAAACCTGCAAAATATACAAGTCCTTGTCCTTCACAGTGTTATTGATTGCCTTCTTGAAGTGGCCAAGAACAGCATTGTTCTGAAGTTCGATCTGCTGCCAAATTTGCTCCTCATCAAAATTTTCAGTAATGAGTTTATTAAGAGGGCTTCCAACACCAAGAGCAGCCTCCGACTTATGGAAGTCAAAAAGAGCCTTTGTTAAGCTGGACAACTCAGAAGCCAATTCCTCTTGAACACTAAAATAGGAAAAAAAAGATAATGAAAAAGCAAGTTGAGATGGAGATATTTGTGTAAAATATAAAATTTTTGCACTTTGCAATACAAAACACATTCAAGAGGGCGACAGTTGCTCTAAACAGTAATAAAATGTAATGCCAACAAATTCTGGTTGTTACGGCTAGTGTACTCTGTACATGGTATGAATATATGGGCAGCACAGTGGCCTTGAGTTATAGGTTCAAATCCCAACCACAGCACTACCTGCATGAAGTTTGTATGTTCTCTCTGTACTTGCATGGATTTCCTCCCACACTTCAAAGACATGCTGGTAGGTTAATTGGCTCCTGTCTTGATTGGTCCTAGTATATGGTGCCAGAAAAATTAACTTTGAGGTAACTCACAAAAAATGGCACTTGGGTCAAAGCCCTCTTTTTTACACCTGCATCCTGGGCTGGTGCTTTTGGCTGAGACTGGAGGAATTTATTTTACTAGATAAATTATCGAACAAGGGGCCATTGGTGGCACCATGGACGCTTGTTACCCATAATAGTACAACTGTGCCACGTCCCCATACAGTCTCTATATACACAATCAAAGTTGAATCTGACTGCAGTCCATGGACTTTCTGGGCACCAAATGTGTAACCACTTGATTACCTGGGCACTCATACCCTGTGATGGGAGTCACTTTGGTTGGAGGGTCTGTGAAACACAGCTTACCTTAAGAGAGGTTGGGAAATCGCTCTCTCAGCCCCCTAGGCCCCTCTTATGTGTAAGTCCCCCTGTGTCTATTAGGGACACAGGGTGACCAAGAAGCCCAGTCTGGCCTGCCCAAAACAAGACTTCAAGACTGATCGGCTATGAGAGCTCCATGCGCCCTGCCGGGACAAACTTACAAACAATGTAGAACTTTGTCAAGGAAGCTGCCATGATGGATTCAGAGTGGTGTGTGGTAGTGCTGCGCTGCCTCTTTGCACATTGGTGCAGAATATGCAATAATTATATATATATATATATATATATATATATATATATATATATATATATATATATATATATGACAAAATACACCGTGTTATGTGTCTCACTCTCTAGAGATGTGTAATAGGTAAGTGCCTGTAAATGATCTCATAAATAAAATACCAATAAACGAAAAAGCACTAAAAAGTATGCATAGTACAATAAAAGTGGATATGTACAAATAATATTGCATCAAATGAAATACATAATCAATGTGCCACAATAAAGTGCTGAGAAAGAAGTGCAAAGTTAGCTATAAAAAGTGACTAGTGCAATGGGATGGACTGAGGAAAAATATAATTAAATGCTACACATGTGCAACAAAATAGGGCAAATGATATCACTTAAACTGGCTTGTGAGGTTAAATATCTCGGGAGATAAGCGAGTATAAGCCACACATAAAGAAATATTTATGCCGTCAATGAGCAATGGAGTGACAAAGTAAAGAAATAAAAATAAATAACTATAATGTGATAACTGATAGTATTCTAAAGAGGTAGAGTGTCCTTTTTGTGCGTGGTTGGGTGAACTAAGCGATGACTCCATAGAAATCTCTTCACTTGTGGTTCTAGGATTCTTGTGGTTTCTCTAAACCAGGTAAGGAGTGCTTATAATAATTTCTATCCAGGGTAAGCATGCAGATTTACTTTACCGGGTACCTCAGAAGAAAGTGCAGGGGAGTGCCCACTGACTATGTGGTTGGCCTCTCACCTGTCCCTTTCTTGTAACAAAGCCTTTAGGGGATATAACGATGTTTCCGGGGGTCCTATGATGGGTCCCTCAAGGTCTGCCTGGTAGCCTCCAATTGCTCTAGGTATCTGGCACTTGTATAGCCTCTGTGGGGATATGGATCTTTCCTAGGGTCCTTATGGATGGTGTTCTCCTGGGGTTCTATAGGGAGAGCCCTGGTGGTGATCTCCGCTACTCCGGTTCCCTCCCCCTTTTTCCTCACGTTTTTAGTCCACCCCTTTTTCTCCTTTCTGATCCATTCTGGCACCCTACATGCACTCTTTATGCACTACTTTTTGATATCTCCCATGTGGATATTCATTTTGGTGTTTTTTTTCCTTTGGCACCTCTTCTGGGTTTACCTGCCTGAATATATATACCTCATTATTTATATGCATCCTAAAACTGATTTTCGCAGTATATACAATTCATTTTTATATACACTTTCAGACTGCTTCTGGCCCCAATGTGCCCTTATTATTACCTCCTGGAGTGTTACCCTTGGATTTTCTAAACTGGCATTCTACCCTGTCTATGATCCTCTCCTCTCTGCTGCCCTTGTGTGCTGGATGTTATCCGTGCCTCAGCCCCGGGTCAGGCATTTCCTGGATCTGCTTCCATCTCCCTTTTGACACTGGATTTCTCGTGGATATACAGCACTGCTTTTAGGTAGTGTTTATGCCACCATATTCCCCATCATAGTTTAGCATTTTATCAAAGTATATCACAATCCACATTTTAATTTTTTTTCTCTTTTTAGAAATAAAAATGTATATTCAAGCTCCTGATGAATGGACAGAGGACCATGAAACACGTCGAGCCTACAAATATGACTCATATGTTTTACTGTTATGTGATATATTATTAAGATTGTGAGCACACAGAGATTTTGAGGTCTTATTGTATTCATTATATTCTTGAGTGATGCATGTTTGGTCCTAGAAATATTGTATTTATTTTTGATTCAATATGTACTGTTTAATCTACAGAATGCCTGATCCTTATATGTGTCTATGTAACTTTGCCCCTTTACCATAGATTTTTAATTCATTTCTTATGCCTATTTGACCTCATTCAAAGTCTCACTTTTCTGTTTTTCCATTCGAAACTTCTGCACCCGCACAAAGCGGTTCAGAGCCTTGAGATCCAGGATTGGATTCACCTTGCCCTCCTTTCTGGGCACCGTGAAAAGGATAGAAACCTTGAAAGCATTCCTGTGGAGAAACCGGCACAATCACTCCTTGAGCAAGGAGATCCTGCACAGCCTCCCGGAGATCCTATAAACGATCCGGAGACAGGCAAAGATTTCACTGAAAGAACCTGTCTGCCGGCCGGGATCGAAATTCGATCTTGTACCTGGAACAAATCAGTTTGTGAACCCAGTCCACTTGTCTTGAACGAAGGAAATCCAGGGTTCCTGAAAGAGGCGCAGTTGTCCCCCCACCCCAGAAACGGGTGAGGGCACCCCTTCATGCTGAAGAGGACCTGTCCGCAGAACCGGACTCACTGGTCTTGGGCTTGCCCCAGGGCTTCTTAGTCCCTCCAGAAGCTCTGAACGGCTTACCTTTTTCTTGCGCCCCGGAGGCACGAAAAAAACGTCTGAGCGGTGAAGGAAGGTCCCCGCTTATTACGGGGTGCTTTACCTTTGGAGGATTGAGGAAGAAGAGTACTCTCCCCACCAGTCAGATCCTTGATCAACTCATCCAGTGAGTCACCAAATAATCGCTTTCCCAGAAAAGAAGGATCGGTTAAGGCCTTCTTGGAAGCCTGGTCAGCCGACCAGCTCTTCAGCCAAACCATGCATCTCAAGGCAATCCCCACAGCCGACACTCCGGCCACCAGGGGAGCCGCATCACACAGGAACATCAGGGCCTGGGTCACCTGGTCCATAAGTTCCATCAGCTCTGGGGGAACTGTGTCAGGATCCAAGTTCCCTTTCAGAACCTTCACCCATTCCGTAACCATCTGTGACACCAAAACAACACAAAAAAACTGTTTCAGGATAGAACCCGCCAACACATGAAGGTGGCGGGAAAGTGATTTCACCTGCCTGCCCACCGGATCTGTAAAAACGGTAGAATTTTCCACAGGCACTATAGTAGATTTATTTAACCTAGAAACAGGATGATCCACCTTACGCAGTACCGTCCTCAGTAAAGGGATAACGGCATTTAAAGCGCTTAGGCACGACTAGCATGTGCTTGATGCGCCGCCATTGGTAATTAACATCATAAAAATTCTCAGGACAAGGAAAAACCTTGCCCGATTTTGGGTCTTGCGGAAGCCAAAAGACACCCATGTCCCTGCCAGCATGGGCTCATCTGCCATTTTCAAAGTTTCCCTTACTGAAAACTGTGGGCTTCCACCAAAGAGCATTCCCGCGCTGCAGCTGAAAAGGCCAGGTCCTCAGGTAGGGGGGCGTCCATATCAGTCTGAATAAGAGGACCCCACCAATGATGGTGAAGGCAGTAGCCGTTTGCGGCTAGTAACCCTTTTCATAACAAAATCAACCCTGGTCGTCTGGCTTTCCAGTGCTGCTAAAAATCACGGTCAGCGACTGCGATCCGGAAAGTCCGGTAGTCGCACTAAGGGGGTCTGAGGGTGAAATCACTACCTGGGACTCCATAGTAATTCAACAGAAAAAAAAGGAGTACTGTCACTTTAAAAGTGCCAATCGCGGTCCCCACCCTCCTGAATCGGTCTGTGCAGCAGGAAAGTGAACAGGATATGACATCAGCCTGGTATGTGAAAGGTCACACTGCCTATTTAGCTCCACAGGGCTACAAAAAATTGGCTGCCAATGCGAGTCTATAGGAAGCACAGGGAAAATGGCTGCCCCATACAAGTCAATGGGGGAAAAAGTCATATTGCCCACACTAAAGATTGCGGCGCCCATGGCGCACCATGCGATCAGGGACACCAAATATGAAGGCCACAAGGGATCTACAACCAGAACCCAGCAGGAAAATGTACCATTTCCACCCCCCCGGCGCCAGGAGCCGCAACAATAGCACCCCCCAGGGGGGCGGAAGAGGGGGGGCAGGGCACAAGGCTGGGTAACCTGACAGACCAGGGGGATCTTTAAGGAAGTCTAGGTCCCATTATCCCCAGGAGAGGGCCCACGTCCACCAAGGGACAATGGGGGAGCTGCATTTACTCACTATAACATGGACCGGGTGGGCTCCACTCTGGACAGACCACCTTCCACCCGGAGTGGGGGTGCCGCCAGCCGAGAGGTATGCTGCGACTCAGGGCATTCCAGGTCATCGTGTACCAGCGAGACATCCACTCGCAGGCTTGTCCCCATCCAAAAAGGGGCTCCGTTGTGGCGAGGCCTAGTGCGGGACTAGAACCTGCTCGTAGGCCATGCTGGGAGACCTTAAGGATCAAGATTATCCAGAGCGAAACCCCAGCCGGCATTGCTTGTAGATTACCAGGAGGATCCCCCTGAACACTAACTAGCAAAGTGAGTAAAGATAAATAAAACAAAATATTCTTAAGGCTACATTCACACCTGAGCGTAGCGTTTTTCGCGCGTTTTTTACCGCGATTTTACCGCGATTTTTGCGGCGTTTTTTACCGCGATTTTACCGCGATTTTTGTGCAGGCGTTTTTAGATTGAATAGAGATCAATGGAAAACGCCTGTAATCTGCCCAAAAAGAAGCTCATGTACTTTTTTGAGCGTTGGGCGTTTTGTATACAGCGTCAAAACGCTCAGATGTGAACAGGGGCCATTGAAATGAATAGGATTTGTCTTGTTGGGCGTTTTGAGAGCTGATCCTAGAGCAGAAAAACGCCCCAAAACGCCTAGATGTGAACGGAGCCTAAAAGAATAAAGACCGAAGTCCCAGCAGGTCCTACTCCTTCACTAAGCAGAAAAAAAACATATGCTGGAACAGGGTGTGTGGGGTTATGCCTATAGGGACAGCCCCATGGGTGTGGTGAATTGCTTTTTTCCTGCCTAGTACTACTCCTGCAGGGGGCAGCATAACCCAATGGTTTCAGAAGTATGAGGGAAGCGTCTGTCAATGGACAATAGAGAAAAATATATTTTTTATGGTTTGTTATAAAATTTTGTAAACCGGTCATTTTTCTGCTTCACTGATGGGCACTGAAGAGGCAGCACTGGTGGGCACACATTGGCAGCACTGGTGGGACTGCACTGATGATCAGGGTCAATGTCCATTAACACAAGCCAGTTATCGGCTCTCCTTTCCTGACGTTGTCAGCGTGAGGAAAGACAAGCCGATAACAGGCTTGTGTTTACATCTGTGATCAGCTGTCAGACAGCTGGACAGAGCTGATCACGTGGTAAAGGGCTGCTGTGATTGGCCCTTTACTCTGATCTGGGATCAGCTGTATCTGAAGAACTACGCAATTACAGAGCGGACGTGCGGGCAGCGCGATCATGGGAGGAAGTCAATAGACACCCTCCTAGCAAAGTAAGCCTGTTTTGTAGCTGTCATTCGGCTATAGCAAGGGCGGAAACGGGTTAATTGAACAAGCTGAAGTTAGAAGCTGATTGGCTCCCATGCACAGCTGCAGTAAATCTCCCGCAATGTCTCAATGGGAGAGACCCCTGCGTTGATGAGGGGGATTTATCGGGTTTTTTTTATTTTACTCAATCTGCTGGTTGAACAAAAAAAAAAAAGAAAATGGACTGTATATATGTACCCAGTTTTAGGACTCAGATAGACGATCAGACCCGTCCTCCAATCGGAGCCGCTGTCTGCTGCGTGTGAATCCACCTCAGACCTGCATGCAGGCATCCCATAGAAGTGGAGGCGGTGATGGACACAATCACATGTCAAAATCTGACATGTGTACAGGAGCGGGTACACGGATCTGAACCCGGACAGTGCATTTGGATGGGTGCGCTCACTCCTGACATGTGATTGTGTCTGTGCTGCATCCTCTTCTATGGACTGCCTGCCTGAACTCACAGCTGGATTCACAGGCTGAGATCAGAGGATGGGTCTGATCGCTCATCAGAGGAGCCCTAAATAGGCACAAAATACATCCCTTGTACATGAGGCCTGAGATCTGCTATCAGCTGATAAGTACAAGGCACCCTGAATGAATAGGTCCTCATATCATTTAGGTAAATCTAGAATTGACTGTACAATCAGATTGTAATGTGTATGGTAAACCTGAGCAGATACAACCAATAGCTCCCTATGCTGTAAAGTACACCGATATGATGAGATTGCTCCAGGATTACATATGTGTGTATCATACCCCATAGAGAGCCTGCTGTTCTGTCTGTGCAACCATCCATTCCCCCCCCCCCCCCGGCTCTGTTCACACCGATGTCGGTGAATGGAGGACCGGTCATACCTGAGGAGCTGTTCGGGGTGAGCGCTGACCGTCTCCAGCACCGCCGTACTCCGCCACAGCTTCTGCCCCAAAACCTTCGCCATCCTCCCCGATCACCCAGGTGCTCAGATGTCACATGTGCGGCGCCACACCGGATGTGTCCCTTCCAAACCCACCCGGCCGGAAACTGAAACCCCCGCAATAGGGTTCCGCATAGCAATGGTTGCTTCCACTTTCTGGTATTCACATTTCCATTCCCTGCCATAACCCGGCGTCAGTCTCAGTTGTCTTAAAAACCAAGTGAAAAAAAATTCACATTTTTTTTTTCAGGTTTGCTTTTGTTCTTTTTAATAAAGTTGTGGTTGGAGTTTGAAACCAAGATGGCGGCGGCCATGGAGAATGAGCGGGTGCAGTGTGGACTGTGAGAATACTGGCTGCAGTGTGGTGTCCCTGGCTGCTGGCTGTCCCGGGGTCGGGATTGGTGTGAGGAAGGTATATCATACATTACTATACTCTTCTATGATTTATGTCACAATGCACTTCCTATAATACATGGATGACACACACCATCATACCCCTGTGTGTCCCTCTCACTGACATACACTTCACACTCTATAATAATATATATATATATATATATATATATAGTGAATAACATTGATTGTCTCATAACTATGGCACCTGTGGGATATATAAGGCAGCAAGTGAATAAGTTGTCCCCGAAGTTGATTTGTTGAAAGCAGGAAAAAAATGAGCAACTTTGACAAGAGCCAAATTATAAATCAGTGTTTCTCAACTCTGGTCCTCAGGGCACACTAAGGGCTCTTTCACACGGTCTGCCTCCGTAGGCGGATCCGTGCTGCTCAGGGGGGATCGATCTGCCGATCCCCGCTGAGCTGGCAGATGACAGCTCAGTCTCCCCTTGCAGTGCGGAGAGGGAGGGGTCACAGCTCCCGCTGCTCTCTATGGGGGATCGGATGAGAGCGGACAGTCTGTCCGCTCTCATCCGATCCGATCCCTGAACGGATGGAAAAATAGGGTTTCCATCCGTCCAGATTTCAGGGACAGGATCGGATACGGATGTCAGTGGAGGTCTCTCCTCTGACATCTGTTGCCCCATAGAGCTGCATGGAGGATCCAATCAGATCCGCCTAAAAAACTGACAGGCAGATCTGATCGGATCGCCTGTGTGAAAGAGCCCTAACAGACCAGGTTTGCAAGAAAACTGCAATACATTACAGGGGATATAATTTGCTGCTCAGTGATTGCAGTACCTGCGTCTCCCCAGGCTAATACTTAATATCTGGCCTGTTAGTGTGTCCTGAGTACCGGAGTTGAGAAACTCCTAACCTGCAGCTCTTATGGGGTGGTCCCCGTCTGCAGCGGTCAGAACTAGAGATGGGCTCAGTCGTGTTTGAATCGTAGTCCCAACTGACCTGAGCAATTCTACCAGGAAGCCGTCACTGCACACATAGGCAGTGAGACATTTCTTGGGGGACACACACACACACACACACCTCATGATTGGCGGTGTGCAGTGATGGCTTCCTTCCCATAGTTTGCAGACGCAATAACTTTTGCGCAAACTAATCAATATTCGCTTATTGGGATTTCCTTTTTACCAAAATATATAGTAGAATACATATTGGCCTAAATTTATGAAGAAATTACATTGTTCATTTTTTAAAATGTATTTTATAGCAGAAAGTAAAAAATATCGTTTTTTTTTCAAAATTGTCTTTTTTTTTTTTGGTTATAACGCAAAAGAGAAAACTGCAGAGGTGATCAAATACCACCAAAAGAACGCTCTATTTGTGGGGAAAAATGGACAAACGTTTTATTTGGGTACGACGTCACATGACTGCACAATTGTCAGTTAAATTAACGCAGTGCCGTATCGCAAAAAATGGTCTGGTCATAAAGGGGGGAGGTAAATCTTCCGAAGGGCAAGTGGTTAAAGGCTTGGTTCACCTTTTGGGAAAGAAAAATAAATGCACATATTTTTGCAGTGAAAATAAATATGCATTTCTTTTTTCCTCAGGATTAGAGATGGGCTTGGGCTCATTCGAGTCCCCAGGTGCCCGATCCCGCCAGGAAGCCGACACTGCACCCTGCTAATCACAGGCAGTGAGACAATTCCAGGTCTGTGCAGCGGCGGATCGGGAAATGTCTCCTTGCCTTTGATTAGCAGAGTGCAGTGTCGGCTTTCTAGCAGGATCCAGCATGTGGGGATTCAAACAAGCCCATCTCTACTCTGGATCATGCAAAGCATTGCACCCATGATCACTGGATTACCGATGCAATGTCAGGATCCTGCCGCTTTCAGCCCATACCTTTGATACTTTGAGCTGCAGGACTTGTGAATGAACTATGAGAGCGCTCATCAGTGCCCTTGCAGTCTATTGAGAACTACAAGCCATCAGCTGCAATGGCTGATGATACTTGTAGTTCTCTCATTTGCAGATCGCTGTGAATGAATGATGCGGCCATATGGACAGGGCCCTACACAGCCATGCTATTTTAAAAATGTGACAGCGGGTGCAGGAAGAAGATCCCCTGCTCCCTGTCACAAGGAAGGTGGGGAATTGGAGGTGCGGGGGGGGGGGGGGGGGCAGGTTTAGAGTATGTTACATCCAAATTATGGGTGTAACATGTATTATGCTCTGAAAAGTGATCTTATCCTTTAACCATTTCAAGATCCCTTAATGTACATTTAGGTTACAGGTTTGAAGTTATCAGCCATATACCTAGTATTTTTTATTTTATTTTTTTTAGCCGTCGATTCTCTTTTAGCTAAATAGCTGCTGGATCGCTTTTAGAAGCAGCAGGAGGGGTCGTTCCCACCCTCCGCCGGTCTTTCTGGGGTTTACTGTTCTCACGGCATGCCCGGGAAACGATCTGGCAATTTTCACAGCTTGACAGAAGTGGTGAGAAGAGACCAGTTCATCTCTCCTCACCTCTCAACTAATCTAGGAGGACTTGAACAATTGTCACTTCCCGGTCTAATGCCGATGTAAACCATTTTATTTATTTTTTCAAAGCATCAAATTAAAATTTTTTTTTTAAATGCTTTTAAGGGTAGAGGAGAGATTTGTGGGTCTTATAGACCCCAGATGTCTCCATAAAGAGGACCTGCCATCCCTTATTTCTACCACAAGTGATGTTTATGTTTCTTGTGCTAGGAATAAAAGTGATGAAGAAAAAAACCTAAAAGGTCGGTGTAAAAAAAAAAAAAACATTTTTTAAAGCTCCCCCATTTCTCTGTGCCTGTGTGCAGAACCAAATGCATATGTAGGTCTCGCATGCATATGTAAACGGTGTTTGCAACACATGTGAGGTATCGCTGTGAATGTTAGAGCGAGAGAAATCTAGCGCTAGACCTCCTCTGTAACTCTAAACTGGTAATCGGTAAAAATGTTTAAAGTGTCCCCTTTGGAGAATTTTAACCACTTAAGCCCTGGAAGATTTTACCCCCTTCCTGACCAGGGCCTATTTTGCGATTCGGCACTGCGTGACTTTAACGGACAATTGCGCGGTCGTGCAAAACTGTACCTAAACGAATTTGACGTCCTTTTTTTCCCACAAACAGAGCTTTCTTTTGGTGGTATTTGATCACCTGTGCGATTTTTTTTTTTTTTTTTTTTTTTTGATCACGCGCTATAAACAAAAAAAGAGCGTCAATTTTGCAAAAATAACAATATTTTTCACATTTTTTTTTATATGAAATTCCCAAAAAAAAAATTTAAAAATTAAAATTTTTTAACATTTTCGGCCAATTTGTTTTATGCTACCTATGTTTGGTAAAAAAAAATCGCAAAAAGCGTATTTTGATTAGTTTGCGCAAAAGTTATCGCGTTTACTAACAAAGGGAAAGATTTTTGTCATCTTTGTTGTTTTTTTTTTTTTTTAATGAGTAATGGCGGCGATCTGCGATTTTTTTTTTTTTTGCGGTACTGCGACATTGCGGCGGACAGATCGGACCCTTGACAGACATTTTTGACACTTTTGGGGTTACCAGTGACATTACTGCAGTAATCAGTGCTATACATATGCACTGTTAGTATAAAATTACACTGGCAGTGAAGGAGTTAACTGTATTGGAGAGGGAGGGGTTAAGTGTGTCCTAGGGGCGTGTTTCTAACTGTGATTGGCTGTGGCTACTAGTGTAAGAACCGAGATCAACGGTCCTACATAGTAGAACCGTCTGATCTCCATTCTTACACAGGGAAGAATGACAGGCGGCTTTGTTTACATTAGGCGGCTTTGTTTACATTAGCCGCCTGCCTTTTTTCCGGTCTAACAGAAGATCGTGAGTACAAGGCGGACATCGGGTCGGGCACACGCGCGGGGGGGGTCCGTGACCTTGCGGGAGTGCGCCCGCTCCCTAGAGCCTCACAGGCTAGTGACGTAGCCCTACGTCGCTTTGCCTGTGAGTGGCTGACCACCGCAGTAAATAGTCGTGCGGCGGTCGGCAAGCGGTTAAGTATCATAGTTTGTCGCCATCCCACGAGTGTGCGCAATTTTAAAAGGTGACATATTGGGTATCTATTTACTCGGCGTAACATCTTTTAAATTATAACAAAAAATTGGGTTATATACTGTGTTTTTTGTGCAATAAAATTAAATAAAATGTGTTTTTTCCCACAAAAATTTGCGTTAGAAAAACCGCTGCGTCAATACCGTGTGACAAAAAATTGCAGTGACTGTCATTTTATTCTCTAGGGTCTCAGCTAGAAAATATATGTTGTTTGAGGGTTCGAAGTCATTTTCTTGCAAAAAATGCTGATTTTACACAGAAAGTGTCAGAAGAAGACCTGGTCTTAAAACTGTTAAATTCCATTCAATGGATGTTGTAGAATTAATATCTTTTTTTTTTTTTTTTTTTTTTTTTTTTTCAAGGTGCAACCCTAATTGATTCTTAATATGTTGAACAAACTCATCTTGCATCATTATGTCACAGGCGAAGACTCCTGAAAAGAAGAAACGTAAAAGCCTCTCTTTGTCTAAAAATCGAAACAGTTCAACGCCAGTTATTGGTGCAGCATCTCCATCCATTCTTTCCCTCTTTAAAAATGCTCCGCCTGCCAAACTTTCTTGTCCTCTTTGTGGGGAAATGGTCCCTCGCTTTAGTCTGAACAAACACATTGATGAAGATTGCCCCAAAGCGAAATCAGAGAACGATGATATCCTATTGGTAGAAGATGGAAGATCCAGGCAGCTGTCTTCTTCTACCGCAGCTTCTCCACTGCCACAAAAATTAGAAACTCAAGCTACAAAAACTGGTGAGACAGCCGATCAATGTAAAAAGACAACAAATACGAAACAAGACAGCCCATATTTTAAGAATAATCCCTCTGTGACAGATATTCCAAATGATGTGCAGGTGGTAAAAACTGTTTCACTGGGTAGCCTTTCCTCTAAATTATCCCGGAGATATCGAACTGGCAGGGCTGAAAGCAAGGAGGACGCTGAGTGCTCTGATGGTCTGTCAGACGGTTTTTATCTGGAGTCTCCACCTGGTAAAAGTAATGGCCTGCACAGGGATGAAGGTACACATTGCACTGACAAAGTAACTTTGCCTTCAAGTCTGGACTCTATAAGTGATGCCGCTGAGGTTAATAGTGATCAGAAACGCAATCTAGTTATTGACGACGGACCAGAATTAGTACCTATTAGTGCTGAAGATGTATTTTGTAAGCCAGAGAATATCAGTGAACCTTTAAAACGTAAGTCGGTTAGACGTCTTTCAAGTGCAACCAACAATGGTAAAAAGGCAAAGTTTAGTGACCCTCAGGAGGCCTCTTCTGATCTGTCTGCTTCCACCCAGAACTGTGCTGATCCTTTGGATGTGTCTTCTAGTGAGGACAAAAGTAGACTTCTTCCCATGGAAGATTCCAATGTATTTGAATTTCTGAAGCCAAGAGACACAGAAGGCCAAGATGAAGCAGATGAAGCAGACAAAGGCAACAATAAAGAAAATGCTTTGGAGTTTGGTAGACATCCATATTATTTACGAAACTTCCTAATGGTGCTGCAGACTGTGATGGAGAATGATGAAGACATGAGTCTTTTTAATGAAGAAGATACAAACACTTTAACAAATTTTAATCAACTGTCAGGTACATGGTTTTTATTTTATCCACTTTATAAAATAAAGCAAACCCTTTGAGCCCTGGTTCACATTGTTGTGGTGCGGGAAACGCACAAGATTTGCTGCGTTTGCTATGCGGTGCAATGCTGGGAATCTCGTTGTGTTCATGCGATCTGCTGCCGGTTTTCAAAGTTAATGACACCCCAAATGCAGGTCGCAGAACGCAGTGTGTTGCCTGAATCTGATCGCATGGGTGTTCACACTGATTCCAGTGTAGTTAAAAAAAGGGTCTGCACCATTTTGCAGTGAGATTGGAGCCATGCAAAATGAATGGCTTAAATCGCACCATACAAACATTGCATGTCATTTGCACAGGAATGCGGTGTGATTCCTGTATGAAGCACTTGCGATGTGCCACGTTGCAGCAGTGTGAACCTAGGCTGAGGATAGGGATATGAGGGCTGCCCCTGCTTATTTGGTTTCTAATAGTACATATGATAGTGCATATTTTAAGCACCGATCACTGGTTCCCAAAAAGTGTCAGTTAGTGTCCAAATGTCTGCCACAATATTCCAGTCCCACTATAAGTCTCTGATCGCCACCATTACTAGTAAAAAAAATAAAATGAATAAAAATTCCAGTATATATCCCATAGTTTGTAGACTATAACTAAAACTATAACTTTTGCACAAACCAATCAATATACGCTTATTGGGATTTTTTTACCCAAAACATGTAGCAGAATACATAGTGGCCTAAATTTAATTAAAAAAATTTGATTTTTACACTTCTTTTATTGGATATGTTTTATAGCAGAAAGTTAAAAATATTGTTTTTTTTTTTTTTTTTTCAAAATTATCGGTCTTTTTGTTTATAACGCAAACAAAAGCACACAGGTGATCAAATACCACCAAAATCTCTATTTGTGGGAAAAAGGACATACATTTTATTTGGGTACAGCATTGCATGACCGTGCAATTGTCAGTTCAAGTAATGTAGTGCCGTCTAGCAAAAAATAGCCTGATCATGAATCTTCTAGAGGTCAAATGGTTAAAAAAACACACGTGAATGCAATTCAAGGGATAGAAAAAAATTGAAGTTTTATAGATAGGCACGTTATCTATCAGTGATCGCTAACTTGTGATCTGCCTGACTTTTTCTGCTCCTCAACTATCCTTGGGGCTTTTTAACACGGTCCGCCTCCGTAGGCGGATCCGTGCTGCTCAGCGGGGATCGATCCGCCGATCCCCACTGAGCCGGCGGATGACAGCTCCGTCTCCGCTTGCAGTGCGGAGAGGGAGGTGTCACAGCTCCCGCTGCTCTCTATGGGGGTTCTGATGAGAGCGGATCGCCTGTCCGCTCTCATCCGATCCAATCCCGTCAGATTTCACGGACAGGATTGGATACGGGTGTCAGAGGAGGTGTCTCCGCTGACATCTGCTGCCCCATAGAGCTGCATGGAGGATCCGATCAGATCCGCCTAAAAAACTGACAGGCGGATCTGATCAGATCGCCCGTGTGAAAGAGCCCATAGGGTCCTTTCACACGGGCTTTCCGTGTTTTGCTCAGCAGGGATCGATCCGCTGCACAGTGAGCAGACCTGTCAGATCCCCACTCTCCTCTATGGGAGATCGGATGAAAACGGACCGCCTGTCCGTTTACATCTGATCCAATCCTGCAGACGGATGGAAAATAGGGTTTCCATCCATCTGGATTTCACAGACCGCATCGGATAGCAGCGGGTGTCAGCAGACATGTCACCGCTAACATCCGCTGCTCCTTAGGGGTGCATGGAGCATCCAATCAGGTCCGCCTGAAAAACTGACAGGCGGACCTGATCAAAAAGTCCGTGTGAAAGGGGCCTTATTGTTGGTGTATTTTATGTGTGGCCCAAGACAATTCCTCTTCTTCCAATGTGGCATAGGAAAGTCAAAAGGTCAGACACCCCTGCTCTATACAACAAACTAAATAATTATTTATTTTTTTACACCATAACAAAAGAGGAAACTTAACCACTTATTGGGTATTTACACAATTAATTG
Source organism: Pelophylax lessonae (assembly GCF_965119305.1). NCBI lineage: Eukaryota > Metazoa > Chordata > Amphibia > Anura > Ranidae > Pelophylax > Pelophylax lessonae. The sequence goes on from NC_138771.1 coordinate 111,425,059, forward strand.
TGCCAAATTTTTGTGGAGGGGATCTAAAAACACCAAGATTTCACCAGTTGTGTGTGTAAAAAAGCATCACTCCATTATAATGTGTCAAACTAGTGGTAATATATGAATGTCAGTGGTTAAGTACTAAAAAAAAAAAAAAAAAAAGATTGGAAATTTTAGAAAAAGTCTCGCTTTGTTTGAGGGCACATTCGGCAGTATGTTGTGTAGCACTTTGCCATCAATTTTGAATAGTATGATTTGTTGGTGTGTGTTAAGGTGCACTACCAGCCCATTTAAAATGTATAGGCTGCATGATCACAGCTCACCTTAACATGTGGCAATGTAACGTATAGGGGTTGATTTCCTAACCTGGAGAGTGCAAAATCTGGTGTAGCTCTGCATAGAAGCCAATCGGACTCCCAAGTTCTTTTGGTAAAGCTTAAAGCGGTAGTATACTCCGCTATATACCTTTTACCTACAGGTAAGCCTATAATAAGGCTTACCTGTAGGTACAATTAATATCTCCTAAACTGACACGGTTTAGGAGATATTCAACCTGCATGCGCTCTGAAGGTCCGGCGGACCTTCAGAGTTCCTTGTCGGATCTTGCCAGAAAGTGAAACTCCCGCGCACATGTGCGGGAGTGACGTCATTGCGGCTCTGGCCACTCACAGCGCCAGAGCCGCCGAACCAGGAAGAGACGCCGAGGGAGCATGTCAGCTCCCTCAGCGTTGTCCAGACGACTGTGCCGGGGCTTCGTTCTAAGGTAAGTATTTCATAATGAGCTAGTATGCAATGCATACTAGCTCATTATGCCTTTCTCCTGCAGGGTTTTTTTTTTTTTTCCTGAGTATACAACCGCTTTAATTGAAGCTGATTGGCTCCCATGCATCAACCACATAATGTCGAGTCTTAAAGTGGAGTTCCACCCATTTTCGTAACTTTAGATGTATGTAATCCCCTTTAAAACGACTTTTACCAATGGAAACTTTTTTTTTTTTTTCTTGCTAGTAAATACCTTATTTTCTTGTTTATTCCTCCTCTCCTCACTTCCGGGTCCGATCGGCGATTACGTCATTCGGCGATTCGCAGTGTGTGCTGGGATGTATTCCATGCCAGAAATCTCGCAGTATTACACAGGAGCTGAGCTGTACTGCGTGCTCCGCACCGCCTCCTCTCAGTGAGTTGTACTGTATGCATTGTATTCAGGCCGTTCTCTGCCCCGCCTCCGCCCTGCCTCCTCTCAGTGAGGATATAATGCTTTCAGTCCTCGCTCACTGAGAGGAGGTGGGGCGGAGGCGGGGCAGAGAACGGCCTGAATACAATGCATACAGTACAACTCACTGAGAGGAGGCGGTGCGGAGCACGCAGTACAGCTCAGCTCCTGTGTAATACTGCGAGATTTCTGGCATGGAATACATCCCAGCACACACTGCGAATCGCCAAATGACGTCATTGCTGATTGGACCCGGAAGTGAGGAGAGGAGGAATAAACAAGAAAATAAGGTATTTACTAGCAAAAAAAAAAAAAAGTTTCCATTGGTAAAAGTTGTTTTAAAGGGGATTACATATACATCTATGTAATCCAACGTATTAAAAATGGGTGGAACTCCGCTTTAAGAAAAATATAACCACATTGATAAAATTCCTCATTTAGTGTTTCTTAATGTCTAATCCCCTCTCTCAAATTTCTTTTTAAAGCTGGTGGACAGAAGTTATATGTTCGACTATTTCAGCGCAAGTTATACTGGATAAAAACGAACAAGATTGAGTATTCTGAGATTGGTTCTGACTTGACTCCCTATATTGAAGAACTAATTCGAAATGGCTTCCTGCAGTCGGGTATGGATTATATTATTGGTACTTTTGGCTTTCTCCCATTCTGTAGTGCTACGCTATACAGGTAATTTGTAGCTGTAGGATTAATGTTGACCCTGCTAGGGTCCTAAAGCAAGGTGCACTGCAAGTTAAGAACTTTTACTACTCACTGTGGGCCCTTGTCTCCTACCTATGATTCATTCAGGTGCTGAAGTCTTCTTGGCATTCATCACTTCTGGGACTATCGTTCCATCTTCTGATCCCTACATCATTGCTTTGGGGGCCGGCGGATGAAACCATGGCACATGGGGAGGGACCCAGACTTCCCCCACTACTGGAAATGTTAAATGCTGAGGAGACTGACATGGGCTGCAGCCCTGGAATGCAGCAGAATTAGGAGACTTGAGCTGAAGATTTTGTTTTTTCCCTACCACACTTTTAATGCAGGGTCACACAAGAGGTTTCAGTTTAAAGCTGGCCATACATTGTAAGTTTTATTTTGTTCAGCCGGCTGGTTGAAATTAGATGAATGGGGGAAACTCCCCTGCTGCAGATTGTATTCTGATGGTAGGTCCTACAAGTGTCAGAATACACTAATCAGTGGCTGCAGCCGCTGACCAAGAAAAGTTTTCCAGCATGATCCTTAACCACCTCCCACCCGGGCCATTGTAGATATACGGCCGGGTGGGAGTCTCGTCCTTCTGAATGGACGTTCCGGAACGTCCTTCAGAAGGAGCGAGATCGCGCCGCCGCGTGCACGCGCAGCGGCGCGATCTCGATGTGCCTGTGTCCCTCGGACACAGAGCAACAAGATGCGTCAGGAGGGCCCTGTGATTGGCCCTCCTGATCACATGACGGCTGTGTCCAATCACAGCCGTCATGCAATGTAAATACAGCCGTTGTAACGGCTTCGATCTCTTCTCCTCCCTGACAGATCCTGTCAGGAGAGGAGAAGAAGAGGATCGATACTGGAGCTGGGGTGATCAGTGAGTATTTCTAAGTACTCACTGATCACAGGGGGGGTCTGTGCTGGTAATCAGAACATTGATTACCAGTGCAGCCCTGGGGGGGGTGGGGTGCCACTAGAGCCACCAGGGATGCCCACCCATGACCACCAGGGATGCCCACCATGGCCACCAGGGATGGCAAACAGCCTGCCAGTGGTGCCCTCCTATCAGTGATGCCCACCAATGCCATATATCAGTGCTGCCCACCAGTGCCCATTATTGCCATCCACCAGTGCTGCCCACCAGTGCCCATTATTGCCCACCAGTGCCCCCCATCAGTGCCCATCAGTGCCCCCCATCAGTGCCCATCAGTGTCCCCCATCAGTGCCAATCAGTGCCGTCCATCAGTGCCGATCAGTGCCACCTATCAGTGCCCATCAGTGCCCATCAGTGCTGCCTATCAGTGCCCATCAGCGCTGCATATCAGTGCCCACCAATGCTTCATATCAGTGCTATCTATCAGTGCCACATATCAGTGCCCATCAGTGCTGCATATCAGTGTTACCTATCAGTGCCCATCAGTGCTGCATATCAGTGCCACCCCATCAGTGCCACCCAATCAGTGTCTCCTCATCAGTGCCTGTCAGTGCGGCGTCATCAGTGCTCATCAGTGCAGGAAAAAACGTATCTATTCACAAAATTTTATAACCTAAACAAAAAAACTTTTTTTTTTTTTCAAACTTTTCTGTATTTTTTTATTTGTGCACCAAAAAAGAAAAAACCTGGCAGTGATCAAATACCACCAAAAGAAAGCTCTATTTGTGGGGAAAAAATGACATAAATTTGGTTTAGGTACAGCGTTGCATGACCGCGCAATTGTCATTCAAAATGCAACAGCGCTAAAAGCTGAAAATTGGTCTGGGAAGGAAGGGGGTTTAAGTGCCCAGTATTGAGGTAGTTAAACAGAAGTCGATTTAACTTCTGTCCAGCCACACATTAGTTGGAACTCCATGGATTGAGATTCGTATAAATAGTTCAGTCTCGTGTTTGCTGAGGATTCAGAGCTAAGCAGGGCATAAACTTTAAAACAGGATATAGCATCCTAACAATAAGACCTTGATTAAATAGGAGGGTGGACAGCTACATGGCAAATAAGGTTTAATATTGAAAAATGTGAAGTAATGCATTTGGGGGCTAAAACTTTGAATGCAAGTTACTTGCTAGGGGTAAACCTCAGAGGGTCAACTCAATCAAGGATGGAAGAGGACCTGGGGGTTCTAGAAATTTACAGGCTCAGCAATAGCATGCAATGCCAAGCTGCAGCAAGCCAGACTAGCAAAGCATTATTATACATAAAATGAGTACATATTCAAGAGATAAGACTATAATTCTACCACAGTACAAAACCCTGGTTAGGCCCCATCTTGAGTATGCCATCCAGTTTTGGTCGACGATTATAAAGAAGGAAGTGCTGGAACTGGAAAGAGCACAGAGAAGGGAAAAAAAGCCTATAAGGGGGGTTTAGGACCTCAGTTATGAGGAGTGGCTGCAAACACTGGGGTTAATTTACTAAAACTGGAGAGTGCAAAATCTGGTGCAGCTGTGCATAGCAACCATCCCGCTTCAAGGTTTTCTTTTTTTTTTTTTTTTTTTGCCAAAGCTTAAAGTGATTGTAAAGTCTTGTTTTAAAAAAAAAAAATAAATGTTATACTTACCTGCTCTGTGCAGTGGCTTGGGTCCCTCTTCTCTGATCCTGGCCCCTCCCCCCTGATGAGTGCCCCCACAGCAAGCAGCTTGCTATGGGGGCACCCAAACCGAGTCACAGCTCCCTATGTCCATTCAGACATGGCGCCGTGACCCAGCCCCACCCCCTCTCTCTCTCCTGATTGGCTAACTGACTTTGACAACAGCGGAAGCTAGTCTTTGCTGCGCTGCTGTCTCAGCTAATGAGGAGGGAGAGTCCCGGGCAGCTGAGACACTCCAGCAACATTGCTGGATAAAGATGGGCTCAGGTAAGTATTAGGGGGGCTGCTGTACACAGAAGGCTTTTTTATCTTAATGCATGGAATGTATTAAGATAAAAAACCTTCTGCCTTTACAATCCCTTTCATTGAACAAGCTGAAGTTAGAACCTGATTGGTTACCATGCACAGCTGCACCAGATTTTGCACTCTCCAGTTTTCGTAAATCAAACCAACTATACTTATTATACTTATTCTCCTTGGAGAAGAGATGCTTAAGATGAGATATGATTACAATATATACAAGTATCTCAATGGTGATTCTAGCATTGAGGGAAAACTATTCAATCTTAGGTCCCTTAAGAGGACACACAGCCACGCAATGAAGTTGGACAAGAAGCAGTTTAAGTTTAGACTGCGTGAGGCAGTGTCAAACTCCATTTCATTTTGGGCTGCATCAGCAATATGATTGCCCTCAAAGGGCCAGTTGTATTTGTATGCAGATGTCCAGAGCACCTCACCCTCCTTACCTCAGATATCAAGAGTCCCCCCCACACTCCCATATATCACACTGTACCCCCTTACCATGTACTGCTGCCGGGAAGAAGCTGAGAGTGGATCTGGAAAGCAGAAAGTGAGGGGTAGAGGAGAACCAGAGGGGAGCTGGAGTCAGCTGCCAGAGTCTGCTGAATGCTGAGACCAGGGGTGCTGTGGTTGCACAGGGAGGCGCAGTACCTGGAGGAGGAGTTCTGTCTTCCTCTTAGCTTCTGACTGCTGAGACAGAGGGAGGGGTAGAGACAAGGGGATTGCCGCAGCTGCAGAAGAGGTGTGAAGGCCACATGAAATGGCCTGGCGGGCCAGATTCGGCTCACGGGCCTTCTGTTTGACACACGTGTGGCATAAGGGATTTTTTACTGTTATAGTAGTAAGGATGTGGAACTCCATTCCACAGTTGGTGGTGTCAGCAGGGAGTATAGATAAATTTAGAAAACTTTTTAAATCTGTTTCTTGACAAATGCAATATACAGTGATATGGGGAAATAGTAGTAACATAAAAACACACATGCTGAACTGGATGGAATGGTGTCTTTATTAAACCTTACCAACTATGTAATTATGAATTTGTCTGGTCCCTGCTGAACTGGTCAAATTTCAATCAGTGTTTGGCTAGCCTAAGTAAAGTTGAGCGGTGATTTTCTAAGGGTATAGCTCTCATGGTGTTTGGCCAGCAGCTGTTTTCACAGGTCTGCTAACCCAACAGGATTGCAGGCATGCAGTTTCCAGCATTAAAATCTCTTGTGTGATCCTAGTGATTCAGAGAATAACTAGTTAAAAATATTTGTTGCTTTTTAGTAGTCATGACACAAACAGAAAATCTTGTAGCTATAGGCAGAGTCCATTCAGACTAGCGCGACTTGTCAGGCGTCGGTCGCAGTCCATTGATTAGCACAGGACCCGTTCTAATAGGAGCGACACAAGCCGCTCCGACTTAGAAAAAGGCTCCTGTACTACTTTGGGGCGACCTGGGAGCGACTTGCATAGACTTCCATTATGCGTACACAGCGTGCACCGCGACTTCACAGGTCGCCCCTCGAAGTCGGATCGCGCCAGTCTGAATGGGCTGTAAAGCAATTATTTTAAGTGATATTTGTACATAAGTCCCAATTTAGTATAAGGAAATGATTGCGACCTTTTATAATACCCTGGAAACGTATGGCCCCATTCACACCATGTGCAGAGACGTCAGTTTTTCTGCATACGTTCTGCAAGGGCACAAAATACTATGAACAATTGTTATCTATGTGTCCTGTTCACACCACAACAGTAGTATCAAGTGCAGATTTTTTCTGCCCAGGAATCTGCAAAGTCTATAAAACTCACTGAAACATGTATGAAAACTAATTAAGGCTCATGTCGCTGCAAATAAAATCTGCTCGTCAGTTTCCATCAGTTTTTTTTTTTTTTTTGCATGTATGGTGTGAACGAGGCCTAATGGGCCATACACACTATACAACTGTCTTTAGATTTTTTCCTTTAGATTTACCAAAACCATATAATATGAGGTCAAATCTAAACACTTTAAATTTTTATGCAATCAGGCAGGCCCCTGCACTACATAGTTAAAGGTAAATCTAAAGGAAATCTAACAACAAAAGTTGTATAGTGTGTATCCAGCTTTAGTATTTTTTACCTATTTTTCTGATGTATACAGATATTTTCTGGGTAATTTTTTTATTTTATTTTTTAGACTGTGAGTTGGAGGACCTTACTGAAGCCTTGGATCTTCTATCAGCCCCAGAACTAAAAAATCTAGCAAAATCATTTCACTTGAAAAACCCTAATGCTCAAAAGCAACAGCTGGTGGAGGAGTTTATGAAACTTTCCAAACAACGTTCCATATTCGGCATGAGTAACAAACAGTCTGGCATCGCTGCAACCATCCTTAAAAAGTAACTTCACATATGAGTTTATGTAACTTTTGTAATAGACAGCAAAACTATTAAGGCCGTATTACTGCTGTTTTTGTTGAAGCATTCATAAACACTGATTAATCCATTGGGATTAATGGGGCTTTCAACTTTTAAGATCAGTTGTAGTTAGTTTGAGACTTGTGCAAATGTGATTGCATGTCAAATAAATGCATGTAAAATAAACTTCCACACTGACCCTCATAAAGTTAATGCTTGGAGGCTGAAATCCTTCTCTAAACTACAGCTGTTTAGAGTGCCAGGACAGACAGACTTGCTTGACTTTATCTACATTTTTCATAAGTAAAAGTGGAATTCTCCTTTTTGTTTTTTAAAATAAATAGATTTTAAAAGTGATATTTGCGTGTGTTTGTCTATAGATATATGCCAACAAGATCATCTTATTTATGTAATAATAATTTAGTAACTGTGTTTCTCTATATAGTTTTCAGTCATTATACTGTATGTACTTAAGGGTTACTATATTTTCTCACCCAAGTTGTGCTGTGTAAGGCTATTCATCTAAAACTCCCCTGCCAAGATATTGTATTTTAACTGCTGCATTACCTGCAACTGTCAGAATACCCAAACAGTGACTGCATCTTATTTTCTGCTGTCACTATTTAGCCAAGAATTTGTTACCTGGCTTGTGCAATTTTCAGATTATTTGTTGAGCTGGCTGGTGCCGACAGGGTCTGCTGAATCTGCTGAAATTTGACCCGTGTATGGCTAACATAAGGTTATCTTCGCACAGCGGTTTTGGCTCCATGCCAATGATACTGGCAGGAATCTGCTGATTTCTGCTGCTTTTTTTTAAAAAAAAACAGTGATTGGCTAGCTGTGCCCACTGAGCCAGTAGACTTGAAGGTGGTTGCAAAGGCTAAAGGTTTTGTACAGTTTATGCATAAAGGTAAAAAAACCTTCTGTGTGCTGCTCCCCCCCCCCCCACAGCCCCCCCCCTAATAATTACCTGAGCCCCATCCTGATCCAGCAATGTGCACAAGAGCCTTGGCTGTCCCGGGACTCCCTCTCCTCATTGGCTGAGGCAGCAGCGGGAGCTATTGGCTGGTGAAGAACCTTCTGTGACAGAAGATCCCCCTCCCCCTTCTAATTACCTGAGCCTGATCTTGATCCAGCGACGTGCACGTGAGCAGCAGCTCTCACTAATCTCTTCCTTCTTACTGGGCAGATTGATATCAGCGGGAGCCATTAACTACCGCTGCTATCAATCAAATTCTGTGATGAGGGAGTGGGGCCGAGCCTCCCTGTCTGTGTCAATAGATGCAGACGGAGGCTCTGGAGTGAGCCCGCACAAGTGCTCCCATAGAAAGCAGCTTTCAATGGGGGCACTCGTCAGAGAGGAGCCAGGAGTGTCTGTGGGGGATCCAAAAAGAGGAGGGTCGGGGTTGCTCTGTGAAATGGTTTTGCACAAGTATGACGTTCATTATTTTAATTTAAAAACAAAGGTTTAATATCACTTTAATGGCAGGTTGGTGGTGGCTGCAGGTATTTGTGGCTAACCATTGATTACCAGCAATGATCGCTGCATGACGTGTTTTGTTCTGCCGGTGCAAATATAGCCTAAGACTAATTTTTAAAACACAATACAATCTCTAGGTTGTTGAACTGATGCTAGTAGGATTTAAGCATGATTGCTCATTCTACTATCTGTCATACAGGTAACCTCTAGAGGGAGAAAATAAAGAACTATTTATTAAAGTTTTTAAAAAAAAAAAAAAATCTGCAGCCTAAAATATTTTTGTAATTGAATTGTTTTCCCGTAAGACATGGAGATACAAATCTGCCTGGAATGGGTCATTATAATGGAATTTTAATATTTTTTTTCATTGTTTAAATTGTTGTCTTGTATTTCCAGAGCCAAGGACAGTGCTGGTCGAGCAGTACGGGTTTGCAGAGCCCCCAGGGCTGTATTTTCCAGAGTCCTCCTCTTGTTTTCCTTGACACAATCTATGGAAGTAGAAGAAGCTGCTAGTGGGGGGCAGAGCCTGCTTTCTGTAGTCTTAATGGTAAACATGGGCCGCATGACATTCCCAAAGTACACCGTGCAGAGGAGTATGAAAATATTCCAGGACCGAGAAGATCTCATTAGGTACTGAGAAAAAATATTACACTGCATTGCAATGTCATGCAAATGATATGCAAAATCTATCAATCTATGGACACCTTTGGAATGGCTTACCCACCAAATTAATTTTTTAGTAGATTACAGTGAAATTTCCCAGCAATAATGTGTGCCTCCACCCCAACTCTCTAGTAGCTGGGTTTTCATTATTGGTTTATCCTTATTAAAGAGAATCTGTAGGGGAAATGTAACACCATTGTTAGGCTTTGTATTAGGGATAGACCGATATGTTTTTTTAAGGGCCGATACTGATATTTTGGTCACAACGTATCAGTATCGGACGATATTTTGTACATTTAAAGTTTTAAAAAATAGAGACAAAGACAATTTTTGACACATCTGGTATTGAACATGTTAATTTTTGTTTAATGCTTAATGGATGGCTTGCTGGCACCCTGTGGTGGGTGGGTGGCTGGCTGGCATCCTGTGGTGGGTGGGTGGCTGGCTGGCATCCTGTGGTGGATGGCTGGCTGGCTGGCACCCTGTGGTGAGTGGCTGGCTGGTACAGGGCCTGTGGGTGGGTGGGTGTCTGGCACCCTGTCTGTGGGTGGCTGGCTGTCTGGCACCCTGTCTGTGGGTGGCTGGCTGGTACAGGGCCTGTGGGTGGCTGGCTGTCTGGCACCCTGCCTGTGGGTGGCTGGCTGTCTGGCACCCTGTCTGTGGGTGGCTGGCTGGTACAGGGCCTGTGGGTGGGTGGCTGGCTGGTACAGGGCCTGTGGGTGGGTGGCTGGCTGGTACAGGGCCTGTGGGTGGCTGGCTGGCTTGCTGGTTCAGGGCCTGTGGGTGGCTGGCTGGTTCAGGGCCTGTTGATGTGGGTGGCTGGCTGGCACTGGGCTGCTGTTTGTGAGTGTATGGCTGTGATGCACTCCCGCGAGACTAGTCCCGACTCCAGACGAGGCTGTCCGAGGCGAGGGAGGCGCCCTAAGAAGGCAGAATGACGTCACAAAAATATCGGCCAGTTCCGGGGCCGATACTGATCTATCGGGGAAAGTGCATATCGGCCTTGCTGATAATCGGTCTATTCCTACTTTGTGTGGCCGCTTGTTTGTAGAGATACATATACAATACAGCTTCTAAGAGAATCAATAAGCAAACACATAGTCAAACATGCCCAGAACCTGATGTAATTTTGGAGGAATGAACATTGAACATACCTGAATAGAACTGCAATGCATATACAGTATATCATGCTAACCATTCTCATTTTTTATTATTGTACAGTTCTGTATTTTGTTCAGCAAAAACATGCAGCATTTGGCATATTGTATAGATGGCATTAAAAAGAATATTGGAGTTGTTTTTTTTTTTTTTTTTTGTATCAGCTTATTCTGCTTTCTTTAGGTATGAATCTGCAATGCACAAGTTGGTGGACATTGTAGTTACAATGACCAATGGTAACTGGAAAGAAGCACATGTGTTGTATCAGAATGCCAAGGAGGTCTGGGATCAGCTGAAGAACCAGCCCACATTAAGGTATGCTATCTGTTCTAATTAGTCTAGATGTTGTGCCCCACTGCGTCAGCTCTTGTATGGCTACAATTGCAACTGTAGCTATTCATAGGTCAAAATTTGGCTGGCTCAGCAGGGACCGAATGTCAATCCACACATGGGCAGGCTGGTTGTACAGAAGTCGATCTACCAATTGACTCCTGTACAACCAGCCTGTTAGATTTTTACCACTCGATCAGCACCACAGGCTTTAGTGGACAGTGCTGATTAGTGTACTCTGATATGCTGACGGTGAGGAAGTCTCCTAGCTGTCAGAATACAAAGGCTCAGCGAGGGGGATTCCCCCATCCACGTTTGGTGTGGATGGGGGAATCAAGTAATTTTTTTTTCTCTTTCGTTCAACCAGAAAAAAAAATCCTCATCTATGGGCTGCTTAAAGTGGTAGTAAAAACACTAATGTAACAATCGCTGCTTGTAGATGTCTCCTTACTTCCTGTGTTTTCTTGTAATTCATCCCTTTCTGTGTAATGGCGTCACTGGCACATGCGCATCTCTTTCCTGATTCACAGCACGCTCTGTGTGCCGTCTGTCAATTGACAAGGTGCCACGTCTGTGATTTCCCCTCTCTTGGGCACTGCAAGCAAAGCCTGCAAGATTGCAGATTCATTCATAACTTCCTGGTACACCCCATGAGACTGTGTGACGTCACATTGGGAGTAAATTTGGGTATCGTACTGCATGCTATAGTGGCGATCAGCCTCAGCATTCAGCAGACTGATGGGCACACATTACAAGAAAGGCAAAGTAAATTGTTGCCATAGGAACATCGGATCAAGAACGCGGCTTAGCTAAGAAGTACCGGTAATCACGCTTGCGCGAGATTACAGCAAGGAAAACCTAAAAGGGCAGAAATGCTCTGCATGGGAAAACCATAATTAAGATAGTGCCACCTTATCGAGACGAGATTTTTAAAAGTTTGCTAAAAGAGTAAAATGTGATTGGGCCTGGATTATACTGGGTAATGTTTGATAATAATGGATTATAATGAACTATATGAAAAACAGCATTGGGATAGCAGAGTTTACTACCACTTTAAGTCTAGTTGGCTTGTAATGCATGGGTTCTACATTGAGACACAAGGCATAAACTTGCTGTTCCCAAGAGATGAAATTTAATTTGAAATGAATACTGATCAGTTTGACAGATTGTGATGTCGGGTACGCTGACCCTGTTGCTGGTTCTCATTGTAAAAATGAATGGGAACTGAATGCATTTGCTCCATAGGGACTACATGCTAGAGTTAAATAAGCATGTATAGTTTCATTTTAAAGGAAGTGATTTTGATCTGCAATGCAACTGTTAAAAAGCGTACTTTTTTGCTTACAAGTAGCCACATGAAAGTTGCACGGTAGGAGTAGTTAGAGCACAACTGTGACAATGTTGCCATATATAGAGGGAGAAAATAATTACTTCATATGAAGGAATGAAACCTTAAAGTATAACTTAACCACTTGCTGACTGCCGCAAGTACATATACTGCGGCGGTCAGCCCCTCACAGGCAAAGTGACGTATGGGTACGTCACTAGCCTGTGAGGCTCTGGGGAGCGAGTGCGCGCCGCCGGAGGTGTGCTCCCCCGCGGTCACGGAACCCCCCCCCGCGCGTGTGCCTGGCGGATCCGATGTCAGCGGGAGAAAGGCAGGTGGCTGATGTAAACAAGCCGCCTGTCATTCTCCCCTGTGTATGAACAGTGATCATACGGTTCTACTATGTAGGACCATTGATCACTGTTCCTACACTTCAAGCCACAGCCAATCACAGTAAGAATCACGCCCCTAGGGACACACACCACCCCGCCATTACTCGTTAAAAAAAAAAAACAACAAAAATGACAAAAATCTTTCCCTTTGTTAGTAAACGCGATTACTTTTGCGCAAACCAATCAAAATATGCTTTTTGCGATTTTTTTTTTTTTTTTTTTTTTTTTTTTTTTTTTTTTTACCAAACATATGTAGCATAAAACAAATCGGCCGAAAATGTTAAAAAATTTTGATTTTTTTACTTTTTTTGGTAATTTTCATATAAAAAAAATTTGAAAAATATTGTTATTTTTGCAAAATTGATGCTCTTCTTTTTTTGTTTATAGCGCATGATCAATAAATCGCACAGGTGATCAAATACCACCAAAAGAAAGCTCTGTTTGTGAGAATAAAAGGACATCAAATTTGTTTAGGTACAGCGTCGCACGACCGCGCAATTGTCCTTTAAAGTCACGCAGTTCCGAATCGCAAAATACCCCCTGGTCAGGAAGGGGGTAAAATCTTCCGGGGCTTAAGTGGTTAAAGTGTTACTAAACCCAGTAATATAAAAAATGTTCATCACTACCCACAGCTTTTAAATAATCTTTTTACATTAAAATGCTGCAGCTATATACCTTGTTAGCTGATCTGTATACAGCATTCACGTGATACTCTGCAGGGACCGCCCGAGTCCTGAGTGTTTATGTAGGAGGAGATTTCACTGTCTCTTGAAATCCTGTATAGCCTGTGTCCTCATGCTTTTATGGGAGGCGGATCATCCATCAATCAAGATGTGACATCCCACCCACTGTTTTCTTTTTTTAGTTACTGGGCATAGGGGAGGAGGGAGGGACTGGGCTGTCATTTAGGATCTGTATACACGCCCAAATGTGGTGATGGTAAATACCATGTGACCTGAATAGCTCAGCTAAAACTAGGAAGTGTTCTATCCAGCAATAGAGACCAAACTGAGCATGTGCAGCTGAACTACACTTTGGGTCCTTTTACACGGCGCACTGTCCGACGAGGTCCGTTCTGCTCAGCGGGGGACCGGTCCGCCGATCTCCGCTGAGCAGGCGGATGACAGCCTACTTATCAGATTATAGAGTCTTCTCAATATAGAGAGAATTACAGGAAATTAAAAAGGGAATTTCAAACTTAAGGCCAAAGTAGCAGAGTTGGAATAAGTCTCCCATTCAGCTGCACTACTTCTGCGTAACATTTTTGGGCAGACTGATTAACAGGTGCTTCTAGGGACAATATAAATTACCTGGGACAGGCTCCTATTTGCAGGGACTGTCCTGGGGAAAAAAGGGTCCGTTCTTATGCGATCCCATTCGCCAGATGGATGGAAAATAGGGTTTCTATCCGTCCGGATTTCACGGACAGGATTGGAAGCAGATAGCAGCGGGTGTCAGCGGACATATCTCCACTGACATTGCTGCCCCATAGGGATGCATGGATCATCCAATCAGGTCCGCCTAAAAACTGACAGGCAGATCTGTTTGCCCGTGTGAAAGGACCCTTACTGTGTCTTATCTGAACTTGTCCAGAGTGAATATGCAGGAGGGGGGAGGATCTGTGCATACAGGATCACACAGCCTTTTTACACAGTGCAGAGGATTAATCATTTAAGTTACACAGTGAGTATAACAAGCATGCTATTCTGCATCTACAGATTTTGCTGTTGTGGGTTTAGTAACACTTTAAGGCAAATCTTTTCTTTTAGTTTTAGATAGAGTAGAGTTGGAATAAAACACCTGTCAGTTTTTGTTGCTGTCTGTGCCCCAGTTAGGGAGATTCAGCTTCTCTATTTGTCCTGTTTACCAAGTAAAAGAAAATCCCAAATTTTGAGTTGTCCCCTGAGAAGTAATAGAGGGGAAATCTTCCAATGGGGACACTAGTTCTGATGACCTTGGGGTCCCCGAGAATTTCCCCATAATTTGAAGGGATTTAATCTCACTTCCTGTTTTGGCTATTGGACAGGAAGTGAAGGGAAGTCTCCACAATAGAAGACAGAAGGCGGAAAAAAAAAAAAAAAAATCTTACAGGGGGTAAAAACCTTCACTTGCTCTACCCAAAATGAAAGAAAAAAAAATGCACATAGTTCTACTTTAAGCTAGCCATACACAGCTGCAATTTCAGCTGATGCCTGATGAATTGGCATAAATTGGGCTGTGAGTGGCCCTGTCAGGACCACAGGGCTTGACAGAATTCAAATGAAATATAGAAGAAACCGGGCAGAAAATTGTCGGCAAACAGTGACTGCGTCAGGTCTGAGGCAGTTACTATTCAACATTCAAACAGCTGCATGCGCTGGGGCTTTCTAAATACAACAGCTGGCATGGGGAATTCCTCCATCTGCACTGTTAAATTACTTGATTCCTCCAATCAACGTTTAGCTGAAGCAGTAAGTTGATGTACCTTGTTATCCACTTTATCATAGCTATTAGGTGATGGGGAATTGGCTAAGCAGATCTCTTTATATGGCCAGCAGTAATGTAATCACACAGTTTATGAACTTGAAACATTTCTGTTATAGTGAGACTCAGTTAACAGTATCATTCATGGATTTCAAGTATTTACCTTAAGGCCTCTTTCACACGGGCGTCCGTATGTCTGTATATCACCCCATCCGTTTGCCGGTGATATATGGACATAATGCATGTCAATGGGATTGCGGATGTCAGCGGATAACCATCTGCTGACATCTAATTTTCTTCCTTTCAGTTCTGTTGCGTTTTTTGGAACGGAACAGAACCCTATTTTTCTTCCGTTTAAAAACAGGAAAGGACGCAAAATTGGATGTCAGCGGTGTCATCCGCTGACATCCGCAATCCCCATAGACCTACATTATGTCCATATATCCTCCGCAAACGGATGGGTTGATATCCGGACATACGGAGTGGATGACACAAGTGTCATTCGTGTCCCTAAAATAAAAAAAAAAAAGGGACTGAACGGATGACAAAAACGGAGCGCCCGTGTGAAAGAGGCCTTAGAAATGTTCATTCTTGAATTGTCAATATGTTATGTGAAAATGTAACATATGGTTGAGTGCATTTCTTTTTAATAACAGAAATGCCGTGCATTGGAAAATGCCTTACAACTGATCTGTGTATAAAATATTTTCCAGTGTGCAGGTATTTATCATGGTGTCCATTGTACAGGTACCACGCAGAGCTGCCATTATACCTGCGCTGTTTTACTGTGGGCTGGGTATACACAAGGATCCTATGTCGAGGTGTAGAAATCCTACAGAGATTGCATCTCTATGAGGTATGATATATCTGGCCCTTAATGGGTATATTTCTTGTTGGGTTTTTCTACATTACAATGTATGACGATATTAGCTGTGTGCTTTATGCCCAGAAAATCTATTCAAAGCATTTACATTTTAATAACAGTCTTATGTTTTTCTTTTGCTTTTTGTTAACATTTGTGCTGAGTAATTACAAGTATTAAAAATAGCGACTGCCGCCACATCGGTTTTGTTGTGTTTATATTTTACCTTATGGTGCCGCATATGTTCTCACCAAGTGCATATAAAATACAATTGAGATCACACCAATCAAATAGTTTTCTTTACTTTTTGTATTTGTAAAATCACCTTCAATCCACTGGCTGTTTTTTTGACACCGAGAGTTAAGTACGGTAATGCTTAACAACACTTGTGATGCAAAGTGGCTTTAAATTGCAGGAAGCTGTGGAGTTACTACAAGTACTATTGTCTCAAAGTGTATATTGTCCGGACAGCAGAGGGCGGTGGTGGGATCGACTGGTTCTCAATTTACACCAGCATTTGAAGCAAACACAGAAAGTAAGTGCACTTCATTTGTTTTCTGTATTGTTAATAATGACAAGTTGCACTAAGAGAAATACTGTGGCAGTCATTGAAAATTCTAGTTGCCTGATTTTGTGACTTACTAACTTAGAAAGAAGCCTGCAGATCAGGAAAGGAAAACTCCCTGACCTGCAATACTGAATCAGTTGGATCAACATGACAACCAGGCAACTTGCATTAGGCATCGTCAACGTAACCACTTGCTGCCTGCCCACAGTAGTTGTACTGCAAGCGGGTGGCAGCTCCAGGCTCCTGTAGGTCATGGCTTTTCTTCCTGGTTCAGGGCCCACACGAGGGCCCCCCTGCTAACCTGTTCTTTGATTGGACAGAAATCAGCTGTGGCCCATCACACACACAGTTCTGTGTTTACAAAAACATAGAGCTCTGTGTATTGTGAACAGCATCGGTCTGTCTCTTCTCCCTAACATTGTTAGGCACACATTTAACCCTTTGATTGCCCCTAGATGTTAACCTTTTCCAAGTCAGTGTCAGTACAGTGTCAGTGTACTGTATTAGTGGCACTATTGATATCGCGATCAGTTAGTGTACTCTCCAGCCTGCGCCAGCTAGCACCAGATTTCCCACCACACTATCACACTCCCACCATCAGTTGCTGGTCACCACCATTACCAGTATAGTACCATAGCTGTGTAAATTCTAGTATATAGACCGTAGTTTGTTGCTTTTCCCCAACGCAATTAATATTCGCTTATTGAAATTTTTTTTTTTTTTTTTACCAAAGACATGTAGCGAATTATATTTTGGCCTAAATTTATGAAGAAATTTAGATTTTTTTTTTAAATTGTATACGTTTTATTACAAAGAAGGAAATATTGTTTTTGTGTTGTGTTTTTTTTTTTTTTATGTTCGGTCTTTTTTTAGTTTAGTTTATTTTGCATTAAAAAGAACCCATTGGTGATCAAATACCACCCAAAGAAATGATATAAATTTTATTTGCTTACAGTGTTACTTGACCATGCAATTGTCAGTTAAAGTAGGGCAGTGCTGAATAGCAAAAAATGCCCTGGTCATGAAGGGGGTAAAGCTTTCTGAAGTGGTTAAGCAGCCTACACGGGTTTTCCCAGAAGTTCTCCCAGTAAATAGAAGAATTTATGCTCACAACTGAGTGTAAAAAAAATATCGGAACATAAGGCAAAATGTTCTAATGCACCAAAAACGGATTGCATTTTATAGTATGGAAACAATGATATTGCTGTCACGAAAATGATGCCTGAAACAACTGCGGAAAAGATTACATCCTTCACCTTCTATGGCTAGCAGTAGGGTTGTGCGCGAATAGGTGAAGTCAGCACAGTCTCCATTACTAAGAGCAGAGGGCATGCCTGAGTTTGTAAGAAGCGGCGTCTTCGCAGCTCAGAGGCAAGTCACTGCCTGAACGTTCTTTCATCAGAAGGCTTCTACGCAATGCATTTTAATGGGTCAAGCCCCTTTTTCAATACTAGGTCGTATTTTCCGGCGTATAAGACGACTGGGCGTATAAGACGACTCCCCCTAATTTTCATCTACCGGTAATACTTATACTTAGGTTACCTTGGAGATATTCTACTCGGCGTATAAGACGACCCCCCATTTTTGGGGGATTTTTTTGAGGTTCAAAAGTAGTCTTATACGCCAGAAAATACAGTATTTTTATTTTTCGCTATTGAAGATTATACTAGGACTATTTTTATCCATGGTCCCTGTGAAGGTCCACATGTTGTTTCCTGCACTGCGTCCAAGACTACCCATCTGAACTGCGGATGTGTGGTATGGAGTGTTATCTTGTGGAAACACCCCTTTGGTCAACTTTGCCCTGTGTTTATCCTTTAAATTCTAGGACATTTTTCTAGCAGGCAACTATAGTATGTGCTTATAATGCTTGGCTTCTCAGTGGCAAACTGAACATTTCAGCAATTTTCTGAGAGCATGCTTACTGCTTTTAACTTACTGCCACATGCTACGTGGCAGTAAGATAAAAGCATGATGAGTTAAGAACTGTGCATTGTTGTTGCTCTTGGGTTATTCCATAGTTTAGTGGACAAAACTGATGTCGGAGCATGTTGTGCATGTGCTTATTTTCTTTGGTGTAAGATTTAATGACCCCATGGTAACTTACATTGGCTTGTGGAGTTGACCTGTTCAGCAGTCTCTGTGAAAGTTGTACGCTGCCTCGAATATTCATCTCTGCTTAGAGTAAATCCTGCATGCAGGATCAACCAAATTTTATGTAAGCACTGACAAAATATTTTAGCTCTAAAGACAGGCACACTGTATTGTACAAATTTAAACTGCTATTGGAGGAGGGTAGTAATCACAGAGGTGGTCAGCAGTGCTGTTCAGACATCTGATTGGTGGAGTGATGGCTCCATGTAGTGGATTTTCCACCGGTTACATGCAAATAGTGGGTTGGTATTTAATATTGCATCTCTACAATTTACCCAATTAGTGTTACAACCTACAGTATGAGCCTTGCAAAAATGGAAATGACAAAAAAACAAAAGTGATTGTTACCTAAATGCTGTTTTCCCAGGCAGTCACCTTTATCCTGGAGGGATTGTCAGATCCATATGTACGTACCGGTCATCAGCTCTCTCTGTACCAACGGGCTGTAAGAATGAGAGAGTCCCCAAGCTGCAAGAAGTTCCACAAAATGTTCGACAATCTACCACAGATCATTGTGGAGG
Organism: Pelophylax lessonae; assembly: GCF_965119305.1. NCBI lineage: Eukaryota > Metazoa > Chordata > Amphibia > Anura > Ranidae > Pelophylax > Pelophylax lessonae. Next base: position 111,444,150 of record NC_138771.1, read on the forward strand.
ATGTCCCTCATGTGAGAATACCGACTCACTTTTTTTATTTATTTTTTCTTGTTATCCCTGTGATTTGTGCTGGATGGGTAGAAAGAAAGATGATCTGCAAATGTCATCATAGATATTGAGGGTTATTCCTTATAACGTATAGTTTAGAAACACACAGGGTTTAACCCATTTTGCTGCCATCAAAGTATGTTATGTCAGCAGCAGCAGTGGGGGGGGGGGGGGGGGGTGTAAACACACACACACCCTCAGCTACTGTATGTGTGTTGGATTTTAGGTCAAAGGGATCTGTGCTTCCACCACCCTCCTTCCACCAATACATTCTCCTATATACATACTTTCTAGGCTCCTCTCTGTCATCTTTGGGCTTAGGAACCCCATGTGGCCCAGTAGAGGGGAGAGAGACTAGTGGACAGTCATTCACTGAACTCCCCTGCCTAGTAAGAACATGGAAACAACATGCTTTACATCATTTGGGTTCTACTGTCCCTTTCCCTGGCCACTGTGGCCCCCTAACCCCCCAAGAATGTTGATCCTACACGTTACATGTAGCCATGCATGCTGGAGTGAGAGCAATAATACTAGGGCCTTTATTCACGGGTAACTCTAAAATGATGACCTGTAAGGGCTTTTAAAACAATGCCCATAGATAATTTAGGGTACCCAAGTTTGTGGCCATTTCATGGGCGCACACTGTTTTTAGGGGCCCCCTTCATGAGCTGTGAACAACTTTAGCAGCAGGATCTTTCCTTTTGAGCTCCTTTCTCCTTCTGAAATGTCCAAGGTGGTTGTCTCATTTGCCTTTCCCTTGAGTCAGCCCCAGGAGACACATATAGCAATAATGATCAATCCAAGCTAAGGAAAATGAAATAAGGCATACACAGGAATCTTCTTCTTTTTTTTTTTTTTTTGTTTCTTTCCTTTTTATTTGCTCTGGGGCACACATTGATCTAGTGCTTTGCAATAATGATTAATTATTTTGCAATGAACAGGTTACCATTAAAGGCAAGATGTACCCACAGACCGGCATGGGGAAATCGGTCTTTCTAATGGAGAATGTGGCAGAGGAGGTGGGTGAGGATATTACACTCTCTACAGTCATGTGTTCCGTAGAAGAATTAGCATTGGCCCATTATCGAGAACTCGGCTATGATCAAGGTATGTGATCAGCTAATTTGTAGGTAATATTGGATAGGATGGTGACATAATGATTATCATTATGGCCTTAGTGTTGAGGTCCTAGCTTCAGACCCCTAGATCAAACTGCGGGCAAGATGTCATGTAAGGCTTAGCTATCAGTAGCTTTCTTTTTGCCACTTTCCCATAAACCTGTAACTGGTGAAGCACCCAGGGAACACTTGTATGCATAGTCTTGATTCTCAGCCACAAAGGTTTGTAACTTCTTGAGAGCTGTCATTTAATCTCATAGCTCCATTGACGCTCAGCAACTGCTGTCAGGTTGTTACACCACGTAGAGAATGCAGTACTGGTTCTAATATAGATCTATGAAGTCACTGCCTTCTCTGTGTCCATCCAAGTTTTATCCTGTGTTACATAGTTCATTTGGTTGAAAAAAGACACATCCAGTTCAACCAGACAATAAAAAAAAAAAAAAAAAAACACCATCAAATATAAAAACCTCTATGTAAACTATCCTTTACCCACTGTTAATCCAGAGGAAGGCAAAAAAAACTCCAATAAAGCATGATGCAATTTGCTCAAGCATGGGAAAAAAATCCTTCCTGATCCCCCAAGAGGCAATCAGATATTGACTGGATCAATTTTGCCTATGAATATTAGAATCCAGTTATAATATTTGCATTTAGGAAGGATTCCAGGCCATTCTTAAAACAATATGAGTTGGCCAGAAGCCACTCTTAAGGGAGCCCATTCCACATTTTCACAGCTTTTGCTATGAAGAAGCCTTTCAGTATTTGGAGATTTCCTCCAGACGAAAAGAGTGCCCCCTTGTCCTCTGTGATGACCTTAACCAGTTCCGGACCACCCGTCGCAGTTTTACTGCGGCAGGCAGCCCCTCCTGCGCGAATTGATGTAGGACTACGTCGGTCAAGCGCCTGGTGCACGGGACCGGCGGCCGCGATTGCTGCCGACCACCTGCGATGGCTCCCCACTGAGAGAGAAGGACTGGCAGCTGTTGTAAAAACAGCTGACTGTTCTTCTCTCTGGAATGATCACAGAGCTGCTGTTATCCTTCTATATAGGATCATAGGGCTCTATGTTCATTTCAAAAGCCATGCCCCCACAGTAATCACTCCCCTAGGCTTACATTTAGCCCCTTGATCACCCACTGTGTTAACCCCTTCCCTGCCGATGTCATTATTACAGTAACAGTGCATATTTTTAGCACTGATTACTGTAGATGTCTGATCTGTCTGCCGCAATGTTGCAGTCCTGCGAAAGATCGCTGCCATTGCTAGTAAGAAAAAAAAAAAAAAAGACATAAATCTTGTAGCAGAATACAAATTGGCCTAAAATGATGAAAAAATTGATTTAATTTTTTTAGGAATGTTATATAGCAGAAAGTGAAAAATATTGTTTTTCTTTTTCAGAATTGTCGCTCTTTTTTTTTTTTGTTTAATCACCTCTACGATTTTTATTTTTTGCACTATAAATTCCACCAAAAGAAAGCTCTATTTGTGGTTAAAAAAAAAAAAAAAAAAAAAGGACATCAATTTTATTTGGGTACAGCGTCGCACGACCGGGCAATTTTCTGTTAAAACAACGCAGTGCCGAATCGCAAAAAATGGCCTGGTCATTAAGGGGACAAAACCTTCTGGTCCAGAACTGGTTAAAGTAAATCACTCAACACCAAGTTCACTATATGGACCACTTATGTGTTTATATATGTTGATCATATCTCCTCTTCTCAAGAGAGAATTCAGTTCCTTGAATCTTTCCTCCATGCCTCTTATCAGTTTGGTTGCTCTTCTCTGCACTTTCTCCAGTTCCCCGATATCCTTTTTGTGAACTGGTGCCCAAAACTGAACTGCATATTCCAGATGAGGTATTACTAATGATTAATGATCTTTATACAAGAGAGGATTTTGATTGCTTTAGAAGACGCAGCTTGGCATTGTGTGCTATTATTAAGCTTATGATCTGCCAGAACACCCAGATCCATCTCCACTATTGATTCCCCCAGTTCTACTCCCTCTAGTATGTATGGTGCATGAAAATTCTTAGCCCCCAAGTGCCTAACTTTACATTTATCAACCTTTAAACCCCATTTGCCACATTAAACAGTGCATTGAGGTTGGCTTGTAAGTTGGAGACATCCTGTAAAGACCTAGTAAACACAGGCCCAATGTCGGGCGGCATAGGTCGGTTAAGTAGAAACCGGCCGACATTATACCCTCGTGTACTGCAGTCGGTCCGACGGATATCAGCCCTTTGGCTGGCCTCTGTCAAAGGTGCATGACCGAAAAAGATCTAACGATCGACTCGCGATCAACACTCTCAGCCAATGGCTGAAAGCGCTGACTGGAGTGTTCTTGCAGCAGGGGGCAGGTGTCCCTCTGTCAGAACACAATAGAACAGCAGGGTAGATTGCTGCATTAACATCAGTAGTTAGTACAGCGGCTCGGACCTGAGCTGTCTGGTTTTTTTTTTCGTTTAGCCTGCTGCGTTGAACTAAAAAAAACGACTAGTGTGTACCGGGCTTAAGGACATTATTCCACTGCATAGTGTACACTGCAAATGGTACTTTTAATTCCAGACCCTATATATTTTTTAAATATATTAAAAAGTAAAGGTCCCAACACTGAACCTTGGGGTACACCACTGATAACCTTGGACCATTCAGAGTATGAATCATTAACCACTACTCTCTAAATACGGTCTTTTAGCCAGTTTTCTATCCATTTACAAACTGATTTTTCCAGGCCTGTATATTTTACCTTGCACATTAGCCATATGTGGGGAACTGTAAACTTCAAGTGAGGGAATATGGCGCTGCCTGGGAAAAGGGTGTAAGGGAAGATATCCACTGAAGTAGGAGTAGAGTAATGGTAGATGAAAATACCTTATGTATATAATAAACATAAATCCATATGTGGATGAACCTTAACAGTGCAAATCCAACAAATAAGAATAAAAAAAGCTAAAAGATATGACGATATATATATATATATTACATAAAGTGACTGGTGCTGATGTGTGCAATGGTCTGGGCAACCTAGATGTGCGCCCAGTAAAGTGACTAAGTGACACAAAATTGCACAAAAATAGGACTCAAAAGAATAGGTGGTATAAAGTGGCTGTGCAAATAAAGTGCAGCACTGGGTATCATAAATGAAAGCCCATTAACAGTGACTGAGTGCATGAGTTATAATAAAAGAATGGTAGATGAATTAAAAAAATTTATATACAATCCAAAATGACTAAGTGGTGCGTAAAAGAAAGATATTAAGGTGACCAATGCAGTGAATCCAATAACTGAAGGAAACAATCAGATGGAAATACTCAAATGTGGGTGAACATCCAGATCCTATAAATGGTGAATAAATATACTATAGGGTGAATAGTGAATAAATCACAAAAAAAGTCCACAATCTTGTGGTTATCCAGTAATGTGAATAATCCTCATGCGATAATTCCCGACTATGCTTGGGGGTGATGCTGTGGCGTTTGAGTGCTCAAGCTCCCTCTAGTATTAGATGCACTCACCAGAAATCCCAACCCCACACACAGGGGTATTAGGCAGAGATATACACGGGGGGTTGCTGTATATGCTTTATAGGGATGCCCGGTCCTGAGTGGTCCTGGATGGTAATCCTGGGTTCCTAGTTCCCAAGTGGGGGTCCTCAGCTACCCGGCTAAGGCTTAGTCCCAGCCTATCCTCGAATAATGGGATGGTGTATCTGTCACATAGAATGAACAAGGGGGGGAGACATAGCATTATACTGCAAACCAGTTTCATTAAAAGTAAAGGTGGTGTACTCGCATATCATAAATAATAAAACAGCGAGGTTTGGGTATCCGGAACGCGATGCGTTCCACACGAGTCCGGAACTGGAAGTGGTGTGACGGCGCCGTACGCGTTTCGTCATAAGACTTCCTCAGCAGCGTCACCTCACGTCCAGGACACTTCCTTATGTGCGCTGCGGGGAACGGTGTCAAATGCTTTTGCAAGATCCAAGTATATTATGTCCACAGCCACCCCTCTATCTAAGGTTTTGGTCACCTCATAAAAAGAAATCGGATTTGTCTGACAACTTCTGTCTTTCATAAACCCTTGCTTAATTTTGCTTAAATTTTTTATTTATTTTTTTCCTAGCACAAAACTCGTCTATGTTGTCTTTTATTAAACTCTCCAGTATCTTCCCGACCATAGAAGTTAAACTAACCGCTTTTTAAATATAGGCACCATGTTGGCCTTATGCCAGTCATAACTGGTGTCTAAAAATTAGTCTTGAAATGACAGAGCTCTATTTTTTTTTTTTTTTTTTTTTTTAGGATTCGTGGGTGTGACATTTGGTCCAGATGCTTTTTTCACAATTATTCTGTCTAAATATTTTTAGACCATATCAATTTTGAGCCATAGTGGATCATTTGGGGCTGTGTCAATATCCTTCCCATTATAGACATGAGTTTCCCCATGCTCCTTTGTATACACAGAGCTGAAGAAGGTATTTAGTAAATTTGCCTTCTCTCTGTCCGCCAGTCACCCACTAGACATATGCCGGTTTTCGGTAATTCGATATATCGCGGTATTGCATAGCCACGGTATTGTTATTGTGGCATTTTTAAAATACCGAGTTTCTCTGCTCCTGGGTCTGACTTGTGAATTGATACATTTCAGTGAGCTGGATGACTCATTCACTCACACAGCTAACGCCTTTCAGCATTAAGCCCCCTTTCACACTGGGGCGACCTGTGAGGCGACCTGGTCGCCTCACAGGTCGCCGCAGGTCGCCTCCCATAGGGAAGCTGCGGACCCGTTCTGATAGGAGCGACACAAGTCGCTCCGACTCAGAAAAAGGGTCCGGAGCTTCTTTGGGGCGACCAGGAGGCGACCGCCATAGACTTCAATGTTATGAAGTCCGTGGCGGCCGCTCCGAGGTCGCGGCGCGCTGCTCGCACCGCGACCTCGGAGGTCGCGGTGCGAAGTAGCGTCGCCCCAGTGTGAACGGGGGCTGAGTCTCCCAGTAACTATAAACAAAAATGATTACATTGTATCTTTTCCTTCCCTCTGCCAGGGAGAAAGGAAGTTTAACCTCTTAAAGACTGGACCTTTTTCTGACACTTGTTGCTTGCAAGTTAAAATCAGTTTTTTTTTTGCTAGAAAAGTACTTAGAACCCCCAAACATTTTATATATTTTTTTAGCAGAGACCCTACAGAAAAAAATGGCGATTGTTGTAATATTTTATGTCACACTGTATTTGCGCAGCAGTCTTTCAAACGCAAATAATAGACTTTAATGAATAAAAAAAAAAAAAAAACGTAACAGTAAAGTTATCCCAATTTTTTTTTTTGTTACACAGAGAATCGTGATCTTTATTCCAAGCTAAAAAATCGTAATTCTCATTTTGGCCAGAATCGTGCAGCTCTAATATATATATATATATATATATATATATATATATATATATATATATATATATACACACACACGCATAGCAGCCCACATTACATTATTATATAGCCATCAAGCAGTGTCTGGCCTACCTGGTGATGACTGGTCCTGGCGCTCTGATCCGATGGCCTGGTCTTTAAAGGGGCAAATACTTGCGATCCAGAAGTGGTTAAACCTGCAGGAGGACCGGTGTTTTTATCTATTAACCACTTTACCACCGGAGGATTTTCCTGCTAAAAGACCAGGGGTTATTTTGCGATTTTTTACTGCGTGACTTTAACGGACAATCGCGCGGTCGTGCGACGCTGTACCTAAACGAATTTCACGTCCTTTTTTTCCCACAAACAGAGCTTTCTTTTGGTGGTATTTGATCACCTGTGCGATTTTTTGATCACGCGCTATAAACAAAAAAAGAGCGTAATTTTTGCAAAAACAACAATATTTTTCACTTTTTTTTATATGAAATTCCCCCCAAAAAAAATGTAAAAATCAAAATTTTTTAAAATTTTCGGCCAATTTGTTTTACGCTACCTATGTTTGGTAAAAAAAATCGCAAAGAGCGTATTTTGATTGGTTTGCGCAAAAGTTATCGCGTTTACTAACAAAGGGAAAGATTTTTGTCATTTTTGGTGTTTTTTTTTTTTTAACGAGTAATGGCGGCGATCTGCGATTTTTTTTTGCGGTACTGCGACATTGCGGCGGACAGATCGGACCCTTGACTGACATTTTTGACACTTTTGGGGGTACCAGTGACATTACTGCAGTAATCAGTGCTATATATATGCACTGTTACTGCAAAAATGACACTGGCAGGGAAGGGGTTAACAGTATTGGACAGGGAGGGGTTAAGTGTGTCCTAGGGGCGTGTTTCTAACTGTGCAGGGACAGGTCTTCTAGTGTAAAAACAAAGATCAACAGTTCTACATAGTAGAACTGTTTGATCTTCACTTTTACACAGGGAGAACTGACAGGTGGCTTGTTTACACAAGCCGCTCTGTCTTTCTCCCGCTGTACCGGCGATCGTAGTGTGACCGGCGGACATCGGGTCCGCCAGTCACACTCCCGCACTCCTCCGTGAACGAGCCGATAAAAACACCTGTCCTCCTGCAGGTTTAACCAATTAATGACTTTACTATTGCTTTAGGCCTGGTTCACATGTATGCGGGTTGGGGGCCCACATTTGCACAGGCATAGCAGCCCATTGATGTGAATGGGCTTGAGCTGCTATGCCTGCGTTTTCAGCTGAAAAAAGGTGCATGCAGAATTTAAAAAAATGCAGTGGCCATGAAATCCATCCTTCTTTTTCACCATGCGACTTACCTGCCGTTGCTGCACACGCAAACTGTTTTTAAATGCCGTGCCCACGTATACAAAAAATGCAGAAAGCTTGCCAGAGCAATGGTGCAAAAGCAGGATGGATTTCAAGGCCACTGAATTTTAAAAAAATGCTGCATTCACCTTTTTTCTGCGGAAAATGAGGGCATAGCAGCCCGTTCAAATCAATGGGCTGCTATGCCTGTGCAAATGTGGGCCGCCAACCCGCATACATGTGAACCGCCAACCCGCATACATGTGAACCACCAACCCGCATACATGTGAACCAGGCCTAAAGCAATAGTAAAGTAATTTATAAACAACACCTCCTTCAGGTTTAACCACTTCTTGACTACAAGGATTTGCCCTCTTAATGACCAGGCCATCGGATCGGAGCCGAGCGCCAGGACCAGTTATCACCAGTTTGGCCAGACACTGCTTGATGACCTATTTTAGGCCTGGTTCACAGAGTCTGTACTGACTGACTATATAATAATGTGCATAAGTGAACCAAAGCCCCTAAATTCAGCAATGAAATTGAAGTGAGGTGGAAATTTAATAATTTAAATTTAATAATACAATACCGTGATAATACCGTATACCGTGGCAAAACCTTAATCAATTAATCGCAGCATGAAAATCTGATACCGTCACAAGCCTATCACCCACTGTAGATTAGATTATTTTGTAAATGGCCTACATGCTCAAACCTGACCTTTTTACTATTATTATTTTAAGGTTTGTTTTACTATATTTTGCAAACGGTTGTTGTTTTTGAATTTTTGCGGCCTTGATTTTCTTTTACATATTCTGTTAAATTTCTTGTAACAGTTAAATGATGATAGTGTTCCTTCATGTTTTTATTTTTTAAAAACTGTTATTTATAGCTTTTTTAACTTTGGCCGTGAACCACATAGGTTTTATTTTTAGCCTTTTATACATATTGCCTATGGGAATAAGCCCTTAAAGGATAGGTTTGCCTTTGGGAACATGTTACAAATGTTCCCATTGCTGCAGCCTGCTGCCCCCTCCCTTCTTTCTGGCAGCAGTACAGGGAGAAGTTCCCCGTACTAGCTGTCACTGTTTAAAAACAGTGTGACTGTGTGGGGCTCCGCCCACATGGCCGTGTCTTTCATACACAACACAGCTCTGTGTGTCTGAATGAACTACAAGCCCTGGCATCCTTAGCGGCTGTCGGCTTGTAGTTTTCTATGAACTACCACGGTACTGTGGAACGCTGTGGTAGTTCATTAAGTCTTCCTGTCAGGGAGTATCGGCTTACCCGTATGGGATGTACGGGCAAGCAGATAACACTGATAGTGTGTAGGAGACCTGCATGGCATCATCAATCTGCTGATCGCTGATACAATGCTTTATAGGCTCCTACTACATCAATAAATAAATGCAAGGTTTTTTTTTTCCTGCAAAAAACGTTCATTTATTTAATTTTTTTATGTGAGTTTATCCTTTAATGTGGGAGTTCATCATCCAAATGTATTCTTTATTTTATTTTTTAAGGTTAAGGTTAGTGTTTTATTTGAAATGCAGCACCACAATTTACGACCCCTCCCTCCTAAATTATTCAGCTTTCTGTTATTTTGAACATGCAATCCCTATGTTAGACTGGAACCAAGAGGCAAAGTAAAACCCCGGTGATAAGTATAGGATGTGTTCTGCTTATGGATGCATGTGTATCTTGGATAAAAGCCTTTGGCATGTCATTCTTCAGTAATTGACTTTCCATGTATTTGCAGGAATTCATGGAGAAGGTTCTACGTTCAGTACCCTGTATGGCTTGTTCATGTGGGATATAATATTTATGGAGGGGATTCCTGATGTCTTTAGGAATTCCTACCAGGTATGTCTGATGAGAAACTGATTAGTCATCTTCTTCCATACATAGTGCCTGAAATATGTTGTGATTGCACCATATAGTATACCTGCTGAGTCAGGTATTGCCATCCATTGTTTTATTTTTCTGCAGCGTCTGTCTACAGCTACCTTTTTTATTTTCACATCTTCCAAGATCAATAATGATGTTAGATCACTGAAATGATAAATAGGACTTCCTTAGAAGCATAAGAAAAGCCCGTTGAAGATGTATAGAAAGGCTTTTAAATATAATAGAAGCACTGGATTGTAGTTGTGGTTAATGGCAGCATGTAATGTTTTTGTTGCAGGCATTCCCCCTGGACCTACATACAGACATTTTTTATGAGAACAGAAAGGAAGCCATTGAATGTCGGCTCCAGCTGCTCCAGGAGTCCTCCACGGAGACGCTGCACAGCTTGATGGCTGACGTGTGGAATGAACACCTAGGTGAGGCCGCTGCGCTCGTCAGCTGGGAACGGTTCTCCTCTTTGCAACAGGCCCAGGTAAACACTCGGTAGGATGAAGTGTTGTTACACAGTAACCAGACATGATGCAATTACTAGTCAACAGCCAGGATTTTATGAAAGATCAGAAGAATTTTAAATTATTAACAGTCCAGCAGAGAATACAAACATTCCTTGTGACCTGGCAAGGTAACCTAAAGCCATACGTTTTCATCTGTGTGATTATAGCGGATAATTGCGTTACAATGGACAGTAGATGTTTAAAAGTAGAACTGAAAAAAAAAAAAAACTTTCTTTTCCTGCTATGTGGTGGAGGAGAAAATAATCTCTGTTAAAGTTTTTGTTGCTGTGTTCCTGTTTTGGAGAGGTTTATGCTTCCTTTTTGTACTGATGGTGATAATCACCAGGAGAGGTGGAAAACAATATGATTTCATATTTGTCACCTGAACAGAAGCAGAGGGAAAACCTGTCAATAGGGACACTCTGTGACAGATGTCAAAGCTGCAATTTCTGGTAAATTTTGAGAGATTTCCTTTTCTTGTCTCTGGGACTGGAAAGGGGGATAAATCTCTCCAGTGGCAACAAAGAAAGCGGAAAAAAAAAAAAAAAAAAACGGTTGTAACCCTTTCCCCACCTTGTTTTTAAAACTAGGAAAATGGTTTGGCCGGCCCTGTGCTTTAAAGTGGATTTCTATTTTTGCAGCCAAACTTAGGATAACTCCTACTTTATATTTGTTACATGTTCCCATTCTAGCATAACTATGTGAATTCAAATTTGCTGCTAACCTTTTTACTTGCTTAAAATCCTATTTAGCTTCCCCCCTCTATGTAATGTTAGGAAGGGGGCTTGGGGAATCTTGTTTACCATAAAAACCTGTTTGTACTGTGCTGGCAGATCTCCATCATCAGTTGTAAACTAGATGTGCTCACTGTTGTTCCTAACAAAGGGTAACGATCTCAAGACTTGGGTGGTACCTTGTATGTTAATGTTCTTTTAAAGCAATCTGCCCATAAAATGTTGCCAGGCAAGCATGTTGGGAGTGCAAGGTATTCTGAACAAAACATGCTGCTCTTTATGTAAAAATTTGCTCCACAGAAACTACTAGAAAGGATAGAGTCCGGAGCGTGTGCGCACCTACTCCATCATATCTGCTGGTTCCAGCATTCTGGTTTTAGGTGTGATACGTTCTCTCTCTCTCTATCCACCTGGAAGGTGATTGATGTGGCCAGTCTCCGATTGGAGACCAAACGGGATTTAAGCTGGCCAAGCCTGCAGTCTCATGCTTGTGATAATGCGTTTGTAACTAGAGATGGGCTCAGGCGTGGTCGGGATTCTAGTCCCAACCCCTCCTGCCTGATCCCGCCAGGAAGCCAACTCTGCACACTGCTAATCACAGGCATTGAGACATTTCCCAGACAGTGCAGCTGCAGATCGGGAAATGTCTAACTGCCTGTGATTAGCGGTGTACAGTGTCAGCTTCCTGGTGGGATCAGGCAGGTGGGTTGGGACTAGGATCTGGAACATGCCTGAGCCCAATCTCTATTTATAACATGTGCTCAAAGCTCTCTGTTTGCTTGTCCTGCTCTGCTGTTTGGATTTCCTTGTTGACGACCTCAGATCGGATATCGACTAGTCTCTGAACCTTGCCTACCAACCGCAAGTACCTGTTTAGTTTGTTCTGTTGGCCCTGGTCCAGCATGATGGCCAGGCACTATAGCAATGTGTCTAAGTCTGAGGGTAATCGAGTACCAGCAGGCCTGCTTGCCTTATGGGAAAGGATGCTGCTATAGGTGAAGAACACACAAGCTAGCTATAGTGTCTGACCACCTGTGTTAGGGGTAAGTGTGACAGTTAGAAATATTTTTTAAATATGCCGTGTGAATAGGAACACATAACAAACATAGTGGAGGTTTCTAAAATTCAAATGCAAAGGTGGAACTACACTTTATAAAATCACAAATAATCATTAAAAGGAAACCTATAAAGAGAGAAATACACAGGCTGCAATTGCTGACCTTTCCTTTTAAAAATGCTAGTTGCCCAGTTATGTTGGCCCAGTAACTTCAGTATGTACTGAGTCACTGACCCAGAACATGTATGTCGATCAGGATTTTTATTAAACCTCACAACTGCATTTGTGTGCTTGGTGAATGACCATGTTTCAGCTATAGACATCTAGGCAACTAGCATTTTCCGAGGAGCTTAGCAGGGGCAGTCTGTTTCCTCTGCCATGGGACCGTAAATGTTTTCAATGAGTTTATAAAGATTTGAGCAATCCAGGTATGGCATAAAATCAATGTTATGACTCTTGTTAAATTCTGTACCAACCCCATGGTTTAAAGATTGTAAATGGATATGTCTGGACATTTTTTATGTATACTAATAATTCATAAAACAGTCCAAAATACTATGTGATTTAACACACACTGCTCACTATTGTACTGAGAATCCTAGATATGAAGAATTTTTAATTTAGGCTTCAGTACATGAATTGGAAATAGTTTAATCTTGGACACCTTCTTCTGACCCGTTTGGGTAGTAATATGGGGAGGCCCCCACTGTTTACTTCGGCTCCACCTTGACACACATAGGTTGATTTACTAAAACTGGAGAGTGCAAAATCTGGAGCAGCTGTGCATAGAAACCAATCAGCTTGTAACTTCAGCTTGTTCAGTTAAGCTTTAACAAAAAAACCTGGAAGCTGATTGGTTTCTATGCAGAGCTGCTCCAGACTTTGCACTCTCTGGTCAATGTAAATCATCCTCATGGAGTGCTGCTATTTAATTTGGTAGTCATGGATGCCAGTTGATATTTCAGCTCAGATTTCTCCTCCTGATTCCAGTGAATTTGCGGACTGTGCTCCGAGGAAGACTGCATATGTTGCTGCATACAGAGGCCATGGTATTTTTGTTAATTTGTAATAGCAATTACTTGGGTAATGACAAAGCGCTAAAATTTGCGCGAAACGCGTCTACCTCTTTGTCCCCTGCTCCATCTGTCAACCACTTGTCATATGAAGCTTCAATAAAAGGATTTTTAGAAGTGCAGCTGTCCGGGATCATTTCCTTATGAGCAATTACTTCAGGTGGATGTGTCCTAATTCTCTTTTTCGAACTTCATCTCATTTCAGAGCCTGGTGTCCTGCCTTGGAGGAACATTGCTAAGTGGGCTATGTAGGAAAATGTCCAAAGACATTCGGCACTGTAGAGGAGGCCTCCCCGATCTGGTGGTGTGGAATGGGCAAAAGCAAATCTATAAGGTAAATGGGCTCCTGCTTGTTAGTGCCTGCTTGTGTTATAAGTAAAGTAGTTGTAAACCTCTGAAATGAAAAGGCATAACCTTCTATGGTGTGTACATGCCTCAACCCAAAGCACCTAGTTTTTATTTCCTTTCTCTCTCATTCTTCTGCTATCTGCATGAGCCACTTTATACAATCAGTCTGGTGAGGGCTGCACCTCCCTCCCCATCACATAGCAGGTTGACAACCTCAATTTGGCATGTTTCCCTTTGAGACTGTGTAGAGGGGGCGCATCTGTTCCCCTCAACTTAGGTCTCAGATTACACTCTGCTTCCTGCTTTATGCTGTGACAGTATGTGACATCAGATCCCCACCCCCCTGCCTTCTGCAATTGGAATCTTATGTAGGAGGGTTTGTTTCATTTCTGTGCATCACCTGAGGCCAGTCACATTAGTGGGTATATGGAAGGGTTTACAACACTAATAAAGTGCATTATTGTTGTGACAAGCCAAATTGAAGCAGAATTCTGTGCTTTAAAATGACCACTTCTGTACTTTATATAGAAGCAGAGTCTAAAATTAACTTCTGGAATAGTTCTGTCAGCTTTCTCAACTAGTACTAAGTCTAATGCTGTGCATATTATACGTTGCATTTCATTGTATGCCACTAGATGTCACAATTCAAACAAACACTCCTTATGATATGTTGAAAGGGGTTTCTGGTGACAACATGGAAAATGCCCTAGGTAACGGAATAAAGTGATGTACATCTTTTAGAACTGTACATCCTCACTATCATGAATGCAAGTGTTGATATAGAAGCATATACATAATTTAGGATGTTTTACATTGTATACTAATTATCAGGACTTTGTTCTTTTTCTAAAACTTATTTCTCTTTCGTTCATTGTTTGACACAGCTCCATATCTTCTTGACCGATGGGTTTATGCTGCTCTCCATAGGAGTAGGACACTAAGCGGAAAGAAATTTGACCATGCCTATAGGGCAGTCCCAGAGGGTATACACCCACTTCCTGTTATAGGACTTCAGTTTTTTTTTTCTGCCTAGTCAGGAGTAAAGACCTGCGACGGTGCAGTTTTGTACCTACAGAACCTCCAAGGCGGCAAAGGTATTCCCCTTTCCCGCCTATTATGACAATATTGTCGCAAGTCAGTGGGGTTCCCCCAAACACACTGTCGGGGGTCCCTAAGCACTTTGCTAGAAGCGCTGGCAGACTGCTGGACCCTGGGGAAATCTTCACTGCAGGGATGTCTGTTCTCTTCCTGTCTCTGAGTTTCTGGCTTACAGGGGCTCCAGGCTGAATAGTGGTAAAAAAAAGCTCCTGAGGAGGAGCCCCTCCATTGAGTGAAGTTTGTGGATTGCTTTTACTGCACGTAACATGGGAAATAGGGGAAAGATTCACGTAACTCCTCAAACTCTTCCCCCGTTCACAGATTGTGTCACATGCAGGGAAAGTAATCAAAGAAATGTTTGGTGTAGGATCGCTGCTCTATATACATTTAAAAAGTAAAACAATGATATGGCAAACGGTGTAATCCTTAATAAGAAAAGCAGCTGACACAAAAAGACAGTAAACCTTATCTTCAATGAAATGGTAAAAAATGGCGTCGCGCTAATCAACATATAAATTAAGCTGACAATAAGGAGCAAACAGGTCCCAAGTGTGAAAAGTCCAATCCACATAAATCCCAGATAAAAAAGGGGTGCAAGCAGGAGAGCCCGCCACCAATCAAAATACCAAGGTACTCTTACCAACTTTAGAGACCCCACAGGGTCAAACACGTTCTGAATGTGTATAAACAGGTAACAAAGGGAAACCAATCACCGGTCTGGTCGCTCTGGGAGGAGACGAACCGATGTGATTGGTTTCCCTTTGTTACCTGTTTATACACATTCAGAACGTGTTTGACCCTGTGGGGTCTCTAAAGTTGGTAAGAGTACCTTGGTATTTTGATTGGTGGCGGGCTCTCCTGCTTGCACCCCTTTTTTATCTGGGATTTATGTGGATTGGACTTTTCATACTTGGAACCTGTTTGCTCCTTATTGTCAGCTTAATTTATATGTTGATTAGCACGACACCATTTTTTACCATCAAAGAAATGTTATCAATGAAGGGGGAGAGTTCTCATCGGGAGCTCCCTTTTATTTATTTTTTATTTTTTGTACTGCTGCCTAGTCCAGACAATGAAGCTATTAACCACCTGTGTGTCGTAGGTTCAGAGACAGGAATAAAATGGGGCAGCATGGAGTAAAGATTTTCCAGCATCCAGATGCTTGCATGATGTGGTACATGCATTGTAACGGGTAAATAATGTGACAAAATCTGTAGGGCTAGAAATATTTTTAGTTAAACTTCAGCTTTAGGGTTCATTCACACCTGTGAATGCACCTTGCTGGTGAATACATGTTAGAACCCCGGCCGGGGTGGGGTGTTCCTGTGACTAAGGAAGCCCCGTTGAAAGCAAGTGTGATAGCACCCTTAAGCTGGGTGCTTACTGGCTGAAAATCGGCCCCTGTATACTGCTGTCTATTCTACAGAAGCCAGCCTTATGTCGAACGAGCACGCTCTAAAACCAGCAACCGATCCAATGGCTACAGCGCTGATCAGTAGTGTGTTCTGGAACAAAGGTATCGTGAGTTAGTACGGCGATCTGTTTTTTTTTTTTCCTCAGCCCCTTGGGTTGAGCAGAAAAAAAACGTATAGTGTGTACCCAGCTTTAAGATATTAGTGGCAAAAAAAACATTTTACAGGAGTAAGGTGAGCCCAATGGGGACATGATACGACAGTTATGTGAACTGGTTAGGCAACGGTCTGGATTAGCTCATAGGCGACATAGCCAGTTCTTCTGTAAGATACTTTAATAAAGAAGGTTGACACAACTTCTGTAAAAAATATCTACTTTTCTAGGGCTTCCACAGAAATTCTGATTATATAGTTCTAGAAAACAATCATGAAAAAAGATAAATATCTGACTCTCATGCAGCTAACTTTTTTTTTTTTTTTTACAGAAGTTGTGTCTTGAGTGTTTTTTTTTGGCTTTGGTCTCCCGATTTTTATCATTAATTTCTGGTGAATTAGGCAAGGCATGGGCTTTGAGGTCGGTTTTCAAATTTGGTGGTTCTAATAAATCAAGTTGATTTTTAATTTTTTTTTTTCCTTTTTGCATATCATGTACAGGTTGTTGATGTCTCACATGGCAACCTGCTTCAGCTGAATGGCATGGTTAGCGAGGGAAGATATGCTCTCCTGTTAGGTTTATTGCTGTGATCTTGGTGAAAATGTGACTCTCACATACTTATTACAGTGTAACTGTTTAAAGCTGAAATCCTTTAGTTTGCTTGAAAAAGTGGTTTGCAGTATGTTTGTCTTTTGGTAATGGCAGTGGTGGTGATATATTAGACGTATCTCCTGTTGCCAACTCATTTACAATAGTTATTTCCACAACCTTGATTGGCTGCAGCACATTTTC
Source organism: Pelophylax lessonae (assembly GCF_965119305.1). NCBI lineage: Eukaryota > Metazoa > Chordata > Amphibia > Anura > Ranidae > Pelophylax > Pelophylax lessonae. The sequence continues at coordinate 111,461,122 of NC_138771.1, forward strand.
ATCCATCAGCCTTAAATCAGTTTCATTGTTTGGGAGTGTTGATTTTACTGGCTGCATTCTACTTTTGCGTCAGTGACTAATTAGCAAAGCCTTAATGAAGACTGCAGCTCCAGAGGTGTGCCTTTAAAAAGTCCATAGTGACAGCGTCTATGCTATCCTGACTAGTTCCTTTTTATAAAGGGTCAGCAGAACTCTGGCCAGGCTAATCTGCTGCTGTGAGATCAGCAGAAAATTCCAGAACACATCAGTAAAATAGTAAACAACCCATGGGCAACTCTTTAAAAGCCTTTTTAGGTTTCCAGGCTAGAGGTAAATATGAGCTCTATTTGATCCCTCCTCTACCCTCCAAAGAATCTGACAAAACCGAGATTGGTTTTATCAGATACTTGCCTAGCTGATAAAGGCCAGTAAACAAAAATTGAAAGCAGAAGTTACAAAATCTCCATTGCTTTTGGGATCATTCTTCACAGAGGAGGAACAAATCTTTCTTCTCTGTGTCTAGCTTCTTGCAGTGGTTCGAGCCCCTTTCCTATTCCTGGAAAAGTGGGAGGGTGCTGTGTCTGTCAGTGAACCTCAGAGAAAAGGATTTTACAGTAGGCCAAAAATCCAGTTTTCTCTTTCATTCACTGACAGACACAGCTTTAAGTCTTCAGACCATTGGGATGTTCCAAAGCGGTGCAACATGAGGGGTGGGAAAAACATAGCAAATGCAGAATTCCCAACAAGGCTTTTAATATAGCCAACCAGGTAACAGGAGCTCAACTAGGAACAACTGGAGCTCACCACCAGAAAAATGTTTACCCTCAAGAAGCGGAAGCCTCCGCAGCCTGCAATACTTTGCGGCCAAACGCCGCATCCGAAGATACAAGTATATCCACCTTTATAAAATTTTGTGAATGTGTGTACAAACCACCAAGTAGCCAAGTGCACACCTAAACCACTGACGCCTGATGACGGAAGGTCCAGGAGGCACTAAGCGTTTAACAGGGAAAGGAGGAAACTGACCCTTAATGGAGTAGGCCTGTACCACTGTCTACTTGATCCAGTTGGAAATGGTTGCAGTAGATGGGGCCTGCCCCTTACGAGGTCCATCCATAAGAAAAAACAAAGAATCAGATTTCCTAATCAGTCCAGTCACCGCCAGGTAAACCTCATTCGCTCTTACCACATCTAAGGAATGTAAGGCAATTTTCTTAGGATGTTTAGGCTTAGGACATAAAGACAGTAGCACAATGTCTTCATTCAAATGAAAACCCTGAGACAACCTTAGGGAGGAACACCTGATGGGGTCGTAACACCACTTTGTCCCTATGAATCACCGAACTCGATGATAAACTTTCCTGGAAGTAGATTTTCTAGCCTTCAACAGCGTAAGAATCACTGACTCGGACAGCCCTCTGTCTTCCAGCACCTGGCTTTCCATAGCCACACCGTTAAAGTCAGCGACTGTAAAGCAGGATGGAAGATTGGTCCCTGAGGGGAAGTTTCCAAGGGACGTCTGCTCCCAACTGTACCAGGACCGGTGAGGCTAGTCTGGTGTCACCAGAATGACTGGAATTCCTTCTACCTTGATTCTGCGTAGCAGTCTCGACAGAAGTTGAATTGTAGGAAAGCTGTAAATCAGAAGATCCTAACCCCAAGAGTGTTTGTGCTTTGCCAGAGGATCCCGAGACCTTGACACTAACCTCTGCAGCCTCTTGTTGAGACTGGAAGCCAGCAGGTCCATATCGGGGGGGCCCTTCACCAAAGACACAGTTGATGAAATACCTCTGGGTGAAGAGACCATTCTCCCGGATCCAACGTCTGCCGACTCAGATAGTCCGCTTGCCCATTCTCTACCCCTGGAATGTGCACAGCAGAGAGGGCCGGAACATATTGTTCCATCCATTGAGACAGACAAATTCTGATTGCAGAATTTTCAGGATGTTGATTGTAAACCTGGACTCCTCCTGAGTCCAGACACCTTGGGCCGAACACACTTCCAAGACACCTCCCCATCCGGACAGACTGGCATCCGTGGTGATTACAGTCCAATACTGGGGAAGAAAAGATTTCCCCAGATGTAGGACCAGGGAGAAGAGCCACCATAGGAAAGACTCCCTTGAACCCTGACTCAACAGAATCAGATTGTCCAATGACAGTGGATCCTTGTTTCATTTGATCAGATTCTCCCTTTGCAAAGGTCTGGTGTGGAACTGCCTCGAAGGTGAAGACCATCAGACCCAGCACTTGCATGCAAGTCCTGAATGACGATCGATGGTTTGACAACAGGAGCCAAACAGCCTCCTGTAGTTTTGTCTGAGGAAGAAACATCCGGGCTGCGCTGAGTCCAGCGTCAGACACAAGTAGTCCAGCTTTGTGGATGGAGACAGTGCCGATTTCTGAAAATTCAGTGTGCAACCGAACTCCTGCAGAGTTTGCACCGTAACGTCCAAATCGGCTTCTAGAGTCGAGAAAGATCGCCTAGATAACCCAGTACCGTGATCCCCTTCTGCCGTAACAAGGCCAACACTGGGGCCAAAACCTTTGTGAACACTCGAGGAGCTGAAGCGAGAACAAAGGGTAACACCACAAATTGAAAGTGCTCCTCGCCCACGGCAAAACGAAGAAAACGCTGATGCCCAACATATATTGGAATATGAAGGTAAGCGTCCTTGAGATCGATAGAAGCCATCAGATCTCCTTGATGAAGGAAAGCTACTACTGTGCAGATGTAATCCATCCGAAATTTCTGAGCCCGCACCAAGTGATTCAGAACCTTAAGATCCAAGATCAGGCAAACCTTGCCTTCCCTCCTGGGAACTGTAAACAGATTTGAATAAAAACCTTGGAAACGTTCCGACTCTGGAACCAGCTTAGTAACTCCTTGTGCTAACAGGTCCTGCACTAGTCTGCAGAGGCCCTGTAACTGCTCTGGAGACAGTTGTAAGTTGGAAGGAAAGAACCTGCCGGAGGCAAGGACCAAAACAATCTTTTAACTGAACTGAATCAGTTCATGGACCCCTTTGTCCTGAATGAGCAAGGTCCACGGATCCGGAAAGAAACAAAGACGTCCCCCCCACCCCAAGCAGCTTGCTATGGGAGCACCCGAGCTGCAGTTCAGCCCTGTCCCTCTCTCTTCTCATTGGCTAGCTGACTTTGACAGCAGGGAGCCAATGGCACCGCTGCTGTGTCTCAGCCAATCAGGAGGGAGAGTCCCAGACAGCCGAGGGACCCATGGACATCGCTGGATAGCGATGGGGCTCAGGTAAGTATTAGGGGGTGCTGGGGCAGCTGCTGCACACAGAAGGCTTTTAATCCTAATGCATACAATGCATTAAGATAAAAAAAAAAAAAAAAAAAACTTTCTACCTTTACAATCCCTTTAAAGAAATACTGAAGGCCATCATTGCTGACTTACTTCTAACACACTCCTTGCCTAGCAGTGCGAGTACCTCTGCAGTATTTTGAGTCAGTGGGGTTAATTTACTAAAGACAAATAGACTGTGCACTTTTTGTAAGTGCAGTTGCTCCAGGGCTTATAAATGAAAGGAAGCTCTGTTGGCTTTCATCACCCAATCATGTGCATGCAAAAATGCAGTTTTTTTTATTTTATTTTGATTGGGTATTCTTTTAAAGTGAAGCTTTATCTCATTTACCAAGTTCCTGGAGCAAATGCACTTTGCAACTCCATCAGTATAGCAGCCAGAAAACAGTGATTTTTCAAGAGCAGTAAACAATGCAATCACTTAGGTTTCATACAAAGCTTCCTCTGATTAGCTGAAGTGGGTAGATAATCACAAATTCTGCCTCAGCCAATTAGAGGAAATGTATTCATTCATAGAATACAAAGCTTCCTCTGAAGAGCTGAGCAGCACTTAGCCCAACTCACTTTTGTTCTCATCCCGCTTCCGGAACACAGCGCTGTATCTTGAATGTAGCTGAGGCTACAAATAGTTTATATCGTGCTCCCAGCCCCAGCAACTGTTAGTGATGTAAACAGTTCATTTGGACCAGCTTGTACATGACTGTTTTATTCTTTACCCTGATGTCCATGTGTTGTTTGTTGCAGATGGTAGAGGTGAAGGGGCCAAGTGATCGTCTATCACACAAGCAGATTGTTTGGTTGCATGAACTGAAGAAGATGGGGGCAGATGCAGAAGTGTGTCATGTTGTTGCCATTGGAGCAAAGAGTAACAGATTTAATTAAATGTCACAAAATTTAGGTATATTATTTTCTAATAAAATTTCTTTTTTTCTTATTTGGCCCCGGTCTATTTATGTGATTTTGTTCATCTATACCAGCCAGTTACTAAAACTAAGGATGCGAACAAATACTTCAAGGGACATTCTCGTCGGAACTGAAGGTTACCAGGGGTTGTGTTTCTTCCACAATTATCTATATTGTGCTTAGTTACCCAATTCAAAAGGAAGCTATCGCCAATTACCTTTTTTTGTTTCTTGCCCTACATCTGATCACCACTAGGCCATGTTACCCAATGCATTTCGTTATCAATGGGGTGGAGCACAATCCAGGTTTCCTGGAGTTCCTTTTTAACAAAACATAACATATATATCTTTAATGCTTTGCCTGAACCCTTAACATCAGCATTTGGAAACAAGATAATCTGTCAAAACACCACACTCCAGTCCAAATAGCTGCAATATTCGTGTTTAATAAAAATTAAACAAAATATGGGTTTTCTAATTCCATTTTAAATAAGTCACATCCACAGTTCAGTAAGCATTCATTGCAAAGAGTACCAAGGTTATAACTCCCGTTCACTAAAAATCTGCACTATATACAGGTTTTAATTTAATGTTTTAAAAGGCACTTCTACTATATTATACATTTAAGACTTATCTACAGCAGAGGTTAACAGTGCACATCATTTCAAATTTCATGACTTAGTGAATATGCCAAAAAATACCAAAGTTTGGATTCACTAATCTGTAAAAACATTTGCTATTTGCCATAACAGTCATCGGCTATGTGACTGTTCTTTCAATCCCAAATCAGTTGTCATTGCTGAAAACAAGTGGATGGTCCTTTAGGAGTCTTGAGTCCCTGCAGGTGTTTAGTAGAGAATTGTAAGTTTTACTAGTCTTACAAATGTTTTCTGTGTCTGGGGAACTCTCCTTTATTACACACTGGGGTTGATTTACTAAAGGCAGATAAACTGTTCACTTTGCAGGGAAAGTTTAGTAAATGAAGTGTAGCTCTGCTGACTTCCATCATCCATTCTTCTTTTTTTTGTGCTGGTGAAGGCGAATTCTTTGCAAAGTGATTGCCAAATTCACTAAGTTCTGGGGAAACCATTCTTGCTAAGTGAACAGCCTAATTTGCCTTTAGTAAATGAGCCCCACTTTGTGCGGTCTTGTAATCTTGGAACCTTTCCTGATTAGGGTTTAGTGCTCCAGCTATACAGTAAACCTGCACTTTCTTCGAGTAATATAAATTAAGACTACAATTGTGCAGCACCTCAAAAGTGACAACACATACCTTTTTTAAGCAAGTCCTACTCGTTAGGATTTCTCCCTTTCACCATGGGGCTGAACAGAAATCAGTGGATTCCCCTATTTTGTATTCTGACAGCCGCTGCTCCACTGCGGATTGGGTTCAATTACTACAGTAAAGAATTTTTTGCCCGGCTTCTTTGATTTTCATATTTAAGTTTGTAGACCCAGGTGGTGCTGGCAAGGCCATCTTCATCTCCAATTTAAGCAGAATTGGCCAAAAAATTATCAGTGTTAGGCTATCATTACTGTTCTGCTCCTCTTCAGCCTTCTACCACAGGGGTTGATTTACTAAGATTAGAGTGTGTAAAATCTGGTGCAGCTGTGCATGGTAGCCAATCTGCTTCTTACTTCAGCTTGTTCAGTTAAGCACTTCCAGACCGCCCACTGCATATATATACTGCGGCAGAGCAGCCCGGGTGCGCAAAATTATGTACATGTACGTAATTTTGTGAACAGGTTTGGGGGGGGGGGGGGGGGGTTGCGCTTCACTCTCGCTGTGATTGGACACAGCAGGAGCCAATCAGCGGGTCCGGCGGCCATGATGGCCACCGGGATCCGATGATCATTCCGTGGAATGTCACAGAGGCACAGGGAGATCTGGTCTCTTTTCCCCCAGTACAGTTAGAAATCAATCCCTAGGAGCACACTGAACCCCTTGATCACCCCTAGTGTTAACCCCTTCCCTGCCAGTGTCATTTATACAGTAACAGTGCATTTTTTTTTTAGCACTGATCACTATATTGGTGTCACTTAGTGTTAGATTTGTCCGCCGTTAAATACTGTTGATTTGACGCCATTACTAGTAAGATGTAGCAGAATACATATTGCCCTAAATTAATGAAAAAAATTAGTTTTTAAATTTTTTTATTGGAAATGTTTTTATAGCAGAAAGTAAAAATTTAATCTTTCAATTGTGGCTTTTTTGTTTATAGCACAAAAAAAAAAAAAAACGCAGAGGTGATCAAATACCACCAAAAGAAAGCTCTATTTGTGTGAAAAATAAAAAGACATCAATTTTATTTGGGTGCAGGACCGTGCAATTGTCAGTTAACGTAACGCAGTGCAGTATCGCAAAAAAAAAAAATGGCCTGGTCATTAAGGGGGTAAAAACCTTCTAGAGCTGAAGTGGGTACGCTTTGAAAAAAAAAAAACTGGAAGCTGATTGGTTTCTATGCAGAGCTGCACCAGTTTTTTCCCTCTCCAGTTTTAGTAAATCAACCCCAAATGTCCTAAGCAAATACTGTCAATGTGTAGGAAGCATCAGCATAAATGTGCTCCCCATGTGTACAGCAACATAGGCATTGTGATAGATTGCTCAGACACAGAGGCACCGGTCATGGGAGGTTTGGTGACACAGCCAGCTGTCTAAGTACTGGTATGGGGCCAGGTGCTTATTACATAAGAATCATACAGGTTTACTGCAAACAAGCACAAAAGCAGAGCTAGATTTTTCCACTACTGAACTTTTATCATAATCTATAAAAAAAAATATATATATCTAAATAATTGTTCAGTTGCTTCAGATTTCAGTCTCCAAAAGAAAAACTCACTAGTAAATTGCTTTTTGAAGGTAAAAAAAAAGTAACAAAAAGAACTCAACTGTAGGTGCTACAGATTATTCCACAGGAGAAAACTATAAACCATTCAAAGATTTGACACACAAGCTGCTAATTTAGTATTTTACAAATTCATTCATATCTATAAATGTATGAGCGTAAGAATGAGGATGTTTGAGTATAGCGAGGTGCAGTCCAACATCGGGTTTTTCTTATTAGCATGTAATCGGCCAGTGTACTTATTTATTAGCGTGTGGTTGGATTACACTTGAACAATTTTTAAACACAGTTTTGATAAATAAGAAGTATCTCAGTAATTTCTATGAAGAAATGTCTTCCACTGAACCACAACTGCAATCATTTACAGAAACGCTTGGGCTCTGAGCTGTACTGCTGTTACTGGGCATACATAACCGATATAGAAACTCATTATCGAACGGCCTTGTACACACAGATTTCTGCTTGTATGTAAAGTCCACTTTTACTAAATATTTGTATAGCTTTAAACAAGTAATTGTTATCAGCATTAGTCACTTCTGACAAGTTTTCCCAGATGGGCAGAAGATAAGCACACAGCTTGTCTATTCAGAATACATCGCTGCATGTGCCTTCCTCTGCCTATGTGGAGAGGAGGTGTGTCCACTTTCCTCCAATCAGCTCTCACAGTGCATAAGAGCTATAATTGCAGCTCTCCACCCCTCCTCTGTACTCCTTGCAGAGGCAGAAGGATTTTATCACAATTGTGATCTTTTGAAGGGTTGTAGAAAAGAGAAGACTGCAGATAAACATGTAGAAGAATTTGTTTGATATCTGTGCATCACCTGAGGCTATTCACTTCACTTTAAAGTCATTAAGGGCCTCTTCACACTACAGTGCCAAGGTTGTGGTTACACTGAAGTCCACTACAGTCATGGAGGAGGCATGCTGGAGTGGCATTCAAAATAAATAGTAGTAATACACAATCCTAATTCACCCTTAAAATGGTTCTGAACGCAAATATTTTTTACCCTAATGCATTTTCTTCATTAAAAGAGAAGTATGGGAATTTTTTTTTTCTTTAATCATGCCTACCTTGGTGGATGTTGCATCTGTCGCCCGCTGGCTCTAAGGCTGAGAACCGAGATGTCAATCACCACTGATCGCTGGGTTCTGAGCTGGGCTGTGGAAGGGGACGAGAGCTTCTGGCTCAGGCTCTCAGCAGCTCGCTGAGAGGCTGAGCCAGGTGCCAGTCCAGGCATTGTGGGCAGATCCCCACCATATGGTCATGATTTTTCCCCAACCTGGAGAGGCTCTGTGACATCAGCCAAAACTGAAAACGGGTCACAGGATTGCAGAACAATCTGCACTCCTGTAATCCACAGGAGAAGTACAGCCAAACAAGCTTTGGCTGTATTTCCCCTTTTAAGGTAAAATAAAAACCTTCCACTGTCTGTTACCCCCACCCTCCTTTTCTAAGCACTTATCTCTAATTGACCCATCGCTCTGCCTGGCTTCAGGTCTTCTCTCCCCTCTTCCTGGTTTCACAGCCAGTAAGGGGGGGGCTGAGCCACACTGTGTGTCTATAGATGCACGCAGCCTGCTCGAGGACTCACCCGCATGCATGCCCCAATATCAAGTGGCTTACTATGGTGGCTGAGGCAGAGAGCACTGGCAGAGGACCCTAGGAGAGAAGGTAAGGGGCTGCTCTGTGCAATACCATTGCACAGCACAGGTAAGTATAAGTCTCTTTTTTTTTTTTTTTTTATAGAAAGGTTTTGATTTTACAGTCACTTTAAGCTTCAGTTTTGTTAAATGAAATAAGAGTAATGTCTGCTACTTTTCATAAACTAAGCAGTAAGCTTTTAACAAGTTACAATTAGTCTCCAAGTTTGTAGAAACCTGCTAGCAGCTTGTGCAAAGTTATAGCCATTACTCCTAACAATGCTGAAAATTACCAAATTGGGCTGAAAACTGAATACCTTTAAATGAAGCTACTGTACACACAGCTCTTATACAAGCTGACACCTGTGTGTACAAGATCATGTAATAAAGAGGTTCTTCCTAGGTGAGAATTGGAGGTGTCTCTCATATTTATTGTATCAAAGACCAACATCTGCATTTTAAAATCCTAAATCAAAGTGGTTGTAAACCTGACATGAAAAATGAACCAAGCATATCATTCTAGAGTGTGTACTTACCTCAATCCAAAGCAACCAGTACGATTTCTGTCTGCCCTAGGCATTTATGACAGCTAGTGTGGAAGGGGGGGGGGGGAGCTGCAGCACACAGCCTGTGATTGACAGTCCCAGCTGTTCATTTTCCCTATGAGTTTGTGTGAAGGGGGTGTGTCCACTTAGTTTGTGCTCTGCAGTGTGCGATGTCAGATCCCCTGCCCCCTGCTTGCTAGAGCTCAGAGACAATGTGCGCTTTAGAAGGCTATAGAGAAGAGATCCTGCAGATAAACCTGTACAACTTATGTAGGAGGATTTGTCTCATTTCTGTGTATCACCTGAGGCAGGTCACTTCACTGGGTATATATGCACGGGTTTACAACCACCCTAACTGCCACAATTTGTAATATGATTTATACCATTAAAGTGACCCTGTCACTATAGGGTCCTAACTAAACCGGAGCTGTCAAAAGAGGACGTATCCAGAAAGCCACTTTGCCGATCTGTGGTCACTGCACATATCCAACACTTCTAGGTGTATTAAAAACCAGCTTCCCCTGCTGCATGCACCGGTTCAGCCTGTTGGCTTGTATGTCCTGTAGTGATATACAAGTAGTAGGAGAAACTACAGCATGCGGCTAGAGAAGCAGGTCTTCAGCATATTATGATTTAAGATGAATATGATTCCATATGGCTGAATCCACAACAATGTCTGTCTGATGCCATTGTGGACGAATCATGGAAAACAATTCAGATAATTTTCAGGTGTCCATGATGCTGGAGGCTTCCCTTGGCCAGCCTGCCAAAGAGCAGAGCCATCCCTGGGTAGAATCACATGGGTGACCAAATTTCACAGGAGCACTTCATTGTCTCCTATACTGTTGAGAGGCAGGGAGAACTCATTTACCATGTCTCTGGGTAAGATCTAACTTCAAATATACAACATAATATTAAGCCTACAAAAACATGGTAAAAATCACATTTTGGTTGAGTTTGTGACTATATTCCAGGATCAAGTGTGGATTCTTTGAAAACCATGAATATAATTGTGGCAGCTAGGGATTATGTACAATTTATTCCAGCCCAGGAAAGCAGTCCCCATCCTTCAATTTGGAAACATTTTGATTATTCACCAAGCAAACCTGACTTCTGTGCATTACAGGCAGTACCAGAGTTACAAAAGGACTCCTTTTTTATCAATGGAGGGAGTCAACAGGAAGTGAGGAGAAATCTCCCCCTAGGAAGGGAAGTTCGCTCCTGTAAGAGGTATTATGGGAAAAAGGTGTCTCCGCTGAAGCTTTATTACCAATCCTTGCTTCCACAACAACCCAAAATGTTCAAAATCCAATTGTCATAGGGACAGAAAGTGAGGTGAAACCTTCTGACCAGGGGTACAGACAACAAAACAAACATTACAGGGGTGTTAAAGCGGAAGTAAACTGATGAGTGTTTTTTTTTTTTTCTCTGACCTGTATCGCCTACTAGCACATTATGTGAAACTTACCTGAAAACAAAGCTCTCCAGCGAAGCGCTGTCACCGGTGGTGGTCGCTTCCATCTTCACCCGTCTTCCTTCTGGGTCTGCAGACTCCAGCTGTGTGACTGGCCAGAGCCGTGATGATATCACGCCTGCATGGGGGAGCTGCCATTTACGGCACAGGACTCTGACGGAATGACCCAGATGCCCACCCCTTCAGAGCACACGCGCCGATGTCATTGGCAGCATTACACAGTAAATATCTTAAGCGCTGCGCAAACTGTTGGCGCTATATAAATCCTGTATAATAATAATATCTTCTAAACGGTGTGCGTTAAGGGGATATTTAGAGTACCTAAAGGGAAGCCTTATTATAGGCTTAGCTATAGGTACAAGTCAGAGATGGGAGTTTACTCCCACTTTAATCCTTCCTTTTACTATCCCAAAAAAAGTTAAAGAAAATATACCTGTTCTAAATTGCATTTAAATTCAACTTAAGAACAAATCTACAGAACCGATTTAGTTTGTGAACCAGTGACTGCCATGTGCATAAAAAGTCAATTACAAGCTAATGTGCAATGACCTCCAACTATATGAACAGACATTTATGAAACCTGGTGCAAGGAAAAAAACATTCTATTACCTAATGCAAACAAACTTGTTTTTCATTTCTATTCTACACTAGAAAAATCCAGCTAAATTCCAATTGGTTGCAAGGACCAACATCTTTTTTTTTTTTTTTTAATGTTCCATATACAGAAGTACTGATTTATATAAAAATTCCCTTTTCTTTCATTTCATCCATGATGATCTTTTGAGGTTCTTCCATGAAAGGCAAGTAAACGACAAGGACCTGCCTGCACTGGATGGCACAGACCTCAGAGAGCGGGTTTGACATCAGTTTGACTGAGGTAGCCATCCTCAGATGGAATTGTGGTTTGGTTTGTATTAGGAATGCATTTCCCACAGCTTTCCTAGCAGTAATACTGGATCAGCCTACAAATTGCTAGATTTTAATGTATAATAGTCCTTATCCATCTTTCTGTTAAGTTTAAAACTATAAGGCAGGAAAGGGAAATACATTTTGCCATTATTGCTCATACATCAGTACTGAATCCTTAAAACAAATATTGAGAGAAATAAGGGGGCTGCCATTTTAACCTCCTACTGAAATGGAAGTTGCCTGGTTGTCATGTGGAATCAAAAGCTTTAGTACTTTGCGCTACCGACTTAGGCCAACCATAGACAGAGTGATTTTCTTTCCTGCAACCACGGACAGACAGACATTGCTGACAGGGGAACCCCTCCCACGGAGCTATTGTATTCTACCGGCGGGTAGGGGAAACCATCCCCACCAGGAGAACACAGCGATTTATTGCTAGTGGCTATAAAAGCCGCTGGCAATAATTGCATGTATATTCCAACAGGCTGGTTTTACCCAAGTTGACTGATCAATCAAATTGGGTAAATTCAGCCTGCCCATACATGCTTTGAAACGTCTATGGCCGGCTTTAGAATGAGTATACAGCTCAAGAGTCAATGACTAAGAATTAAGGATGAATAAAATTCAGAGACAGCCAACTAGCATTTTAAAGTAGTTGTTAACATGCACTGCAGATTTTCATTATACAGATAAGAGCTCTTGAGCAAATCCTTTGCCAAGAAGATTTGGCAAGAAAGCTAGGTCTTCACAGTTCTGTAGATTGTACACAGCCATGCCCACAGTACCCCCCCCCCCCCCCCCCCAATGTCAAGGTGCAAAATTTAACATTCTCTTTAGGACATAAAGGACACTTCCAAAGCCTATGTAGATACAGTATATGGACTGAAATGATGTAACACCTCCTGTGCACAAGTGTGGCAGACTAGGGTCAATTAACATGAGCCTTCTTATGAAACAGCATTAGGGATGTGCCAGGCCTTGATGCCCTCAAACAACTGGGATAGCCCACTATAGCTAACTGCAAAAAACAAACACACCAACCAACCTAGTGCATTAACTCAGAGGTAGTACAATTGAGAAAAAAAAAAAAAGATAAAAACATAGTAACAATAAAGGTATACAACATATCAAGCCACCATCCCGTGGCACAGTGGATAGTGGGACCCAGAGTAGTCCAACGCCAAGAAGGTGCTGTTTGGGATCCAGAACTGGCTTGCACGTTTTGAGGGTAAACCCTCTTCATCAGAGCCAACCCTCTTCTTTGCATTGGACTACTCTGGGTCCCACTATGCACTGCAGTGTGCCACGAGACAGTGGCTTGAAATGTTGTATACCGTTTGTATGTTTTATCACAATTTAAGTACCCCCGGGATAATGCACTAGGTGGCTGGTGCACCCTTGGTTGTTTGTTCTTTTGCAGATATATGGACACCAGAGAGAAACCATTGTACAGAGCTGAAAATTTCACTGTCCTGCCTTATAGCATTAATAGTATCTGCAAGGGGTAAATACACTTTGCATAAAAAAAAAAAAAGACAGACACCACCATAATACCTTCTATAACATCACATCACTGTCTGTATCAATATCCAGTTATGAAGGACTGCACCTGTGACTGCTGTTCCTGCAACATTGTGCGTAAAATTCTCCTTTTTTAGCATATGTGCAAAAAAAAAAAAAATCAGTGTCTGGCTAAAAGGAAAAAAAATGCAGCACTTGGTTACCTAAGCTACCAGTGAAATATTCCTCAGTCCTCATTGGCAAGTGTTTCTGTGGAGAGCCAAATTTTGGCACCATTTAAAAACTTGCTTAGAGGAGTCCCCATTATACTACGGCGGCACAAGTTCCCGACTGGAGAGAAAGGGAAAGAAGACGAGAGGAAGTCCAAACTTTCATAGCTACTGTGTAAGTCATCCGCCCGGAAAAACATTCGGCTTTGTTCGCTTTCTGGGGAAGTGGCCTGAGACAGTGGATAAGATCGGTACTGACGGAGGTTTGTCTGCAGCATTTCAATCTCATCTGCTAGTAGAGAGATTTTATGGAAAGCAGTGATAAAGCCACCATGGTTAATTTGTGCCTCAGGAACCCATCGAAGGTAGCAGAGCTTCCACAGTTTTATATCTAGTCCATATAACTTTGGTAACAAGACTCCATGCAGGTCTACTGGCTTGGAAAACCAGTCTCTAATATATTGTTCTAGTCCATTGTTCTGTATTTCTGGCACATGGTGAACAAGTTCAGGCTTCAGCCTTAGTATCAAAGAGTTCCTACGTGGCATGATCTCTGGTTGGGGAAGAATACCATTCTTCAGGGAAACTGGCATTCCTCGTAACGTAGAACTGTAGTTTTTCTGAGAGGGAATAGAACAAACAAAAAATATTAGATACAATACAATTGGAGATGCATCTTCACAGATGGTCCTGGTTCTTCACACAGACTTGACATCAGATTACAGTATATTACCGATTAGCAGAAGATGGAAAGGAAGTCAGAGCAGTAGAAGTAAATGGCAAGTATGTGCTACAGGGGAGGGCATACCACAAGCCTACTTCTATAGGGAATAGAGAGGACATATACATTAAGGCACCAGAGCCACAGCATAACAATGGCTTACAGAGAACCTTTAAATATTTATGTACAGGGTTGTGATTACCTAATGTCTTTTGGTAAAATCCCATACTTCTCTTTAAGAAACATTCCGTCATGCTCACCTCTATGCAGCATCTGTCCCCCACTGCCTCCAAGACTGAGAACTGAGCGATCCAAGACTAATGATCGCTAAGTTCTCAGTTTTTAGTGATCAGAGAGCCAGTGACTGTCAGTCACCGATTCTCTGCTCTGCCCCTCCAGCCTAACTGGAGTGTTGGGGTGAGCAGGGGACCGAAGTGGCTGGGTCGGGCCTTGGCGCTCAGCAGCACAATGAGAGGCTGGGCCAGCTGCTGCTCAGGAATCTGGGCGGATCCTGACAATAAAGTCGGGACCTCTCCAGAGTCTGGAGCAGCTGAGTGACGACAGCCAGCAGCGGATTTTAGCCTGCTGTCAGCTGAATGCAGGTGACAGAAAGGCAGAGTTAAGTGTACTCCTGTGGCCCACAGGGGAAGTAGGGCCCACTTCTCCTTTCATTCTTTCCAAAGCCCAACTCTAGGCTGGAAGTAAAAACACCTTACATTGGGTCTGTAGGGCCTCTGCATTGCAAGGGTTAAATCCTCATTACATCTAGTGGAAGATAAAAAAAAGTGGCATTACTAACCTTACTCCTGATCTGGTACTGTCTGCTTCTCCCTCTAGTGCTCCAGGCAGTGGTTGGTCCTTCAGCATCATCACCTACAATGCTGGGGTATTAACCCTGCATTGTATTTGAAGAAGAAAGGAATGTGACCACAGCAAGGAGCTCCTTGGATAGGAAGGGGTGTGTGTGTGTTCACACTGCACTGGTAATTTACATTGTATACTGTATGGTTCAGTATACCCTACACCAGGGGTCTCCAAACTATGGCCCTCCAGTTGTTCAGGAACTACAATTCCCATTATGCCTAGTCATGTCTGTGAATGTCAGAGTTTTACGATGCCTCATGGGACATGTAGTTCTGCAACAGCTGGAGGGCCGTAGTTTAAAGTTACACTACACAGGGCAAAAATCTGGACTTTCCCTGGATAAGAAGGTTACTGATCTTTTCCATTTATGTTTTTAGCCAAGAGACTGTGCAGTCATTGCAGAAATAGGAAAAAATATATAGAATTCAGGTGCAAAAAGGCAGGTTTAGGATGTCAGGAAGACATGAGCCAGGCTAATCCTAAAGAGACCATTAAAGATTCCAAGAGTATGCAAAAAAAAAAAACAAATGTCTCTCCAATACCGATGGGTTACACAGTCAGGTTGAAAAAAAGAATTTCCCAACCTTGCACTCCTGAAAGAAGTTATAAAGGTACAAGTTTTTTTCCTTAAATGCAGCCTATGCAATAAGGTAAAAATCCTTCAATATGTAGCTCCCCCCTCCAGCTGCCCCTAAATACTTACTTGAGCCCGATCCCAATTCAGCGATGTAAACGAGAACACTCTCTTGGCTCTCTCTCTCTCCTCATTGTACAGAAAGGCAGCAGCAGCCACTTGATCCTGCTGCTGTCAATCACGCCCACTGAGAAGAGAACGTGGGGTTGGCTGAGCCGCGCTCGGTCTGTCAATGGACACATAAAGCTGGCTTGGAAGCAAGCATGTACAAGTGCGCCCAGAACATACCCTTGCAGAATTTATGATTTCTTGGCCATTTTTCCAAGAATATGAATGAGAACACAAAACCTTTTCTTTCACTCATGGTTAGTGTTTGGCTGAAGCCATTTATTATTGAAACAACTGTGTTTACTCTTTTTAAATCATAATGACAACAGAAACTACCCAAATGACCCTGATCAACAGTTTACATACCCCAGTTCTTAATACCATGTATTGCCCCTTTAACATCAATGACAGCTTGAAGTCCTTTGTAGTATTTGTAGATGAGGCTTTTTATCTTCTCAGATGGTAAAGCTGCCCATCCTTCCTGGCAAAAAACCTACAGTTCCTGTAAATTCTTGGGCTGTCTTGCATGAACTGCACATTTGAGATTCCCCCAGAGTGGCTCCATGATATTGAGGTCAGGAGACTGAGATGGCCACTCCAGAGCCTTCACCTTATTCTGCTGTAGCCAATGACTGGTCGACTTGGCCTTGTGTTTAGGATCATTGTAATGTTGGAATGCCCAAGTACGTCCCATGCGCAGCTTCCGGGCTGATGAATGCAAATTTTCCCCCCAGTATTTTTTGATAACATACTGCATTCATCTTGCCATCAATTCTGACCAAATTTCCTGTGCCTTTGTAGCTCACACATCCCCAAAACATTAGCGATCCACCGCTGTGTTTCACAGTAGGAATGGTGTACCTTTCATCATAGGCCTTGTTGACTCCTCTCCAAATGTAGAGTTTATGGTTTTGGCCAAAAAGCTAAATTTTGGTCTCATCACTCCAAATGACTTTGTGCCAGAAGGTTTGAGGCTTGTCTCTTTACTGTTTGGCATATTTTAAGCGGGATACTTTGTGGCATTTGCATAGTAATGGCTTTCTTCTGGCAACTCGACCATGCAGCCCATCTTTCTTCAAGTCCCTCCTTATTGTGCATCTTGAAACAGCCAAACCACATGTTTTCAGGGAGTCCTGTATTTCACTTGAAGTTATTTGTGGGTTTTTCTTTGCATCTCGAACAATTTTCCTGGTAGTTGTGGCTGAAATTTTAG
Source organism: Pelophylax lessonae (assembly GCF_965119305.1). Taxonomy (NCBI): domain Eukaryota; kingdom Metazoa; phylum Chordata; class Amphibia; order Anura; family Ranidae; genus Pelophylax; species Pelophylax lessonae. Next base: position 111,478,016 of record NC_138771.1, read on the forward strand.
TTGGTCTACCTGACTGTGGTTTGGTTTAAACAGAACCCCTCATTTTCTACTTCTTGATTAGAGTTTGAACACTGCTGATATGCATTCTCAATTCCTTGGATATCTTTTTATATCCCTTTCCTGTTTTATACAGTTCAACTACCTTTTCTTGCAGATGCTTTAACAATTCGTTTGCTTTCCCCATGACTCAGAATCCAGAAACGTCAGTGCAGTACTGGATGAAAGATGCAAGGGTCTGTCAGGAGTCCAGAAACCCATTGACCTTTTATACACACACTAATTATAAGCTAATCGATCACAGGTGAGGATGGTTACCTTTAATAGCCATTCAAACCCCTTTGTGTCAACTTGTGTGCATGTTATAAGGCCAAAATCACCAGGGTATGTAAACTTTTCATCAGGGTCATTTGGGTAGTTTCTGTTGTCATTATGACTTAAAAGGAGTAATGGCAGTTGATTGATAATAAATTGCTTCAGCCAAACACTAACCATGAGTGAAAGAAACGTTTGTGTGTTACCATTAATACTCTCAGAAAAATGGCCACAAAATCATAAATTCTACCAGAGTATGTAAACTTATGAGCACAACTGTATATCAGTATATATTTAACATATTCATTTCATTATATATCAGCTCCAGGATATATTTCCATTAAATACCAGTATAAACACAAAGGTTAAAGAGGGATGGGAAGGAAGAAAGACTGGTGCTCCTTTATGTACACTGTGTGACAGTCAAAATTGCTTAATATCCCTCCCTAGGGATTCCCTATATGGTCACAGGTAATACATAAATTAGGCTTTCCATGGCTGCACTAAATGAAGGTACAAATAGTATGATACTTACATTTGGTTTGACACTCAGATGGGACTGTTCTGGAACACTTCGTGTTGTCTGGGTTCCCCAGTGCTACACAAAAGAAAACAACAGTTTTGTATTAAGCAATTTGATTGAGTTAGGAGAAGGGATACTAGATTAAGATAATAGAAAAAGAGACAATAAAAACAAAATTTGTGATCAGCGGCTAGCTGCGTTTGAGACTTCCAAGTAAATGTGCTTTGCCTTAATAAGAGGAGTGCACTACCCTTTTATTAGCTAGATAATTGATCAGCTTTTTTCAATATTTAATGTTATAACAAGCCAATAGGTGGGCAAAATTATATTCTATATTTCCTTACTAAAGAGGCCATCTTTGTTGTACTACCCTGGCTCCAGGGAGCCACAACCTTAGGTAATCCCCAAACACTGGCTCATGAAATTGGTGCACTTACTGCAATGTAAAAAAAAAAAGCCAAGAAGAGATTACCCCAAGGATATCACTACATAAAATGATTTACAATTGTCACTAACGGCTTACTAAAATGAGCTGCTCCCAAATTATCAAAAACACTACACTAGGAATGTTATTTGGATGTAATGGACTTACTGACACTAAACAATAGATGGGCTATTAACCCACCGTCGTGGTTCGGTAGGTTGAATTCTGTAAAATGAACATTTTGCCTAGACTGTTATACCTGTTCCACACATTACCGATAATAGTTAATATGACAGACCTGCAAGCTTTTCAATGGAAAATCATACAATTTATATGGGGAGACAAGAAGCCTAGAGTGAACTAAGGCACTCTCTTTGTTCTAAAATTAAGGGGGGTCTGGGGGCTCCAGATCTAGTGAAATATTATTATGCTGCCCAACTCAACTTGATTCGGTACCACTCAAAGGGGCCTTATCCGATATGGATGTTGCGAGAATCATCGCACCTACCAAACACCCAAATCAGCCATCTCATGTGGCTACGAGCTAAAGACAGACCAGGAGTTCTCTGCCCCACTTTGTCCCTGTCACTAGGAATATGGGATAGACTGTCGGAATCCACCACAGGTGGGACAATCCACTTTTTTTAAACAGGGACTCTTCAAAGGAATACCGTCTAGCAAAAATGCTTAGGCATCGACATAATGCGTTTAGGTCACTGACTTGCGTCAATTTTGGCAAGTAGGCAGAAAAAGGGGACAACTTTTGCAGCTTTTGGGGAGCTGCGGTTACCAAAGACGACTGGCAACTTCACCCTCCAATTTTAAAGTTGCCCGCACCGATAAGCTCACCCTGAAACAAAACAATCAGGATTGTTGCATAGACACAATACAGGCAGGTGAGGGTCGCCGACTGTGATCCCGCAAGGGGTCTCCGACCTAGGGCCCACAAATGGACTACCTACTGGACACCGTGAAAAAAGGCGAGGTTGCCCTCCGAGCCCCTCCATAGAGACCCGAATGAAAATAAATGGCCCCCTTAAAGGGGGACACCCGCCGTGACGCAGACAAGCAGGCAAGGTACCCAGTGGGTCCGCAGCGCTAAGGGGGGGGTGCCCTACGTAAATTGACGGTATGCTATCAAACAAAGGTGACCACCCCCACAGCGCCCCCGGCAGGGAAGGCGCTAAGCTGGCCATATGGCCTAGTAGGCCGCAGGCAGCAGCCTAAATTTAGGTGGAGGCCCACCCGCACAGATCACATCCAAGGGGAGGCGGGTGGGAGGCCACAGGACACCCCACAAGAGTTCCCACTGGGCCGCAACGCCCAGTAGGCTGCAATCCGTGGCCTATTAGCCCATAGCCTTAATTTCTGAGGGCACCCCATCGCCTGGGCACGAAGCCTGCTGGAGCCGACTGCCCAGGAACAATGGGCGGATGCCCGAACAGAGGGTGGTGGCTCCAGCCTCCCATACTGGGGCCTCCCCAAAAAGCGTCCGGTTGGTAGGCCGCAAAGCTGCAGCCCAAATTTTCGGCCGTGTTCTGCTGCATGCGGCGTGGACCTGCGGTTGTGAAGCCATCTGCTCCCCCAGCCCAACACAACAGCCGGGAGCCCTTAGGACCCCCCTGACCAGGTAACCAACCCCCCAGGGTGATGAAGGACCCAGTTGTAACCCCCGGGGAGCGCCCGCAGAAAAAGGAAGCCCTCCATCAGAGCACATGGCAAAAGCCAGCTCAGAACCTCCAGGGAAGGGAGGGTGGGGGGTACAGAAGACACACTGTGACTCTAGAGGTGCTGAAAAGGGGAACCTGGGGGTCCCACCGTCCCAGGCAGGGGCCCACGTCCACTCTAAAATCCACAAGGGGGAGAGCGGGGACACTACTTCCCATACCTCGGAACCCGGTGGGCACCACTCCAGGCAGACCACCGCACCATCTGAACTGTGGGCCAGAGGCATACTGCAACTCAGGCCATGACCAGGTCGTGTGCGTCCTCACGAGACGTTTAACTTGTCGGCCAACCCCTGTCCAATGGAGCTATGTTGCGGCCAACCTAGCGCTGAGCTGAGGTCAGGTCGCGCTCACTGGCCATACTGGGGAGACTGTAAGGGTCTAAAATATCCAGTCCGTCGCCCAGTGATCAAATACCAGCAAAAGAAAGCTCTATTTGTGGGAAAATAAGGACATCAATTTTATTTGGGTACAGGGTTGCATAACCCTGCACTTATTTAATGTAACGCAGTGCCGAATCGCAAAAAATTGCCTGGTCATAAAAGCGGGTAAACTTTCCAGGTCTGAAGTGGTTAATTTAAAAAGGCAAACAAAAAAAAATAAAATTTGAGCAATTAAGAAAAACAATGTCCAGCAGTAGCCACAGGCTGGTTTCATATAGCAGAGTTAAGAGAATAGGATCCCAAAACTAAGTATTACTTCCCACTTAAAAGGTTATTTTCACTTAAGTGGAAAACCCCCTAAAATTACAAACAAACCCACATCATCAATCCTTTTTCTGGTTGTTACCCTGTAAACAATATATAATATTACATTCATTTAATGTGGCCAGCTTACCTTTGTCCTTTTAAAAAACTTTGAATTTCCATTCTGAATGTTGGGCACGCTCTTTCCAATGTACAAAGGGTTATTGAACAGAGTGCGATCCTTTGCTGAAAACTGCAGAGACCAGTTCCACACAGAGGGGAATTTCAGGCCTTTTTCATCCCCCAGTTGAATATTTTTCCCTATAGCAAACTCCTGGAAAATAAATTGTGCAGGAAAAAAAAATGAATAAAATGCAGAGAAAATGCTGCATGCTGGGTTCATACTTTTTAAATACAAGATGAAAACGTATGCAAAAGTGATGGGTATCTTTGTAGGTGGGGAGACCATTGTGTGCTTTATAAAACTACAATTACAGCTACACTCCTACATCTATACACTCAACTTCACTAAGAGAAATATGTAGGCTGCCACTACTGACCTCCTTATTTGCTGGGTACTTGGCTACATGTCTTCAATACTTAAAGAGTTAATAAACCCAAAACTAAAAATGTAATACATTGTGGTTCACCAATCATTCCATGTGGTGGCTGCATTTGCTTCCTTTTTTTAGGCTTTTTTCCCCTCGGTTTTCCCCTGGTGATCTGGCCAGTAACACAGTTTCTGTATTTTCAACAGAGACACCTTTGGTTTTAGCAGCATTGTCAGTCTGGGGATGGAGAGTAGCGTTAGATGTACTGGCAGGTTTAGATACACTTCTTTTTTACAGACATGCAGGGCTGCCATTCATTCTTAATGGCACCCCTACACATCTAATAAAGTAGTGCATTTGCTGGAGTGGGAAATCGTTGGGTGCAAAGGCATCATGTGATTTCCCTGCGGCTTTAAAAAGGTGCAGGTCCTCTTTCCTGTGTTTCCTGCCTTCATTAGAATGGGCTGCAATGCCTGCACAAGCACGGCCACACTAAATGCACAGGTGTGAACCTAGCCTAAACAAATTAAAGCCAAACTCTACCCTAAACTTTATAAGTAGTTACAGCAACAAAATGTGTTCCTTTTGGGATAAGGGTTTTACATAAATAAAAAAAGATGGCCGTTTTAATACACCCATCGGTGTTAAATATTTTGTCTCAACCCTGTAACATTTGCATGGCAGCTTGATCTGTTAAAAAACACTGACTGGCTAAATCATTAGGTGAAATTAAAGCGGTTGTAAACCCTAGAATAAAAAAAAAAAAAAACCTGCAAGACAAAGGCATAATGAGCTAGTATGCATCGCATACTAGCCCATTATGTGTAACTTACCTTACAACGAAGCCCCCACACGGACCCCCGGACATCGCTGCGGGCGCTGCCATGATCCCTCGCCGTCTCTTCCGGGTTCGGCGGCTCCGGCGCGGTGATTGGCCGGAAGAGACGGCTCCGGCGCGATGATTGGCCGGAGCCGCGATGACGTCACTCCCGCGCATGCGCGCGGGAGTGATTTTCCGGCAAGCTCCCGGCAAATAAAGTGAAGGTCTCCCCAGACCTTCAGAGCGCATGCGCCACTCGCGCGAGCGGCTGCATGTACTGTAAATATCTCCTAAACCATGCCGGTTTAGGAGATATTATTTGTACCTACAGGTAAGCCTTATTATAGGCTTACCTGTAGGTAAAAGTGTCAAAAAGCACTATACTACCGCTTTAAAGGAAGGAAAGCCTAATAAAGAAAATAAATGCAGACATCCCCTCTAAGAATTTGTAAGCTGCAAAATAATAAATCATTTTTAATTCTTTATTTAATGGTATGTGACAAAAATCAACAGCAAGACAAAATACAGTCGTTAATTTCAAGGAGAATAGCACAAAAGACCATTGTACAGTATAAAGTGCAATAATACAATATCATGGAGTGTAGATATGTCATGCATTAACAGTGCTGTATCTTGGCCTAGGCCAACAAGGCCCAGGCCTAGGGCAGCACTTTGTAGGGAGGCAGCAAAAAAGCTGCAACCCGCAAGAAAAAAAAAAAACAGCCTTCTCCCACATGAAAAGGGTCTCCGTTGACTTGCGCTACACTTTTAGTATAGTGTCAGTCTTATGGGGCAAATTGGGCTGGGGGGACAGGGTCCAGGAGGCAAGTCAGTCTGGCAGCCCCATAAAGCGGTCACACTGCTACCTCCTGGTATGGGAATATTGGCCGGTGAGGACTTTTGGACAGGCTGCAGGCACTAATAGGCTGCACTGATGGCCACTGATGAGGCAGCACTGATGGGCACTGATATGATGCACGGATAGGCTGCACTAATGAGCACTGATAGACTGTGGTTGTGGTCTGTGGTTTACAGATGACAGGGCAGGTCATAAACAGGAAAGGGTGTGGCCTTTACAGGAAGGGGTGGGTCCTATTTAAATTAGGGGCTGCCCAAGTTTAGTCAGGCCTAGGGCAGCACAAAACCTAAATACACCACTGCATGCATAACAACAATATAAATGTTCAGATATGGAGAAAAATCAGGGGAGCCGTGAGGAACACAGTTATAAAGAACATAAGGACTGGCTGAAGGAGACATAACTAGGGTCAAGAGGCATGTAGGCTCGATGGTCAATATTAGCTGTGTAGTCCATGCTTCTTACCAAACTATTGTAATAAATGCAACACCAAAGTAGCATTTTGTTTCTTTGTAAGGGATAGGAAGAGAAGAAAGGGAAGATACAGGGGGGGGTGGGATCGAGGGCGGAAGTGGCAGGACAGGGGATAAAGGTCAAGGACTTAGAAATATTGGAAATTCTGCTTTTGGTTTTAATACCGCTTTGAGTCATTACATTGAACAAGCATTCATCAGATGACTCCATGAGAGGTCATAACTTTTGCTATACATGCTTGTCCTGGTCAGTAACACAAAAATACAGAAGTCACTGGATATAAGCAGAAGCTAGACAAGCAGGATTTGTAGAGGAGCATCAGCAGGAGGCAGCCTACATGTTCCTTAGTGCAGGTTGAATCCACTTCAGAGGTCACAGGTAAAGGTACACCTAAAGCCCTTGTATAGAAATGCTTTGTACTCACTGTACTTTGCTGAACACGCTGGTGGGGACAGTTGAAGAGAAATGTTCCAAAGAGTGAGATGCATGTGCTGTCATGTAACACAGTTAGATAGGTCTCTGTAAACTCGAAAGCTGCTGGGTATTGCTCTTGCAGTTGCCAAACACAGTCCAGGAATAGCACAAACAGGGGACACTGAGGAAGAAAAACAGATGTTTAACAATCACCACACTCATCTGTTTTGCATCTAACAATGCAGTGTAATGTTCTCTGCTATCCTGCTTTTTTTACATGATCAAAACCCCCATCAGAAACCCAATAGCTTTATGTATACATGTCTAGACGTTTTTCAACCAGTTACACCACCCAGGAACATGCAATGAAGCAGAGTTTACAGTTTCAGACTTCCTTTAACCAGTCAAAGCAGGAACATATATCAGATTACTCTGTACCTGCGTAGACTGTCTTCAACCAGTAACATACACTGAAGCACTCCTCTCTACACCAACAACAACCTGGTAGTGGTGGTAACAGAAACCTTTTGTAATAGGCAGAGCCAAACTAAACACTTAAATACCTGCCCCCTATGAATAAAAGTAAAATCACTTTGTATATTGTACTGTACCTCTTTGTCAGATTTTTTCAAGTGGTTGCACCTATCAAGGAAGGGATACCCAGCCATGACCCACTCCTTCTGTATGAGACTCTGAAATCCAACTATGGTCCGGAAATACGGGTCTGACATCAGCTGGATAAGAGAGGCCACCAGGCAACTGAGGTCCCGACCTTCCTCTTCTGAAACACACAAAAAACATCCCATCACTACATCAACCATTGCTAACTTGTGGCTGGGGAACATGTTCATATTGCTCTATTTGGCACAGTGTAAGACATTTTAGTTCTATAAATTTAAAGGGGAAATTACATTAAATGATTAAAAGTAGAATTCCAGTCAAATACCTGCTCCCACCCCCATTTTAAGCCTATTCTAACAACACTGTAAAGGAAAGAGGTCTATACTTAACTCTTCTGAGAACTCTCCAGGGGCCAGCTTCAGTGAAGAGGAGAGATCACTGACAACAGCTGCAGAGCCTGAACGGTGACATCACCCATAGGCTTACTATAGAGCAGCCATTGTTGGCTGCCCTTCCTCTTCACCGAAGCTAGTGATGGGAGCCGATCATGTGACCAAACCGGAGTGCTCATCCATATCCTTATAGACCTTGCTTTGTGCACTGGTGTGCAGTCATGTTGTAACAGGAAGGGGCCATCCCCAAACTGTTCCCACAAAGTTGGGAGCATGAAATTGTTTAAATTGTCTACGTATACTGACGCCTTAAGGGTTACCTTCACTGGAACTAAGGGACCAAGCTCAACCCCTGAAAAACAGCCCACACCAAAATCTCCCCTCCACCAAATGATTTGGACCAGTGCAAAAAAGCAAGGTACATGAAAACATAAGTGAGCAAGTTTGGGGTGGAGGAACTTCACTGGCCTGCACAGAGTCCTGACCTCACCCAGAAAGAACACCTTTGGGATGAATTAGAGCGGAGAGTACGAACAAGGCCTTGTCGTCCACCATCACCATCTGACCTCACAAACGCACTTCTGGAAGAATGGTCAAACATTGCCATAGACACACTCCTAAACTGTGTGGACAGCCTTCCCAGAAGAGTTGAAGCCATTATAGCTGCAAAGGGTGGGCCAACTTAATATTGAACCCTACGGACTAAGACTGGGATGCCATTAACGTTCATGTGTGTGTAAAGGCAGGAGTCCCAATACTTTTGACAAAATAGTGTAGTTTTAAGTAACTGGAGGTACCCACTAAAAAAAAACCTAACCTTTGAGAGAATGCAAAAGTAAAGTAAAAAGTGTTTAGAGCTGATTTCTACCTAGAGCTTTGCATTTTTTTGCCAATCCATCACAAGCTAGATGAGAAAAAAAAAATCTGACTCTAAAAAGGAACACATAAAAAGGATAAAGGTGCTTACAGCTGTTCTTTACCTTTGGATGGATAGGCAAATTAATTCAAACTTCTATAGATAGACAATAAGGAAAAATATAAACGTCTAAAAATAAAGCATTAAAATGCAACACTGGGGCTGTGTCTGATCTTTTACACAGTAAGATCTAGTCATATTCAGGGGATAGGGCAGATCTACAGAAAGAGAAGCTTGAAAAGGAGCTGGAATGTAATGATTTGGCTGGGGATGCAAAACAGTTTCTCCAAAATAGTAATTTTCTTACTCAACAGCTGTGTGAGCCTTGCCAATCAGTTGACTTGGCAAGAAGTGGAATGAGTCATACATTGTATATCGCTGTGCTGGAGAGGGAAATCCCTGTGTATCCTACATACAGAGCTGAATTCCACCCATAGCAAACACTAGCCACTGTTTCCCTGGGACTAAACCTCAGACTTTTACATATTGGATGTCTCTCTTCATTCTACCATCTTCCGTTTACAGAACATCTTTTTAAAAGGCTTTAGATGAGCAAAATAGAAGAAGCAGCAAACCTTGCTTACTTCCCTTTTCTAATTTATCTGAAACACTTCCCTTTTCTTATTCATTTAATTATGGTTACCCCAACTTCCAAATAATTGAAGTTATGACATATATTCACTGGTAAAGTAACTTTGAAAAAGAACCCTTTTTGTCTTATTTAGTTGTAGCGTTCCCAAGGTAACATTTATGGGCCTATTCAATAAGGCATGCCCCCCCAAAATCTATACCAGACCCTTATCTGGATCATGCAGAAAGGCAGACCAGGAAAGGGGGGGGGGGGCATGAGCCCCGTCCCTTTGTTCGTATACATGCTTTTTGCAGTATAGTATTGAAAAGGTCTTCTATATCGGTTATTCAGGCCACAGAGGCGCCAAGAGACCCAATCCTATGATTCATTTATGCTTGTGAATATACAAGCTTTGTGGGTGTATATGCTACTTGTGTCTGAAGTAATTCACTAGGTTGGAACTCCCTTCTTGCTGTTTTGTTTGTTTTTTTTGTCTAGAATCCTAGCTTTCCCACTGCAAAGTCATGAGTGGATCCTTGGCACCATAAAGATTGACCTCTGCTTCCAGTCCCTTCACTATGGCCTTTTAAACACTTGAGTGGGTTTTTTTGTAAACTGGATTTCTCATCTGCAGGTTGATTGCTTCATTCTGCCCATTATTAAACAAGTGTAAATGTACATTATTTTAATTGTAATATAAACCTTTGGTGCTCCTGTTCCCATATTCAGCACAATGCCACAGTTTTACATTGATAGGTTTAAGCATCTGAATCTAGAAGTATTGAAAGTCTCACTAGTAAAAAAAAAAAAAAAAAAAACAAGCAAAGGGAAAGGTGATTTGGGACATCGTCTAATGGGTCTTTTCACATGCCCTAAGTGCTTTCGCAAAGTTCAGCTGCTAACATGCATCAGCCCTGTATTAAGTTTAAATATCACCCTGTCCTTGTCTATTTTAGAGAAAGGCACCTGCAGAGTTTACGCAATCGATCCACTGTTATGCATGCATGTTCCATTACACAAAGGTGATCTTGGCTTGTCTGATATTCCAACCTGCACTCCTAGAAATACAAGCATATGCATGAAGCATCATATATCCATTCCACCAGTAGATTCTAAGGTGACATTTTGTTAATGGGCAAGAATTGTGCTGACATAACCTACTCTTATTGCTGCTATGCTCAGCAGGTGCAAATAGGGGGATGTGTGATTGTCACTCCTACCCAAGTAAAGTGGTTTAGCTAGCCTAAAGCTGATACTATTATATTAATAACTAAATATATATATATATATATATATATATATATATATATATATATATATATATATATATGGGTGTGTATATATTGACAAGATTTTAAACTAGATTTCTTGAAAATGCCACTAGTTAGAATTAGATACTGAACATTTCCACAGTTTTCTATTAAAATGTTCCTGATGCGTCTATGAGGGTTAAGCCAGCCATGGAGATCCACCCCGAACACAGCTATATTTAAGAAAACAAACCATTTCTGTGTACTTGGCAGAATTAAATGGCTTTTTATTTTACTAAGCAAGAAACTCCTCCACAATAGGTACTGCTGGTCAATGGGGATCCCTGGTATCCTAACTCCACTGTATGGGCCAGTCAGTGTCCACTACATGGTATGGTGGTATGGGAATATCTTTAATGTGCAATGAAAAAGGGGCTCTGATTTGTGAAATTAGAAGAAGAATTTTAACCACTTCAGTTTTTACATCTGTACGCCACCTATTTTTCACATTTCTGATATGGGGCTATTTAGTCAGCAGCAACTGCCATTGCTTAAAGTGGAATTCTGGGATATAACTACCCAATCTTAAAACTGCTCCCACCCCCCTTCTACCACCTATACTAACCAACCTGTAGAAGAAAGACTCTTTTACTTTACGCCTTGGTCCGGTTACATGATCGGCTCCCCTCTGTCAGCTAGCAGCAGCTTCAGGAAAGAGGAGGGAGCACCGATGTAATGGCTTAGGTATTCCAGCTGTTTTCGGCACTCTATCCTCTACCCTGTACCTGGTGCTGGATGACACAGGGGAGATCAGGCAACCGGATCAGAGCGGCCTGAAAATAGTTAAGTATATGCCTTATTTTCCCCATAGAGTAGTAAGTATAGGTGTTAGATTCTACTATAAAAGTTTAAGTAGAATAAGGCTTTTGTTTTGTGTTTTTGAACAAACACTTTCCTTTAGTAATATTTTCCTGCAAAAATGATTTTATTATTTATGTAATCAATAGACAAAAACTGTAACAAGAGTAGTAGTTTTCTTCTTTCATTAGTGCTGGCTTAAAAGAAATGAGTGTTACTGTAGATAAAAGCATACATTTTTTCCTGTAATTTCTCCGGTTTAAAATGACACCAAAATTATGATTCTGGTAGCAAGCATTGTAAAGTTATTTACAAAAGAAAAAAGAGGAAGGCCACACACACACACACACACACACCAATTTTGCACTTCAAGACCAAGCAAATTAAACAAAATTCATAAGAACGAAAAGTTCAAATGTAAATGATTACAAAAACAGAATAATAAAAAAATCTATGGGAAAACAATAGCCATGGGGAGAGGGGGAAGGTGGGGTTAATTGGGACTGATAAAGGTAGGCTGTGGTTAAAGAGAAGCTGCAGTCTGCTCACATAATTTGTAATGAAAACATATTTGCCATTCTGAAGTTTCCCTCCAACCACTTTGCATATATTTTTTTTTATATATACTGTGATTCTGTACTTGCCAAATATGCTGCAGAAATCTCCCTCCACTAAGTCTGGCTGCAGCCATTTTAACTATGGGCAGCTGAAGCTGCTGCCTGTTTACTTCTGGGATTTACACAGACACACCCACGTACACTTATATACAGACACACCCACACATATATACAGATAGGCACACTCTCACCACTGCTTGCCTGCATATTTCTTGATGAATATTAATTGATCTCTGCAGTCTCCACCCTCATCCAGCCCATTCCAGCTCTGCAGCTCTCATTGGCTCTCCTATGACTCACCCTTCCTCCCTTGCTGGCAAACTCACAGGAGAGTGAGAGAGAGCTGTGCATGATGCCATTAGCCTAGGCTAATGACCAGACAAGAAAGAGGAAGTGGGCTGTTTAACGTATTTATTGGCAGAAAATACATATTTTACTATCCAAAGTTACAACAGCAAGGGCAGAACATTTAATAGATGGAAAGATGAAAAAATGACTAAAGGTCCACTTTAAATAGGATGAAACTGGCATCATATGCAGAGAGACGTTCACTCTTTTGTTCTGCAGATGAGTAAATACAAAAGTAAAAATGTTACTTTTCATCTCTCCATGTTTGATAGTGTTTTTAAACACTGTGTCAGAAGGTCCATTTTGTGACAGCAGTGGCTGGAAGCTGCTGTATTTATATAGAAACTCCTGGCTATAATTTTGACAGCTGGCCGAGGCCAGGCCTGGTATACACACACTGTGCACTTGGAAGAAGGTCTTTTTGGCCATATGTAGCACAGCCCATGTCCACAACTTGTTAAACAAAATTATTTGTATGTTCTACTGTGAGGTAGTACAATGACTCATTTACTATATAACAATCTAAAAAAAAAAAAAAAAAAAAAAAATAGTATAAAGTAAGAGTAACCTTGAATGACAACAGAAAGTCTCCTGGAATCCATTACATAGACCAGCTCCGCCGCCTGCTTCAGAAACACCCTGCAAACATAAACAAATAGTAACTCAGCTTATTTAAAGCACAGCTAAGTAAGCAGATGAAATCTTCAGTCTGTTTCTTGTATCTTAGGGACTTCAGGATCAGAGTCTATGTCCTGGATTGATTGTACCACAGACAAGAAAAGTTTGCTAACCTTAGAATGTTAACCGGAGCACTGGGAACTTTCCATTAATCTTCTTGCTTTCTAACCCATCGAGTTGATTGTTCCCCCCAAAAAGTCACCCATAAGACATCTGAACCATAAACTGCCTCCATATTTCTCTAAACAGCTGATCATCAAGCTAAACCTAAAGGTCTCAAAATATCCAAGTCTAAAGTATAGTGAAAGACTAGTAAGAATGTAGAATATTCCCAAAAAAGATTGAAGCCTATGCATCAGAATGATACACTGGCAAAGGAAAAAAAAAAAAAACACAGTAGGCCAGACCAAGACAACCCAATATCCCAATATCGGCATGCTTCAGTTTTGTAGCAAAGCAGTAACGAGAGCCTAATAATATTCACAGAGGGGTGGGACCAGAGTCTCTCAACAGATTCCAAAAAAAGGAATTCACTGTGAGTACAAAATCCTGTTTTCTTTCTCATCCATTGAGGGACAAATGACAGCTTTAACCTTTCAGATCTCTAAAAGCAGTCCAACGGAACAGCAGACAATACAACAAAATGCTAACAAACCCAATATAACAATAGAGACGTAGGCACTGCCTGCAGCAGAGCCACATGAATGACCTAACACCCGAAGTTGGCATCAGATGAGGCTTAAACTTCAACCTGGAGAAAAGTGTAAACAGAAAACCAGATGGCATCCTTGCAAATCTGGGCAACAGTTGCCCAATGTAGAAAAGACCAAGAACTCCCAGATTTAGTACTGTGCGCATTGACAGAAAAGGGTGGAACCTGATCCTTGAGACCACAAGCTGTGCTAATGGTCTGTCTCAACCACTGAGAGATGGTAAAAAGAGAAGCCACTGCAACCCTATGGGGTCCACGGAGGAAAAAAGTAGAGCCCTGAACCACATCTAAACAATGGAGCAAAATTTATTTTTGGTGAACTGGAGCCAGACAAAGGGACAGTGGAACAATACCCTGACTGAGGCGAAAGGCAAAAACTACCAACAGGAAGAAAGACTAGGCCTCAACAACACCTTGCCCATATGCAGAACCAGAATAGGTTCCTTGCATGAGAGGGCAGCCACACCAGACCTTCGCCTTGAATAAGTGATGGCTACAAGGACCACCGCCATGTATTTAGATCTCATGGAGTCACAGGAAAACAGATGGAGGGAGCTATATAGAGGATACCCTGTATAAAAGTCTTAATCAGGTGTGAGATGTCAACAGTATCAAACAATAGAAAGGACAAAAACATAGGGGCCAAATGCAAGGTCACACCCAATTGTAGGAAGGAAAGAAGGAATTCGGCAATCCTGCAGTGGATGACTGACGACTCACACCAAGTTATTATGCCTTCAATGTCTGATGACAAACCTTGTGGGAAGTAGACTTAACTAGAATTCACTCACCCAGAGATACCCTGTCCCTCAAAAACTGGGCTTCATCAGCCAAGCTAATAAAGCTACCAACTAAGAAGCAGGATGGCAAATCCCACCTAGGGATAAAAGATCCTGACAATTCGGTAGAACTCATGGAGCATCTGCATTGACTCTTACCAGGTGAGTTTACCACATCAGCCAAGGCCAGTATGGTGCAACAAGAATACCCAAAATGTCAATGGACCTGGAGAGCGATCTACATGGAGCACAGTGCCCAAAAGTCACTTCCAGGCTATTCCTGAATATCCAGTACAGGTGGGTAAAGAAGCGAAATTCCAAAAGCCAAGCTGAGGATGACCGCACCAGAAAAAAGCAATTGAAGAGACGAAGTTTTAGCAGCAATGTAGGGAAGAAGCTTGAGAAACACAAATACCAAAAAAGAAAAAAGGGTCTTACCAAAAGAATGTTAGTCCTAACACAGCATATCTATAGAATAAAATGTCCATCCTCTTGGAACTGAGGCATGCTGGTAGTGGGAGGGGTTATATTTGGCTGGCCTACAATTGTTTCCTTTGGTGGGGGTCTAATTCTCCTGAAGTATAACCTGAAGGTGTTAGAATTCCCATGCCCCTAATTAACAAGGACGAAATTCGATTTTGTTTCAGGCTGGGTTTACATCTGTGCGATGAACCAGCTCATATGTGTCCCTGCCTGTTTTTATGCGTATAGACACCCCATTAATTTGAATGAACTGCCTACCATCTCTAAATAGCGCCAAAGAAGCAAAATTACCCCTTTTTTTTTTTTTTAAATCATGATGCACCACAAGGCATAGTAATTAGGTTACCATGCAATGTAGTGCAATGCAATGCGGTACAATGCAATGCACCTGTGATGGCTGGGTGTGTTGGGGTGCTAGTTACAATAATAGCAATGCAGTGCATAACACAGTGTAACATGCATTCCCGCATCACACAGGACTGAACAGAGCCTTATGTATTAGCAGTAACTAATGTTTGATGTGGTCACCACATAACCACATCAAAGCTATCTTCATTTAAAAAAATAAATAAATAAAAGCTATCTTTATGTATTGCAGTAAACTATTTACCTTAATTAAAGACATTCTCTAAATAATATTTCAAAGTAAAAGTAGAAAAAAGTAAAAATAAACACGGTCTCTTTAAAAGAGCAGTTTCATCTTGATCCTTCTTCTGTTTTCCAGCCACACCATGATCCCGTCACTGACACATTCAACTCTGCCTTAAGTATTACCCAGCTTATAAGGTCATTGTCTTCTACAAGTTCAACAAACTCACTTCCTGATATAGGTTTTGCTGCTGTACAGAATATTTATTGCTTTATCGAGTAAAAGTTAAAAAAGGAGGAAACACAAACATGACTTAATCCCATCTGGATCCCCTAAAATTTTTCTTTTGCATTGAAATATTCTTAGGCTGAGGAAATCTGTTATTATATATTATTCTTTGATAATCTAACTTTTATAAATAACTAAATTTACATTAAATATTGCATACCTGACATACTCCAGCCATCGTGTGTTTTCCAGGGAAGAATACCACCGCTCCTCTGTTTCTTCATATGGTTCTAAGTGGATAGAAACGTTTATTATTTCAGTAAGCTATGCAAGACGCCGCTCTGTGCACTATGATAAATGACTGGTGTAATAGCCAACAACTTGTAGAGTAGATAAAATCTGTAGGATCACATGAACTCATTAGATAGCAACAAAGCATGAAGGGAACTGAAGAAAGATATTTAAAGGCCAATTTAATTTCCTTATCTGTATTTCATTGCAGTTATTTACAAAGTTGTTTCTAATACAGTAATTGCAGCAGTTATCCGAAATGTTTAAACAATGGCGTATTATATTTTATGTAGCATTTCCACTTTAAGTTGCTGTAAATGTTAAAAAAACAAACAAAAAAAAACATGCTCTACTTTTCTGCTCTGTGCAATGGTATTGCAAAAAGCAGTCCCGAACCTCCTCTTTTGGGGTCCCGCACCAGCGCTCTTGGCTCCGCTTCTCTGTGCACCCCCATAGAAAGCCATGCACCTCCAGGCTCACTCACGATCCATAGACACACACAGTGTGGCTTGGCCCCACCCCCCTGCTCTCTCCTAACAGGATTTGATTGACAGCAGCAGGAGCCAATGGCTCTCGCTGCTGCCTCAATGTCCTGTAAGACAAGAGAGAGGAGAGCACTGCTGCATACAGGCACAGTGCTGTATCAAAATAGGACTCAGGTAAGTATAGAGGGGTGAGGGAGTGATACAACTGCTGGGACATTTTTTACCTTAATGCAGGGAATGCATTAGGGTAAAAAATGTTCAGTCTTTTAATCACTTTAGAGATGAACATTGGGCTGGTACACCAAAAATACCCTATCAGTGGGGTCCCCCTGCACTGCAAGGGTTAAAAGTTTGTTATTTCTAAGAGGTAGAAGCTCTATTATTTACCCAATTTCCAGTCCAGCGCTGTCCAATTCTCCCAGAAACTCTGGCCTTTGGGTGGTGCTTCAAAGTCATCATATACAATGCAGGGCTAATAACCACAGCTGTGAGCAGCTCACAGAGGAAATCTTGCTGGACTGGTTGCATGGACAGAGGGAGCATGCTGGAGCATGGAATAAGGTAAGTATTTCTCCTTATTCTGGTACTCCTAAGCATAAGGAGAATTTAACCCTTGCAGTGTGCAGGAGATGGGAACTGCAAGTGTATTTTTTCTGCTCCAGCCTGGAGTTAAGCCAATAAATTCAAGGCAGTTGTCTAATAAATCTTCCCAGACAGATGTAGTTTGGGGTTGCCTAATTAGAACATTAACAGGAGATGGATATATCTGAATATTTGTGCAGTTGTGTAAGGTCAGGTGTCCAACCTAAACCCACCTAGTAAGATGGATTTTGCTGTTCTTATATAGTTCTCTTCCTCATCATTCTACATCCCTTTACATATAATGGTGACATATACAGTCACTGAACTATGTCCACCCTGTATAAACCATGACCAGCTTTTCATCTCTGTGGACTATTTGCAGAGAAAGATTTTAGACCTCACAGTCACTGCCCCTGCAACTTTCCCACCCAGTATTAGATTGGGTGAAATAGGCCATCATACAATGAACCATGAGAACGTCTATGCAGATGTCATACACCATGGGAATTTTAGTTGGTTCCTAAACAACTAGAGGAAAATTGCAACATGGATGGCCCTGTCACTATGTTCCTGGAAAAGGAGCTGGGTGGAAAATTGTCACTCAAACAGCAGCATGATCCAATCAGATGCAGCTGCTGTTTCAGTAATCGGACAGCCACTGGTGCCAGCTATCAGAATAAAATAGCCACAGCGGGAGATTTGCCCCGACACACACAATTTACCATGGTTAGAGGAATTTGGGTTTTATTTTGTTCAGCTTTCAAGCTGAATGAAAACAATCTTTGTATGGCCAACTTTGTAGGTTTTACCACTGTGAAGGCCTGTTTAACTACCAGATAACACATTTAGTTGTGATTATATAGCATAAAGCAGGTTCCACTTTTTACCAAATTTTACAAACACACATAGATTTCTTTTAAAAAACTGAGCGTGTAATATGTACCAATTACTGGCATACCTGTACCCCAGTCTGGATGAATAAATAGATCTGGGAAGTATAAACCCAGGCACTGACTAACCTCTACAGTGTAGTTATCGTCTGTATAATTATACTGACATTTACAACATCGCTATTACAAGTAATTACCACAGTAATGTTGTTAAAATAATTCCAACATTAGCTAGCACATGGTCACTAATTAAATTTAAAGATGTACACTTGTCTGCCTTCTAGATATAAATACCTTTTAGTACAGGTCACAGGCTACAGGCTGTAACCTACATAAAAATATTTGTGCTTTGGTAACAGTTATAAATGCTATATAATTTTATAATATACAAAATAATATTAAGAGTCAAAATAAATGCTATGTAGATTTATAATATACAAAATAATATTAAGAGTCAATAAAGGTTTACCCTCAAACCAATATTTTTAAAGCAGAGAGTGTGGACTTTTGCTCAAACTTCTATTTACTTCTGGAGCAAAGACTTGCTCCTATGCTGCCTGGCAAGGTTTCAGGACACATCCACTGAGTTTGATCAGAATCATCCAATACAGCCTGACCGCAGCAGGTAAAGCGACACTAAATGATATCCCTATTCTTTAGGGGTTTAGTAAAATCCTCCATACACATTCACTACTTCTTGGCCCTGTAATCTATTTTTATAAAGTTTTTTGCTGCGTTTCTTGCCTCCTTGTAATATCCTTAGTGAGTTCCATAACAGAAGTGTGGTCACCTGCACTGCTATATGAACGATGCAAATCCCATAGTGCCTACATTTATTTCAGGAACTAGCAATAGTGTGAGGCTACATTCCTAAATACAGCGAGACCTTGGAGAATAAAATGTAGCCACCCTCTAACAGGAAGTCAGATCACAGTATCAAAAGTAAATAAATATATATTTTTTTTAAACCAGAGTTTAGTGTCACTTGAAAGGAGAGGAAGGCGGAGCAAAGATAAGTATAGTTTACATGCAAACAGAGCCCATCATGCTCTACAAAAAACAATGATTAGGGCAGAGGTTTTCTTTTCTTGAAGTGATCTTGCCCTTTACCAAGCATGGCAAAAAAAAAAGGTCATCAAACTCTCCTCCTCCAAAGCAGTATAAGCTCCCCGTTCCTCCCTCCCATGCCGATTCATTCCACCAGCAAGAATGAAAGCCCTATGTATGTGCATTCTAGTTGTTATGATCCTTATGTGCAGAAGTTCTAACTTATCTTGTTGTTACTCTACAGTACTCGCAGCCTATGATTTGCTGGAGACATTTATTTCCTGCAGCCTATGAATGCTTTGATGTGACCCAGCATTAGGAGAAGTGGGGAGGTGGCAGTGAGTTGCCACAGCAAAGAGATAGGTAAATGTCCTCTGGATAACGGAGGGGTGTCAACCTACCATAGTCAACATAACAGAAGGGTTCTATTTTTTTTTTTTGCCACAGGGGTTAGGCTTTTTTTTTTTTTTTGGTCCCTGCTTATGCAACGGTGTAATTAGTATACTTGTCTACTGTCTGCATTATGAACTGCATCAAAAAAAAGTCAGTGGAGCCTGCATGCTTAGTTTACATCCATGTACTTTTTAAACATCCTCTCAAAATCCTATGAATCCATATCATACATGCAGAATCTACGAAAAGTAGGTGCAATTTAAAGCTGAACTGCAGGGAAAACAAAAAAGTGCCCCCCTGCAGTAGGGCTGCTCATTTAGATCCAGGGGACCGCTAATAGCACTTTTACTTACCTCATCCTCTGTTCCTCCAGAATCTAAGACCGGTCCGCACAGCCTCGTCTCACCTACGCTCTGGTGGCCATATGCCTTCTGACACCATCAATACCAATAACAATAACTCTGCGCTGAACATGAGAGCACTGAAGGAAAGTCCACTAGTAGTGGAGTGTGCTGGCTGTTGGTGGAGCAGAGGATTGGGTAAGTAAGCAATCCCCCCCTAAACCTAAAGGAGTATATGGGGCAGCCCTACTGCAGGGGAGAATGTGTTCTACCCGGAGATGGGCTTTAAGTTTACTTAGTTTCAACTAAGTGCAGTTCAGGAAATAGCAAATCAAGGTCCTGGTAACTATATAGTCGTAGGTTATATACAAATGTATACAGCAATAGGAATTTTTTTAAAGGGTGTCATTACGTTAAGCCTCAAAAAGGGTAAATGTCACAAAAGAAAAATCTATATTGTGGACTAAAGAAAAGTTGTAAAAGATATAAAGGAAAGTCCTTTACAAAACCAGCAGGAAGTGTGACATCTGGACTTCTATACATAGTATAAATGCCCAGAATCTCACTTCTCTATTTAGTGCATTCCCTTCCTGCCCTTTTTCCCTCTCCTACTTCCTCTTCTATATAGGAGGTAGGTGCACTTCACTAAAATGACTAAGCCACTGTTTAGTCTCACATCTTAAGCTGAATTTTACATATACACACACTTCATTCCAGCTTCTGTAGAATGGCAGCAGCTTAATTATATTGATGATTGTGGTTTGAATACAATAACTCAGTGTGATAAGTATGGTAATAGGATCAGGTTGCCTTGGGGCCTTGCTAGCTGATTCCAGCTACTCAGCACATTGCTGTGCAGTCAGACCGGTCACACTAAACAAACCTGGCCATAGTATTACAAATGACAGGAGGAGCCAAGCAGTTTGGTGTCTATAGCCTGGCACATAAAAACTTTGAAAGTTTTGCTGTAATATTGCAAGGACAGTTCAACACTCTCTGGCCATCAAAGAATCAATATACACCGATTCACACTTCTGCTGCAGACTTTGAAGGTCAAACTCTCCTCTACCCTCAGGAAATTCTCTTGCACTAAATTGCAGAAGCTGATTGGCTGTGGTAATGGTAATGTGTTGTGTGTGAAAAAAAAAAAAAAAAAGGAAATACTCTACCGTCACATAATACAGCTGCAAGTAAAAGTATGTGAACCCTTTGGAATGATATGGATTTCTGCACAAATTGGTAATAAAATGTGATCTGATCAACATCCAAGTCACAATAGACAATCACAGTCTGCTTAAACTAATAACACACAAAGAATGAAATGTTGCCATGTTTTTATTGAACACACTATGTAAACATTCACAGTGCAGGTGGAAAAAGTATGTGAACCCTTGGATTTAATAACTGGTTGAACCTCCTTTGGCAGCAAAAACTTCAAATAAACGTTTCCTGTAGTTGCAGATCAGACGTGCACAAGAGTAATTGTTGACCATTCCTCTTTACAGAACTGTTTCAGTTCAGCAATATTCTTGGGATGTCTGGTGTGAATCGCTTTCTTGAGGTCATGCCACAGCATCTCAATCGGGTTGAGGTCAGGACTCTGACTGGGCCTCTTCAGAAGGCGTATTTTCTTCTGTTTAAGCCATTCTGTAGTTGATTTACTTCTATGCTTGGGGTCATTGTCCTGTTGCAACACCCATCTTCTGTTGAGCTTCAGCTGGTAGACAGATGGCCTTAAGTTCTCCTGCAAAATGTCTTGATAAACTTGAGAATTCATTTTTCCTTCAATGATAGATATCCGTCCAGGCCCTGACGCAGCAAAGAAGCCCCAAACCATGATGCTCCCACCACCATACTTCACAGTTGGGATGAGGTTTTGATGTTGGTGTGCTGTGCCTCTTTTTCGCCACACATAGTGTATATACATCTATATATACTGTGACATTGGTTAATAAGGTGGATGTCGGGCACCTGCACAGCATCCTTTTTTGCCCTTCCCCTGCCTCCCTCTTTTAGCTCTGGATTGACGTTGGCTGAGTGATGGAGAGAAACTGAGGCAGAAGAGAAACAATGGAATACTAATCAGCACTAGTGTGCAAAGGCATATTTGCTTGGTAAGAATAAATCACCTCAAGTGTTGGGTGTCCTACATGTGCCGATGTTGTAAATCTATTAGTTACATTTTTTACATTTTAGAATGGGGTGCATTGAGATTGTGCATCATTTTAAAGGGTGCCTTGACTGAAAAAAGGTTCAGAAAACTGAACTAAAGCATTAGACACATCAGTTGAGCTTTTGTTGCTGTCCATGTCTCTACAAAACCAAGTGAGAAAATCTTCTCCACTTAAAGGAAGCAAGGAGAAATTTCTTCAGCAGGGGCACAGACTGCAATAAAAGCACTTTTCATAGTAGCATGGAAGGACATAGATCCCCCATCAGGTTTCTGTTGCTGCCTCCTCCATCGAGAAGTCTTTATTTCTTCTTCTCTCACCAAAACAATTAAATGGTAGAAAATCTGTCCAATAAGGACACACACAGCAGCAATAACCCAACTACAGATTAAACCTTTTCCGACTCTATAAGACTGTTTTGACTGGAGGTCTACTGTAACAAAGAACTGCATATCCTCAAATAACAAATATGATTTAAAGAAGAACTCCAGGAAAAAAAAAACGAAGCATTTCAAATCTGCTAGCAGAGAAGATATCAAAAGCAAGAAGATTTACGTCACCTCCTGAATCTCTCTCTCTCTTTTACAATTTACAGTTTCACTGAAAGCAAATAATATAGATATGGCTCTTCTACACAGCAACCACTTTGTCTGTCTCTACTCTCCAATGTCCATTCACAGAAAGCTTTAGGTTCCATGAATAGGTTTACAGAGAGGGGCATTTACCAAAACTGGTGAACACAGAATCTGGTGCAGCTGTGCATAGTAACCAATCAACTCTTAATCTCAGCTTGTTCAATTAGGTTTGATAAAAAAAAAACCCTAGAAGCGGACTGGTTACCATGCACAGCTGCACCGGATTCTGTTTGCACCAGTTTTAGTAAATCTCCCTTAGTGTTCTTTCACACGGGCGTTCCTTTTTTTTTTGCCCGATCAGGTCCTTTTTTTTTTTTTGTAACGGACACGGATGACACTTGTGTCATCCGGTCCGTATGTCCGTTTTTCATTCCATCCGTTTGCGGATGAAAAACTGACATAATGCATGTCTATGTAAATACGGATGTCTGCGGATGACACCACTGACATCCGTTTTTGCTTCCGTTCCGTTTTTTGAAAGGAAGAAAAAATAGGGTTCTCCTCCGTGAACTGAACTGAACTGACAAAAAACGGATGTCAGAGGATGATCATCCGATGACATCCATATTTACATAGAGATACATTATGTCCGTTTTTCATCCGCAAACGGATGGGATGAAAAACGGACATACGGAACGCCCGTGTGAAAGAGCCCTTACTATGTAAAGCATTCTATGAATGGGCAAAAGGAGAGGAGGAGCAAGCAGGGCAGATAGGGTGTTGGAGCACCATAAGTATAGCTCCAGAAGATTGTATACATCTCATTGCAAGTAAGAGCCCATTCACATGGTTTTGGACTGCAAACACATGCAACAGGGGGGGGTGTGATGTGCATTTTATTGCATCACACAGCTACTTTTTTTGGTAAAGTTTACTTTATTCGTGTCACCGCACAGCAGCGTGTTGCATAGCGCTTGCTGTGCAGTGACATGCATGGCCATCCAGAGAGGTGCGATATTATGCAAACATGCAGCATAATATTGCACATCTCCTTTTAAGTACAGAAAAACTGCGTTCTTCTGTGAACATGACACAGACAATTACTGTTTTCTGTGTGTTGTTGCAATTACCTACATTTATCCATAAGGTAACTGCATACTGTGTGAATAGGCTCCAGATACTTGTGTGCCAGCAGATTTTAAATTCCTACTTTTTTCCTGGAATAGTTTAGCCCCGATTCACATTTGTGCGATTGCGGAGATCGCATGTAATTCGGAGCGCACTGTTCCTAAATTACATGCGATCTCATGTGCAGTGCGAGTTTCAGCCACTTTGCATGGCTGAATTCGCACAGCATCCGCACTAAACTCGCACATGAGGCTTTTTTTTATTCGCAGCAGAATCGGATCCCATAGCGGTTCACACTAATGCGATCCAATTCTGTGCAAACTTGCAGATCGCAACTGGGGCTGTCAACTTTTAATTGACACCCCCTGCATATCGCATATGGCAGTGTGAACTGCCAGAGGTGCGGATGCGATGCGGGATCACGCTGCATATTCGCAGCGTTCCCGCATCGCACAAATGTGAACCGGCACTAAAGCCTGATAAATACTCAAAACAATGCTCAGTCCAGTTGTATTTACATTCAAAACAGGAAAGAGAATTTGGTAATACAGAAGTATTCAACATCTCAACAAGACAGGTGTAGCCCAAGTCAGTAACTGACAAGGTAAATTTATTTTATAGATAAAAAGGTAGTGTAAATAGAGGAAAAAAACAGCACCCTTTGTAAATAGTAATTATCAAGCTGCTGTGTATGCCTGTACAGGCTTTAGTGCCCAGTGAGCAAGGTTCAAATTTTGTTCATTGGCATGGAAGAAAAAGGTAAACACGCCTGTCCAGCCTCACACAACAAAAAGCAAGATGCTAAAACTTACCAACAAGCACAAAGAATACATTGAGATCCTTATTTCATGACACTAACTTGTGATCACATTGACAAAAAAAAAAAAAAAGGTTGCACCTTAAAGCAGATCTAAAGCCTTGTTTTTCTTTCTTTAACCACTTTAGCCCCGGAGGATTTGGCTGCTCAATGACCAGGCCCTATTTTGCGATTCGGCACTGCGTGATTTTAATGGACAATTGCGCGGTCGTGCAACACTGTACCCAAACTAAATTGACGTTTATTTTTCCCCACAAACAGAGCTTTCTTTTGGTGGTATTTGCTCACCTGTGCGATTTTTATTTTTTGCGCTATAAACAAAAAAAAAAGCGACAATTTTGAAAAAACAACAATATTTTTCACATTTTTTTTTAATATGAAATTCTCAAAAAAAAAAAATGTAAAAATCAAAATTTAAGATTTTAGGCCAATTTGTTTTCTGCTACATGTTTTTGGTAAAAAAGAAAAAATCGCAATAAGCGTATTTTGATTGGTTTGCGCAAAAGCTATTGCGTTTACTAACTGCGGGAAAGATTTACTGTATGTCATTTTTATTGTTTTTTTTACTAGTAATGGCGGCGATCTGCGATTTTTTTTTTTTTGCGGGACTGCGACATTGCGGCGGACAGATCGGACCCCTAACTGGCATTTTTGACACTTTTGGGGGTACCAGTGACATTACTACAGTAATCAGTGCTAAAAATATGCACTGTTAGTGTAGAAATGACACTGGCAGGGAAGGGGTTAACTGTCCTGGTGATAAAGGGGTTAAATGTGTCCCTAGGGGCGTGATTCTAACTGTCATGGGGCGTGGCGTAATCACAGAGGCATGCGATTCTATATAGCAGGATCACATAGCCTCGGTCATCACTTCAGGGAGAATGACAGACGGCTGTGTACATCAGCCGTCTGTCCTTCTCTCTCTGCTGCAGGAGATCGCGAGTGGCCGGTGGCCATCGGAGCCGCCGGTCACACACGCTGGCTCCCCAGCTAACGAGCGGGGGTGGGAGCGCGCCGCAGCGCGCTCGCCCCCTAGAGTTTCCTGAGCGAGCTACATAGTACTACGTCACTTTGCCCAGGAGCGCCTGACTGCCACAGTAAATGTGCGGTGGGCGGGGCGGAAGTGGTTAAGGACCAGGCCTATTTCTGGCACTTATTGTTTACAAGTTAAAATCAGTATTTTTTGCTAGAAAATTACTTAGAACCCCCAAACATTATATATAATATTTTTTTTTTTTTTTTTAGCATAGACTCCAAAGAATAGAATCCAAGTATTGTTGCAATACTTTAGGTCACACCGTATTTTATTTGCGCAGTGGTCTTACAAACGCATATTTTTTTGGGAAAAAATACACTTTTTTTAATTCAAAAATAAGAAAACAGCAAAGTTAGCCCAATTTTTTTCTATAATGTCAAAGATGATGTTATGCCGAGTAAATAGTACCCAACATGTTATGCTTTAAAATTGCGCATGCTCGTGGAATGGCGAAAAACATTGGTACTTAATCTCCAAAAGGTGACCCTTGAAAAATTTCTACAGGTTACCAGTTTAGAGTTACAGAGGAAGTCTATGGTTAGAATTATTGCTCCCCAAGTCTAATGACATGTGAAATTCAATGTTTCCCTATGACAGCTGTCTTAACTGATACTACACAAGTCTGTCTGACTTTAGAAAAGGTTTCTGCACAACTTTGATACAACTTCAATGCCACAGATTGTAAAAAGTCACATCCAAGTCGTACTACAAAGTCGTGCGACTTTGAAATCGGGCTTTTGTGAACCTGCTTCTGTAGTGCATGTTCAAACCTTAATACCATAAATAACATGTTATTCGATTTTTACTCCAGGAATATATAATGAGTTAGGCAATTCTGTAGATTTTAGTCAACTAAAATACGGCTAAAACAATTGAGATGACTAAAATACAGCTGAAACTAAAATGGCATTTTAGTCAAAAGACTATGACTAAAACGAAATTTGACGTCAAAATTAACACTACTCCAGAGCCACCTCTGTGTGTCTATGGGATAAACAGGGTGTGGCTCAGTCCCACCCCCTCTCCCTCTTCACTGTCTGTGTTTGACACACACGCTGGCTGCTGTGTCTCAGCCAATCGGGAGAGAGAGTCCCTCGAGAGCCTCGGCTCTTGTGTACATTGCTGGATGAATGTAAAAGAAACCTTCAGCCTTTAGAACTATGTTAAATCAGTCAAACATTTTATATATAAATCATGACTGTTCAGCAAAGCAGTACAAAGAGCCATGATGATACAATTTATAGTCATGTGCAGTTACTGCAGTCGGATGGGTTAGGAAATGATTTTGACCAATCTTAAAGAGGAAGTAAACCCTCCTCTGTAACTTGTACCTATAGGTAAGCCTATGAAAAGGTTTACCTATAGGTACTGTAAATATCTCCTAAACATGCACCGTTTAGGAGATATTTACCTTACATGCAGCCAGTGACGTCACTGGCGCATGCGCTCTGAAGGAACAGCTGCTTGTGCTGTTTCTTCAGAGCCCCGTGCCGTGACCGTCGGCTCCTGCGCGCGTGCGCGGGAGTGACGTCACCGCGGCTCTGGCTAATCAGATGGCCGGATGCCGCGTTCCCGGAAGACGGGCGACTGAACATGTCACCCGTCATACAGGTAAGCGGACGGCATGGCGGGGGCTCGTTCTAAGGTAAGTATTTCATAATGAGCTAGTATGCGATGTATACTAGCTCATTATGTGTTTCTCTTTCAGGTTACAAAAAGAAAAACATTTTTTTGGGGGGGTTTACAGCCTCTTTAAATTACTGCTCTTTGCATTAACGTGCTGAAAACAAGTGAATGGTTGTAATATAGTGCCTATTCTTTGGCTGCTAAATGTTCTGTAAGCTAAACAAAATAAGTTGAAAAGGGGAAACATGAAATGGAAAACAGAAGTAAAACGTATGGTGCACTCACCATTTACACACAACTGCTTGAGCTTGTTAAAAGCATTCTGAAGGTCCTGGATAGTTGGGAGGCCATGGTCTAGGTCACATTTGTAAACATCACTCCTCAGTGGGTGACTACGGGTGATTCCACCACACACCCTAAGCAAAGAAAAGAAAGTTGATCTTTAAGACGAAGGTTTAAATAGTCTTGAAGATCTTCTAGTATGCTTGTAGGCAACCTATGAGTTTTTTAAATCAAGATAACTCTTCTGATAAAGTTGAAGGTGCAAACACAAGGTGTTATCAAATTGGCAGCAGAAAGAAATTCTGATGTGTATGGACCAATGCCAAGCACAGAAAGTTTGCCTTTTATGTGGAGATCAAAAGGTAGACTCCCTTTCTGCTTTGGAAATTGCCTTCACAGGGAAATAAAATCATAACTTCCAATAGTATAATATACTGGAGGTCTGGCAGTCAAGATAGCAAACTCTCTTAAAGTGGAACTAAATGTAAAAAAGAAAAATATTGTGCACAGGCAGCCTTTTTATTGCAGAAGACGCGTCTATTCTACAAGTACGTACACTTACCTGCCTATTCGCAATCCTCTGCGTAATTCCCACTGAGCTGCGCATGCATATTCTGGCACTTTGCTGGGATGGCTGCACTCCTGCGCATGCACGGGAGTGACATCATCCCACATTGGCTAGTCAAAACAGCCAAAAACTGAAACCTTGAAGAATCATGGGAGTAGTTGCAAGCACTGGCAAGCGACCTCGGACCACTGGAATTAAGGTTGCCTATTGTGTGCTTTTAGTTTGTCTTTTAAGTTTAATGACAGAAGTGGTAATTCATTTCCACAAACAAAATGATAAAAACAACCTGTGCAATAATCTAATTATATTCATGCATCAAAATGTACACAGAATAGAAACAATGCACAAGTGCCTCTTTCTATTCATATGGTATAGAACCTGCAGTTTTTAACAGAGCCCCTTTGTACTACTCTGCTCAGCATTGCACTTCTTCATGTTCCTGCTCTGAAATCTTTTTCCTGTTGTGCTACCAGTTTAAATACAATAGTCTTTGTTTTCCCTTTCAACCCCAGCTCTCTTTTAGTGTTCTTTCACTGTCCAGCATGGAAACACTGCCACTGGAACTTTAGGCAGGACATAGATGCGATTTCCTTTCCTGCATCAGAGGATGGGGTATCCCTTCCACTGAGCTTTTGTGTTCTCCTGGGCAGGGGGGCATGAGAGATTATTGCGAGCAGGTATAGCCACTGCCAATAACTGCATACTGGAAATCCGACATGATGGTTGTACATGATGGATTGACTTAGGTACAATCAGCCTGCCTAAACATGGATCACGTTTCAGCCAGTCCCAGCTGAACTGGCCGAAATTGAAAATATCTATGGCCGGCTTTACATCCATGCACATATTTAAGATCACTTAACATGATCTTCATGGTGCTTTTTTAAAAAACAAATGACAGTTTCACTTGTTTTTCTTTCAAGGGTCATTCTCAACAGATACTTCAGATTTTGTTAGTCAGTGTGGAGTTAGACTACAGTTTTGTTCCTCTCTCAGGATCTCCCAAGGGGAAGTTTTCCAGGTACCACCAAAACAAGGATGTGTACCACAAGTGACCTATATCCAACACATAATAGTATGCTGCTTTCATGGTAATGACAAAATACCTTCCCTTTCTGTGTCCTATAACCCCCTTACCTTTGGTCTATTTTGCGCTGATGTAACAGATCCTTGATACTCGCCATCCTCACAAGTGCACTTCCATTAGAATGGTTCCAGCACCACAGCTGCATAAAATAAAGAAAAGATCACATCCAATACGACAAGCGTTACACCTTCTCTGCCTAAACTGGACTCTAGTGGTCCTATTGCTTTAAGTCTTGGATGGGTCATTTACCAACCACGTAAAGCTTATTTAGCATTAAATGCTGTATATGAATAATTTAAGATCTAGAAAGTCATCATTGCCTGTAAAAGGCTTCAGTCAATACATACTCACTGGCATGCGTCTTCCAAAAAATGAGTATGAATACTGCTTTAGGTCTGTATCCGCCAAGGAAGAGGGAACAACAAAGTATTCTGGAAGGCTAGAAATACACGGAAAACCTGCTATTAGTTGTGTGTATATTCAAACACATTGACCGAGAATGCAGTCTGTTAATCACTGTGGCATTTACAAAACATGCTTACCAGACTAAATTAACAAATAACATTTTCTTTCACGTTACACTTTCACTATACTTTCTAAAGAAAGGGCTATTTTATGGTCCTTCAGACTTTAGGGGGAGCTGGACTGTGGCCAGCTGGAGAGGACATTTTCTTGACATCAGTGGGAGTAAACATAGCCACATTTAGCACTAGGGGGAGAAATTGCGCCCCATCTTTGGTGTCAGTGGGAAACATGGCGCCCCATCGTTGGTGTCAGTGGGAGACATGAAGCCCCATCGTTGGTGTCAGTGGGAGACATGGCGCCCCATCGTTGGTGTCAATGGGAGACATGGCGCCCCATCGTTGGTGTCAATGGGAGACATGGCGCCCCATCGTTGGTGTCAATGGGAGACATGGCGCCCCATCGTTGGTGTCAATGGGAGACATGGCGCCCCATCGTTGGTGTCAATGGGAGACATGGCGCCCCATCGTTGGTGTCAGTGGGAGACATGGCGCCCCATCGTTGGTGTCAGTGGGAGACATGGCGCCCCATCGTTGGTGTCAGTGGGAGACATGGCGCCCCATCGTTGGTGTCAGTGGGAGACATGGCGCCCCATCGTTGGTGTCAGTGGGAGACATGGCGCCCCATCGTTGGTGTCAGTGGGAGACATGGCGCCCCATCGTTGGTGTCAGTGGGAGACATGGCGCCCCATCGTTGGTGTCAGTGGGAGACATGGCGCCCCATCGTTGGTGTCAGTGGGAGACATGGCGCCCCATCGTTGGTGTCAGTGGGAGACATGGCGCCCCATCGTTGGTGTCAGTGGGAGACATGGCGCCCCATCGTTGAACAGTTTGGTAAGGAACAATGCCTTTTCCAGTATGATGGGCCATGTTGCCATAAGGCAAAAGTGATAAACAAGTGGCTTGCAAAACAAAACAAAACATTGAAATGTTTTGGTCCATGGCTAGGAAACTCCCTAGACCTTAATCCCATTGAAAACTTGTGGTCAATCCTAAAGAGACGGGTGAACAAAAAAAAAACTTCACAAATTCTGACAAACTCCATGCATTGGTTATGCAAGAATGGGCTGCCATCAGTCAGGATGTGGCCCAGAAGTTCATTGACAGCATGCCAGTGTGAATTGAAGGGGTCTTGAAGGGTCAACACTGCAAATATTGACTCTTTGCATAAATCTAAAGTGGTTGTAAACCCACTCATAACTTTTACCTATAGGTAAGCCTTTAATAAGGCTTACCTATAGGTGCAGTAAATATCTCCTAAACTTGCACCGTTTAGGAAATATTTACATTTCATGCAGCCAATGACGTTATCGGAGCATGCGCTCTGAAGAAACGTCCGCACGGGCCATTTCTTCAGAGCCCTGTGCTGTGACCGGCGGCTCCTGCGCAGGAGTGACATCACGCGGCTCCCGGCCAGTAGCATAGCCGAAGTCCGCAGACCAGAAAGGAAGATGGTTAAAGATGTATGCGGCCTATAGTGGGGACGATGAGGGCTTTGTTTGGAGGTACGTGTCACATAATGTGCTAGTATGCGATGCATTTACTTTGCAGGGAAGAAAAAAAAAAAAAAAGGAAGAGTTTATTTCCTCTTTATTGTAATGGTCAATAAAAGCCTTTTGACATTCATGAAATGCTTGTAATTATACTTCAGGATACCATAGTAACATCTGGCGAAAAGATCTAAAAACAATGAAGCAGCAGACTTTGTAAAAACTAATATTTGTGTCATTTTTTTAAAACTTTTGGCCACGGCTGTATAGTTCTAGCCACACATTTTATATTAGACCTTTTATGAGACAAGTCAGCTATAAAATGTTCTTTAATTCTTACATCAAATGATCAAATGCCATATCAAACTATTACACAAAACTAACACCACATAGGTACTGTTTACCCACTTGCAACCAAATGTTACCCTAAAAGTATCAGCTACAGCAAAACACTTCATAAGCTTTTGAGCAGCTTTAAAGTATCTTTTAGCTTTAGTCCAAGTGTGGTAAATACAGATCTAAATAGGAGTCCTGGCAGTAGCTTTAGCCAAGCTTTAGGCTTTAGGCAGTTTTTCCACATGTAAAGTGTTTGTAAAGCTTAGAAATGGAAAATTAACAGAGCATATCCTTCTATAGTGTACTTGCCTCAATCCAAAGCATTAAGGGGGATTTCTGTCTTCTCTCTCTTTTCTCTGCTATCTGCATTAGTCATTTCTGACAGGTTATACCAACACCACAGATTCTTGCAAGACAGTCCCGGCCCCCCCAGTACATAGAAGGTGATTGACAGCTTCAGCTGTCCACATTACCCTATGGGACTGTGGAGAGAGGGGGGTGGCTTTTCTGTCCACTAGGGTCTTAACTTATGCTCCGCTCCCTGCTCTATGCTGTGCAGTGTGATAATAGATCCCTGCCTTCTGCAGCTGAGAAAAAGCCTTTGACCTGTGCGTTTTAAAAGGCTGTGCATAAACAGGTACAACCCATGTAGAAGGATTTGTTTCATCTCTGTGTATCACCTGGGGTAAATCACTTCAGTTGGTTTAAAACCAACTTAAACTGTCATACACTGTTATATTGATTTTGTTTAGCCTACAGGCTGATTAAAAAAAATATTTATATCAAATTTGTCCGTCTATATGATCTCCTGTTTTTTAACAGACCCCACAGGTGGCTGTCCGAATACCTGAACAACAGGTGCATTTGATTGTATGCTGTTTGGCCAAAAGTTTTGGTCCAGCTCCCTTGATTATTCATGAAAAGAATGACAGGTGGGAGGGTGGCGACAGGGGCATCCACATAGGGAATGCATATCATATGGCCACCTTTACTGCCTATCTAAAATATACTAAATCTCATTGTGCAGTACTAATTTATTCTGCATGAAAAACAACAATTCCTTTATAAAAAGGACAGTCATTGTCTTTATTGTACTGTGTGAAGATTCACACATGTCATAAACAGTCAGGAATATAATTTAGAGAAAAAAAAAATAAAGAAAATGAGGGAGGAGCATATCAGACTGCCATATGCTCTGCAATTACTTGAATCACACTCAGAGGCTGTGATAGCATTGTGGAATAAAGCTCATAAGCAGCAACTGACAAGCTTTTAACAAGACCAGTCCCTGAGGAATTGCACTACTAATTAATTGGTTCACAATGAAAACAGACAGATCTTGGCTGTCAATAAATGCTAGAAAAAAATTAGACTCTATAGTCTGCCACATGGTTCTATGAATTATACACATTAGAAGCAGGAATTTGTTTTGTACTCAGGATCGCTTTTTTTTTATATGAGGAACATATGGTGGAGCGAAGAGAGCCTAGAATAGAAACCCTTAAATGGCTTAGCTTTAATCTGCATTGTAGTGTATTACACTCCTTTTCATAAGCCTGAACGGAGTCAAGACGATAAGATACCCTCAGGGAGCATCATTTCACTCCGGGGAGAGAACAGTCACCTGCTTTGACCCGCCCAATGATGTTCAAATGGAATATATGTTTACTTGTTTTACCTGCAGAAAAGTGACAAGACTGCTAGAAAATCCAAACCGCCTGTGGTTCAGAATTATAAAAAAAAATAAAAAAAATCTATACATACACATACATACATATACAGTAAACCCCCCTCCATTGCGGGGGTTACGTTCCGGACCCAGCCGCGAAAAGTGAAAATCCGCGAAATAGAAAAACCCTATTAAAATGCATTGTAGGCATGTTTTTTTTACTGTCACTGTACGTGTAAAAGCATTTTAAGGTCTTTAAACACACTTTTAAAACAATAGAAACTCATTTAAACACATAAAAGATACTGAGAGACATAGCAAGAGCTATGGAAAACACAAAAATATTTCATTTTCAATGATTTATATAGTAAAATAACATTACAAAAAAAAAACGCAATATACCGGGACCGCAAAAACTGAACCGCGATGGAGCGATTACTGTATATATATATATATATATATACATACACACACACACACACATATACATGTGTATATATATATATATATATATATATATAAATAAATAATATTATACACAGTAAACCCCCGTTATATTGCGGTTCAGTTTATGCGGCCCAGGTATATTGCGTTTTTTTTCTGTAAGACCTATTTATATTATTTTACTAATTAAATCATTGTTAAAGCAGAGTTCCGGGCACAAAATAGATCTCTTTTTTTTGTGCCCGTCAGCTTTTTCACCTTCACCTGAAACAGAATTGGATAGTTAGGTTTTTTTTGTACTCACCTTGTAATTGTAGATCGAAGATACTCACCTAGTCTTCACTTCCTCCCTCTGGGCCGTGGCTCCGCCGTCACTTCCGGGCTTGCAATGATTCCTGGGAGCTGAACGTCATCGCTCCCAGGAATCAATGCGACGGCACCGGCCCCGCTCGTCACTTCTGGGGCGACGCCGCATTCCTTGCTAAACAGCTTCTGGGCATGCCCAAAAGCTGTGGGGGAATGCGGCGCCGCACCGGAAGGGACGAGAGGGGCCGATGCAGGCGCATTCTGGGAGAAGAGGACGTGGAAGAAGACGCAGAAGAGGATCTCGCCGGCTTCAGCTGCCCACAAGAGAGATGGAAACACTGCGAAAGAAATTTTATAAATAAGTATTTCTTCTTGCAGGTAAGTGCGAACCGGGACAGATCAGAGGCTAGCCATTGTGGAATGTACTAGCCCTGACTGTCCCGGGGGTATGTTTATTGAAAAATGGTTTCTGTGCCCGGAACTCCGCTTTAATTAAATATTTTTGTGTTTTCCATTGCTCTTGCTCTGTCTCTCAATATCTTTTGTGTGTTTAAATGTGTTTCTATTGTTTTAAAAGTGTGTTTAAAGACCTTAAAATGCTTTTAAAAGTACAGTGAAAGTTATAAAAACATGCCTAGAGTATTTAAATAGGGTCCATTTCATGGATTTTCATTTTTTGCGGGTGGGTCTGGAACGTAACCCCGTGATGGAGGGGGGTTTACTGTATATACATAACACTGCTGATGCTCAAGGCTAGGTTCACATGGCAGCAGTCTTCACTGGCCCTCTATAAAGTGATCACAGTGAATTGCTTTTCATAGCGTGTTAGAGAAGTGACTTCCAGCCATCCAGGAGATGATACTGCCAACTCCTGTTTTTTAATTCTTTAACAGATTTTGCGTGAAACAAATGCGTCACAACTGCAATCATGGTTGCAGCACAGTCCCACTGACTTCAATGGACGAGTTTGACAGGCAGTGCTACCAGTCAAACTTGGAAATTTTAATTTTCCATTCCTGCAAAAAGTATCTCAGCTGCAGTAAGTGTACTGCCTGCCTAGTTAGACTTCCAGTGGGTGGTAAAAACATGCCGATTTTTACTGCCTGTCTGAATGGGGCCTTATTTATTAAATTCTTGAAGTAATATCCCAACGCCTGCTTGATTATCATTGGTAAAAGTTCTATTTTCTTTGAGATTCTAGATGCTATAAAGCAGTCACATAGACTAAATGACCAGCAGAACTGAAAGGTTTAAAGATTTAGTTTGTAATGCCATAATAGTTATTCTGGATGGATGCTTACCATTTTGAGATCATGTAGCCTTCATTTACAGAACACACTCTCCAGTCAGTGGCTCGGGTTCGCTTGATCTCTCGATCCCAGTCACAAAAAGTTTCAAATAGTGGTGTTTTTGAACCTCTATCTCCTCCACCTCCTGGATCGACACCATTGATTTTATCCACTATAATTTTAAAAGAAGAAAAAAATAATTTGCCACTATATTTAGAACATGACAATTTTAAAACATGCATGTTGCACATCCTGTTAAACATTCATTGTCTGTTTGTTTGTCTTTAATCATTTTGTCCATACCTCACTCCATAGCTAGGGGATGCTCTATGTAGTTAGTCCCACCCTTCTTCATGCACAACCCTCCATCCACCACATGCACTGTATTCTGCTGGAGCTATAAACTATGGGGTTTATTTAATAAAGCTAGACAGGGCAAAATTAGTCACAATTCTGCAGAGAAACCAATCAGCTTCCAGGTTTTATTGCTAAAGCTTAATAAATGAGCTGAGGTTAGAAGCGGATTGGTGTCTCTGCAGAATTGGGACTCATTTTGCCCTCTCTAGCTCTCTTTGCTCTGAGAGTTCTGATGTTCATCTGTTATGACCTGCACAAGTTGTTGAATTAAAGCTTTCTATGATCTGCAAGAGGTAATTTATATCAAGTCACTGTCTGCCAAGCTACTGAGACTGTAAGTTAAAGCTATCTCCCCACAACCGGACCGGTTATAAAGATCACACTTCAGTACTTAGATTGTGGAAGTAGAATAGCACCAAAGTAAAACAAATATAATTTACCAGGGCAATGCTCACCTGGATTGTGATACATCTTGGCAACATACTCAAAGGCAAATAGAAGCTGGAGGTCTGTTGGCTGAGAATAATGTGCTAATGCAAGACATACCTAAAAAGAAAAAACAAACGCAACATTTACAAAAGCATACCTTTGCATATATGAGATTCATAGTTTTGGCTACAGTATTCAGTTGAATGTACAGTTGTTTCCATACAAGTACAACTAAAATCAGTTAAAGAACTGTTGCAACCCATCAGCTTCGGGTAGTTACAGTTGCTCTTATGCCTGTAATGTTGGTCACCTTGAAAAACATTTAAAAAAAAAAAACATTTCTTAGAGCTCCCTTCGCTTGCATCTGAAATAAATTGCAGACAGGGTTATCCAAGCACTTCATTGAACTATCCTGAAGCCCTGCCTAAACTACATATCCCATAACCCCTCATCCAGTCATTTACATGATTGAGGCATGTCAGCAGAAGTATCACTGAATAATGCTGGAGTGTGGTTTATGCAAAAACACAAAAGCAGCACAAGGTAAGGGTAGCGTCTGCCACAGCAGCACTGCAAATGTATTAATGCAGGCAAAATTCATATGTAAAAGTATTGCAATTGGTATGGTATAGAAAGCCAGCTACCAATGATGTGCAGCGCCTGCCCCCTGGCTTATGAGTGCGTCTGAGTATGTAGCCTCCTGGGAGCAGTGATGCAAGTATTCCTAGGATGCTGCAGGACCAGGCACACATTCTGCAGTAAATTCCACTCCATTCCCAGTTGAAGCCTGTAAGAAGGGGAAACGCGTTGGACAGGAGTAGCCAGTGTCTGTCACCTTGCACGGTCCGCACTGCAGGCGGCCCTGTCATTTTTACACATTTCGCTTGAATGTTTTGAATTGATGTAAGTGCACTTCTTTTATTGGTAATGCACTGTCAGCCTCTTCCTTTCCCTGCATGTTTTTTTCTGCTCACTGAGCTGACCAGCTGGTGCAGTGATCATCTCAGCTGTGAGCATCATGTGAAGGAGGATTGAGTATACAGAGGAGTCGGCCAGCCCGTGTTCATACGAGCCACAATACACAAGCAAAACGGCCAGCAAACAGCAACGGAGAGGGATATCCATCCATCCATCCACGGAGAGGTCCTGTATCTCAACGCTGCTTACCCCCAGTCAACTGGTAAGAGGCTATTGCCTTAGTCCGTCCTCACTTTGGATGTCATCTGATATTTCACCTTTATTGCGGAATCTGTTAAAGACTGTTACACAGTTTCATAAAACCAGAGAGAGGCCTCTTTCGTACGGAGCGGACCGTATTGCCATCCGCTCCGGCACTTTTTTTTTTTTTTTTTTTAGGACACGGATGACACTTGTATCATCCGGTCCGTATGTCCACATATCATCCCATCCGTTTGCGGATGATATACGGACATAATGTATGTCTATGGGATTGCGGATGTCAGCGGATGACACCGCTGACATCTGATTTTGCGTCCTTTCCGTTTTTTAAAACGGAAGAAAAATAGGGTTCTGTTCCGTTCCAAAAAACGGAACAGAACTGAAAGGACGCAAATCGGATGGTCATCCGCTGACATCCGCAATCCCATTGACATGCATTATGTCCGTATATCACCCGCAAAACGGATGGGGTGATATACGGACATACGGAACGCCCGCGTGAAAGAGGCCAGACACAATCTATGTTATTTGTAACAGTTTTTATTGACTTTAATGATTGTATCACTTTTTACATCTTAGTGAATTCATTAATTGGTCCATGTTCCTAGCTCTTTTTAATATATGCAGTGATTTTTGATCACATACAGAGAAGATAGCGCACTTTATTTAATTATCTCCAGTAAATTACACCTACCTGCCCGTTTGTAATCCCCTGTAGAATGCCCAGCTCAATTTATATTCTGGGACTCTCCCTGTGTGCGGGGTTGATTGCACTCCCATGCATTCAGTTTCTAAAATATTGCTGAAAACATAACTAAAATATCCTCTAATGTTAGAGGACTACTGCATTTTACAACCGAAGCACATTATGATAAATTGTGGAATGTGTATCAAAATATTTTCTACTGGCTCATATTCAAGCAGCACTCTTTAGTAGGAATCACTAGAGACAGATCAGCCAAAATAAGGCGTTTGTACCAGATCACTTCTCAGAACACGGGCTGTGTCATTCATTCCAAAATCAAGCCAGGTTGCAGTGATTCACTGAACTACAACCATGCAGCCATGTTTTCAGGAAGTTCCGATGAATAATCCTGTTGTTCACCCTTTCCTGAACTCCCAAACACCAGTTTGGCAGGTTGCATAGAGTAGGAACAGTATTTCTATGCCAAAGAAAAATCTCGTCAGTTTGCACATCATGTCCAGGAGATTTGTACAGATTTTATTGATCAGTGAATGGCTCTTGTATGCTGGGAAAGCAAGAGTATTCCAGCAGGAATCTGGCAGAAACACAACTTCTTGTACTCATTCAGACACAGGTGTTCAAATATAGCAAAACACTATTCAATAACAAAATGTGGGAAAAATGTATCTGCTCTCGCTAAAACTATCTCGAAATCTACTTTCAGCCATATTCTAATGCCCCGTACACACTATGAGAAAAATTGGGCGAACGATAAGCCGGATTTCCTCAATGTTTCACAGCAAGGTTGGAACCGAGGATAGAAATAATGTACGAAAATTCTTGTATGACAAAGGCTTTCATTTATTTACTTTTTTTTTTTTTTTACATTTGTTGCATCTGATCATACGTATCTGTTATTTCTTGTACGAAAATAGTACACGTTAAAACGAAAATCATTTGCTCTGTTTCCGTACGAGAAACATTTTGGTGGTTTTCCTTTCGGAAATTTTTGTTCAGAAGGTCGGAATTAGCTGTCGAAAGTTGTGTAAATACTATCAGAAAATCATACGATCGTTCCTCAGATGAAAATGTTCATCCGATTTTCTTATAGTGTGTACGGGGAATAAGAATAACCTATAACCCCCGTAAAGCAAAAATCTGTATACTTACCTTGTCTGAAGCCGATCTGGTCCGGTTCTCCAGCAGTGGATGCTGTGTACAGGAGACAGCTGACAAGGACTGAGAAATGCCTGGGAAAGGACATCTATAGGGTTGTCGGCTGCCTCTTGTCTGTTGTCGGCTGCATCTTCTGCACCCGCCCCCATAGAGAACCCGCTGACAGCTCAGCGTGGGACCAGACCAGAGCAGCTTTAGAAGAAGTATGTATAGAGACTTCTTCTTTACAGGGCTAGATAGGTTAGTCTTGTTGCTGTGAGCAGATTTAGAGTTAGCTAGTTTTAAGCTGAACTTCTACTTCAAGTCTAAAACTTTTTTTTTACATTCATTCTCATCATTAAGGTAAAAAAAAAAAAAAAAAACACCCCGCAACCTGTTCTCATGCCCTCCCCATCCAAAAAAAAAAAATATATATAAATTTAAGCCACACAATATTATTCTGCACAAACACGTATTTCTAGAACTGTCAAGGGAATACTTTTTTTGTTGAAAAATACATTACCTTTTTTGCACTTTCTGGACCAGATTCGTCAAAGCGGAAGCGGAGAATGCGGAAGTCTTTACAATAAATTATTAACTCTGTTGGGTTGAATTTCAACTTTTTGTTGGATGAAAGGATTTTCTGTTTTCTCTTTGTGTCATTTACTAAAATATAAAAGAAAAAGATCTACCATTAACTTCTAATTTACACTAAAGGTAAAAGGTTAGGTATTTCACATCAAGGCCTAGTGTTTGCAAGTTCTCCCTGTGCCTGTGTGGGTTTCCTCCCACACTCCAAAGACATGCTGGTAGGTTAATTGGCTGCTTTCTAAATAGGCCCCACTATGTGTATGTATGAATGGGAGTTGGAGACCTTAGATTGTAAGCTCCTTGAGGGCAGGGACTGATATAAATGTACAATATATATGTGTAAATTGAAGGCGGTTTACAAGTATTCGTAATAAACAAATAATAATAAGGCCATATCAGGACAGCAAGAAACGGTCTCCTTTGACTCCATGCCATACCAGGTCAGAACCCACTTTTCACAGGCCTGACTTTAGAAAGGTAACAATTGATTGTAGCCTATTGCACTCACTGTTAAGTCTGCACAATAACAATAAAAATATGTTAATGTATTTCAACTGTGAACAGAAAAAAAAAAACTTTGTTGCCTGTAATTCGGTTTTCTGGAAACACCAGTTTATAAGTCACGCTTCCTCAACTTTATCCTATTCTAGGTTTACAGCTGTATCTCAGAAACAATTTACAATAAAGAATCATGTGACCAGAGAACATAGTCCCCAATAAGAGCACATGGAAAAAGATCTTGCGTCAGTGGATTAGTTTGATATGTACAGTACTGTGCAAAAGTTTTAGGCAGATGTGAAAAGCTGTAAACTGGGCCCTGGAGGTCCGCCACTGTGGCTGTGCTACTGTGAAGGGCCGCTCACCAGCCTGTCTATTCATTTCACCATGTGAGGGGTGCAGCCGCCTGCTGAGGGGAGGCTGAGCACTGGAGTCTCCAGAGTCTGGAGCCCCACCTATCCTCTCCAGAGTGAGAGAGAGAAGCCGTGTAGGGAGGCTGAGGTGGACACTGCAAAAAAAAATATATACGTCAGCTGACATCAATAGCGTTAAGGGGGAGGAGCTCACCCTTGTGCAAGGAGACCCCATGATACAGAGGCATCCCTGGAGGCACAGGAATACTAAGGGGGAATCGACTGACTGACAAAGTAACTGACAAATTGCTAGTGCAACTGATCCCAACCTCAACCACCTCTGCCTCGTACTGATCCCACCACCTAGGGTTGCCAGCCCATCCCTTTAAACCAGGACACATATTAATTACACAGGTTCTAAGGCTAATATAAGGCACTAAGAGAGTTTAATTACCACTTTAATCAGCCACAGAACCTGTGTAATTAATGTGTATCCTGGTTTTGAGATGGCCACCTTACCACCACCACAGATCTCATCCCTATCCCCCCCCCCCCCCCCATCACCTCTACAACAGATAGGAATAGGAATGAGATCTGTGGTGGTGGGAGGATGACACCACTGCTGTCACTAATCGCACCCCCTTAACCACCACCGCTGCCACTGATTCCACCCCCCTAACCACCACTGCTTCCACCCCTCCTAACCCCCACTGCCGCCACTGATTCCACCCCTCCTAACCCCCACTGCCGCCACTGATTCAACCCCCTCTCACCACCACTGCCGCCACTGATTCAACCTCCTCTTACCACCACCGCCGCCACTGATTCAACCTCCTCTCACCAACACCGCTGCCACTGATCCCACCCAGTTTGCCACCACCGCTGCCAATGATTCCACCCCCGTAACCACCACCGCTGCGACTGATTCCACCCCCTTAACCACCACCACTGCTGCCACTAATCTCATCCTCCCTCACCACCATCACTGCCACTGATCCCACCCCCTTCACCACCACCGCTCCCACTGATCCCACCCCCCTCACCACCACCACTGATCCAACCCCCCTCACCACCACTACCACTGATCCCACCCCCCTCACCACCACTACCGCTGCCACTGATCCCACCCCCCTCACCACCACTACCCGCTGCCACTGATCCTCACCACCACCACTGCTGCCACTGATCCTCACCCCCCTCACCACCACCACTGCTGCCACTGATACCACCCCCCTCACCACCACTACCGCTGCTACAGGTCCCCACCCCCTTCACCACCACCACCGCCACTCTTCCCATTCCACCACAGCTGCCACTGATCCAATCCCACCACCGCTGCCACTGATCCCTTCACACCACCACCGCTGCCACTGATCCCTTCACACCACCACAGCTGCCACTGATCTTATCCCATTACCACCACCGCTGCCACTCATCCAATCCCACCCACCACTGCTGCCACAGATCCTAATCCCCCCACTACCACTGCCACTCATCCCATCCCCTTAACCACCACTGCTGCAACTGATTCCACCCCCTTAACCACCACCACTGCTGCCACTAATCTCATCCTCCCTCACCACCATTATTGCCACTAATCCCTCTCCCCCGCTGCCACTGATCCCACCCCCTTCACCACCATCGCTCCCACTGACCCCACCACCTTAACCACCACTGCTGCAACTGATCCCACCCCCCTCACCACCACCACTGCCACTGATCCCACCCCCTCACCACCACTACCCGCTGCCACTGATCCCCCCCCCCCCCTCACCACCACCACTCCTGCCACTGATCCCACCCCCCTCACCACCACCACTGCTGCCACTGATCCCTCCCCCCTCACCACCGCTGCCATTGATCCCATCCCATTACCACCACCACTGCCACTCATCCCATCCCACCCACCACTGATCCTAATCCCCCCACTGCCACTCATCCTATCCCCTCACCACTACTCAAACCAAACCATTCCCCCACCACTACCACCACCACTCATCCCCTCACCACTGCCACCACCACCCATCCAATCCCCCACCACTGATCCCATCCCACCACCGCCACACCTGCCATTGATCCCATCCTATCCCCCCACCACTACCACTCATCCCATCCCCACACCACCACTCATCCCACTCCATCCACCCCACCACCACTGCTGCCACAGATCCCATTCCCTCCACCACTGCTGCCACTTATCCCATTCCATTCCCCCCATCACTACAACCACCGCTGAGACTCATTTCAACCCCATTGCCCATGCCTCACCCCTGTACACCTGGATAGGAAGGGCGGCATATAGAGGAACCACTCCCCTCTCCGCTGCAAGAAGAAAATGCAGGGGATCGGTTGTTCTATAAGCCGTCGCCCCTTCTATCCAGGTGTACAGGAGTGACGCATGGCGCTGGGTTGCTCCAGGGTCAGGGGGGGCCCCTTCATGGTTTCTTGCACAGGGGCCCTGAAGGTTCTAGTTATGCCTCTGGCATGTAGGATGTCTCAAATTCTTCTCTCGCTTCAGATAATCCCAGACAAACTTGATGATGTTAAAATCATGGCTCTGTGGGGGCCAAACCACTTCCAGGACTCCTTGTTCTTCTTTACACTGAAGATAGATCTCAATAACTCTTGCTGTATGTTTAGGGTCTCAGCATTGAGGACACCATCTGCAGAAATGTTCTGCTCTCTAGTCCTTTGTGAGCAAACTGCCTCCTGCTACAGCCAAATATTTAACATTTGGGATCATCAGTCTAGAGCGCCTGCTGCCATTTTTCTGCACCCTGTTCCTATGTTTTCATGCGTAGTTGATGTATTCTGCATCAGGACAACAACGACCCCAGGCAATGTGTAAAGAAGAACAAGGAGTCCTGAAGTGATGGTTTGGCTCTCAAACAGGCCTGATTTCAACATCAAGTCTGTCCTGAATCACATAAAGGAGACAGAAGGATTTGAGGCAATCAAGATCCACAGAAGATCTGTGGTTAGTTCCACAAGGTTTTTGGAACAAACTACATGCAAAAACTGTGTGCAAGTGTACCCAGAAGGATTGACGCAGGCAAATGACTGTCACACCAAATATTGATTTGATTTGTATTTCTCCTCTGTTCATTTTTTTTTTATCAATTAACACAACAGAAACCATTAACACTTCCTATTCTGAAAGTAATATACAGCATTTTTTTTTTTACACCTGCCTAAAACTTTTGCACAATACTGTATACCTGCATAGCTCCAAAGACTCCTAAAACAGAATTAGTCAAAAGTCATTGATAATTTGTGGCCTAGAATTGAAACATGGACTGTATCCAATTTATTTTATCCTACTCCGTTTTGAAACTTTACCATGATCAATTTTTTTTGTTGTTAAAACTTTTTTTAAATTCCTCAAGTGGTGTAATGCAGTAGATTGGGTTGCATCAAGATGTACTGCATGCCAAATTTCATTCAGCTGACATTTTTTGTGTTCTGCCCTCTTTTTACTTTGTTTTGCGCTGGAACTGTGCTGGCAGTCCCAAGCCATCTATAGATGAGCCCTTAAATTTTATGTCACAAATAAGGGACCATGAATTCCTAATGCAAAGAGTCCATAAGCTTTCTAGAATGCCACAGTTTAAAAGCTTTGAATCACAACTTTAGTTAAAGAGGAGCTCCAGTCTCTGAAGTGAAAAATAAAAGTCAGCAGCTACAAAAACTGCAGCTGTTGACTTTTAATAAACAGCCACTCGCCTGTCCCACAATCCAGCGGAGTACTCACCACAGGCCTGTCCTCCTTGTGCCCACCCTCTTCACTATGGGCACCCGAGTGTAATAGCTTGCGGCTTCACAGCAGGGTGCCCACTGCACATGAAAAAGTGGTGCTGCACTCTGTGACCGGTCACAAAGTTTTCTGGGGCCTGCCATGTGACCCAGAAGACT
Source organism: Pelophylax lessonae (assembly GCF_965119305.1). NCBI lineage: Eukaryota > Metazoa > Chordata > Amphibia > Anura > Ranidae > Pelophylax > Pelophylax lessonae. Next base: position 111,522,381 of record NC_138771.1, read on the forward strand.
TCGAGGGGGGGGGGGGGGGGTTGGAAGGAGAAATTCCACTTCCGATCGCCTAAGGCAGCTATGTACAAACTATGGCCCTCCAGCTGATCAGGAACTACAATACATTCCCATCATGCCTAGTTATGTCAGTGAATGTCAGAGATTTACAATGCCTCATGGGAATTGTAGTCCCTGAACAGTTGGAGGGCCATAGTTTGGACACCCCTGGCCTAAGGTGATCAGTGCGGGAGCGGGTACCTGTGAAAATTGGGTACCGATTTCCCCCCCTCCTCCCCAAAAGCTCTATTTCACAAACAGGAGCCAGGAAGGAGGCCTTAAAGCAGAACTTCCCCTTTTGGGTGGGGCTCTGCTTTAACCAGTTACCTGCAATTCCATAAATAAGAAGCAATGGTTAGTGAAACGGATGCCAGCTCTCCTGGTCATACATTTTAGTTACTATTCTACCCCGTTACTAGGGCTAATATACAAACACATACACATCTGATTCTGACGTGCATCACATTACATACCTACAACAATTTGTTCTATACACGTTAGTGGGACATCATGTTCACCCAGTAGGAGATTCTTATAGTGGAATTTCTAGAGTAAAGAAAAAAAAATAATCAAAATGTACAGGCCAAACAATACTTATTTTATTTATTTATTTATTTAAGGTACTTATATAGCGCTGTCAATTTACGCAGCGCTTTACATATACATTGCACATTCACATCAGTCCCTGCCCTCAAGGAGCTTACAATCTACGGGCCCTAACTTGCATTCATACACAGTAGGGCCAATTTTTTTTTTTTATACAGGATCCCATTAACCTACCAGCATGTCTTTGGAGTGTGGGAGGAGACCCGGAGTACCCGGAGGAAACCCACGCAGGCACAGGGAGAACATGCAAACTCCAGGCAGGTAGTGTCATGGTTGGGATTCAAACCAGTGACCCTCTTGCTGCTAGGTGAAAGTGCTAACCACTACACCAATGTGCCGCCCATAAACTTTTCCCTAAGAGGATACAACACCTACACACAAAGTTAAAGTAGAATTCCAGTCAAATATGAAATATACTAAAACCTGCTCCCACCCCCATTCTAAGCCTATTCCAGATACCCTGTAAAGGAGAGATGTGTATATTTGGCTATTCTGAAGGCGTTACAGTCCAGTCACATGATTTCTCCAGCGGCTGGCATCACAGAATAGCAGCCAATGGCTGCAGAGCCTGTGCGATGACGTCGCGGACTTAATATTCCGTTGTCGGCTTTTCCTCCTCTTCACTGAAACTGGTGCTGGGAGCCGATCATTAGGGATGATCGAATGGTTCGGGTCGACCATCGGTTCGGCCCGAACATTGGGTGTTCGAGGTTCGGCCGAATTTAGAACTTTTTGCCCAAAAAGTTCGGAATTCGGCAACCAGAACCGACCAAAATGCAATGCTTCAGGAAATGGGCTTTAAAAGCCCGTGATTGGACCAGAACCATTAGCAAAAGCCAATTGAGGGGGCAGGAGAATGCTAGGAATGTGATTGGAGTGACTAGGGGGTCCCTAGACCAATCATTAGTGAATACGCCCCCCCAGTATATAAGATCGCCCCCGCCATATTCCTAGCATTGTTATACTGGACATGGAAGAGAGTGGAAGCAGTTCTGTTAATTTTACTTTACAAGTGTCATTTAGCATTTATTAGTGTGAGGAAAGGGATATCTAGTGTAGTTAGAGTGCTCCTTTACACTTAAGTTAGCTTAAAAAATTTAGTTTCTGTAGGGAAAGTGTTAAGTGTAAAGGGACCGTAGTGTAGTGTAGGGTTAACTGACAGTGACTGCTATGGAAGGGTGACAAAACCCTTCCATAGCAGGGTGACCGCTATAGAGAAATGATTATTTCTCTGAGTTGCTTCGGGACAGGAATATGGCTTCTCACCAGCCAAGCATTTTTCATGCTGCAGGGGCTGCCACTGCCAGTGCTTTTTTGAGGACATGTTTGATGTCAGACATGACATCTGAACATGTGTATAGGGGGTATATATACAAATATATGTCTGTATATATACCCCTAGACATATATAGGTGTGATAGTAGCAGAAATATATGCTTGCGCTAATGAAATCATTTACAGTAATATATTTCTGCTACTATCACACCTATATATGTCTAGGTGTCTATATACATATAATTATGTGTGTATATATACCGCTATAGACAAGTTCAGATGTTTTGCCTGCTTCAAAAGAATCCAAAAAAATGCAAAAAAAAAACGCTAGCGTCAAAAAAAAAAAATGTCCAGGTGTGTTTTTGCTGGCATTTTTTGGGGGTTTTTGGAGGCAGGCAAAACATCTGAACTTGTGCACAGTACCACTATACACAAGTTCAGATGTTTTTCCTGACTGCAAAGAACCCAAAAAAATGCCTGCTATTAAACCGGCAAGGTGTTACAGCAGAGAAGCCATATTCCTGTGCTAAAAGTTTTGTAATACAAACAATCCTTTTTTTTATGGTTCTGGACATGCTACAGAGCTGAAACTTCACAGGTACACCTTTTAGACCCCCCAGACACAAAATCACACAAAAAAAAAAGTTCTTAAAAATTGTCATTTTTGATAAAAAAAGCCAATTATTGAAAAAATTTTAAAAAAAAAAAGAGATTTTTTTGATTTTTACTTTGGATTTCAGATCTGGGGGGTCTAAAAAGTGTACATGTGAAGTTTCAGCTCTGTAGCATGTCCAGAACCATAAAAAAAAAAAAAAAAAGATCGTTTGTATTAGAACACTTTCAGATCACCAATATGGCTTCTCGGTTTCCACACCTTGCCGGTTTAATAGCAGGCATTATTTTGGGTTCTTTGCAGTCAAGAAAAACATCTGAACTTGTGTATAGTGGTACTGTGCACAAGTTCTGATGTTTTGCCTGCCTCCAAAAACTCCCAAAAAATGCCAGCAAAAACACACCTGGGCATTTTCTTTTTGACGCTAGCGGTTTTTTTGGCATTTTTTGGGGTTCTTTTGAGGCAGGCAAAACATCTGAACTTGTGTATAGTGGTATATATACACACATAATTATATGTATATAGACACCTAGCCATATATAGGTGTGATAGTAGCAGAAATATATTACTGTAAATGATTTCATTAGCGCAAGCATATATTTCTGCTACTATCACACCTATATATGTCTAGGTGTGTATATAAATATATGTATGTGTGTATATACACCACTATACACAAGTTCAGATGTTTTGCCTGCCTCAAAAGAACCCCAAAAAATGCCAAAAAAACCCGCTAGCGTCAAAAAAAAAAAAAAATGCCCAGGTGTGCTTTTGCTGGCATTTTTTAGGGGTTTTTGGAGGCAGGCAAAACATCAGAACTTGTGCACAGTACCACTATACACAAGTTCAGATGTTTTTCCTGACTGCAAAGAACCCAAAAAAATGCCTGCTATTAAACCGGCAAGGTGTTACAGCAGCAAAGCCAACCTCCTGTGCTGAAAGTTTTCTAATACAGACAATCTTTTTTTATGGTTCTGGACATGCTACAGAGCTGAAACTTCACATGTACACCTTTTAGGCCCCCCAGATACTAAATCCAAAGTAAAAATCAAAAAATCTCTTTTTTTTTTTAAATTTTTCAATAATTGGCTTTTTTATCAAAAATGAAAATTAAGAACTTTTTTTTGTGTGATTTTGTGTCTGGGGGGGTCTAAAAGGTGTACCTGTGAAGTTTCTGCTCTGTAGCATGTCCAGAACCAGAAAAAAAGATCATATAGGTGTTAAAGGAGGGTCCCACATCCCTGTTCTACTGAAAAATTATCTTTTTTTTTTCATGGTTCTGGACATGCTACAGAGCTGAAACTTCACATGTACACTTTTTAGACCCCCCAGATACTAAATCCAAAGATCAAAAAAAAAAAAAAAATCAAAAAATCTCTTTTTTTTTTTTTTCAATAATTGGCTTTTTTATCAAAAATGACAATTTTTAAGAACTTTTTTTTGTGTGATTAATAGTTAATGGGGCATGACCCAGAACCCTAGGCACTTTTTAGGGGCATTTATTGGGTTTTAGGGCTTAAAAATTGTGTTTTTTTATTTACCGAAGTTCGGGTCCCATTGATTTCAATGGGGTTCTGAAATCCGGGCCGAACTTTCGGGAAGTTCGGATGTTCTGGCCGAACCGAACTTTTCAAAAGTTCAATCATCCCTACCGATCATGTGACTAGATAGGAGTGCCATCAGAACAGGTAAGAATAGACCTCTTTCCTTTACAGGGTAGTTAGAATAGGCATGGGAGCAGGTTCCGAAATAGTTAGTATTTGACTGGAATGCTACTTTAAAGCCCAACAATGAGCACAACAAAAAAAAAAAACTTTTGCAATGCTCCCCTCAAATGCTTGTCAAGTCTAGGGGGGGGCTCAAAAGAGGCTGTAATACTTGCCTTTATCTCCAGTGTGTGGACAAAGCCTCATCATGTACACAATGTAGGGCTAATAAGCCTGCATTGTACATGGTGGGGGGGGTGAGCATGCAACCACAGCTAGGAGCAGCTTATAGAGGGAACCTTGACAGACCGGTTACACGGATCGAAGAAGCCTGCTAGAGCAGGGAGTCAGGTAATTAATACAGTCTCTTCCGCAACCCCCTTGACTTATCGACCATCTATATCTTATAGTGTGGGGGGGCCTCCACTGTAAGGGTCATTTTTTAATATTGTGCCCAGAGTTGGCATTTCAAGCAAATAAAGGTCTGAAAATATTACAGAAAGCCTCAGATTTTTATGGGAAAAAAGAGTGAAGGCAGTTCATGCTTTACAGTAGCAGATGAAGTGGTCAGGTGGAGTAGTAAACTCTATGCTTCTTGGACCCCATTCCATCCTTTAAAGATCAAATCAGAGAATGGACAGACAAAACATCTAAAAACAGACTCGTTCTATGAAATGAATTACAATAACATACTTTCCTTTATTTAAAAAAAAAAAAAAAATGGAGAGGAGAAGAAAATGGACATGGAGAGGATTAAAAAGTAAAATGTTTAAGGTCTTTACAGCAGGAGCTACCAACCCATGACAGGCCGGAGAGTGAACCACCAGGAGGCTCTGTCAATCAAAATGTAAAGATGCTGGTGTACTGTTCCTACAGGTAACAAGCAAACTGACCCAGCATAAAAAAATTGGTGTCAATTACAACACAGCTCTGGAAAGAGATTGAGGTCATAGTTTTATAAAGTTCTTAGGGTGCCTTTGTACAGGTGCATGAGCAGAACTCATAAATAAATACAAAATTCAAATGCCTGAAATCTGTGTCTACCTGTTTGGGCCTGTGCCAAAATGGACCATGCCATTCAGGAACTTATATCATCACACAGGTGAACACAGAATTATCAGAGTTATCGTATATTTGTAGGCAAGAGTTTCATGTCTGTGTAGAGGAACCCTTACAAGCAATCTGTCATGACAGAAATCTGGGATCTGCAGTTACTGATCTGTTGGGGAATGTTAGTCCTCCTGGGCTTGCACTACTTGGTAAGTCACATACCTTCAGCAAACATGCAAAGTATTGTGATAGCAGATATGCACATGCCTATTCCAAGTCTGTGACTCGCTAAGCATTGATGGAAAAATAAGGGTGCATCTCCGGAGCATGACCTTTCAAAAACAAGACCGTAATGGCGGCTCCAACATTTCTGTCCACATGCCTTCTTAAAATACATGACACAGAGGATATAAGCATAGATATCATTTATGTAAACACTGCCTTTATGTTCTGGAACACTATATACAAAATTATATATCTGTTATTTATCTGTCAGGTCCATAAAGACATGGATGAGTGAGTTTGGGGTGAAGGATTTTGACTGGCCTGCACAGAGTCCTAACCTCATCCCAATAGAACAACTTTGGGATGAATTAAAGTCTCATTAGACTGAGAGCCTCGTCCAATATCAGTGCCTGACCTCACAAATGTGCTTCTGGAAGAATGGTCAGAAAGAAGAAGTTTTCCCTTAGTATTGGGACTTTAAAGGCACTCACTTAAAATACACAAGTGGAAGAATGGTCAAACATTCCCATAGACACACTCCTAAACCTTGAGGACAGCCTTCCCAGAAGGTTTGAAGCTGTTATAGCTGCAAAGGGTGGACCAACTCAATAATGAACCCAACGGACAAAGACTGGGATGGCTTTAAAATTTTGTGTGTGTGTAAAGGCAAGAAACCTAATAGTTATGACAATATAGTGTATATACACACACACTGTAAATTCATGCATTGTTTAAGGATTATGGAACATAACAGGGATAGAAAAGTACAAGATGTACAATATATTTGTAAAGCACCAAAAGGCACTTGTATGAAACACCTAAAAATACATTGCAAGGAAGGTGCAACGTGAGGTCAAAGACACTTCACAGAGCTGGTAGCTAAGCAGTCAGATAGATTGGGTCCCTAGCATTTAGCAGGGACCTCTATGGGATTATGCAAGGGGCTTGGCTTCTCTTACCTCCCTCCCTCACTTCTCTTTAAAGGTTGTTATTGGAGTCTGTGAGGCTTTCTTCCCCAATAGTTGTGCTCATATTGGGTATTTTTGGTAGGCTTATTTCCTGCTACCTGTTAAAGCGGAATTCCGGGGCACAGAAACATTTTTTCAGTGAACATACCCCCGGAACAGTCAGGGCTAGTACATTCCACAATGGCTAGCCTCTGATCTGTCCCGGTTCGCACTTACCTGCAAGAAGAAATACTCACTTATAAAATTTCTTCCACAGCGTTGCCATCTCTGTTGTGGGCAGCTGAAGCCAGCTGGATCCTCTTCTGCGTCGTCTTCTCCCAGAATGCGCCTTCACCGGCCCCTCTCGTCACTTCCGGCGCGGCGCCGCATTCCTACACAGCTTCTGGGCATGCCCAGAAGCTATTTACCAGGGAATGCGGCGTCGCACCGGAAGTGACGAGCGGGGCCAGTGCAGGCGCATTGATTCCTGGGAGCGATGACGTTCAGCTCCCAGGAATCATTGCAAGCCGGAAGAGACGGCGCGGGCCGAGGCCGCAGAGGGAGAAGTGACGAAAGGTGAGTATTTCTTTCTACAATTACAAGGAAAGTAAAAAAAAAAAAATAATCCTAACTATCCAATTCCTTTTCAGGTGAGGCAAAGCAAGCGGATGGGCACAAAATCGATTAGGTCGATTTTGTGCCCGGAACTCCGATTTAAATAGAATCCTCTGTTCCCCGTCAGTCATCCTACCCAATGCAGAGCTGCTATTAAATCTTAAACAATGAACACAGCCTCTGCAGTGTGGAATGGCATCATAACTGGGAAAACTGGAATAAAAGCATATACAGTACACATGTATAGATCAGCCTTAGACAATACAAATATGCTAAACAGGCTTACTGAAGAAGCTCCACAAGATCTTACCCCCCGTTCAAATTGGAGTGACTTTCCGGCGATTTGACAAGTCATATCGCATGACAAGTTGCACTCTATTGTCGGCTTTGGCCACGTTCAAAAATCGATAGGACGCCGACTTTGCGGTACCGCAGTGATTTGAAAAAGTAGTTCCTGCACTACTTTTGGAGATTTCAGGTGCGACTTGAATAGACATTTGTGCATGAAGCCGCACAAATGTCTTCAAAGTTGCACTGAGATGCGGCTTTGAAATTGTGCAATTTCAGATGAAGTCGCACGATTTCAAAGCTGCATTCAATGTGAATGAGGGCTTAAGGATAAATTCCAGTTCTGGTATTCCAGTTTGGGCCAATGTAACAATCTATATACCATAGATGGCCCATGGAAATTCCTGACTTAGACACTGCTACTCCAATGATCACCACTTACTTCCAGGTCAAGTGCTGAGCGGCTGTCCTGATGCATTGTGAACACAGGAAGTCCGCCGTTCAGCACAAAAATACATCATACCTGGGATTTATCTTTAATATTCTAGCATGTGAAAACTGGCCAATGAATGGTGTATTTCTGCAGATGTAGTCAGCATAAAAATATATACGGCTTCCAAATTCATAACTGCATACCTGAAATGGCACAGGATTATCTGTAATGAAGGAAAGCTTGAAGTTGGTGCACACCAGTTTTCCCCACAGGTCATGGACACTTGTATCTGATGCAATGCACTTCCTGACAAAGTTCACTTCATTCACAATTATTTCACCTAAGAAAGCAAAAATGAAAAACCTAATTAAAAAGACACAAAGTCAAATAACCAATACCTTATCCAGAAAGGAGTAGGTCATACATCAATAAATAACATGGAGGTGTAAGTAAGACGAGTGAAACAGAATCACCAGTTCTGATCAGCAGTTGGTTTTAGCTCCAGAAGTATTGTTCAGCCCTGGATTCACAGTATGTGTGAAGTCGGCCATGCATGGATCGGAATTCATCTGGTTCAGAAGTGCCCGGCTGAATTTCGATACATGTATGGGCTAGCTGATTGTACACAAGTTGATCTGTCCATAGAGTTGTGTTCAACCAGCCAGTCAGGTTTTTCTGAACAATTAGTGGCATCGGCTATAGCCAACAACCCTGATCATTGTATTCAGTTAATTTTTTTTCTGACCAGAAAACAAAAAAATGAATAATGTTCGGCCTGCCTTAAGAGCCGATTCACACTGAGGCGACACGACTCCTTACTACTTTGGGGACGACTTGTGCATTACCATGCACCACGACTTCGGAGCGACTTGCAGGGACTTCACATAATGGAAGTCTATGCAAGTCGCTCCGAGGTCGCCCCAAAATAGTACAGGACCCTTTTTCTAAGTCGGAGCGACTTGTGTCGCTCCTATTAGAACGGGTCCTGTAGCGGTCAATGGACTGCGAGGGAGCGCGACTTGTCAGGCTGACAAGTCGCGCTAGTGTGGACCGGCTCTAAAAGTTAGGTTAGGTTAAGAGTAGAGTTAGAATTCATTTGGATAAGTTTAAGAAAATAAACAAAACTTAAAGCAAATACCTAAAAACACATTTGAGATATACACTGGGTTTTACTCAAATTTGTAATTCTGTAAAGCCAATCTTATGATTACACATTTTCCACACAGAAGGGAGACACAGTTGGCTCTTAATTAAAAGCGAAGTTCATCCTTGGAAAAAAAAATGCAAATGTTTTTTGCAAGAAAAATTAGCTTTTGTACAGGAGCTTGCAAAGCATTGGATCAGTGGATGTCGGGGGCAATGTCAGGCAAACTCTTCTTCCAGCTCTCTGCCTGTATTCTATACAGGCTCTCAGCTGGAGAGTTGGAGGAAGTGCCAATGGACTAATAGCCAATTACCGTAAAGTCTATTGAGAACTACAAGTCTGTTTATGGGACCTGTAGTTCATTCATTCACTGATCTCATGGAATGAAGTGGCACAGCCATGGCAATTTCAAGAGTGATAGCTGATGCACGGGTGAAGAACCCCCACGCAGTCTCAAGCTTAATTAATGAGGCAATGCTCTGCGGATTTCTATCATCTAATCATGTGGAAGCAAAAATGCTGTTTTTTTTTTTTTAAATATTCCCTTGCATTTGACTGGGTATTAATTGCAAAGTAAAATTTCACCACATTTACGAAGCTCTGAGGAAAAACTATTTTGCAAAGTGCAACTTCCTCTGTAAAGCGAGCAGCCTATTTGCCTTTAGTAAATCAACCCCAGTGAATCAACATCATCATCACTTCTGTTTAGTGAGTGGAGCCAGGAGGCAGTAAAGTGATATTCCTGACAAGTGTGTGTGTCACAAGAATGGTTGTCAAATTTTCAGAAGTGTATGGCCCCTTTCACACAGACGGACCATTCAGATCCACCTGTCAGTTTTTTTTGGCGGATCTGAACGGTCCCCCCCATGCATCTCTATGGGGCATTGGATGTCAGTAGAGACATGTCCGCTGACATCCGATCCGTCAAATCTGGACGGATGGAAACCCCATTTTCCATCCGTACAGCGGATCAGATGAGAACGGACAGACGGTCCGTTTCCATCTGATTCCCCCATAGAGATGCATGGGGACCTGACAGCTGTGTCTCCGCCGCTGAGAAAAATGGAGTCCGTCTGACGGACTCCGTGTGTGAAAGGGCCTTATAAAGAGAGGATCAAAGGCATCCAGAAAGCTGGCATTGTTAATAACTTAAGCTAGCCAATAAAGGACATTGCTTAAACTCTAAACCTTCTGCATGAATCAATGGCTAACAGAGAATAACAGTCTATTACTGGTAAAAACCCTTTGGCAGTAAAAACAGTAGACATAAAATGTATTTTACTCATGTATTTAGCCATGTGCTTGCAGTCCACTTTACTCCATCTACCACAGCTCTGAGGAAGAGGGTACGCCCCCGAAACGCTTCAGCTTGCTAGTACAAGGAAGGTTGTTGGAGCATTTGCACCTTGCATCCTATGGCATCTTCCAACTTACATGTTTTACGCTGCACTTTTATGAATATGCATTTTATTGGTTCTATTGTCCTTTAATAATTTTTTTTTTTACTTGGGTAATGCATTAAAAAAAAAAAACTACTGACTATCAGGTTCTCACTCAACCCTGGACTGATCACAACACATGCATATTCCGACTGCAAAATTTAAGCCTCAGGTACACTGGATGTTTGGAAACCTCTTGTGGATGCTGGAACATGACAGCTAGTGAACGAAGTTAAAAAACGTCCGTTTGACGACTTTTTTTATGCCACTTTTACCAGTTTCTCTCTCCTTCTCAAAAACGCCTATAAACGTTTATACCAGGTTTTAACACATCTGCAAGCTGTTAGAAGCATTTGACGTTTCAAATGCCTATAAACTTCCGTCCTCTATGCATTATTTTGTTTTCAAGAAAATGCCTCTAAACCACTAAAGAAAAACTCAGTGTACTTGGACAGATAAGATAACAGAGGACAGTTCAGGGGCTGTTATAGAAAAAACGCCCAACTGCTCCTAAATCCCCGTACACACGCATCGAAAATTGGCAGGGAATTTTCGTCCAACGTCCGATCGGCCGATTTTCGGCTTGTTAGTATGATGCTTCCGACAACCGACTCCGATGTCTGGTGTGCAGACTATAAAATTTTTGTTGGCCGTCAAAACACGGCCGATTTTCGTGCAGTCAGTACGGATTTCGACAGGGAAAAATCTTATGAGCAAGACTGGGCATGCTCAGAGAAGAAAGAACACAAAGAAAGCAAACCAACACATGACATCACTTCTGAAGCAGAATTTTGTTGGGGAGAAAATTCGTGTGCAGTCCAACCAACAAAACACAACTCTGGACAAAAGACGGACGATCGGTCGATAATCGTTGCGTGTGTACGGGGCTTTAGACTCCATTCACACCTGAGCGTTTTGTAGCTTGAAGCTACAAAACATTGAAGAAAAAAAAAATAAAAAATCAATGCTTCTCTATGGAGATGGCTCACATCTCTTCTCTAAACCGCCTGAAGCTCAAAAAAGTTTTCGAATCGGGCAGATTTGAGCATTTTTATTCCCATAGAAGTACATAGAAACGCGTGATTCACACATTTTTATGTGCTTTTTGCACCTTTTTATGCACAAATAAAAAGTTACCTCCCAAAAACAAATGACAACATTTTAGCAGGAAGACTCAAAGCACCCATACTTTACAGCTGGAAAATGGAGGATATATAAACCCTGTTCGATTCAGAGTCATTCATACGCATGGTCAAGGCGCACCCCTGCGTATACAACAAGGAGGACTCAAATTACAAAAGCAGGGCAAAGAAGAGGAGGGCCTGGGAGAATATTGGCCAGCAAGTTTTCTCCAGACTGGAATAGGTTTGATGCAAATGTGAAAAATGACAAAAGTGAGTTTAGCAATTATTGTGCATGTTTAGAAATGTGACTGCATGGTATTGATCGCATGTTTGCCTTGGTTTTTAACTTGAGTTTAGCATACAGGCTGCTTGTAGATATATTTGTAAAAATAGCAAATATTCTCTATAAAATTAAGACCTTGACGAAAACAGAAGCAATGGAGCATTTCATCTGGAAAACAAACCCTGATGAGTTTAAAAAAAAAAGCATCTAATCCTACCCATATTGGTATGATCTGAAGCAAAAGGCAGAGGAGAGATCTGGGGTCTAATAGCAAAAAAGAGTACCTGTCACTGCCTAAATCTAGTAATAAATTGACCAGTTGCAGCAAGGCACCTCAAAATAAACTAAAAAATAATTTTCTTTTCTCAGTTAAACTGCTGAAAATAAAGTGGAAAAGCTTACGGGATGCTTATTGGCATCACCTTAGGTTAGTGCACGAATATAGTAGTGGAGCTGCAGCATTTCCACCCTCATAACACATGCACGCCAAGGAAATGAAGGCCTCAGGCCAAATGTGTCTACAGCGAGGTAAGCTAGCATTTACAATTATGTCTCTTATCTAGTTATTTGGGATGATTGAACAAGAAATTTCGATTTACAGAACAGAAACCAGACCAGCTGGGAGGATTCTGCTACACAAGAAACCCATCAGGAACCAGTGGAAAACTACGGAGATGAACAACTTCCTCATCTGTAACCCCAATTCCTGATGAGGATTCTAACCCTACACCAACCACACGTGTACGTGCACCTCACCCAGCACACGTGCAACTAGAGGGAGAATAACAGTGCCGGATTTCAACAGGATGTTGGACATTATGTCCTTTATGGCTGACCCTATGACGGGAACAGAGGAATATTTTGGCCAGTGTCTAGAGGGAATTATGGCTAGAGTTCCCCTTGAACTAAAGCCTATGATGTGGGCAGGTGTATTGAGGGACATAAACACATTCATCCCGCCATATAGTCCTTTTGCAATTTACAATCTATAGCAGCACCACCACCATCGCTGCCTAATCAGCCAACATCATATTTCCAGACAGTCACCCAACACCAACCTTTTCCACCAGTCATTCCTTCAGTTCCAACCACCATTTCCCAAATAAATACAGCTCCAATTTATAATCCCCACAAGTCACTCCTCCACCCCTTAGCATTATGTTAAGGCCATGAATGTGCTAGCACCAAATGACCCTGCCCATTCACCAGCTACCACCTATCATCACCTATAGACACCGGTGATCTTTTTGTGGCGATAATGTCCAACATACTGTGAAATTTCGGCATTATAGTCTTCCCTTGTGTTGCACGTGTGCTTGCAATTACCTCAGGGACAACAGGGTGCAGCCAACACCCACTAGATGCTGTTCTAAAAAAGAAATGTTTTCACACAAAATATTATATTTTTTGGTTGATTTTGTTGTTAAAGCTGAGATAAAAAATAATTTGGAGCTTCACAAACAATAATTAGGGGGTTGTTCTTTCGTGTTTAGACACAACTTATCTCAGTGTGATGATTAACCTTCTGTCTATTCGCCCAAAACTTACATGTTTATATGTTTTTGGTCTCTGCATTCCTTGAAAATGATATCGTATAGATCAAGTACAGCTACATATACATACATACGGTAAAAAAAATGAGGCTTATCAGAAATTTTTTTTATTATTCAGTGCAGCTTAGAATACAATTTTGGTAACCAATAACACCTGAAAAATCATTATTTGTCAAAATGTACAATTAAATTGATGGCCTCAAGCTGCCATGGAACCTGTCCTGCTGGAGACATGAAGTACATATCCGCCGATGTGTGTACCTTGTTTGGTTCCACAAACTCCAGTCCAGTGAGCTCTTTCCATAGTGTGTTGCAATGAGTCCTCAAACTGAAATCCATCCCGTTGCCTAACAAAATAGTAAGCAGCTTTCACAGCACAGATTGCGTTTTGCATGTTGAGGACAATAGGTGTATGTGTGTGCAGTAACCACCATTTGTTTGACAAGATTCCGAATGCACATTCTACCACATGACGTGCTCTTGTTAGCCTATAGTTGAAAACTTGCTTCTACACAGTTAGATTGTGCCCGGAATATGGCCATAATAGGTGATCACTCAAAGCAAATGCTTCTTCCCCCACGAATACACTCGGTAGAGGACGGCCATTTGTTCCAGGGAGAGGTCTATTTTCCGGAAGGTCAAGGCTATCCGTACGCAACAACTGGCTAAAAAAAGTAAGGTTAAAAATGCTAGAATCCGAGTTGCTGCCACGGGCCCCAATATCGACATAACGAAAACAATAGTTAGCATCAGCCACTGCCATTAAAACAAAAGTAAAAATACTTTTTGTAATTGAAGTAGCGACTTCCACTACCCATTGGCTTCACGATCCTGATGTGCTTCCCTTTAATCGCACCAAGACAGTTAGGGAAATTGCAGCGTTGTAGGAAAAGCTCAGAGAGCGCTGACCATTCTTCCGTTGTTGGCTTTTTAAACAACATCTTTCAAGACATCCCAAATTGAAGCACGTGTCCCATATTTAACTGGCGGTTGATTTTTCCACTAGAAAAGCATAGTGTAGTGTAGACTAACCAGTGATCTGGTTGCTAGGTACCTACAAAAAAAAAAAAATATAGGTTATATATATTTATTTTTATATTTTTATAAAGGTAACGCAAAAAATTAGTTTAAGCAATTTAAAGCAACCTCTATGACGTTTATGAACCAGTTAAATAGAAAGTCCCTAGAAAAATCTATAACATTCCAAAAGATACTCTATTTATCACCACCCTTTGGTCAGGCTCATGTACCAGTTTTCTATACTGGTACAATGCCAATGGTCAATGCCACCAGACCCAATTTTGTAAATTAAGTGTTGATGGGGTACTCAGTCAAAAGCTTTGAAGAATTCTAGATACACTACAACATAGGCCTTTCCTCTATCTTTATTACAACTCAATCGAAAGTTAACCCATTGGCCTGGCAAAAACGCTTTTTTATACATCCATATTATACATTTTTTCAAATATATATATTTTTTATTAATTTAGAAATGTGTGTTTGGTGTTTAGTTTATGAATATGCATTGAAACAAGCGAATTCATTTTACCTCATTGTGATTAGTCATTCAACAGGAGGTATAGTATTTCGGAAGTATGTGTCCATTCGCTGCAAACGAGGACTGAGTAAACCCAGCAACTCATCGAAACTGTCAAAAAAGAAGGGAGGATTATTAGACATGATAAGAAAGCAACAATGACAACAATCATAATTCAAAAGTAATAACAGAAGTTTTACTTACCTTTTTTTGGACATCCTGGTGTACTCAAAAAATGTATCTTCATGAGCTCGTAGGTCACAGTACATGGCCCAGAACTGGGCTCAAGTTTCTTGATCAGTGATTACTGGATGGATCAAGCATCTTCGTGGCCTCCTCTTCTCACTCTCTGCTCGAAAGAAATAGGATGTGACAACGGATGCTGCCACAAAACACGAAATCTCATCATCGCTCATGTTTGCAGAGAATGAAACACCACACAACACAGCAAAGTCCAGAAAGAACAATGAACACCCGGAAGAAGAGATTTGATCCAGGAAGTGGATGAAGAACATAGAAACAAATGATGACACAGATGATCTTTTATCTATTGGTTAATAAAAAAACGCCCAAGAGCAAAAACGCAGCATAAAACATGCATAAACGCACCAAAGTCGCTCAAAAACACGCCAAAAACGCTCATAAAAACGTACAAATATGCTACGCTCAGGTGTAAATGCAGCCTTAACATCTGTTTATCAGCAGCAGTGTGCATAAGGCCTTATGCAAGTTTTGACCAACCTCTCTCAAAAGGTTTACATTAAATATTTAATTACCTTACAATAAAATCTCAAGTCTCTGAGAACCCCTGCTAAATAATTCATTGGAGGTCAGTGGGAAGAAAGCCCCTCTTACAGTGATGATCAGAATGCCACCCTTATAAACAGGTAAAAAGATTATAGGTGTCATGCCATTGGCTCTGCCAAGTGAAGTTGGATCCAGAACAATGTAGGCATCATTAGATGGGAGGTTAATTAGCCACAGCTCGAGGAACCTCTAGTAACCTCTGGAGGATCCCCGGTTGAGAAAAACTGACACGATATTCAAATCTGGATCCTGGACAAAATTTCTCATTGGCACAGATCTATACTTTATATGAATAATTAAATTCAGCACGAACCTTGTTTTCCCAGCCAGAAAGACATATGTCAGAAATAATCAAGGTGAATCACTTTGCAACTTACTTCATCATCAATTAACAGATTTAGAAAAATTTCGACTCCTGCCCTTTAAGCTATTTTATGCCTCCACCTCTTCATCCATAATCATAATGTTGTGTGCCAAATAATCCTACACTTCACCCCCACAATGCAGTCATACACAGGGACATAGATAGAAAAAAAAAAAAAAACTCTTCAGCCTGAGCTCTGTGATATCTACTACATCCCTCAAATCAGAAAATATCTCCACCCTGATCTACTGCAGATAAATATAGTGTGGCAATCCACCCAATATTTTATTGCAACATGAGCAAGTCACAGACATACTAAAGAAAAAAAAAGGTAACATAAGGCTACATTCACATGGGTAAGGCCCCGTTCACACTGGGGCGATCAGACTTCCAGGGGAGACCTCACAGGTCGCAGCGCGCTGCTCGCACCGCGACCTCGGAGCGGCCGGCACGGACTTCATAACATTGAAGTCAATGCAGGTCGCCCCAAAGAAGCTCCGGACCCTTTTTCTAAGTCGGAGCGACTTGTGTCGCTCCTATTAGAACGGGTCCACAGCTTCTCTATGCCAGGCGACCTACGGCGACCTGTCAGGCGACCAGGTCACCCCAGTGTGAACGGGGGCTAACTGCCGCAGTGCTTGCCATCCCTCAGAAAAAAAAAAAAAAATCGATCCACTGTGGATCGGAGGCATCTGATAGGCAGTGGGGGGGGGGGGGGGGGATGTCACCTCCCCACCGTCTGCTTTAACCCTCTAAGTGCTGCATCACCATTCAGCAAATGCGTGCATTACATGCGGTTGCAGCGCAGCCCCATTACCTTGAATGCATTGCCTTTTGGCAGCAGTACTGCCCATCAAACTTGAGAGAGGGGATCGTTTTTTCTGCTGCATGGATACACCCCCATATGGCTGGATTTGCAGCTAAAGTGGGGTACACACTAGTAGAAAATCTGCCGAAAATTCCCGTCCGAGGTAAAATCGTACGATTTTCGGCTAGTGTGTACACAACTTTCAGCAGCCGATGCCGACATTTTCAACGAAAAAAAAAAAGGAAGGAACAAACACCAACATTTTTATTGTCCGTCCCCAGACGACCAATTTTCATTTAATGTGTATGCAGTACGTCCGTGAAAAATCTGATACGAAAGACTGCGCATGATCTGAAGTTGCTGACTACCCGAAAGTCTAGGAACAAATGTCCCAAAAAAATAAATAAACGACGAGAAATTTCGTGAACATTTATGCACTGTCAACTAAAAACGGTTATGAACGCTGAGCAAGAGAGAAAAATCGGAGGATATTTCATCCGATTTCCATCAAGTGTGTACGGGCCTTAAAGGGGCAGTAAAAATGAAGCGCAACCAACTGTTTATCAATAACAGTATAATCCCATTTATAATTAAAAGGGATACTTTAATTAATCAATGATTTCCACTGGGATACAGTGGAGCAGGCTGAGATAATCCATTTAACAGTTATGGCTTTGCTAATATTCTTCGTCTAGTATATGAAACAAACATCAAGTGTACAACAGTGTTAATTTCGTCGACTAAAACCGACTAAAACGTTTTCGTCGACTAACACAATTCAGATGACTAAAATACGACTAAAACTAAAATGGCATTTTAGTCTTAAGACTAAAATACGACTAAAACTAAAATGGCATTTTAGTCAAAAGACTATAACTAAAACTAAATCGAAATTTGCTGCCAAAAATTAACACTGGTGCATGCTCAAAGCATAAATAATAACATATTAGATTTTTCACTCCAGGACCAGCAGTAGTATATAATGAGTTTGGAAATTGTAGAGAAATGCTTAAATAATGCATTACAAATTACAATTGAACTACACCCATTCGATTATAGATGACTAAAATGAGTTTTAGTCGACTAAAATGTAGGGCGTTTTAGTAGACTAAAATATACTTGAGTTTTAGTCGACTAAATACGACTAAAACTAAAAACACTTGCAGAAGACTAAAATAGGACTAAAACTAAAATGCCATTTTAGTCCTAAGACTAAGACTAAAACTAAATTGAAATTTGCTGCCAAAATTAACACTGGTGTACAAAGAGATAGCTGCAGTAAGGTGTTGAGCACAGAAACCACTTGCTGCTTGTAGTCAGATATGACCTGACAACCCCAATGACATGCAAGAAATCTGTGGTGGACAAACAACGCATTTTATGTAGTCAAACAGGCAATAGTTATGTTTGATGTATAATATACAACTGAATTAAAGTGATTTTAAATGTATTATTTTATTTTTTAAATAGCAAACATGTTATGTACTCTGCACAATAGAATTGCAGGGAGTGACCCTGATCCTCATCTTCTGGGGTCCCCCACCAGCACCCCTGTCTCCTCCTCTTCTAGGTCTGCCACCATAGGAAGCTCCTTCCTACGGTGGCACACCTGTGGGCTCATCTCATGGTGTGCTGCTTGAGTTCAAAGAGACAGACAATGCGGATCGACTTGGTCCCTCCCCCTCCATGTCACAGGATTTGATTGACAGCAGGGGGATCCAATGGCTATCGCTGCCTCAACAAAGCCTGTGAGATTAGGGAGAGCCACTACAGATGTCCACAGAGCTGGATAGAGTGGGGGCCCAGGTAAGTGTAGGGGGCGGAGGGGACGATACAGTTACTGGAACATGCTTTACCTTAATGCAGGGAATGCAATAAGAGAATATGTACACAGATAAAAAAAATTGATGCAAACACACACTAAAAAGATCAAATTGCAAGCTGAACACTAAAAGAGTACATCACTTAGCCCAGTCTTCAAGCATAAACAAACAGTGCAGCGCATTATATTAAAAATAAAAAAATATATATTTTCCTAAAAAGGTTGGAAACCGTCCTAAGAACCAGTAATCGTGAAGCCCAAAAGTCCCTTATTGAGCAAGTTCAGTTCCACACAATCAATGAAGAAAATTTAGAAAGCTCCACTTCAGATGATAATCCCTTCACCCACAGGACAAACCCTGCGCTCACCTTACTTCAATGACCTCTGTGTTACCAGCAGGTCATAAATGCTTGTCCCAATCAGAGAGATGCAGAGGAAGTGCAGCGGTGGTGAACTCTAGAATCCCAGCTCAATCCCAGCCTCTTGCATAGAAACTCCCTGTGTACATGGACGAACGATACCTCCTGACCTCCTCAGTCGGATATTGCGAGAGGTACCAGTGACTCCTGGACGTCGGCTCAATCCATGCACATAAATAAAAAGATTTATGTGTTCACTGTTACTAAAACCTTATACGCCGATTACAGTGTAAACTCACACAGCGATCCTCTTGGATAACAGCAAATCCATAAAACACAGCGCCAATCTGTCAGCAGAACGGGATAGCAGCAGGTGACCTCATCTACTGTGGCTCCTCCTCCCGTACACGTTACGTCCTACGGGACTTCGTCAGCAGGGAGGAGCCATACACGTAGGGAAACATATCAACAGTATTAAAATAGGTCTCAAAACCCATAGTGTCCCTTAACATTTTAGGTATCATCATAAAAGGAATCCCAGAGGTTTAAGATTTTGGAGAATTGAGAGTTAACAGGGACTGAAGAGGGGGTAACTTTATCTTTAACTTAAGGGGTAACTTTTATCATTAGGGAATTGTAATATTTTTATAGGTATTCTGTGTCTTACAATGTTTTTGCTGGTATGGGGTGTGCATTGTACTATGTAAAGGATAGCCGAGGGTGTACACAAATAGATATTGGTTTTATATATTTTATGTACTTTAAAGATATATTTGTCCTTTGCGTTGGCTCTCAAAAGTTTTTTTTTTTTTTTTTAGCTATTAGGATAGTGAGAATTTACATACAAGCAATTTGGGTATATACATTGAGATTCCCAGTAGAAGGAATTGTGGCCTCAGGTGTACTTGGATATACTCATAATTGGCCAATAGAAGTCTCTTTTGGCTGTAATGCTATTTGTGGCTTCCATGGGAATCCCCTGCAATAATGTATGTGGTTTCCATGGTAGCCTGCAATGTATATTAGAGCGGGGGTGATATCGCTCCACCCCACTGATGAAGTCCTGTAGGACATAACGCATATGGGAGGAGGAGTCACAGTAGATGACATCTACTGTGGCTCCTCCTCCATGCTATCTTGTTCTGACAGGAGATCAGCGCTGTGTTTTTTATGGATTTGCTGTTATCCAAGAGGATCACTGTGTGAGTTTACACTGTGATAAAAGTATAAGGTTTGAGTAACAGTGAGAACTTATTTTTATTTATGTGCATGGATTGAGCCGACGACCAGAAGTCCCTGGTAACTCTCGCAATATCCCGCTGAGGAGGTCAGGAGGTACCGTTCGCCCAGGTACACAGGGTGTGTCTATGCAAGAGGCTGGGATTGAGCTGGGGTTAAAGAGTTCACCACCGCTGTACTTACCCTATATCCCTCTGATTGGGAAAAGCGTTCATGACCTGCTGGTAACACAGAGGTCATTGGAGTGTGGGGAGTGCAGTGTTTGTCCTGTGGGTGAAGGAATTATCACCTGAAGCGAATCTTTCCAAATTTTCTTCACTGATCGTGTGGAACTAAAGTTGCTCAATAAGGGACTTTTGGGCTTCCCTATTATTGGTTCTTATGACGGTTTACAACCTTTTTAGGAAAATATATTTTTTTATATTAAATAAGAGAATATGGTTTAGCCTTTAGAATCACTTAAATCTTTATTTACCACTAGTGAGACTAACATTAGATAGCAGCAAATATCTTCCCCATTTCTCTGGAGACATAGTAGGGTCTGCCATTTGGTCTTAAAAGCCAGTGGAATCTTACCCTGTTTAGTGTGTAGCAAGTGGAAGTTGAGTGGATACTAACCCTCTGGGACCTTGCGACTTTAGTGGGTATTCAGAGATGGGTTTATCCTACCCCTAAATTGTGCTTCCAAGCCATAGTGCAAATGTAGAAATCTACAGAAGAAACTATGGGGTGAATTTTGCCTCTGCTGTACTTGTATGAAAAGGTACTTTGCTCCCTCCTGGTAATGTCCACAAAAAAGTTAAAGTAATGTGAATTTTCTATAAGACAATATCTGGAAGCGCACCAAGTTGTGCACATATAGGGTTGTCCCAAGGATGTTATCTGAGAGGTTCTGAAATGAAGTCAGGCATCTAACCTCAATCCACACGGATATAGCCAGTTTCAGGATGGGGTAGGTGGATTTTGCGTGGGAAATACTTTGGCGGGGGCTTCAAAAATATCAGCAACTGTTTGGACCCAAGAAGACGTACTACGTATGTTTCCAAGTCATGGAGAACTACAGGGAGAACTTAATGCAATTAGGCATTACAGCTATAAGCAGGGATATATTATTATTATACAGGATTTATATAGCGCTAACAGTTTGCGCAGCGCTTAAAAAAAATTAAGGTAGACATTACAGTTACAATACAATTTGGAACAAAAGGAATCAGAGGGCCCTGCTCGTTAGAGCTTACAATCTATACCGGCTTTCTCTTTTGGCCTTTGTAATGTGGCTAATTATGCCCATTTAAATACTTAGAGAAATCAAATGACAAGTTTGTTCAATAGTCTAAAGTGTTTCAAACCCCAGTTAGTTTGGCAAGCAATAGCCTTGTTCCAAAGAAATAGAAGATAAAAATCAGTCTACAGATGTGAATTTGCACCTCATAAATGGAGTCTCTGAATGGTTAATTATCCAGATGTTTCTGTATCCAAGAAAATCTTCCCAAACACTACTCATCAGTGGCACACATTGTTCTACTTAAACAAAATGGATACAACTTGTCCCAGACACGGAGTTGAATGGCATGTGACTCGTAACAATAAAAAACACACTGTATTAGATCCAAGGCAGGCACTCTAAGAAAAAACATTGTTAAAATACAAAACCCAATTTGACAAGTAACTTGCATACCATTCTGTGTAGACAACTCCAGTTCTCATACAGAAGACAACAAAAACAGGGGCTCGGAGAGTGACATATACTACTGCCTCAATACAAATGAAGATAGTCCAGCAGCAGGACATTTACATTTGTTCAGGTATATCACAGTTCTAACAAGTGGAAGGAAGAAAGGCAGCTGTCCACAATGAAGGGACAGCAGGCTTGGATAGGGGTGTAAAAGACAATAGAAAAAAAAAGTTCTCTTAACAAGCAAAGGGGAGCTAGGGCGCCCTCCGAACTTATCTCTAACTCGAATATCTGCATACTGTACTCCAATGAGCTGCAGGTCAAGTTATTTCCCACCTGTAGCTCACATGAGTACAAACGGGAGATCGGAATTTAGGTTAGATATGAGAGATGGGTTAGAGAGGAAGATTTGCGGGGACATCCAAAGATCAACTGTAGTCTTCAGGAGCAAGAGAACCAGTAAATGAGCTCCTCAAAGTTCAGGTATTCCAACAGTGATCAGAAAGATGCAAAGTTTCAACAGCTCATCTACTAAAAGTGTTGATCTATGCAGCAAATAATGCTGGCTAAAAAGGCGTTGGGATCATAGATTATTTTATATCTATATCTGCCTGCGAGTTGAATGCAATGCAGGAACCCGCAGTGGATTCACAGGGTTCCCACATTGCAGAGATGTGAACCAGCACTTACGCCCACTAATACCAGTGATGGGGCACTACTTCTCCTCCCCTCCTACTGACCACAAACTGAGGCCATGTGTATTCTCACTGATGCTAGGCCCAGCACATTTTCTACCCTCACTGGTCACAATCCAGCCCCCCTAAAGTTTCAAGTACAGTAAACTAGCCCTTTGTTTGAAAAGTTTGGAGACCCCTGGGCTAAATACCAGATTTATTTATTTTTTTTAAGCTAAACTGCAGGCAGATATAAAGCGCAAATTACTGCGGCAATGGTTTATGAATATATCATTACATATATTCTATATGCAAGCAGTACCCGAATTTGATATGGCCATAGCATTTTGCAGTCTTCAGCTTGAAAACCAAGATTTGCTCTCATAGAAAAACACAGTAGCTGTGTTGTGAACTTACAAAATTAAAGTAGAATTCCAGCCAAAAACAACAAGATAAAAATGAATAGCCGATTAAAAAGGTAAAATAACAAAAACTAGCTTTTACAGCTACATTCACCTTCATTCCAGATATTTTCCCCGCCATAATTGTATTTCTGCTGCTACATGTCCCCAGTCTAATAGTTTGCATTATTCAACCCACTTCCTCAGCTCAGGTCATCCTGGACCCTGCAAAGCCTATGACTAGGTAGTGATTTTTTTTTTTTGGGGGGGGGGGGGAGTGGGGGTGGCAGGCAGATTGAAGTTCCTTTAAAGACTATCTATAGTTAAAATGTAAATTGATATTTTAATTTATAGCTCCCTTCTATAAATTTGAATGATCTTTAGGTTTGTAAACTTACTCCTGTAGGGTAGTGGTCCTCAACTCCAGTCCTCGGGGCCCACTAACAGGCCAGATTTTAAGTATTACTTATTATTGGGGAGATGCAGACTAGAATACTGCAATCACTGAGCAGCAAATGAGATCACCTGTGATGTAATTTAGTTATCTTGCAAAGCTGACCTGTTAGTGGGCCCCGAGGACCGGAGTTGAGTACCACTGTAGGGCAATAACTTTTCAATATGATATAACAACTTCATAGTAAGACCTAGTTAAGATATAGGGGTTGGCAGCTAAATAGCAGATGATGTTCAATGTAGGGAGATGTAAAGCATTGCACTTGGGAACTAAAAATATGCATGCAAGTTACTCGCTAGGGAGAGCCTCTGGGGCAAGGTTGGGCAATTCATTTTTTTCACATGAAACTGAAACTGTTGTGGCAGGCCAAACCTAATTCTGCTTAATATTAGAGAGAAGTTCACCTTTTGGAGCATGTTACACCCATATTTAGGGTGTAACATGCTCCAGAGCTGCTCCGCCCACACAGCTACATCATTCATTCACTGAAATCGGTCAATCTGAAAGCTACATCCTGCCACCACGGAAGGTGGCTTGTAGTTCTCAATGGCCCGCAGTGTGCCCATTAACACGCTCGTGGTCCATTCACACTGCCTACAGCTCTGCAACAGAAAGCACGCCCGCAGGGAGGTAAAGACAACAGAGCTGCAGGAGCCTGACACTGCACCCGTGATCCACTGATTGCAGATGCAATGCTCTGCAGGTTCCTGTTAAAAAATTATACTTGCACTTTTTTTTTTTATCCAAAAACACGTGCATTTATTTAAAAAAAAAAAAAAAAAAAGGTGAACTTATCCTTTAATTTTGGACCTGTGAAGGTCCATTAAGTATGTAAACATATAGAAAAACACCTAGTGCTAGGAATTATTAGATACAAACTGGGTCGTGGAACAGGTCTCTTTTAGACAGGCAGTTGGAGGGTGGTGAAAAGGAGCAGCTGAGCCACAGTTTTACTGCCTGCCGGCTACCCACCTGAACTGTGAAGTAACAGCTGGACCGGGCTGTGCATAGGCCACAATAACAAACTCAGGGTGCAGACTCTGCATCCTGAGTCGAAGTTACCGCAGCCTGTGCAGAGCATGACAAGTAGCAACGCTTGTCAAACTCTCCCATTACGTTCAATGGGGCAGCACCACAACCGCAAGCAATGCACGTGATTACAGCATGGTGGTGCAGAATTATATGGTTAAATCAAGCAGCGAGGAGGTGTTATAACAACACCTCCTCGCTGCCTGTCAAATGCCCTCTGTAAAGCACTGTGACTGGAAGGAGAGAGACTGAGATAGCTAAAGCGGGGATTTCTCCAGATCCTGACCTATAGTGAAGAACTAATGCATGGCTCCTGTGGCAGGTGGTGGTAGGTGCTCACACAGGAAGAGCTCAGCCAGGTAGCAGATTGGCAGTGAGAGCAACACTCACCCCATAACCAGCCTCAATGCTGTTCTGATCAACTCCGCAGGATCTCTCCTGTAAGAGCCCTTTCCTTCTTGCAGCTCTCTATACAGACACATTTGTCAGTGTGCGCCTAGAGTCCGTCATGTTCCTCAGGCTCTTCCCACACATTTACTTGAATTCTGTGACACGTATTCACTATGCCCTGTGAGTGGGTACTGCTGTTTCACACATTTTACAGAGTCTGCCTTCTGAACTACAAATGGTGCAGAGAGGAAGAGGAGGAGTTTCAGGAGGCGGAGTTACTGCTTGCAGGCAGCAAGGTACCATGAGGTATGTAGTCCTTAGAATTTGTAAACAGCAGAGGAGAAGCTGCAAAGCATGCAGGGAAGTTAGGAAGTTGTGGAAAGAGAAGACCAGTAGACAGGCAGCACTCACAACATGAACGATTTTTCCAGTACATTTATACAGTATTAGACCTAGTGATTGCATTGCTATTACAAGGCTAATATTCTAAAGTGAAGGTGAATGCTGTGACCATCCATTTCCATTAAGGCAGGGCCGTCTTTAATGCAGGGCAAAACGGGCAGTTGTCTGAGGCCCAGTCATTTTTGTGGGGCCCAGAGCAATTGCATATTGAGCCCACAAATTGTTTTCCCAGAATAGCTAGGCAGCCGATGCTCTTCACCCCCCATCTGCCTTGCCTCTATGCTAATTTACTGTGCATGCAGTCATCTGTACTGTGACATGGGAGCTGCGTGTTATCTGTGTAACTCCCTAATTATCCCCCCCCCCTCCCCTCCTGTCAGCAGCGCAGAGATTAACCACAGTCAATTCCCTGCTTACCACCCGCTACGTCTCTCACCACTGTAGACTTTTTTCACCTCCTTCTCCTGCCGCCAACGGGGGGGGGGGGGTTGGGTGAAAAAAAATCAGAGAGGACCGGAGAAGGACACTTAATTGGAAGTGGCAGCAGCCTGCATGTAATAATCCCAGCCCACCACCAGCTGTGTCTTCCTTTCTCCTCCCTCCTAGCCACAGGAATGGGTCAGCAGGGAGGAGAGGAGCGTCATGGAACATGTAGTCCCCAGAGACATGCTGCCCATTGAAAAAAAAATTGAGGATCACCTACACCCCCCCCCCCCCCCCCCACCAAGCTTTGCAGCAGTAAGGAGGAGAGAACCAGACTTTCCTGGGCAAAGTTTGCTCCTCAAGTTGGCTACCCAGGTAGAATGTGTGAGAGGACGCCCTCTAACCCTCAGAGAGAGAGAGAGAGAGAGAGAGAGAGAGAGAGAGAGAGAGAGAGCCTGTGCCACCAGAAGCTCGCTGCCGTGTGTGGGGCTACCAGAGAGTGCAGAGTGTGACCAGAGTGTGGAGGGATGAAGTTGCTGCCAGGATAAGGACTTGCTGTGCTGCTTACAAGTCATAAGGGGGGGGGGGGGAGACCAAGAAAATGTTTGCCCAGGGTCCAATCAATATTAAAAGATGGCCCTGCTTTAAAAGTGTGTTAAGAAAAGAGTAAATGGTTGCCATAAAACACTGCATTCCTATCAAGTTATGTAATTGAATGCCGTTCTCATGTGTTTATTACATATAAGAAATACATTACAACTTGAAGGGTGTGCACAGGCCCCAATGTATTATTGATAATTGATTGATGGAGGATTGATCTCCATATAAATGTTTCAAGTAACGTCAAATTTAAATTTGTAAGTAACTACTGTAATTAGGTTTTCATCACTTCAGGCCATACATTATGTATATGTATATACACTGCTCAAAAAAATGAATGGGACACTTTTTAATCAGAGTATAGCGTCAAGTCAATTAAACTCTTGGGATATTGGTCTGGTCAGATATGTAGCGGAGGGGGTTGTTAATCAGTTTCAGCTGCTTTGATGTTAATTAAATTAAATAACAGGTGCACTAGATGGGCAACAATGAGACAACATCCAAAACAGGAATGGTTTTATAGGCCACTTATAAGTAGGGAAAAAAATGTCTTTTCTGACTGTTTTTTTTTACTAGTTTTGCATTTGGCCAGGGTCAGTGTCACTACTGGCAGCATGAGGCGATACCTGGACCCTTTAGAGGTTGCTTAGCCAGTCCAACTTCTCCAGGATGGCACATAAATACATGCCATTGTCAGAAGGTTTGCTGTGTCTCCCAGCAGAGTCTCAAGAGCATAGAGTAGCTGTGTCTCCCAGCACAGTCTCAAGAGCATAGAGTAGATGCCAGGAGACAGGCAGTTACTCTAGGAAAGCTGGACAGGACCGTAGAAGGTCCTTAACCCATCAGCAGGACCCGCATCTGCTCCGTTGTGCAAGGAGCAACAGGATGAGCACTGCCAGAGCCCTACAAAATGACCTCCAGCAGGCTACTGGTGTGAATGTCTCTGACCAAACAATTAGAAACAGACTTCATGGAGGATCGCCTGAGGCCCCAACTTCCTCTAGTGGGCCCTGTGCTCACTGCCCAGCACGCACCGTGGAGCTCGATTGGCATTGCCATTGAACACTAGAATTGGCAGGTCCGCCACTGGCGATCTGTGATTTTCACAGATGAGAGCAGGTTCACCCTGAGCACATGTGACAGACATGAAAGGGTCTGGAGAAGCCGTGGAGAACGTTATGCTGCCTGTAAAATCATTCAGCATGACTGATTTGGTGGTGGGTCAGTGATGGTCTGGGGAGGCATATCCATAGAGGAATGAACAGACTTCTACAGGCTAGACAACTCTGACTGCCATTAGGTATCGGTACGAAATCCTTGAACTCATTGTCAGACCCTACGCTGGCGCAGCGAGTCTTGGGCTCCTCCTGGTGCACGACAATTCCCGGACTCATGTGGTGAGAGTAGGCAGCCAGATCCTGGAGGATGAAGGAATACCATTAAAATGTCCCCCACATTCACCTGACCTAATCCATAGAACACCTCTGGGACAATATGTTTTTGGTCCATTCAACGCCACCAGGTTGCACCTCAGTCTGTTCAGGAGCTCAGTTTTCCCCTGATCCAGATCTGGGTGTACCTTTCATCATAGGCCTTGTTGACTCCTCTGCAAATGTAGCGTTTATGGTTGTGGCCACAAATCTAAATTTTGGTCTCATCACTCCAAATGACTTTGTGCCAGAAGGTTTGAGGCTTGGTCTCTGTGCTGTTTGGCGTATTGTAAACGGGATACTTCGTGGCATTTCGGTAGTAATGGCTTTCTTCTGGTGATTTGACCCTGCAGCCCATCTTTCTTCAGGTGACTCCATATTGTGCATCTTGAAACAGCCACACCAGATGTTTTCAGAGAGTCCTGTATTTCACCTGAAGTTATTTGTGGGTTTTTCTTTGCATCCCGAACAATTTTCCTGGCAGTTGTGGCTGAAATTTTAGTTGGTCTACCTGACCGTGGTTTGGTTTCAACAGAACCCCTCATTTTCCACTTCTTGATTAGAGTTTGCCGAAGAAAAGACTCGATCAAAGCCGCATTCGGCTCTGATCAGGTCTCCTTGTAAAAACCCGGAAGTGATGTCGTGACATCACTTTCGGGTAGTCTGTGCCAAATTCAAAAAAATTACAGTATTCAAAACAGCCAAACTTGGCGTTTTGGATGCTTTTAAGTGCAAAGGAGGGGTTTGGGAGTCTTTTAGACCCCCAGATCCCTCCACAAGAGTACCTGTGAATTGTTTTTTAAATGTCTGAAAATATAAGCAGATACCGATATGCGATGACCAAAATATCGGTATCGGCAATGAAAAACCTATATCGGTCGATCACTAATTTATATATATATATATATATATATATATATATATATATATATATATATATATACATACATACATACATACATATACATACACACACACAATAATATATGATATATATATGTGTGTGTACGTGTGTACATATATGTATATTCACACACAGAAAAATTGGGAGGAATTTATAAAATGTAAAGTGAAAAGACTCAGACCCTGATCTTGATTCGGACAGAAATTCTTGGCATCTTGGCAGGCAGAATGGCTGACACATGCATGAATTCTTAGTCATCCTTACAAGGCTGTGCCAGCAACATTCTACTTTGTGAAAGGTCTAGAAACACACAATTCATTGTCTGACCTTGGCAGAATATACAGGATCTGAGAACAAATAAATGATTAATTCAATTACAGGGGAATAGGTTCAGCAAGTTTCATCTTCCTGCTAATACAGTATATGGAAACCTATCATCAGAACAATTCACAAACTATGCGCTTTAATGATTACAAAATTTTAAAGAGTTTTGCAATTCCTGGCCATATGCCCCATTCTCTACCACCTCAAAGGAAAAAATAAATCAAGGAAAGTAGCATAGTTTTCTGATTGTAGCGGCTGTGACTCATCTCCCATTGCAAAAGAAGCCACAGACCTCATTAGCATGGAATTAAGGCATCCTTATAATTTAGTGCGTTTCTAGGCAACGGTGACAACCCATAAAAACGAATGAATATGCATAAAGGAAGGTTTCATGAAATAGCGGTTTAGTACTACTGAATGATATTATTTCAGCATGTTTTCTCTCTCCATTAGTTATGACTTTGGTATCACCATGGTGACAAAACTTGCTCAGGAAACTTACTATCTTCTAGCATTGTATCAAGTGGAATTATTATTTAAAAAAATATTAAGAATACATCCACTGGAATACACAATGGGGTGGGTTTACTAAAGGCAAATAGGCTGTTCACTTTGCATGGCAAGTTGCACCTTGCAAGGGAATATTCCCCAGTGCTTAGTGAATGTGTTGTGGCCATTTCATTTTGGCGGTGACTTCCAGTGACTTTGCTCATGCTACGTTTTTGAAGTTTTCCGTTTCAGCACTCGCCATATGGAGTGCCACCCAAACCCAAACAAGGTGATCTATTTTTTACATACTCACATTTGGACAGCTTGGCTCGATGTCGGTATACATATCTGATATGTAGAGGGCTGCTGGTGGGGGGGGGCTGGTAATCTCTGTAGTTGCCCACACTACATGCAGAGACACCCATGATCTTCCAAGTTCTGTCCGAGCGGCTTTATCTCTGCACACTAAAAAGGGGATCGTTTTTACTTGGCACCTCCACTACTCATAGAATGCCTTGTATTTTCTTCAATAAACACAAGAAGTTCTCCAATTGGATAAGATGGGGGGATCACAATCTCTACATAGTCCAATCAGGGAATGCTTTCCATTATTAAAAAAGCATAAGGCATTCTACTGTGGTCAGCCTGCAGAAGGGGAGCTGCTTATACAGAACCTGGAAGATCATGGCAACCCCCGACAGCCCTTCTGAAATCAGATATGGGATACTTACATCGAGCTAAGCTGGCCCCAATTTTAGTATACAGAAAATAGAATTCCTGGAGTTGAGCTTAATCTGAGTACCCTAAATGTAAGTGTTGCTTGGTACAGCATCCAGCCACTGCGTACTTCAGCCTGTCATATATCTTAACAGCTGACTGCACCTGTGCCTTCGGGGCTCATGAAAATGTTGGGATTGGATAACGATGGGCCAAACTACCCTACTGCATGTAGACTTAAGCCCCGTACACACGTACTGATCGTCGGCCGAACGATCGGCCGTCTTTTGTCCAGGGCTGTCGTGTCTCTGTTGAAAAGTGCAAAAGACTGCACACGAATTTTGTCGGCCAACAACAGCCGACTGCAGAAGTGATGTCATGTGATGGTTAACTTTCCTTGTCTTTTTTCTTTTCTGAGCATGCCCAGTCTTGCTAATCTGCTGTCTGTCGGCCGAAATCTGTACTGACTGGCGAACAATCGGCCGTTCTGGTGTTGGCCAACAAAAATTTTAATGCTTGCACGACAGATTCTGTTCGGCCGAAAATGCGCTGTCGGCTGTCGGAAGCATCATACTAACAAGCCTACAATCGGCCTATCGGTCGTCGGCCGAATATTTACGCCCGACAATCGGTACGTGTGTACGGGGCTTTACCCAGTCATTTACAGGCACTTTTAGCACCATTTTTCAATTTTCAGTTTATACAAATACAAAACTATATTCTTCCAAGCTGGGCTAACAATCCAGTCTTTTCACCTCAACAAAGCTACTTAGTTGTCCCGCTATGTTTATCTCCATCTGATCTATAAAACAGTTGTGTGTGCTTATAGAAATATAAACAAGCCAGAGGAAATAAGCAAGAGCTCATGCCATCAGTTAAAAGAGTACTAAAGTCACATTCATTACAATAAGTATTATAAAAGAGCATTAATTTCCAGCACAAAATGTCAGGAGGGTTACCTCAACTTCCTCCTGATTGCAAATGTTAAAGAACACATCCCCAGGCACCTTTTAGATGTGCATGTTCCAGGAAGGGAGCTGGACACTGCATAGTGTGTAGACTTTAAATATGCAGCCTGCTCATCAGTTGCTTGATTACATTCTGAGACCTTGCTTCTGGAACAGTAATCAGGCAACTGCTTGTCTAACGGGTTGTTAGGGATGTGCTCTTTCACTCGGACTCATCATCACTTACACTCTTCTGCTCTCAGAGCCGGTCCACACAAGGACTTGCACAGGAATGCACTCTGCAGTTCATGTGGTGCGGTAATGGCTCAAATCAGTGTGGTGCAAAGTAGTGCATGCACTAAAACGCAGAGCAAAGGGATAGCAAGGTACTTCTGTACCATGAGACCCATTCCAAGCAAAAGCACTGCGCTTGTGACCCAAGTTTGGGGTGTCATTAGGTGAACATTGACACCTGCTGCAGATTGCAAGTGCAATTTGTTTTGAATATGGTGTGGGAAACACACGGAGAGCGGGTATAACGAACCGCGCTGTGGTATGAACGGCCCCTCATCTGAATATGTTACTACAAAGTGAGATATTGAGCAAGTAGGCATAACGGGAACGGATACATATGATCTCTGGAATGATTTCAAGGTATGTATGGGGACTAAATGTACACGGAGTTTCAATTGAGAACTGAAAACTTGTAATTTGTTTTTAGATTTAATATTTCTCTTGGTTTGCCCATACACATGCTCCGGGATTCACATTTGACAAGTTTTAGCAGCCACAAAGCTTTTTACTCCCATTTCACACTTAATAATAAACATGCCTTATGCAATACACGATTCCCTGGCTTCCAAGCACCAGACAAACCTCCCAGCTGCACTGCACACAGAAGTAAACAAACACTTGAACTTGTATGTGTACTTTCCGTCTTCTGAAGAGTTATAGGAGACTGGTCAGCTTACTCAAGCCAGCTCAGCTCATAGTCAGATGTCACCCATCATACCGCAGAGACAAGCTGCAAAAACAGAGCAAGCATAGAACAAAAAACACACCCTTCAATATGTCTTATCTCCAGTTTTAAAAACTTTTGCAATGAAAAATAAATGAAAACACTGATAACTCTAGAGGGAGCCCACCCTTTCTAGAAGGCACAGGGAAGCACGGGGAGCCCACCCTTTCTAGAAGGCACAGGAAAGCACGGGGAGCACATCCTTTCTAGAAGGCACAGGGAAGCACGGGGAGCCCACCCTTTCTAGAAGGCACAGGTTAGCACGGGGAGCCCACCCTTTCTAGAAGGCACAGGGAAGCACGGGGAGCCCACCCTTTCTTGAAGGCACAGGAAAGCACGGGGAGCCCACACTTTCTAGAAGGCACAGGAAAGCACGGGGAGCACACCCTTTCTAGAAGGCACAGGGAAGCACGGGGAGCCCACCCTTTCTAGAAGGCACAGGGAAGCACGGGAGCCCACCCTTTCTAGAAGGCACAGGGAAGCACGGGGAGCCCACCCTTTCTAGAAGGCACAGGGAAGCACGGGGAGCACACCCTTTCTAGAAGGCACAGGGAAGCACGGGGAGCACACCCTTTCTAGAAGGCACAGGGAAGCACGGGGAGCCCACCCTTTCTAGAAGGCACAGGGAAGCACGGGGAGCCCACCCTTTCCAGAAGGCACAGGGAAGCACGGGGAGCCCACCCTTTCTAGAAGGCACAGGGAAGCACGGGGAGCCCACCCTTTCTAGAAGGCACAGGGAAGCACGGGGAGCCCACCCTTTCTAGAAGGCACAGGGAAGCACGGGGAGCCCACCCTTTCTAGAAGGCACAGGGAAGCACGGGGAGCCCACCCTTTCTAGAAGGCACAGGGAAGCACGGGGAGCCCACCCTTTCTAGAAGGCACAGGGAAGCACGGGGAGCCCACACTTTCTAGAAGGCACAGGGAAGCACGGGGGGCCCACCCTTTCTAGAAGGCACAGGGAAGCACGGGGAGCCCACCCTTTCTAGAAGGCACAGGGAAGCACGGGGAGCCCACACTTTCTAGAAGGCACAGGAAAGCACGGGGAGCCCACCCTTTATAGAAGGCACAGGGAAGCAAGTGGCGCCCACCCTTTCTAGAAGGCACAGGGAAGCAAGTGGCGCCCACCCTTTCTAGAAGGCACAGGGAAGCAAGTGGCGCCCACCCTTTATAGAAGGCACAGGGAAGCAAGAGGCGCCCACCCTTTATAGAAGGCACAGGGAAGCAAGAGGCACCCACCCTTTCTTGAAGGCACAGGGAAGCAAGGGGCGCCCACCCTTTCTTGAAGGCACAGGGAAGCACGGGGTGCCCACCCTTTCTAGAAGGCACAGGGAAGCAAGGGGCACCCACCCTTTCTTGAAGGCACAGGGAAGCACGGGGTACCCACCCTTTCTTGAAGGCACAGGGAAGAACGGGGTACCCACCCTTTCTTAAAGGCACAGGGAAGCACGGGGCGCCCATCACAAATAAAAGATTTCCCAGCACACTTACCAGCCAGCCTGCAAAAAGCAAATTGACCCTGTCTAGCAGTTTAAGATAAATACAGTGTTTTGTTTGCACACCTTTGCAAATATATGCATAAGACGCAATGTCTACGTCAAGGCTCCATTGTATACTGCGGTCTTAACTCTATACGTTTCAGAGTCAACCAAGTTGGAGCACATT
This sequence comes from Pelophylax lessonae, assembly GCF_965119305.1. NCBI lineage: Eukaryota > Metazoa > Chordata > Amphibia > Anura > Ranidae > Pelophylax > Pelophylax lessonae. The sequence continues at coordinate 111,556,193 of NC_138771.1, forward strand.
ATAGCAGTGGATAGATTTAAGTGCAGGTTTGCATGGAGGGAGCCCATGCCTCCTTAAAGGCACAAGACACGGGAGCCTTGATGAAGGCATTGCGGTTTACGCATATATTTGCAAATGTGTGCAAACAAACCCTCTGTTTTTAACGTGAATCACTAGAGAGGGCCAACTTGGTGTTTTTTTTTTTTTTTGCAGACTAGCTGGTAAGTATCCTGGGAAATCTTTGTTTGTGCGTAGCCCTTCCATATAGGTTAGGGTAGTTGACACTTTCTTTTTTACCTTTTTCTGACAGGTACCCATTCCCACTTCTGCAATTCACACCTAGATAACCTTTTCCCGACCCCCCACCCCCTCCTTGCCTGCAACCTCTTGGGTCACGTCACAACCCAGGAGGCTGTGGGTCCCATCTGACAGCATAGCTCAATCTTGTGCATGCACAGTGGGGAGTCGGCTGTGATATAGCAGGAAGTCACTGCCAACTCCCACAATGGCGGCACCAGGGATACAAAGACCAGCAAATAAACCAGCCCTAGTGAAGAGTGCGCTAGGCTCTTGGGCTGCTCAGTATTTGCAGCTGCCGATTTCTTAAAAAATCTGCCCCTTTGTACCCTCAACACCTTTATGAGTCACAGAACTAGTACATGCATGAAGTAAAGGCCCATACACACTTGACGGAAATCGGATGAAATAACCTACGATTTTTCTCTCTCTTGCTCAGCGTTCATTACCGTTTTTAGTTGACAGTGCATAAATGTTCACAAAATTTCTCGTCCGATTTTTATTATTTTTTTGGGACATTTGTTCCTAGACTTCCGGGTCGTCAGCAACTTCAGATCATGAGCGGTCTTTCATATCAGATTTTTTCACGGACGTACTGCATACACATTAAATGAAAATTGGTCGTCTGGGGACAGACGATAAAAATTTTGAGGTTAGTCTCTCCGGTTTTTTTTTCGTTGAAAATGTCGGCATCGGCTGCTGAAAGTTGTGTACACACTAGCCGAAAATCGTACGATTTTACCTCGGACAGGAATTTTCAGCAGATTTTCTACTAGTGTGTACCCCACTTAAGTGAATTCACTTGTTTTCGGTCAGTGATCCAGGAATGTACTAGAAACAAAAGGATTAACACAGCCAAGAAATCAACATTTTCAGAAGGAGATCTTTCTAATCTTCTTATGATAGAAGGAATGAGGCAATAAAGGTCTTCTTCCGATGAGGATATTGTACAGAACAGCTGGTGACAAACAGCCCACTTTTTTGCCATACTTTTCTGTACCCAAATTTCAATTTTATGCAAGTCCCGGCATTTCAAATGAGCTAATCACTTACCTCCCAGTAACTATTCATAGAATCAGCTTTTTATTGCCATGTCCTCTAAAGCTGGCTATAAACTGAGCGAGTTTCAGCCAGTACCTAAGGAACCATCTGAAATTCGCTCAGTGGGTAAGCCTGCCAGTCGCGATCCATTCAACAAAAGTCAATCGTGCAATTGACTTTTGTTGAAAGAACATGCTTGAAAATTTTTCAGCCACAGGGGTATTCTGACATGCACAGTGGCTTTAAGAATAAAATAGCCCAGCAGGAAAATCCATCCATATGTGCTGAATAGGGTGAATAGAGGAATCCGTTAGATATCTTATGTTTAGGCCACAGACTGAACGGAAGAAAAGCTGAGCACACACAGATCAAAATTTGTTGGGTGCGCACAGTCCTCCCTGATATACAGATGCTGATAAAATTGGACATCTGGAAAACCTTTTTTTTTTAGCTGCAGCTCTGTTTAGTGTATTCTAACAGTGTAGAGTCTCTGCTGTCAAAATATAATGCCCCTACAGGGGGAGGTGGGGTGTGTTTGAATCCACTTTACTTTTGTGGATGCAGCGGGCTAAACAAAATAAAGCGAATTAAGCTAAACTTAAAGTGGTTGCAAACCTAAGACATGAAATCTGAACAAAGCATATCCCTCTATAGCAGGGTTTCTCAACCAGGGTTCCTCCTGAGGTTGCAAGAGGTTCCTTGAGCAATGGACAATTTCTGCCCCTCAGATAAGTTTCCAATGACACCATTGTTCCTCTCTGCTATCTGTAAGGGGTAATTCTGTCAAGCGTAAGGAGCATTCTATCCCACTGACTGTCACACTAATGTGTCATGAGTTGTAGATTTTTTATTTTTAACAGGGGTTTCCCGAGACCAGAAATGTATTTTAAGGGTTCCTCTGTGTTGAAATAGTTGAGAAAGGCTGCTATATAGTGTGTATTTGCCTCAATGAAGAACACCAAGTGCCATTTTTGTCTGCTTCTTCGTTCCTCTGCTATCAGCATGAATCAATTCTGACAGGTTTCCCTGACATCTAAAGAAAAAAAGGTGACAGGGAAGGGATCTCAAGCTGATTGACAGCCTCAGCTCTGTTCCTGTGTGCTGTGTGGAAAGGGGGTGTGTCCCTTCCCTCCAATCAGCTCTCAGAGCTCTCCTCACTGGGCTCTGCAGAGTGTAACCTTCAGCTCTCCGCCCCCTGTTCTGACAGCTCAGACAATAAATTCTGGACAATGAACGGATGTAGAGAAGAGAAAACTGCAGATAAACAGGTACAACTTATGTAGAAGGATTTGTTTAATCTCTGTCTATCACCCGAGGACAGTCACTTCACTATATATATATATATATAAGGGTTTACAACCACTTAAATAGTGTGTGGTCAGCTTTACATCTGTGACAAACATTTGTCATACCTGTCCTGGTGTCACAGAGGCTGGAGTGAGAGAAAATCATCGACAGCAATATTAAAAATAAAATAACAGCACTGACTGGTTAAAATTGGCAACCTTTGCCCTACAAATATAATCACCTTTTTCACTGGATTCCTTGTAAATAATCAGCAAAAAAAATTCCATAAAGAATATAAATTTTAGGTACTTTTTTTATTATTACATTGGGTAAATTGTGCGAGTTTTTTTTTAAAATTCAGCTGTAAGGACCTCGCAACCCAGTGTTTATTCTGAAGCAAGTACCTTCCTCAGAGTTTACGTTTTTAAACCCACTATGTTTTCACTGGAAGGAGATAATTGACGTAAAGGTTTATTTTTATTTAGTTACATCCTAAACTGGGAGCAGAGCAAACATTCACAGCCCAAGCTGCGACCACAGCTCCACACCCTCCTACTGAAATACGAAGAACTTTGGAATAAATTGGGACGTTTCAGGCAAAGGCTCAGCTCTGCCTTGTAACCAGCCAAGTCTTGTCTGTCCACATGAGTTCGATTTTTAGTGTTCATTTTTTCAACACCATCTACAGACACATTTTTGTCTTCATGCCAATTCTGCATACTGCCTCCGAAAAAAAAAAAACTAAACCAAATATTTAACAGATTCTTGATTTCTCTATATAAAACTAAACTGACTATTTGACATTACGTGACAGCAGATGTCAAGGATAACCCCACACCTATAACAGGCTATTATGAGCGGGGTATAATGTTTCTCAGCAGGTCAAGGATCTTCTTCTGCACATAATGGCACTGGATGCCAAATAACGGAATTTTTGTAAAATCTTACCTGTAAAATTCCTTTCTCTGAGTCCTCCGACAGTCGCCGCCTCTTCATATTCGTCACATATGGGGGTATTAGACTTTGCTCCGAAGGAGTAGCTAGGCAACAGAATATGTTAACAATAAAGCTTTTAACATATCCCACCCTCAAGGGGTGGTCCCCTCAGTCAATACCCTCCTACTTCCTGCAACCATATCTCAGTTTTAGTGGAATAGCAGTAGAGTACACAACCAAACCCCAAAAGAGGGGCGGGGGCGGCGACTGTCGGAGGACTCAGAGAAAGGAATTTTACAGGTAAGATTTTACAAAAATTCAGTTTTCTCTTACGTCCTCCGACAGTCGCCGCCTCTTCATATTCGTCACATATGGGGACGTCCCAAAGCAGTGCAAACATGAGGGGTGGGAAACGCATCCGCGCCGAAAAGGCAACGCAGTCTCTGCATCAAAGAAAGGAACCTTACCAATGGAAGGAAACCAGCTGGGCAACAGCACAAAACAAGTGCTCAACAGGAGCAACAACCCAGGAAAAGACAAAAAACCAGGGGATACAAAAAACTATCCCAACAGCCAGGAGTCCCCAACAAGGGACCCTATGGAACAGCCGCACTAAGAACCTTGCGGCCAAAGGAAGCATCCGCCGATGCCTGAACATCTACTTTGTAGAATTTTGTGAAAGTGTGCACGGTCGACCAGGTCGCCGCCTTACACACCTGGGCTACAGAAGCCCCATGACGACAGGCCCAAGACGTACTCAAAGATCTAGTAGAGTGCGCCTTCACAGGGACAGGAGGAGCCTTACCCTGCAAAGCATAGGCCTGTTCAATGGTCTGCCTGATCCATTTGGCGATGGTAGAGGCCGAAGCCGCCATGCCCTTCCGAGGACCCTCTGGAAGAACAAACAAGGAGTCAGTCTTACGAAAAGACTCAGTCGATTTAAGGTAAACCCTTATCGCCCGAACAACATCCAGAGAATGCAATCTCACCTCCTTTGGATGTTTAGGCTTCGCGCACAGCGAAGGCAAGACAATATCCTCATTAAGATGGAATTCCGAAACTCGTTTCGGAAGAAAAGAAGGATTAGGTCGCAAGACCACCTTATCCAAATGAATAACCAGGTACGGAGACTTGCAGGACAAAGCCGCCAGCTCCGACACTCTGCGAGCCGAAGTGATCGCCACCAAAAAGGCGACCTTTTTGGACAACATAGACAACGAGATCTCCCTGATCTGTTCAAAAGGAGCACGTTGTAACACAGATAGAACGAGATTCAAGTCCCAAGGGGGCAAAGGATCCCTCCTAGGAGGAACCAGATGCCGCACACCCTGAATAAAAGTGCCAACCAAGGAGTTGGAAGCCACGGGACGTTGAAACAGAACGGCCAGCGCAGACACCTGACCCTTTATCGTAGCCAGCGCCAAACGCTGATCAACACCCGTCTGAAGAAAAGACAGCACACGGGAAACCGAGTACGTGCGGGGTGAAAACCCCCTGGACTCACACCAGGCAAAATAGGCCTTCCAAGTACGGTAATAAACCTTCCCCGAGGAAGACTTCCTCGCGTTGATCAAAGTATGAACGACCTCTGGAGAGAGACCCTTCTCCTTCAGGACCTCTGTCCCAACAGCCAGGCCGTCAAAGCCAGCGACTGTAAAGCAGGATGGTAAATCGGTCCCTGAGACAGTAGATCGTCTCGAAGAGGTAGACGCCAAGGGGCGTCGACCGCCAGATTCACGAGGTCTGCGTACCAGGACCGGCGAGGCCAGTCCGGTGCCACAAGAATCACCGTGCTGCGTTCCGAGTGTAACCTGCGAAGGAACCTGGACAGCAACTGAATCGGTGGGAACGCGTACATCAGCCTGTACTGATGCCACGGGGCCACTAACGCGTCCGACGCGTCTGCCCGAGGGTCGCGCGTCCTTGCCACGAACCTTCCCACCTTGTTGTTGAGACGAGACGCGAACAGGTCCACATCTGGAAGACCCCACTTCGCGCACAACATCTGGAAGACAGCCGGGTGAAGAGACCATTCCCCCTGATCCAGGGTCTGGCGACTCAGATAGTCCGCCTGCCAGTTCTCCACCCCCGGAATGTGAACTGCCGTTATCGCCGGGACATGAGTCTCGGCCCAAGACAGAATGTCGGCCACTTCTCGAGCCGCCCGGGCACTCCTGGTGCCCCCTTGGTGGTTGATGTAGGCCACCGCCGTGGCATTGTCCGTCTGCACCCGAACCGGGCAGCCCTGCAGCCGGTCCGTCCAGTGATGAAGACAGAGATTTATCGCACGCAATTCCAGAATGTTGATCGGAAGGGAACTCTCTCCCTCCGACCAAGTCCCCTGGGCAGACAGAACGCCCAGAACACCACCCCAGCCCGACAGGCTGGCATCCGTGGTGATCACCGTCCACGAGATAGGACGAAACGACTTGCCCCCGGACACCATCGGGGACTGGAGCCACCACAGAAGGTCTCTTCTGGTGCGATGACTCAACGAGATCTGAAGATCCAGAGATTGAGGTCGCCCGTCCCACTTGGACAGGATCTCCGCTTGGAGACCCCGCGTGTGAAACTGGGCGAAGGGAATCGCCTCAAAGGCCGAGACCATCAATCCCAGACATCTCATGCACGTCCTTAAAGACGAGTGCGGAACGTCCCTGAGGGACCCGACTTCCTCCTGAAGAGTTCTGAGTTTGTCTTCCGGCAGGAAGACCTTCGCTTGTACCGAATCCAGAATCATTCCCAGGTAGGGAAGACGAACCGACGGACTCAGTGTCGACTTCGGAAAATTTATCGTCCAACCAAACTCCTGTAGAGTTTGCATCGTGACAGACAGGTCCTCCTCCAGACCCTGGCTGGTCGCAGACCGAACCAGGATGTCGTCTAGATACCCCAGGACAGAAATGCCCTGGTCCCTCAACAATGCCAGAACCGGTGCAAGCACCTTGGTGAAGACCCGCGGAGCCGAGGCGAGACCAAAAGGCAACGCCACGAACTGGTAGTGATCCTCCGCAATGGCGAATCGAAGGTACCTCTGGTGACCTTCGAAAATGGGGATGTGAAGGTACGCATCCTTCAAATCGATGGAGGCCATGAATTCCCCCGGAACCAGGGCAGCCACCACCGACCGCAGGGATTCCATGCGGAACTTGCGAACCCGCACAGAGCGGTTCAGAGACTTCAAGTCCAGAATTGGACGAACCTTGCCCTCCTTCCTGGGCACGGTGAACAGATTGGAATAAAACCCCCGAAATCTGTCCCGATGAGGCACCGGAACCACCACCCCCTGAGCCCTCAGGTCCCGCACCGCCAGGTGCAGGTCCCGCAAACGCTCTGGAGACAGTTGAAGATTTGAGGGAAAAAATCTGCTCTCCGGCCGAGAAAGAAACTCGATCTTGTAACCAGATCGAACGATTTCCTGAACCCATCTGTCCCGCACACGGGCCAACCAGGGCTGAAGAAAACCGAGCAAGCGTCCCCCCACCCCAAAACTGGGTGAGGGCGCCCCTTCAGGCCGCACTGTTATGGGCTGCAGAGCCGGATTGGCCGGACTTCTGTTTACCAGACCAGGGCTTCTTCTGAGAGCCTTGACCTTTGAACGGCTTGCCCTTGTAGTGCGGCCGAAAGGCACGAAAGGACCCCTGAGGGGGCCGAAAATTAGCATGCTTCTTCCCAGAAGCCCCCTTAGCTTTGGGGAAATGGGGCAAGAGAGTGCTCTTACCCCCGGTGATCCCCTTAATCAACACATCCAGGGACTCCCCAAAAAGGCGAGACCCATCATAAGGTAGATTGGCTAAGGTCTTACGCGAAGACTGGTCCACCGACCAACATTTTAACCAAATCAGGCGGCGAGACAACACCGCCACACTGTGCACACGTGCAGCCAACGGAACCAGGTCCAGGTCCGCATCACACAGATACATGACACCCTGGTGGATTTGATCCACCATATCCAGGGTCGCCGGTGAGGCCGAATCGGCCACTAGGACGCGCCTAAGCATCTGCGTCCAACTTGCGATCGCCTGGGCCGCCATGAGAGAAGCAAACAGAGCCTTAAGCATAGAACCCGTAACAGAATAAGTATGACGGGTAAGAGACTCCAGTCTCCTATCCGTGGCGTCACGGAACACAGGGGAATCCTCTGCAGGAATCGCAGTGGCTTTGTTTAAAACCGCAATTGCGTGATCCACTGGGGGTGGCACACACCACCTTTCATCAGTGGAAGGTGAAAAAGGATAACGCAGCTTGAATCTACTTGGTACAGCAAAAGGTTTGCGCAGATTGCGCCATTGTTCCTTAACAGCGCGCTGAAAATCATCATTGCAGGGAAAAACCTGCGGCGTCCTGCGTTTTCTCTGCGTCCCATAAGCCGCCAAGGCGGCGGGGGGACACACCTCATCCTGCAAACGCAGCGTTTGCTTTATGGAAGCAATCAACTCATCCATGATTGCAAGCTCTTCAGGCGAGCCAGGAGGAGAATTATCAACCCCCTCAACTTCAGCCTCCACCTCAGACCCTATTAGATCAAGAGAGGAGCGGGACCCCGATAAGGAGGCCCCTGCCATAACAGCCCTATCACCTTCACCCTCAGAATCAGAGGAAAGAGCAACTCTGGGCCTTTTAGTAGATTGAGCAGCCACCAGCATCTGCACCTGAGCAGCAAGGCCAGCCACAATAGTGGCCAAATCCCCCCCTGGGGGGGAGACAGCGGTCCCCTGGCTTTCCACCAAGGCTGTAGGAAATTTTCCCTCCTGAGAATCCATTGCCCCTGTAATGCCAGACAACAAAGGGTTAACTGCCCCTTTTAAGCAAGCGCGGCAAGCCCACCACACTCAGCACAATAAGACCCCCACAGGGAATATGCAAACTGAACACAGGCAATGGATAGCAAGAACAGAAGGGTAAAACCTGAGGAGACCCTCGCCGCTGCTGCTGCCTCGATCGGTGTTCCTGGAAAGAGGAAGTGATGCTGCCAGGGCGCTCTATGTAAGCCTATGGAGGCTACAAGAAAATGGCCGCCATGCATGTAAAACATGCGGCCGGAGAGGTAGTAGGCAAAATGGCGCCATTTGGCGCCGAAACCGCCGCTCCACAGTGCAGTAAAAAACACACATTACATTCCAGTATTAGAATACATGTCAGATCGCCGCAGCGATCGCTGTATAGTGCCCAAACATGCCAAAAAACATGCCCCACAGCACACAGCTTCACACACTGATCAGCCTGACACAGACAGTGTCACACATCTCCCCCCCCCCCTTGCAGCCCACAGCATGCAGCCGAGAGATAGGGAGACAAGCAGTGTGATTAAAGGCAGGTTACACAGTCCCAGACTGACACCCCCCCAGACAGACAGGTCCCCACATAAATACACTTACCTCACATGGCGTGGGGAACCCGCACAGGCGAACAAACCGCTGCACATGAGGCAGGGAGAGTCGCATTCAAGACGCACAAAATGGGGGTTAAGAAACCGCACAGCGTCCAGTGAGGTAGCCACCTCACCAATCATCCCTGCACCGAACAGGGATGGGTCGTTCACTGTGCCAGGAGCGTTACCTGGCTGAACGCTCGATGGCAGACTGGGAAGCCACTGACCCACGACCTGCGATCAGGGGGATCAGCCCGAGACCCAGTCTGCATGATCCTCTTCATCCGAAGAACTAACTAATGCTGACAAAAATAACAGCTAGGTAAAGGTAGAGAGAAAACTCAAACAAAATTTTAAAAAGAAGAAAGAGTCTGGGGCAGAAAGCCCCAGCACAGAAAAAGCCAGCCACTCCTGACAAGCTAGACATTAAAACTGAGATATGGTTTCAGGAAGTAGGAGGGTATTGACTGAGGGGACCACCCCTTGAGGGTGGGATATGTTAAAAGCTTTATTGTTAACATATTCTGTTGCCTAGCTACTCCTTCGGAGCAAAGTCTAATACCCCCATATGTGACGAATATGAAGAGGCGGCGACTGTCGGAGGACGTAAGAGAAATATAACTTAGAGGTGATTAACAGACTTATATGTCAAGGTGGAGTCAAACAAATTTAGCAATGGCCCTTGTATGTGTATCACAATATAGTCTTGGGGAACATACTGATAAAGACATTTGTCGCAAATCATTTACCGCATTGGGTACATCACAAACATTTACCAACATCTGTTCTTTGGTGAGAAATGGAGCTTTATTGACCCGTTTAAAGCCAAGAAAGTGTCCCATTCACCCCATCCACTGAGGTTGACCATAAAGACATTTTACAAGGAAAATACAATAATTCATACTGAAGTGCTAATAATTAAAGTATGTGCACTGACACAATGAAATACTGATCTATGCAGATCTTGCTGGCACATAGAAAAAAAAACACATCATAAACCCCTACAGAGATATTGGGCAAGACAGCACTTTTACACATACTACAATCTCCAACCTGATACTTGTAAACGTAATAAAATATTAAACAATATTTATTAAGTTCATATAAAATTTGCGTGCTATTCCACGTGCTCTAAAGAAAAAAAAAAAAAAAAAAAAACTTGTATGTATGTGTACCACTTCACCACACACTGCACTCACCAGACCATGCTGACTCCTTGTATAAAACAAGAAATTCAAACTGCGCTGCCTTATGGCTGGAATACACGCGCCGAATATCGCCCGATCATTCGACCACCGACTTATAAAAAAGTGTTGGTGCGTCGAAAACGTTGCCAACATACACAGGCCGAATATCGCCCGACCGTTTGACCGCCGACCATCGATGATGATGTTCTACAGATTTTAAATGAACGACCTTAACAACAACGCATAGAATATCATTCGTTCGCAAACGAGATGACAGAATTTTTCGGGTTTTTTACAAACTGGATTTTTCGTTCACAATATCGATATGGTCACTGATGGCTGGGCATTAACGAGTAGAATATTGGCTGATCCTTCGCTGAACGGAAATTTTCGGCCGATTTTCTTATTGTGTATTCTGGCCATTAGCTGGATCCTCCATCAAGTTAGGGATTACTCTACTGTTCCTTTAAGTTAAGTCCTCTTGGACCAACAGACATTATTTCAGCAGGATCATTAAAGAGAAAAAGGGAAACCTCTCATTATGTAATCAGTTTTTTTTTTTTTTTTTATTAAAACCCCCACAATAAAATAGAATATTGCTCAGTGTAAACAGTAGACCCAAGCCATTAGAAACTGAAATCGGAAACACTGCTGTGCCAACCAGTGTGCGTTCCAAGAAAGTGGAAGGGATGTACAGCCCTATGCATTTCGTCATAAGCTTGCAACGTCTGTGCGCCTGTACAGTGTTCTTTAAAGGAGTTGTAAAGGCAGAGGTTTTTTTATCTTCATGCATTCTATGCATGAAGATAAAAAGCCTTCTGTGTGCAGCAGCCTCCCCAACACCCCCTCATACTTACCTAAGCCTCATCTCTGTCCAGTGATGTCCACGAGTCCCTCAGCCTTCCAGGACTCTCCCTCCTGACTGGCTGAGATACAGCAGCGGTACCATTGCTGTCAATCAAAGTCAATTTGCCAGACAGCCAATCAGGAGAGATTGGGCGGGGCCCAACGGCAGCTCCGTGTCTGAATGGACACGCAGAGCTGCAGCTCGGCTCGGGTGCTCCCATAGCAAGTTGCTTTCTGTAGGGGCACTCAACTGAAGGGAGGGGCTAGGAGCAGCAAAGAGGGACCCGAGAAGAGGAGGATTTAGGCTGCTCTGTGCAAAACTACTGCACATGGCAGGTAAGTATAACATATTATTTGGTATTTTATGAAAAAAAAAAAAAAAAAAACACAAGACTTTACAATCACTTGTCAACCAAGTACTGGTGCCAGATGTTGACATGCACCAATCTGTTTATGCCTACAGTATCCTGGAGGAGGCACCAGCATCAAGAGCCATTACGTGCAACACACCTGCCCTCTATTCCACTCTATATTGGTAAACAGGGAAAAGGATCCTTTGGAACGCTTGTGGTTGAGAGTAAGGAAAGTCTTGAAAAGTACATACAGAAGTTAAATTTAAAGTTGTACTCCAGGCACAAAAACAAAATTTAAATGAATAACTCAAAATACACGAAAACTTTCTGTGTTTTGAATATAAACCCAGAAAATAATTAGTAAAAGTATTGGTGACATCATCACTGTGGTGTACATGGCCTGTGCAGAGAGCAAAGCAGTGGGAGGGACCCAACAGGTCCACCCACTACAGGCTGCCTGTAGAAAACTACAGGAGGGGCGGATACATGACCAGTAGTCCTGTACAAGGAGTGAAAGTAGCAGTGACAGGTCTTTATTGCCCTAAGCTCTTGCACAGAGGCAAAGAGCAGCGTTGTTTCATGAACAAACAGTATTAGGTATGAATACACGTTTCTGTATTTAAAAAAGAAATTTGTTCATCCCTAATTTCAGTTCAGTCTATTTTTGGTCAGTGTTCTACTTGCAGGAGAACTGCTCTTTCTTACGGGAGAAACAAATGAAAACCATGCAGAACCCTGCTTGTTGAAGGCTGGTGTATGAACCGAGGCCTTCGGTTCAATGAACACATTTATGAGACACTTGGCAAGGATCAGATCTGCCTGCCAATAGCTCCCTCAAAGCCAGGCTGTGCACAAGCCCTAATATAGAATCAAAGCCCCCCCCCCCCACCTTTTGCACATCTTTGCCCCAGCCATGGGATCCCAGCCACAAAATGGGTTTACTATTGTACAGCGTTTTGGATTCAGATTCCTCTGACTTACTCAAGCACGGCTCTGACATTCACAATATCTGGCCTAGACTATTATATTATTTAAAAGGGAAGTAAACTTCCTCTGCAGACATTTACCTATTGATAAGCCTATAATAAGGCTTACCTATAGGTGATGAAAAAACGTCCTGAACGTATACCGCTCAGGAGATATTTATATTAAATGCAGCCAGTGACATCACTGGCACATGCGCTCTAAAGGAACGGCCACGAGTGGCGCTCGTTCCGAGCCCCGTGCCGAGAACTGCGGCTCCCGCGCCAATGCGCGGGAAAGATGTCATCGCAGCTCCAGCCAATCACAGTGCCGGAGCCCACAAACCCGAGACAAACTCCGGGGAAAATGTCAGTTTTCAACAACAAAATAATCTACATTGGGAACTAGAGATGCATAGAAATTTAGGCGGCCATATAACAGCAGAAAATTGTGTTTTTGTCATTTTGCTGATAGAGATAAAGGAACCGATAATGGCACCAAAAACGCACGTGATTTTCCTGCAATTTTACTGTACTTGAGGTGTGCTTTTTTTTTTTTTAGTCATATTATTATTTATTATTATACTGGACTTATATAGCGCCAACAGTTTGCGCAGCGCTTTACAATGTGGGTGAAGACAATACAGTTACAGTACAATTCAATACAGGAGGAATTAGAGGGCCCTGCTCGTTAGAGCTTACAATCTAGAAGGGAGGGTCAAGTCAAACAAAAGGCAGTCATGTGACTCAAAAACGTAACGGGTGCATTATTAGTGCATTCTTGCTACATTTTTAATGCATTTTAATCGGGAGGTGCATTTTTGGTGCAGTTTTTTTTTTTTTTAACTGACCAAAAATGCAGCAAGCAAGTTTTTTTTAACACCACAATGAAAGCCTAAAAGACCAGTGTAAAGACACATAGAATTTAAAAGGATGTATTTTTCTTGCACTCTTGCCTTAAAAGGTGCCGATAATGATCAACAAATTCATATTAATTTAAATTCATGATATTAATTAAAAAGTCAAATATAATACCATTTTTAATAAAAGAAAACAATTTATATATTATATATAATATATATATATATATATATATATATATATATACGGTCATTTTCAGTTTTGGCAAAGTGCATCCTGAATTTACAGGTTTAGGCACCAAAATTTCCATTTTGTGCACCTCTATTGGGAACCATTTATCAAAGCATCTGAGGAAAGGACTGTCTCGGAGAATCTGTACTGCTATCAGCCACTTAGATCCTCATTTCCTTTTTTATTGTCACAGTTCACAATAGGAAACCGAATGGCTGGCTATTATAAGCAACGCAGACTAGCAGCCCTACAAGTCTACCCACACTTTCACTTTCCCCTTTTGTATGGTCTGCGAAAGGCAATTTCAAATCCTTCCACATGAGGAATAGGAAGATCATGCTAAGCAGAGAGGAGATTTTCTGTTTTGGTGGCAAACCCCTTTAAAGCAAAACTCTTCTACTCTGCAAATTTCTCACACATTCAATATCGCAACTAAAAGGTAACACAAAGAAATCTGTAAAAAGGTTCCCACTTTTACTTGCCTTGAACAAACCTTAAGAACACATCCTTATTTTGCTGGTGGCACAATGGTGCTGGTGGTAGACGCTTGCATTTATAGTATGCAAGGTGGGGGGTTTCCCTTGCACACTCCTTATTACATGGGGAGTGTCTTCTCTCAGGCCCTTTACCTTTCTTATATAAGGTTGGGAAGGAGCTTTGATAGGGGTCCGTGTGTGAAAAGACAGCAGCCATGTAGAAGGTGTAGTAGGTCAAGTTCTTCCCCTGGGTCTAAGGCCTGAAGACTTTGTAGCTTGAACAGCTTTGCTAATATGACCAAATGAGCACCACAGCACCCCCACCCGAGAAGTGTTTAGTGAGACTTTTTAGAGTGCATTAAGAGCCATGTTACTGAAGTTGCACCGTACTGTTTGGACTCATGTTTGGGACTGAAATGTGCATAGTAGATATGACAGTTTGTAAACCATTTTAAAAATTTTTTAAAAACATTTCATCATAGTCACTGCAAGGCTTGTTACCGGCTAATGATGCATGGATGTAACAATTAGTGATTTTACAGCAGGAAATCTTGTGTGCTCTTGAAGGCAAGAAGCACAGCAAATACCTGTATTTTTAGCAGCCGGCTCAGGTTGGGAGCAGAAGATTGTCTGGAGAACGCAGCTCTGGCAGTGGAGTGGTCTGTAGGTTCCATGCACACACAAACGAGGATTTTTGGGCTTCTGCAACAATGTCCTCTTACATTCGGCAAAGTTTGCCTAGGGACCAGACTTGAGACCACCAGAAGTATTCAAGGCCTTGAGAATGTACATTTTTTAAATGATGCTCCTGACCAAGCCTCCAGATGTGATGTTTCTGGAACCTGTTTATGTGTAAAATGCCAAGGGGTTGGGACTGGGCTTTACCATTTCATCCCTTCAAAGCTCCGTAAGCAACTGAGCCAAGAAAAAGCTTAAAAAACCAAGCCCCTGTGTTGGGTGTCCTATATGTAAGCATATTCTTCACTGTGTACCCCTGGCTAAGGACATGGGGGCAACGGATCCCTAGCTAAAGGTTGTGACAAGTATATAAAAAGTATAATCCCTGGTTTTTAGAAACACAATCAGGTTGCTTCAAGAAGAAAATCCCCTCAATAGATAACTGTCCCCAGAACAGGTGTCCCTGATGGGCATTTATAAAATGTTGAAATTCCCTTTGCTTTCTTTCTCGGTGACAGACAATGTACAAGGTCAAAAAGTGGGACGAATTTCCAGAATGGGGACACAGACATCAATAAAAATAAATCATTTTGCCTTGACATATACCAACATTTTTAGGCTCTATGTACATGGGACGCTGGAAATGGCCGTTTAGGAGCAGTGAGCAGTTGGGTTTTTTTTTTAGAAGCGCCTGAACCCATCTACATTTTATCTTATCTGTCCATGTACACCAGGTCGTTTGCGGGCAGTTGCGTTCAGGGACTTTTTTTAGAACGCAATTATTTGCGTTCGAACGTGTGTTTCAAACGCAAAAACGCGACCGAACGCGTCCGAACGCGATGACCCGCGTTTGGCGTTCGCGTTTTTCCATTTTAAAGGGGAATAATTTTTTTGACCTCTAGGAACGGTTCTAAACGCAAACGCCCGCAAAACGCCCGCTAAACGCGGGTACAAACGCGACCGAACGGACGTTTCAAACGTCCTAAAAATTCCAGCATTCAAAAGGGACTTTTAACAACGTCCCGTGTACATGGACCCTTAGAGGTTCTCAAATGTGCAGTTCTACTTTCAGTACTTTGAGTCACTGACCAGTAACACGTAACAGATGGAGGAGTTTACAGATTAAAAGTATTGGAACCCGAGACAATAAGGTCCCTTACACACGGGGCAGACTCCGTTTTGATCAGGAGGGGATTTGTCTGCTGATCCCCTGCTTATCAGAGCATAGCAGGTGAATGAGCCAAAGCAGAGTCTGCTCTATGGGCGGCTGGGAGTAAACGGACTCTGCAGTGCTTAACACCTAAGTGTTCTCTGATCAAACGAAATGGAAGAGGACAGATCCCCTTCCTTTTTTTTTTTTTTTTTTTTGCGACCGGATAGGATGTAGGCAGCTCTAAAAGTCTGTTTACACCCCCCGATCCATAGGGGTGAAGGTGTAAAAAACTGACAGGCAGACCTGATCTGACCCTTCAAGTGAAAGGGGCCTAAGGCAACTAGTGCCTTTAGGAGGTGGTCAGCAATGGAAATCTCCATATTTCTCCATGTACCTGTTTCTTTTATCTATCCAAGTACTATAATCCAACTGCTTTTGTTTTTTTTTGTTTTTTTTTAGCACACATACACATTCTTTAAATTGACAATCCTAAAAAATTGATTAACCAAATCACAAACACCATGTTTCTAACCAACCTACAAGTTGGACAAGTCCCTCTATTATCTCCATCAGAAAAGCTTAATAGTTCCAAGACAATCTTGTAAATCTTGGGTTTTCAGAGCTTAAACAACTCCACTAATAAATCATATCCACTTAAAGACAATCAATCAAAAGGAATTAGTAGCTAGCAAGGATGAATTCCAACAGCGAGCCAAATACAGCATTTACAACCCGCTCTGTGTAAACTGAATCCCTGACAAATGCATAGCCAAAACGCCTTCACTTGCATTCACAATTTTCGACTTTCTCGGTCCATAATAGGTTTTCTGAATAAAATGATCTGTAAATATACTGCACCATTTACATCGGCACCATACCAAAATCTCCTTTCTAAAATAGACCTTTCAGTAGCTTAGTCTGCATGAAGAAATTCCTGACCTGTCACAACATACAGCAAACCATCTAACCTTTGAAAAGATTTGTTCTCGTGCTTGAGTCAAGACAATATTGGTCAGGGCAGGAGTATCTCATCAGTCTGCTGCAGGTGGTAGGAAGGAATTCCTCAGTCTTCCAACCCCCTCCCAAGAAGTATACTGTAACATTTTACCTTTGTAGCAATTCAGTCTGAAGCCGGTGTTCTACCGAAAACTCCAACTTGCCGAGATCTCAAACGACGTTACTTCCGGTGAGTGTACACCAGGAATAATTGGAGATTTGGAGCACATGGGGTTTTCACACAACACCGGCAGCCTTTACACTCTGGTAGATGCTATAATTAGTGCAGATTGTTACTCTGCCTGCTAGCAACCAAAAACATGGCCGCCTCCTAGGCAGCGACAACTAGTGGGTGGACTAACAATCTCCACTAATTATAGCATCTACCAGAGTGTAAAGGCTGCTGGTGTTCTGTGAAAACCCCAAGTGGTCGAAATCTCAAATTATTCCTGGTGTACAGTCACCGGAAGAAACGTCGGTTGAGATCTCGGCAAGTTGGAATTTTCGGCAGAACACCAGGAACACATCTGTAAACACAACCAGGGCTGAACAGGCGTCAGATTTACGTGATGACCGTTTCAGAAAACATTGACCCAGAGTGTTTTCTTTTGAGAATTTTTTTACTTGAAGCAGTAACAGTGATGATGTAGTCACAGGATTCTTTAGGTCCAGCAAGCGTCAGTTCTCTGTGTTAATAGCCCATTTCACTGCGGCATGCAGAATTGTGGAATGTTTTGACAGTATATTCGAAAGGAGTTGCAGGGTTTTGCAGGGCATGTGCATTGGGGTGCCATTTACAATGAACAGCATAGCAGTGTACCGACGCATTTAATATGCATCACCTTAACGTGTTTGGTGTGAATAGGCCATACCAGAGCTGATATCTCTTTTTAGGATGAACTAATTGCAGAATAAAAGAAGTTTACTGTAAATTTCTATTTTAATTGGACTGGAATTGTATTTACTGGACCTTGCTCGTTGTGGTGACAGGGCCTGGAGCTGTTCGTATCCTCTCTAGTCTTTTTCTGGCCAGAGTTACTAAACTTATGGCAAGCGCACTTTGGCAAATTATTTTCAATTTTTGCTGCATGACATGAAGTCTGTAAATATCAGGAATAAATGTGATGGATGCTGGGTCTACTCAGTCTCTGGTAGCAGAAATGAGATAAGGTATGTTAATATTTATTAAAATAATCACTTGCGTGCTCCTAGTGTTATTGAAACAGGTTAAACTTTCCCTACAGAAATGATCTATGTGCAACCTACCCAGTCATGTTTCAAAATCTTCCAAGGAGCTATTTTTCTCCAACACCTGCGAAGAATTCCATAGTAATGTCCAATGGAAAGCCACTCAGCAGGTTGACAGACTTGCAGATGGGTTTTCTGTTGAACTCTGAGTTAGTCTGAATCATGCATCCAAAGCAGCTGCAGAAGCCAAAAGTGTAGTGTGGTGGGTAGGTTGTACTTTGAGAGCTATGAAGTGCTGTTTTCAAGTACAGTGCCTTGCAAAAGTATTCGGCCCCCTTGAACTTTGTGACCTTTTGCCACATTTCAGGCTTCAAACATAAAGATATAAAAACTGTCATTTTTTTGTGAAGAATCAACAACAAGTGGGAAACAATCATGAAGTGGAACGAAATTTATTGGATATTTCAAACTTTAACAAATAAAAAACTGAAAAATTGGGCGTGCAAAATTATTCAGCCCCTTTACTTTCAGTGCAGCAAACTCTCTCCAGAAGTTCAGTGAGGACCTCTGAATGATCCAATGTTGACCTAAATAACTAATGATGATAAATAGAATCCACCTGTGTGTAATCAAGTCTCTGTATAAATGCACCTGCACTGTGAGATAGTCTCAGAGGTCCGTTTAAAGCGCAGAGATCATCATGAAGAACAAGGAACAAACCAGGCAGGTCCGAGATACTGTTGTGGAGAAGTTTAAAGCCGGATTTGGATACAAAAAGATTACCCAAGCTTTAAACATCCCAAGGAGCACTGTGCAAGCGATAATATTGAAATGGAAGGAGTATCAGACCACTGCAAATCTTCGAAGACCTGGCCGTCCCTCTAAACTTTCAGCTCAAACAAGAAGAAGACTGATCAGAGATGCAGCCAAGAGGCCCATGATCACTCTGGATGAACTGCAGAGATCTACAGCTGACGTGGGAGACTCTGTCCATAGGACAACAATCAGTCGTATACTGCACAAATCTGGCCTTTATGGAAGAGTGCCAAGAAGAAAGCCATTTCTTAAAGATATCCATAAAAAATGTTGTTTAAAGTTTGCCACAAGCCACCTGGGAGACACACCAAACATGTGGAAGAAGGTGCTCTGGTCAGATGAAACCAAAATCAAACTTTTTGGCAACAATGCAAAATGTTATGTTTGGCATAAAAGCAACACAGCTCATCACCCTGAACACACCATCCCCACTGTCAAACATGGTGGTGGCAGCATCATGGTTTGAGCCTGCTTTTCTTCGGCAGGGACAGGGAAGTTGGTTAAAATTGATGGGAAGATGGATGGAGCCAAATACAGGACCATTCTGGAAGAAAACCTGATGGAGTCTGCAAAAGACCTGATACTGGGACGGAGATTTGTCTTCCAACAAGACAATGATCCAAAACATAAAGCAAAATCTACAATGGAATGGTTCACAAATAAACATATCCAGGGGTTAGAATGGCCAAGTCCAGACCTGAATCCAATCGAGAATCTGTGGAAAGAACTGAAAACTGCTGTTCACAAATGCTCTCCATCCAACCTCACTGAGCTCGAGCTGTTTTGCAAGGAGGAATGGGCAAAAATTTCAGTCTCTCGATGTTCAAAACTGATAAGAGACATACCCCAAGCGACTTACAGCTGTAATCGCAGCAAAAGGTGGCGCTACAAAGTATTAACTTAAGGGGGCTGAATAATTTTGCACGCCCAATTTTTCAGTTTTTTTATTTGTTAAAAAAGCTTGAAATATCCAATAAATTTCGTTCCACTTCATGATTGTGTCCCACTTGTTGATTCTTCACAAAAAAATTACAGTTTTATATCTTTATGTTTGAAGCCTGAAATGTGGCAAAAGGTCGCAAAGTTCAAGGGGGCCGAATACTTTCGCAAGGCACTGTATGTCCTCTAAAAACAATTGTTTACCAAACCCCAGTGAAGTGTAGGCTACACCTTAGGACATTTAAGCCGGTCATAGATGGTTCAAATCTCAGCCGGTTCAACAAGGACTGGCTGAAATTTTAACCCTCTAGGGACCTAAAGACGCTAATGACTGTGTTCTCCGGGGAGACACCGGGGACAACTGCTAGAGCACCCACCAGAAGTACACAGTAGCTGAGCAGGAGGGATTGTCCCGTCAACACTAAAGCCAGCCATAGGTGGTTTGAATTTCGGCGGGTTCAGCAGGGACGATTCGAACCATGTATGGGCAGGCTGAATGTACCCAAGTTGATTGATCGAGGGGGGCTTAGACAGCAATAAAAAAACGGTGTTCTAATCCCTCTCCGCTCTATCCAAAAGTAAAAATAAATAAATCTTAAAGCGGAGTTCCAACCTGGGAAAGTTTTTTTTAATAAAAATACCCCCGGGACAGTCAGGGCTATTGCATTCCACAATGGCTAGCCTCTGATCTGTCCTGGGTTGCACTTACCTTTTAGAAGAAATACTTACCTTGAAAATGTATTGTCCAGCGCTGCCATCTCAGGTGTGGGCAGCTTGAAGCCAGAGCGATTCTCTTCTGTGTCCTCTTCCGTCTTCTTCGGTCCCACGATGCACTGCAACGGCCCCGCCGTCACTTCCGGTGCCACAGCGGCATGCCCAGAAGCTGTTTAGCAAGGTATGACGGCACCTGCACCGGAACTGACGTCGGGGCCGGTGCATGCGCATTGATTCCTGGGAGCGATGACGTTCAGCTCCCAGGAATCATTGCAAGCCAGGAAGTGATGTATCACTGATCCACTTCTTCCTCCCCTCCGCCTGCCTTTTAAATAATTTGCACATTTTAATTTTATTGTTTTGTTCAGAGCAGGTATCTATTTCCAATCTCTCAATTCTTGGCTAGCAGAAAATGATGCCAGCTTGTCAGTATTTGCCAGTATTTGTAGCTGCTGACAAAAAAAAAAAAATTAAAAAGGGAGTGAAGCTCTTATTTGAAGAAAACTGAATTAGAAATTTATTGTACATTTTTAGTTACATTTTACTTGCTTGGCAGGCCATATTATCCTAAAAAAGGTTTGACATAAGCAGGAGGTAGGCCAGGCAGACAATCCGCTCTCAGCCAATCATCCCCCAATACAACTTTATATATCAAAAGCAAGAAAAGTATTAGACCTTTAAAGTTGAATCACAAATTGAAAACAGCAGAAAATTAACAGAATTACTTTAAAGTTTTTTTTTTTTATTTTTTTATCATGACCCCCTATTCATTTATCACAAAATCTTATTCATAAAGCCTACAAAGTTATAAACGTCTTTCTTTAAAGCATTATAAAAGATCACAACATGGTGCCTGCAGGAAATGACATTAGCTTTGTTCAATATGAAATTTACAAGCAGCGCACCGTTATTGTTTCTGACACAGCCAACTAGAACCAGACACCAGAAACTTGCACTTCTTCAGGTTTATACCGAACTCCACTAAGCCCTGCGTGTATCTACAGCTGCTACATAAAAAATGGTTCCAATAAAATGAAGGACGAAAAACAAGCCTTTCACTGAAAGGAAAAAAGAAAAATGCTTTGTGAGATCCCTATGCTGCTCACACACAGAACCTTCAGAATATTCCATTTTCCAGGATAGCAGTAATGGGGGTTCCGTCTACCATCCCCACTGAACCCCAATATATATCCTGCTTCTGCAGAACAATCTGTCGGTGTGACTCAGAAAACATGGCCTGTGCACAGAACTCAATCCTGCAACTAACCTAGCAAATAAAATACTAGACACTGCTGGGCATCAAATCAACAGCATCCATTAAAATCAGTAGGAAAGTCTGGGGATAAAAAAAAAAAAAGGAAAAAAATGCATTGCATACTAGCACATTATGAAAGACTTAACCACTTCAGCCCGGGAAGGTTTTACCCCCTTCCTGACCAGGCCCTATTTTGCGATTCGGCACTGCGTTATTTTAATGGACAATTGCGCAGTTGTGCGACGCTGTACCCGAACAAAATTTAAGTCCTTTTTTTCCCACAAATAGACCTTTCTTTTGGTGGTATTTGATCACCTGTGTAATTTTTATTTTTTGCGCTATAAACAAAAAAGAGCAACAATTGTGAAAAAAAAAAACAATATTTTTCACATTCTGCTATAGGACATTCCCAAAAAAAAAATTTTAAACCAACATTTTTTTAACATTTTTAGTTTTCTGCTTCATATTTTTGGTAAAAAAAAAAAAAAAAATCACAATAAGCGTATTTTGATTGGTTTGCTCAAAAGTTATCACGTCTACTAAATACGGGAAAGATTTATGTAATTTTTCATTGTTTTTTTTTAACTAATAATGGCAATGATCTACGATTTTTAGTGGGACTGCGACATTGCGGCGGACAGATCGGAACCCTATCTGACATTTTTGAAACTTCTCGGGGTACCAGTGACATTACTACAGTAATCAGTGCTAAAAATATGAACTGTTAATAATGCCATTGGTAGGGAAGGGGTTAACCCTGGGGGTGATCAAAGGGCTTAATGTATGCCTGTATGCTTACTAACTGTGTGGGGGGAGGGGGGTTCTATGACAGGCACAGACAGATCGAAGTTTTAGCTTAGCTGAAACTGCTGATCTGTCCCTGCCTGTCTCACAGAAGATCCACCTGCTTTGTTTACATAAGCAGGCAGGTCTTCTCTCCATTTCCCAGACGATCATGGGAGGAAGGCGGCAATTGCCGCCTCTCCTCCCGCGGCCTGCCTCCCGCTGTGTCTAAACACCGAGACCACATGCACTCAAGTCAAGTTAGTACTACGTGACTGGATGCAGCCGAGCCGCTCTGCTGCAGTATTATTACTGTGGGAGGTCGGCAAGTGGTTAAAGTGTTACTAAACCCACAACAGTAAAATCAGTCTTTATAAGCAGTAAAGCATGCTTGTTATACTCACTTTGGAACCTAAGGGGTTAATACTCCACATTGTGTATAAAGGCTGTTTGATCCTGTCTTCTCTGATTCTCCCCTTCTTTCACTGCCTCCAAAAAATAAGCTGATATTTCCAGAGCCAGGGGATGGGCTGCACATGCTCAATTTGGTGTGTATTGCTGGTGAGTGCATGTGATCAGCACAGGGCCAATCAGCACTGTCCAGACAGTGGATCAGGGGAGAATGAAAACTCCTCCTACAAGCTTTACTAGGAACTGATAGAAGTCACCAGGCTGCTATATAGTGCCGATGAGAAAATATATTTTTCCATTTATATTTACTAAAATAATTGTATTTCCATGTTCTGTGTGCTGTGGGAGACCAGATATTGTGAATGCAGGTTCTGGGTTTAGTAGCACTTTAACTACTTGCCTACTGGACTCTATTAACCCCCTTCCTGCCCAGGTCAATTTTCAGCTTTCAGCGCTGTCACACTTTGAATGGCAATTGCGCGGTCATGCAACGCTGTACCCAAACAAAAGTTTTGTGATTTTTTTTTTTTCTTTTAAGACAGATAGAGCTTTCTTTTGGTGGTTATTATTCACCACTGGGTTTTTTTATTTTTTGCTAAAAAAAAAAAAAAAAAAAGAAAAAAAGAAAAAAAAGAAAAAAAAAGAACAACATTTTCGAAAAAAAAAAAAAAAATGTCTTTGTTTCTGTTATAAAATTTTGTAAATAAGTAATTTTTCCTCTTTCATTGATGTGCGCTGATGAGGCTGCACTATTTTGCAGCACTGATGGACAGCACTGCTGGGCATTGTTGGCGCTGCACTGATAATCAGTACCCTTATTATCTGTGCAGATCTCACCTGTGAGGAAATGCCTCTGAAAGGCTCTCCTCTCCTCACACTGATGGAATCCGAATAACTGACATTTCCTTCTTTACATGTGATCAGCTGTGATTGGACACAGCTAACACATGGGTAAAGGGCCTCGCCATCGGCTCCTTACCCAGATCGGTGATGTGCTGTGTCCCAGGGACCACTGATCGCCGCGCCGAGAGTGGGACTACGTCCCAGAACAAGAGAGCAGCCACCTGCCCGTCATTTGACAATAGGGCAGGAGGTGGTTAAAACCAAGCCTTTCTATGCAGACAAGACTTCTATCTTCCCCTGGTCTTCCTTTCAGGTTTGGGGGCTCCGGCCATTTGCACGGTTGAGCCACGATAAGGTCACTCCTGTGCATGTGCAAGGGAGCCACAATGCTCTGAAGGGACCCCATACTCAGTATGCCCTTCATATCTCAGTGCGCATGCGCCGGTAACGTCACCAGATGCAGAAATAGAGAGGGTGTGCCTTTAGGAGATATTCCTTGTACCTACAGGTAAGCTTTATTATAAGCTTACCTGTAGCTACAAGTCACCAAGTGGTGTTTACTACAGGTTTAAAACCGAAGATTAAGGAAACAAAAATGTATGAAAAATCAGCACAAGGGACGGTACTTACTATCAATGCGATGTGTACCTTGTGCTGCTTGCTCCTGCTTTAGTTGAAAATATCCTTCTCCTCTAATCTCCTACCCCCGCTGCCATAATCTTCAGGTGCCATGAGGGATAACAGACAAGGGAACTGTCATATGCATTCATCCAGAGTGCTTACAAATTACTCTAGGAGTGCGACTCCTGCACTATCTCGGATAAGCAAGTAACCCTGATGCAGCACGTACAGTAACTGATACCTTTAAACCATTAGGAATATTAGGTATGCGCTTCAAGGGTGTTTATAAATCACTTTTATATTCTTTCAGATATTTTTAAATAATTAAAGTGCTTCTATGTGTATCATGTAACCTAATTTATCATGTGGCTAAATTCCATCACTCTTCCAAATTAATAGAATTGATAAATAAATAAATATTGATTTTGGAACGCACAGCACTGAGGCAGCTGTTGAAACGCACAACCCGGAAGAAAATCTGGTTTGCAGGAAATACTGGGTACGCTCTTTTCTCTGAGAGTATAGAGCGGAGAGGCGATGGAAGTTGCTGGAGGCTTCCATCTACTGTAACAGAAATGGAGAGTATCCTTTGTAAGAACGAAGGAGAGCATATCCTTATGCCAGGATTAGAATTAAAGCCATAAGGAACAGATGTATTACCCACCAGAACGAACCCCAGAAGGACCCACAGCCCCTTTAGGAAACCCACCATAGATAAAAGGCGACGGAACCAGGCCGGGACAGACGTGGATCCCCCCGGAAGGAGTAGGACTGCGTTAGGATAAGGAATTAAAGGAGTCGCATCCATTGCAGGCCTAATAATACAGGCGTATTATTAAAGCTCAATGAGGTGAGCATTTAGGACACCTAGATGTGATAACACTGGAAATCCCCTAATCACAGAGAGTAAAGGTGGAGGAAGATAAACAGTACTTGGAATAATTATTTACAGATTGGACACTTTAACACAAGTTACCTTTCACTTTCACCATTATTGGAACACAAGTGTATATAATATATATATGCTTACAGGATAGAGGCACTTGCACCATTTTTACACTATATATATATATATATATTCATATTTTATTTTTATTTTTTTGCACGGATTCACTTTAAGCTATATAAGCACCTTATGGTTTAGATTTAATAGTTCTGTGATATTTGACACCTAAGCACTTTACGGTATTGTCTATGGTTTTGCAATATTTATTTATTGATCAATTCTATTAATTTGGAAAAGTGATGGAATTTTGCCACATGATGAATTAAGTTACATGAACACATAGAAGCACTTTATTTATTTATTTAAAAATATCTGAAAGAATATAAAAGTGATTTATAAACATCCAGAGTGCTTACTATGTCTGCCCCCTTCACCATTCATAAAGACTGCATTATAGATTTCATGAATGAAAAGCATTCTATGAATGGAGTATGGGCCGATGAATGAAAAGTCCACTTCCCCCATTCATAGAGTACTTTCTAGTATGTATGCAATAGTACTGCTTCTTTGAATGGAGAAGGGGAGCGGAGAAGGTGGGCATATTTGACATTTTTGAGGAGCGCCTGTCACAGGTCCAGCACTGGAAGATTACGGCTGTGGGGTATGGGAATGGCCCAGAGGACTTTGGATTTCCACTTTTACAGATGGCACCA
Organism: Pelophylax lessonae; assembly: GCF_965119305.1. Classification (NCBI taxonomy): domain Eukaryota; kingdom Metazoa; phylum Chordata; class Amphibia; order Anura; family Ranidae; genus Pelophylax; species Pelophylax lessonae. The sequence goes on from NC_138771.1 coordinate 111,582,076, forward strand.
GCACAAGGGACACTTCAAATTAAATGTAAGCAAGGTTCCTTGTGCTAATTCTATTTTCACGTAAAAAAAAGGCAAATTTAAAACCTAGCATATACAATTGCTACCCAAGCTATATTGTAATATGTTATCACATATTACCTTTCCTTTTCAGTCTGCGGGTGCTGTAATTTTCTGTAACATTCAATGAAAAATGGCAACCTGGAGGCATTCTGTACACTGCTGATGTACAGAACACCCCCAGAGATGTCATTTCCAGCTTCTGCGATTGTCTCACTGATTTTCTCAGAAGTCTGCACCAAGTAAAATTTTAGGCACCCCCAACAATAGAAGTTTTAGGTTTGGTGAGATACTCCCCAAGTTTAAATACTTCTACCTTTAGAAGTGTCCCTTGATGCAAACTCTTCAGCTATTCTCATTAGAACAGCAAGAGAGCACCATGTAGAAATCTGCTATGAAGTTTGTTTAAAAGAGAAGTATGGGTTTCTGTTTTTTTAAATTCATACTTACCTAGGCGGATGCAGCACCAATCCTCCGGCACCTCTACAATGAGAACCGATCAAATACCACTGATCGCTCGGGTTCTCACAGCTCCCCCAGCAGAGAGCTGCTAACTGCCCCCTCCTTGCTCATTGGATCGATGGGTTGTGGAGGGAGCGGAGTGGCTGGCTCAGGCTGTCAACGGCTTGCCAAGAGGCAGAGCCCGGTGTCAGTCCAGGGATCTGGCAGATCCTGACTCCGTGGTCAAGATGACGCAGAGCCTGGACCGACTTCTGTGACGTCAGCAGAGAGCGGACTTCAGACCACTCTCAGCTGAAAACAGGTCATAGGAGTGCAAGACTAACTGCACTTCTGTGATCCATAGGAGATCTACAGCCAAACGAGCTTTGGCTGAACTTCTTTAAATTACTGCAATTAACATCGATCACCCAGACAGGATAGTTTGTTTTTTTTTCCACTCTTTAACCACTTGCCGCCCGCCCTATAGCAGATTGACAGCGGTAAGTGGTTGCACTATCCTGACTGGCCCGTCACCCGGGGGCCACGCAGAACGACGATCGGTGGTAAGGTGTGTCACTCTGACTCACCGCATCTCTGATCCCGATAAAGAGCCTAATGACGTAGGCTCTCTACCATGTGACCAGCTGTGTCCAATCACAGCCGGTCACATAGTAAATAGGAAGTGCCGTTGATCGGCTTTCCTCAGTTCGTGGCCTGCCGCCTGACAGGTAGAGGAGAGCCAATCAGCGGCTCTCCTGAGAGGGGGGGGGGGGGGGGTCTGTGCTGGTAATAAGAGCATTGATTACCAGTGCAGACCCTTGGGGGGGGGGGTGCCACCAGAGCCACCAGAGATTACCCACCCATGACCACCAGGGATGGCAATCAGGGCTCAGGGACCTTTTCAGTGCTCTCCCCATCAGAGCTGCCTATGATTGCCACCTATCAGTGCCGCCCACCTGTGCCCATCATTGCAATCTGTGCCGCCCACCAGTGTAGTCTATCAGTGCCGCCTATCAGAGCACACCAATGCTCCATATCAGTGCTACCTATCAGTGCCCATCAGTGCTGCATATTAGTGCCACCCCATCAGTGCAGGAAAAAAAAAAACTTATTTACAACATTTTATAAACAAACAAAAAAACGTTTTTTGTTTTTTTTTCAAACTTTTCGGTTTTTTTGTATAGCAAAAAAGAAAAAACCTTGCGGTGATCAAATACCACCAAAAGAAAGCTCTATTTGTGGGGGGAAAAGGACATAAATTTGGTTTAGGTACAGCGTTGCATGACCGCGCAATTGTCATTCAAAATGCAACAGCGCTAAAAGCTGAACATTGGCCTGGGCAGGAAGGGGGTTAAAGTGCCCGGTATTGAAGTGGTTAAAGGAATCATCCCACCCCAGAGTTCCAACAATGCAATGTAGATATCCACTCAATAGGGTTGAGGTCATTGTGGGATGTGCTGTGGGCCTACTTCAGGTGTCATTTCTTCTAAAGTTGGTTACTGCAAGAACCCAGATTTCAGGGTGTTCCCGTATCACTGGTTTGATCATCACCTGTGCCACATCCGTTTTTGTAAGATTTATTGTTGAGGTTCAAGAAAATAACAGGTGTACTTGAAGCAAAAGTCCAGAATAGCAGAACCACCATTGTGCACATCAGCAGGTTTCCATCTATAAATGGCAAAAATGGCGGGTGAAAAACTGGAGTTTCCCTTTAAAACCCTTGGCAGATATTTTTGCTCATCTGTGTCCCATTAGGAAGATTTTCCTTGTCCTGTAGTCATAACAGTAGGGAAAAATATGTAAGCAAAACAAAATTGTCACAAAAATGACATTGATCCCCCTCTGCTCCAATTAAAGAGGAACTGCCCTGTATCTGAGCACCACAAACCAAAACGTGGTTTAAAAAAGGAGAAGTATGGCCCAAGCTATTTTGGCCATACTTCTCCTGGGATCACAGGAGTGCAGTTGGTTCTGCACTCCCTGTGACCTGTTTTCAGCCGACAGCAAGCATACGTCTCTATTTATTTATTTTCTATTTATTTTTTTTTCAAAGCAAAAACACCCCCATCTGTATCTACATGTTTTGTTTTGCTGCAAAATCATCCCCCAGCATTTCTGGTTGTAGCCATCTTGAGTAAGGGCAAAATGATTTATGTAGAATTTACTTCCTGGAATCTATCTGCCCTTCGCACAGGCATACATTACATTGGTCCGAATGCGATGCAAATTCATCCATGCAATCTGTATGGCTGAATTCTCATCGCACCGACATCGCATGTTTGCATAGCAGTGCGGTGCGGTGCAAATCACATGCAATGTCTCACATCGCATGTGTGAACCGGCACTAAACGTCATTCAATCATGGTTTACATTTACTTGAAAGAAGCATGTCATGAGAGAAATATGCAGGCTACCATTGCTGACCTCAGCCAGGTATGCAACCCCTGAACTCCAGATCTACAGGCTTGCTCCAGGTCAGAGACTCAAAGTAGTATTGAAATCAGGTGTGGAAGCCCAACTCCAGCCAAAACTTTTTTTCAAAGTATTTGAAGAAGTCGGGAAGAGTAAAGAAGTCTGCCAGGTGTTTAATGCTGTTCATGATCAAGGAGGGAATGCTGTCCCTGTTATAGCAGAACAGGTTGGGTAGCATTGTCTCCGGGATATGGACACATTGACAGTAATAGAAACAAAACAAAGGTTCCCCAGGAATCTCCCCAGTACAGACATAGACCAAATCCTCACTGGAGATCTGTCCTCTAAAACTAAAAAAAGTTTAAGCTAAACTAACTCTTCAAGGGCGTGCTCCAATCATGGCATCCAATGTGTTAAAACAAGCTCACAGAACCACGCTGGTCATGTTGATTTAAAATTTCTATGTTGTAGAAACGATCTGAGCGGCTGCATAGATGTTTTATTACTTTCACGGGGCAGAAAAACGTGGCCTCTTTGTCCTCAGCGCATAGGATACATCAGGGGTTGCACTTTTTTTTTTTTTTTACATGACTCCTTATGAGACTAAAAAGATCAAGTGGGGGGGGGGGGGGGGGGGGGGGAGGACGAAGACGACTTTAAAGGGTTTTAATTAATAAGATAAATTAGCAAAAATGTAAAGAACGGCCACCACAACCCCACACATACAAATAAGTACGTGGAGGAGATCCAAGAGATTCACACCACGCAATATAAGACTTCCATGTGCTGGCAGTCGCTTTCCTTGCTTTAATTAGAGTAGGAATACCTGAAGCTGACAATCCCTTGTCCTTCAGTACCTGGGTCTCAATGGCCAGGCCATTAAGCCAGCGATTGTAAAGCAAGATGGAAGATCGTTCCCTGAGACCGCAGATCCTCCCTGAGAGGACGTCTCCAAGGAGCGTCCGCGACTAGCCTCACCAATTTGGCGTACCAGGCTCGACGAGGCCAGTCCGGAATTACCAGGATAACTGGAATTCCCTCCACCTCTATCCTGCGAAGAAGTTCCCGCAGTAACTTGAGAGGATGGAAGGCATACAAAGCAACAATCAGGTAATGCATATTGGGGATTGCTGTGAATGACACAGAGCGAGGAATAATTCTAGGGCCATCATTTACAGTTAACGTTAAAGTGGTTGTAAATGCGCAAGGTTTTTTTTTGCCTTCATACATTCTATGCATGAATTTAAAAAACTGTGTGCAGGAGCCCTGCAGTCCCCCCTATTATCTACCTGAGCCCCCTCTCAATCCAGCGATGTCCACGAGAGCCTTGCCTCTCCGGGGACTCGCACTCCTGATTGGCGTTTGGCAGCAGTGGGAGCCAAAAGCAATATCAATGCCAATGTCAATCACAGCCAGTGAGCCAATCAGGAGATGGAGGGGGTGGGGCCAAACAGATGCTCCATGTGTGAATGGGCACACAGTCACAGGTTGGGAGCACACCTGCTTGGGTGCCCTCAGAGCAAGGTGCTGCTTGCTGTAGGGGCACTCAGCAGGAGAGAGGAGCCAGGGGTGCCAGCAAGGGACCCGAGAAAAGGATTGCCGGTGTCATTGGGAGGAACAGTGCCCCCCATCGCCGGTGTCATTGGGAGGAACAGTGCCCCCCATTGCGGGTGACATTGGGAGGAACAGAGCCCCCCATCGCCGGTGACATTGGGAGGAACAGAGCCCCCCATCGCCGGTGACATTGGGAGGAACAGAGCCCCCCCATCGCCGGTGACATTGGGAGGAACAGAGCCCCCCCATCGCCGGTGACATTGGGAGGAACAGAGCCCCCCCCCCCCATCGCCGGTGAAATTGGGAGGAACAGAGCCCCATCGCCGGTGTCATTTGGGAGGAACAGAGCCCCATCGCCGGTGTCATTTGGGAGGAACAGTGCCCTGAGGGTCAGGTAAAAGCAAGTGAAGAGCTGTAATTGGCCCACTAGCCGCAGTTTGGAGAACACTTATGTAATCTGTGGGAGGAGACAGTTTGTATTGCTTTCTCTGGCTATAGGTAGGAGTGGCATAGACTGGAAAATCTCTTGTTCAAGCACTAAAAATATAAGTCACTCAAATATCATGCAACATTAACATTTTATACTGCAGTGAGAGTTAAACATGGCAGCCAGGCATCTAGTATCTTGGAAAGGTGGTCAGCAATGACAGCCTACATATTTTACTCTGAAGAAGTATACTTTATCATATGTCCCATCCGTATGTAAAATTCTGTTTTCCTAATTAAGATTTCTATGTATTACTTATTTGTAAAACAATTTAATAAATGGCTGAAATATCTTACCTCTAGCTACACAATCTTGCCATACCAGAATATACATTATCAGGGTGAATGATCAGCTTACTGGCATGAAGAGTAATAACCATATTTCGGAGAAACCTTGCTGCCATTTTCCCGAAAAGCACTACAGATTCCAGACTGCACTTTGCATATCATTATTGCTCTTTGTGCTGAATTATTAAACAAGCCATAAAAAAAAAAAAAAAAAGAAATACCAGAGCCAAAAATGTTAGTTGCTGTGGCTGCCTGACTCTTGGCATATGTCCAGACCTAAAATAGGCATTAATTGCCACTGGCAGATACCATCTGGCTATTAAACTGCTAAAATGAGATTGACTTTGAGATTGAGGGGAAAATAAAATACAAAAAAAAAAAAAAACACAAAGAGGCCGACCGTAAAAAGGTGAACATAAGAACTCTGCGATATTAAGCACTGCAGGATCTACTTGAATATAGACAATCTAAGCGCGCATCCCCTTTAAATTAAAATTTACAGTTGGGGATATTGAAGTTTTATTTTATTCCTTTATATGGTATTAATACTATAAAGGCATTCATAATGCTCTATATTTTATATACAGGTATCCACGGAGATGGAGCAGAAACATGACATCATCCAATCATTAACCATTCAAAGCACATAATTCCTTCGCAGACTCCCAGCATGCATTAAGTAAAAGGCTAAATCAATGTCCATTCAGCATGCCGGCATTCTTCCCTAGAAACAGCATAGCTGGTTCATGTTGCCAGGCAAAATAAATGATGAAACTGCAGCCAAACAGACTGCTGATTTTTCAACTGCAGCGGACAAAACTGAAGAAAATATCCTTAGCGTGCAAACTAAAAAGAGATCCAATATTCTGCACCAATCAGAAGAAATAGTCCGGGTAGGACGCATGTTTAAATTTAATCAGCCACCTATTAATAAATGTCAGTTTCTGAAACTGGAAGGACTCATATTATGCAGATTAGCCAGACAGTCTGTGTCTGCTCTGCCTTGGGGCTCGATCACACTGTGCCAGTATGTGGGCATTTGGCAGGCAGTTCTGAACCCTGCCAAACATCCATTACCTAACTACTCCATCACTTCACGCCTGGGTGGAGAGCACAGCATAGAGGCATGGCGGCCTGGACTGTACAAGCAGCTGGCTGTTTTCTATGGCTTCTCCAAGTGGGCACAGTCAGGTAAATATTCAATGGGTATTCTGCATTTATTGGGATACACAAGTCAGAATGGCAATACATTGAAGTACCTATTGTTTTTTAAAACTTTTGGATAGGATTGGGTTTTCTTTGACCCCAGTAGGGAGATTTTATTTTACTTCCTGTCCCTGGAAATGTGGTCATCCATGTAGGAAGTGATGGGTAGTCCGTCTATCTGGGACACAACGGCATTAAAAAACATTCTAATATTAGTGAATCGAGGATAGTAAGAAGCATTATTCGTTTTTAGGGCCTCATTTACATTTGTTTTCAGGGGGCAGGAAAAACAGGTTAAGGAGTAGCAGTTTTACCGCCATTTCCCCCCCAATCTAAAATGGTTGGAGAGATTGTACACATTGAGCAGCTGTGGAGAAAATTAAACCTTCTTTCGCATTTGGCGGGGAGTACCGCCACTAAATTCAAGAGTATGGGGTCACTCGCAAGTGGCTGCGGAGTAGTGGTGTAGGATTTACAGGGCCAAAACAGGTGGTGACATATCGCCTTCAAGCTTTCTGTCTAGCAATCCAACATAGGCTACTTTTCAGAGGACAACAAAGGTGTAAACAAACCCCAACACTGTTTTTCTCCCCACAACCAAAACTAAAAAAAAGATTGTTACATTTTAAATAGATTTAGTTTGGAGTAAAGTTATTTTTAGGCTTATATATAGTCTTAAACTGGTTTAACCTTGTATTTATAAAAAAAACGCTAAACTTCAGCGTTAGGAAAATGACAAATGATTTCCAGAGCACCATGGTTTACCTAGGAAAAGAGCTAGCAGAAGCAGTCTGCTTTTTGGCCTTTTCTGTCTAACTGAAAACTTGGACTGAGTCATCTTAAAGCAGAACTCTAGGCAGAAAATTAGGTCCTGATAGATCACTTATGGGCCATACACACTATAAGATTTTCTGAAGACTTTTTGCTTTAGATTTAACAAAACCATATAATATGAGGTCAAACCTAAACACTTTCAATTTGTATGCAATCTGGCAGGCCCTTGTACTACATAGAAAAGGTAAATCTGAAGGAAATCTAACCACAAAAGTTGGATAGTGTGTATCCAGCTTTAAAGTTAGCCCTTTTTGCAGGTTATAGCTATATAAAACATTAAAAATAAGTGCCCAAAGGTTTTAAAATCCAGTAATACACTCTGTTTCCTCATGCTCTGCACATGCTCAGTTGCTCTTTATTTTTTGGCACTGTTTTTGTAGAGCTCGATCTGCTGACAGCCTAAGGATTAACTGCTGTTCAGGGTCTCTGGGCTTCAGCAAAATGGCAGCCTCCAGCAAGAAGAAACAGAACCAATGCTGATGGCAATTTACAGCACATACTTATTTTGGTAGCATAATTATTCATGTGGAATGAATGTTCCTTGCTAAAGAACATTAATATTTATCAAGTTGTTAAAGTTCTGCTTTAAGGGATGGGTCACTCATCTGACCATTAGGGTCCTTTCACATGGACTTTCCGATCAGGTCCTTCTGTCAGTTTTTCAGGTGGACCTGATCGGATCCTCCATGCCCCCCTATAGAGCAGCGGATGTCAGCCGTGACATGTCCGCTGACACCCGCTGCTATCCGATCCGGTCATGAAATCCAGATGGATGGAAACTCTATTTTCCATCCATCTGGAGCAGTGATCCTCAAACTACGGCCCTCCAGCTGATGCGAAACTACACATCCCATGGGGCATTGTAAAACTGAGATTCCCAGACATGACTAGGCATGATGGAAATTGTAGTTCCAGAACAACTGGAGGGCCATAGTTTGAAGACCCCTGATCTGAAGGATCGGATGAAAATGGACAGGTGGTCTGTTTTCATCCGATCTCCCATAGAGGAGAGCGGGGATCTGACAGGCCCTTCTCTGCAAAGTAAATGGAGACCGACCTGTCATCCGCCTACTCAGCGGGGATCAGCAAAACGGAGTCCGCCGGGCGGAAAGCCTGTGTGAAAGGACCCTTACTTTGTGTAAAATTTTGCTTGCCCTATTGAGCTGCAAACTACACACTAGCTAAGAAAATAGTGGAAGAAGAATAACTGCCGGTTCACACTGATCCGACTTGTCAGGCGACTTGGTCGCCTGACAATTAGCTTCCAAAGCGGTGCAATGGAACCGTTCTAATCAGAGCGACTCAGGTCGCTCCGACTTAGAAAAAGGTTCCTGCACTATTTTTTTGCAAAGTCGGAGCGACTTGCATTGACTTCTATTATGAGAAGTCGTTGCAAGCCGCGCTGAAGTTGCGCTGCACAAGCGACTTCATTAGTGGCCCGAAGTCTGGGCGACTTTGAGTCGGATTAGTGTGAACCGACTCTAAATCTCCAGATGCTGGCTGGACAGAAGACTACAGAATATTTATATCTAAAAGGTCATATTAACACAAATTAAAAAAATAGATTTTGTATAGTTCTATTTTCCCCTAAAATCTCTGAAAAGTCTTACTATTGAATCTAAAAAGGACAAGCACTGAAAATGTGTGCAATTCAGCCTTTGATACTGTTACTGTATTTCAGCTCTGAACAAAACCAAACAATTATTACTGGGTGTTTATCCTGAACAGAGCAGCCGTTAGGTCACTTCTGTTTGCAGTGACTACATGGAGCCAACTTATTCTTCTAGTGACACATCATAGCAATGATGAAACCCAGCCTCTGGCAGAATCTAGATTGCATACGATGGGTGGGTCAGCTAAAAGTCCCAAGTAAGGATTATATCCTCTTTCAGGTTTTACTGGTGTCTCACTTCTTTTCTTCCCGTCCTTTGTGTCACTGAAGACCAGCGCATTGCTACCCGCTGCATTTCCTAATTTTTCTCTTGAGCGCTCTTCTTGTTCTTTTCTTGGCAACATAGAAGGGGACAATGACACTGGAAATATATATAGAGAATGGACTCCATAGAGGGGGAAAACTGAAGTTCAGCTGATACCGGTGCCCTGGGTATCTCAATGGCAAGGAGTTATATGAAATTTCCCCAGACGGAGTGAAACTGACAACACTGTCCAGAGTTATAGAAGCAGATCATTTTATAACGCAACCCCTCCTGATCCCACCCTATGTTCCTCTGTACAGCATGAATCTGATATAAAGGCTTATTGTGATATTTCTACTAGTTTATATAAAAATGCATTTCAAGTGGAATTCAGCTTACACCTAACTACCGACCGAGTACGGTAATAGTACTGCGGCAAAGTGGTTCGTTATCGTCTGACGACGTAGTATTAACGTCGTCAGACACTCCCCCTTCTGGGCGGCGCTTGCGCGCCGCCGGAGGCTCGCTCCCGCTGTTTTCATTCACAGCGGGAGTCGGGCCAGGGGAGGATCGCCGGGGATCTAGTGTGGAGATCCGCCCGCCTGTGTAAACACAAGCGGGCGGATCTCCTTAGTGACAGGGAGTGACAGATCGGACTGTTCAGCATAGCTGGACATCCGATCTGTCCATGACTCACTCAGTCACCTCCCCCCCTACACGTCAGTAAGCACCAGGCATACATTAACCCCTCCCTCTCCAATAAAATTAACCCCTTCCCTGCCAGTGTCATTTTTACAGTAACAGTGCATATATATAGCACTGATTACTGCAGTAATGTCACTGGTAACCCCAAAAGTGTCAAAAATGTCAGTCAAGGGTCCGATCTGTCCGCCGCAATGTCGCAGTCCCGCAAAAAAAAAAAAAAAAAAAAAATCGCAGATCGCCGCCATTACGCGTTAAAAAAAAAAAACACCAAAAATGACAGAAATCTTTCCCTTGGTTAGTAAACGCAATAACTTTTGCGCAAACCAATCAAAATACGCTTATTGTGATTTTTTTTACCAAACATAGGTAGCAGAAAACAAATTGGCCAAAAATTTTTAAAAAAATTGGTTTTTACATCTTTTTTGGGGGGAATTTCATATAAAAAAAATGTTAAAAATAGTTATTTTTTCAAAATAAACGCTCTTTTTTTGTTTATAGCGCAAAAAGTAAAAATCGCACAGGTGATCAAATACCACCAAAAGAAAGCTCTGTTTGTGGGAAAAAAAGGACGTAAATTTCGTTTGGGTATGGCGTCGCACGACCGCGCAATTGTCAGTTGAAGTCGCACAGCGCCGAATCGCAAAAAGTGGCCTGGACGGAAGACAGCAAAATCCTCCGGTGGTAAAGTGGTTAAACATGCTCCCTTCCCCCTCCTAACACTTATGCTGACTAACCACTGTAAGAAAGATGTATATTCTTATTTCCAAGCCGCGCCAATCACGAAATCTCCCCTGTGTCAGCCAGCTGCAGGGGAGAGGAGAGAGTGCTCAACAATGGCTGGTAAAGCCTAGAGGGGAGACGTAATCTATAGGTTCCCACTGCCCATCCATTGTTGGTATTCCTTCTTCTCCCCTGCAGCTGCCACTGGCTGACACAGGGGAGCTGGATCAGGTGACTGGACCAGAACAGGCTGTAAATTGGCAAGTATATACATCTTTCTGACACACAGGTTCATCAGCATATGTGGAGGAGGGGGGAGGGGACATTTTTAAGGTTAGTTAGGCTGGGTACACATGGACCAAAATTTGGCTGGCTCAGCAGTCGTTAGATCGGCTTCTGTCGAACGGGACTGCTGGAAAACCTTGTTCAATTAGTGGCTTGCAGCAAATAGGCTGCAGTGCTGATCAGTATATTCTGACAGTATGGAGTCCCTGCTGTTAGAATACAATGTCCAGGCAGATGGGAGGGGATGTTTTTTTGCATCGACATCACTTGTGTGGATATAGGAATCTGTCAGTTTTTCAGCGAAAAAAAAACGGACGGTGTGTACCCAGCTTTTTCTGGCACTTTTTGTTTACAAGTTTAAATCAGTATATTTTACTAGAAAATTAACTTCTAACCCCCAAACATTATATATTTTTTAAAAACCCTAGGGAAAAAAAAAAAGCGATCATTGCAATTTATGTCACACGGTATTTATGTAGCGGTTTTTCAAACGCAATTTTTTTTAATTATTTATATTTATTATTTTTTTAATTATTAATTATTTAATTTTTTTAAATATATATGTTTTTTTGTAAAATATGAAAGATGATTTTACGCCGAGTAGGACAATACCTAACATGTAATTCTTTAAAATTGTGCATGCTTGTGGAATGGCGTCAAACTTCCGTACCTAAAAATCTCCATAGGCGAAGCTTTCAAAATGTTTACTGGTTACTTGTTTAGAGTTGCAGAAGAGGTCCTGTGCTAGAATTATTGCGCTCACTCTAACGTTTGCGGCAATATCTCACATGTGTGGTGCGAACACCGTTTACGTATGCATGCTCAACCTACGTATGCGTTTGCTTCTGCGTGCGAACACGTAGGGATGGGGGCACTTTTTTCTTATTTATTTTACTTTATTTTTTACACTGTCCCTTTAATTTGTTTTTTTTTTTATTTTTTTAAATCACTTTTTGATTACTTTTATTCCTATTAGAAGGAATGTAAACGTCCTCTTTATGTTGAGATCTGGGGTCAAAAAGACCCCAATTTTTTTTACCTTTAAAAGCTAAAGGCACTGCTGAAGGCACTTCCATCTTCACCCAGTCTTCTTTCTGGGTTCGCTGGCTTTGGCTATCTGACTGGCCAAGCCGATGATGACATCACTCCTGCACATGCACGGGTATACCGTTCCTTCAGAGAGCATGCGCCGGTGATGTCACTGACAGCATCTAAAAGTAAATATCTCCTAAATGGTGTACTGGCGCATGCGTTTAGGAGATATTTACAGTACCTATAGGTAAGCTTTATCATAGGCTTACCCTATAGGTTAAAGCGGTAGTATACTAAAAAAAAAAAAAAAAAAAAAAAAAACCCTGCAAGACAAAGGCATAATGAGCTAGTATGCATCGCATACTAGCTCATTATGAAATACTTACCTTAGAGCGAAGCCCTGACACGGATCCCCGGACACCACTGTGGGAGCTGACATGATCCCTCGGCGTCTCTTCCGGGTTCGGCGGCTCTGGCGCTGTGAGTGGCCGGACCCGCGACGACGTCACTCCCGCGCGGGAGTCATTTTCCGGCACTTCCCGGCAAGGAACTCTGAAGGTCCCCTCGGACCTTCAGAGCGCATGCGCAGCTCGCGTCAGCGGCTGCATGCCGTGCAAATATCTCCTAAACTGTGCAGGTTTAAGAGATATTAATTATACCTACAGGTAAGCCTTATTATAGGCTTACCTGTAGTTAAAAGTCACAAAAAGCGGTATACTTCCGCTTTAAAACCTTATATGGGACTTTACTCCCACTTTAAGTATATGAAATGTGTGAGTGCAGCCATTGTTGATTTTAGGATTTTAAAAATGAATGGTTTATTTGAGCAAGGTGTGTGTTTCCGTTTTTCCTCGTTTGTTTTTTGCTCAGCAGATTCCCTTATGCATGGTCCAATCAGGGACAGCTGCAGAAGACTTCAGTTCTTTTCTAAGAATTGGGACTATATTTTATTACCATTTGCTCATTTACTGTCACACTGCTATTATCTGGCATGATGCACAGACTGTTTTACTTTTTTATTCCTGTTTAACATAAAAATACCAAGTGCTTTAAAGTTCTATGATCACAGCATATGCTTTCATTTTATATAATCAGTGTTGTAATAACAAATCAAACAATTGTTATATTTTACAATTCAGTATTTGCTTACTTAAAAAATCTCCTTTCATGTCTGTCTGTATGCTGCCTTCTCTTTCCACAACCTCGATTCCCTACATGCTTTGCAGCTTCTCCTCCGCGGTTTACTTTTCTACACATCCCATGTTACCCTGCTGTCTGCAAGCAGTGGTTCCTGTACTGGCCCCGCCTCCTGAAACTCCTCCTCTCAGCACTTCCCGTCAGAATAAACTGAACTGCGGCTGTCGAGGAGGCTGCACACTGATCAAAATTCAGTCGGTCTTTACAGAACCTGGACAAATTTCAGTGTATGGCCAACTTAGTTTATAAACTTAAAGATCCTTCAGATTATTAGGAGTAGGCTACAAATAACTGATAAAACAATAAAAATGGAGGAATGTTTTTACGGTATCAAGAAGAATGATTCCGCAAGACATGGTGCAATTCGTCAAATATAACGAATCTTGAGGACGGCGCCTTAAAGGAGTTGTAAAGTCAGAAGGGTTTTGATCTTAATGCATTCTATCCATTAGGATAAAAAGCCTTCTGTGTGCAGCAGCTGCCCTCAGCCCCCACCCCCCCCCCCCCATTAATACTTCGGGGCTCTCCCTCCTGATTGGCTGAGCTACAGCCGTGGCGCCATTGGCTCCTGAGGCTGTCAATCAGGAGAGGGGGGGCCAAACGGAATGGACACACGAAGCTGCAGCTCGGCTCAGGTGCCCCCACAGCAAGTTGCTTGCTGTGGGGGCACTGTACAGGAGAGGAGGGGCTATGAGCAGAAAAGAGGAATCCGAGATGAGGATCCAGGCTGCCCTGTGCATAACCAACTGCACAGAGGAGGCAAGTAGTAAGTTTTTTTTCTTTTTTTTTTAATAACCAAGACTTTACAATCCTTTTAAGATTGGCTTTAAAGCGGTAGTATACTCCGCTTTTTAACTTTTACCTACAGGTAAACCTATAATAAAGCTTACCTGTAGGTAATATTAATATCTCCTAAACCTACGCGGTTTAGGAGATATTCACCCTGCATGCAGCCGCTGACACCAGCGGCGCATGTGCTCTGATACGCCGGACGCGCAAGATACGCCGGACCTTCATCGCTCCGTGTAGGCTCCTTGCCGGAAAGTGAACTCCCACGCGCATGCGTGGGAGTCACGTCATCGCAGCTCCAGCCACTCACAGCTCCGGAGCTGCCAAACCTGGAATAGACGCGGAGGAAACATGTCTGCTCCCTCGGCGGTGTCCGGGCGACCGTGTCGGGGTTTCATTCTAAGGTAAGTATTTCATAATGTGCTAGTATGCAACCGCTTTAACAAGGTTTGCCTGATGAGGCAACAACTTTTTTTTTTTCATTTTTTTGTTTTCAAATTGTATAAAGAGGGCTAGGTCTAAGAGTAAAGTATGATGGGACAATCTGCTTATCAATCGTGAAGGGTGTCTGTGTGTCTCAGACAATATGGCTGAATACTCATTTTTGTAAAATTAAACCCAATTGTCTTGACTAAATAAAATAATTAATATAATACAATGTGAAAGTAAATATATGATTTTTCATTTTGACCATAGATATGCCTTATCTATTTCTTTGTTGGAGGAAGAGGATATTTAGAGTATAGACGATCCTTTAAAATTTAATTTGCATCAGTATTTACTTGCATTTGGTTAAATATATTATCCACATTTTGCCTGGATTTTGATTCTAAGTTAAAGAGAGATCTAGACTGCGATGAACACTGCTCTGGTCACCGGTTATAGCATGAATAAAATACTTCTAATACCTACTGGAGGAGTACAGCTCAGTCTCAGATAATTTAGTGTTTGCAGTACGCAGAATTAAACAATGAGCTAGCACAGCCAATTTCCATGCAAGTTATGCATAATACCCTCATGACCAGTGTATGGATAGAGAGTCCCTTATGTTACATAAATCCCATTTTACTGCTGGATTTTATGACTCCCATAAAGACATAAAAACCCTTAAAAGTAGAAGAAAAATACAAAGATGTGCACTGTGCAGATTCAAATATCTGTAGAATTCAGTGTAGCATGTTTGGAATTCTAGTTTTTAGGAGCTAAACAGCAATTGCAATCACTGGTGGGGTCAGATTTAAAATGAATTACCCTGCATGGGCAAAGCAAAGGTTCACTTTAGTATCCCAAGTACACAATTATTTTTTATACAAGGTTTTTATGATGGATCTTCCAAAGTGACAAGCAAATCACTAAAAGCCTTCACCCATTTGACAGAGGAGCAGTGGTAAAGGTACTTGTAGCAGAGCAGTTTAGACTTTCATTAATGCACCAATATTGGCTGACTTTAAGGTCCTTTTCACATGGGCATTCCATCAGTCTGTTTTTGACCCGTGATATGGCAGATCAAAAACTGACTTCAGTGAGCAACCAGATGTAAGCACCCATTCAGACTGGTGCGACACGATTTTGTGGGGCGATCTGTGAAGTCGCGGTGCACAGCGTGCACCGCAACTTCGGCGAGACTTGCACGGACTTCATATAATTGAAGTCAATGCAAGTCACCTCCAGGTCGCCCCAAAGTAGTACAGGACCCTTTTTCAAAGTCGGAGCGACTTGTGTCGCTCCTATTAGAACGGGTCCTGTACTACTCAATGGCGAGCGACCCACCGCGACTTGGTCGCCTGACAAGTCGCGCTAGTTGGACTCTTACTGGACTAACACAATATGTTTGCATCCAGATCCACTCTTGCAGACTTGAACGGAAAAGAATGGACGTAAATGGATATAAACTGACTTCCGCCTGTATACATCCATTTGCTCATAAGGATGACATGGGTCTGGTTTCCCACAAGCTGGAGGAAAAACAGTAGAAAAAAAAACAGTAGAATCAAACGGGCTCTGATGTCACACATGTAGGAGATTTATCTGGTGAGATAAAAATGGAGGTGCCTGTGTGAAAAAGGCCCTAGGGTTCGGTTACACATGCTTCAAAACGTGGTCTTGGACTGAATGCCAATCAAAGCCCGTCACCAAATAAAATGGTTACCCTAAAGTTCTATTTACACAGTGTTTGCTTTGCATCAGAAATTATACCCATGTCGCCTCAAAGCATCTCCAAATCCTCCATAGAGGTTTATGAAAAAGCTTGCTAGCGGCACCTGCAGCTTTTGAGACACTTTTATTCAGCTTTAGCTTCTTGTTTTGGAGATATTGCAGGTATGAGATATCCCAGGAGGCACTGGGAAACCAACAAGTTAATTGGATCAGCACCGCTGGTGGCTACCAGTGAACTGGCAATCAGCACCGCTGGTGGCTACTACTGAGTGGGGCTTCAGCAGAGCTGGTACTACTGAGCAGTAGATCTGCTGAACGAGGGTACCAATGAGCTGGGGGTTCTGCTTAACAGGGGTACTAGTCAACTGGGGATCTGTTGAGTGGGGGGTTCTACTGAGCTGGGGTTTTACTGGGCCCCTTTAAAACAAATATAAAATCAACACTAACAGGGCATTTGCCAAGCTTCATTAAAGCTTCAAAAAAGCATCATCGAAGCATCACTGAAGCATCCAAAAACACATCAAGAAAGCACGTTGACGTGGTAGGCGCATTAAAGCAGTAGTAAACTCAGATGTTTCGACCCTAAATTTTATATAGTGCAATGTATAAAGTTATTGTGAATCAAGGGCCACCATGGCAAAGTATATCGAATGCTTTTTCTGAAAGCTCTTTTTTAGTTGCAGCCATAGTGACTGCTGTCTTCCGTGTCCAACAACATTCTAACTTCTGCCCATACTCCCTCGCCATGTCCATAAACACGCGTGTGCGCACTACAGCAGTGCAGCTTTACTGTGTAATACTGCTCTCTCTCCTGTGTTGCGCTTGCCACCTCTACAACCCCTGTGACGTACCGAGTCACATGGAGTTACCACTCTGCTTGTGACTGGGAAGCTAGTCTCACAGGATCTTGGGGCTGATGCCAGGCAAAGGAAATGACATAGCCTGGCATGTAAACACAATTTTTCTGTCATGAAGAGCTTTCCGGAAAAATGTAACTGTTTGCGCATGCGCCGATGACCACATTGCTTAGAAAATGAACGATTGCACTGAAAGGAAGAAGGTAGGAAACAGTCTACACACAGCAACTAGTTGACAAGTTTAGAATGAGTAATATGCCGAAAATTTAACAGGATGGGTTTACTACTGCTTTTGTTGTATGATGAAGTTGAAGCAAGTTTAAATGAGCCCTTACTGTGAAGGCCTCACTCCAACAATGCATACTTGAGTCTGTATTTTTAATATACCATTTGTTATCACTAGGACTGATATACAGAAGTGTATAGGAAAAAAAAAAAAAAAAACACATAGCGGCTCATCTATTTATAATGGGCTTGCTGTGGTCAGCACAACGACTAAGCGGTTAGCAAACTTACAATAGCTGGAGCCTAGGATCTAATGAAAACCATGAAAACTACATGCATGGAGTTTGTACATTTTCCTATGTGTGGGTTTCCTTCAGTTTCCTCACCAATCCTAAACAATTCTGGAAAGATACAGCGCCTTGAAAAAGTATTCATACCCCTTGAAAATGTCCACATTTTGTCATGTTACAACTAAAAATGTAAGTGTATTTTAATGGGATTTTTTTTGTGATAGACCAACACAAAGCGGCACATAATTGTAAAGTGGAAGAAAAATTATAAAATGGTCTTCAATTTTTTTTACAAATAATATCTGAAAAGTGTGGCATGCATTTGTATTCAGCCCCCCTGAGCCAATACTTTGTAGAACCACCTTTCATTGCGATTACAGGTGCAAGTCTTTTTGGGTATGACTCTACCAGCTTTGCACATCTAGAGTGACATTTTTGCCAATTTATCCTTGACAAAATAGCTCAAGCTCTGTCAGATTGGGTGGAGAGTGTCTGAACAGCAATTTGCAAGCCTTGCCACAGATTCTCAATTGGATTTAGGTCTTGACTTTGATGGGCCATTTTAATGCCTGAATTTGCTTTGATCTAAATCATTCCATTGTAGCTCTGGCTGTATGTTTAGGGTCATTGTCCTGCTGGAAGGTGAACCTTCGCCCCAGTCTTTTGCAGACTCCAACAGGTTTTCTTTCAAGATTGCCCTGTATTTTGGCTCCATCCATCTTCCCATATACTCTGACCAGCTTCCCTATTCCTGCTGAAGAAAAGCATCCCCACAACCTGATGCTGCCACCATCATGTTTCACAACAGGGATGATGTGTTCAGGGTGATGTGCAATGTTCGTTTTCCACCACACCAAGCATTTTGCTTTTAGGCCAATAATTTAAATTTTGGGCTCATCTGACCAGAGCACCTCCACATGTTTGCTGTGTCCCCCCACATGGCTTCTCGCAAACTGCAAACGGGACTTCTTATTGCTTTCTTTCAACAATGGCTTTCTTCTTGCCACTCTTCCATAAAGGCTAGATTTGTGGAGTGCACGATTAAGTTATCTTGTGGACAGGTTCTCCCACCTTAGCTGTTGATCTCTGCACCTCCTCCAGAGTTACCATGGGCCTCTTGGCTGCTTCTCCGTTTAATGCTCTCCTTGCCCGGCCTGTCAGTTTAGGTGGGCGGCCATGTCTTGCAGCTGTGCCATACTATTTCCATTTGCGGATGAGATGCTCAAAGCTTGGCATATTTTTTTATAATCTAACCCTGCTTTAAACTTCTCCACAACATTATTTCGTGACCTGTCTGCCGTGTTCCTTGGCCTTCACGATGCTGTTTGCTCACTAAGGTTCTCAAACAAACCCGAGGGCTTCACAGAATAGCTGTATTTATACTGAGATTAAATTACACACCAGGTGGACTCTATTTACTAAGTAGGTCTTCTGAAGGCAGTTGGTTCCACTAGATCAGGGGTCTTCAAACTATGGCCCTCAAGTTCAGGAACTACAATTCCCATCATGCCTAGTCAGGTCTGTGAATGTCAGAGTTTTCCAATGCGTCATGGGATGTGTAGTTCCACAACAGCTGGAGGGCCATAGTTTGAGGATCCCTGCACTAGATTTTAGTTAGAGGTATCAGAGTAAAGAGGGCTGAATACAAATGCACGCCACACTTTTCAGATTTTTTTTTGTAAAAATTTTGAAAACCATTGATCCTTCTTCCACTTCACAATTATGTGGCGCTTTGTGTTGTTCTATCACATAAAATACATTTACGTTTTTGGTTGTAACATGACAAAATGTGGACAAGGTTATAAATACTTCAAGGCACTTTATCTGGTTTCAACAAACTGGCACCGCTGTATCTGTGCAGTGAGAAGAGATGATTGTAAGCTCCTCCACGGCTTGAACTATGAATGGCTTTATGGACTCTGTAAAGTGCTCCATGGATACAGGGAAGAGAGAGGAAAAAAAACGCATAAAAGAAATTCTCCAGCCTATTGTTAGTGGGGAGAGGAAACCTTATTAAAACCTGCTGCAAGCACTAACACCACCAGACATCTCAGCTGCACACACTTGCAAACATATGTGGAAGTCACATGTTACCATCAAAGAACTTCTCATATTCTGTGAGTGTGTGTATAACATATGTAGGTTTTCAATATGACTAAACTGAGAAGATGGCAATAACAATACTGAAAATATTGCAATGAGTTAAAGAATAAAGAAGAAAAAAAAAAAAAAAAAATGTACGCTGCTGCTTATCTTTTTTTTTTTTTAGCAAGGAAGGGGAAATGGAGAAAGCCAAATAACTGCATATGCTAAAAGGGATTTTCTCTAGCATAAAGCTATGTCAATCATACTATCAAACCTTGCATTTCTCAGTAGTTTAGCTTTTACATTTTTTTTAAGAGGGGAGGAAATTGGAAATTATGATGCCGCAGCCCTTGTTACATTTACACAAAGAATTCACTATTGCTTGTCTACATCAGGACATTCTCTCAGGTACCATTTCAGTAGCACTAGCACCAAGCATCACACTGATTGTGATTGTGAGAGCGGTGTGTGTAGACAACCATATCGAAATAGCAGCTAAAGAGTTTAAGGCCCCTTTCACACATGCTGTCCGTTTTTCATCCATCCTTTAACGGATGAAAAACGGACATCAATGCATCTCTTTGGATGAAAAATGGATGTAAATGAATAATCAACCATTTACATCAGTTTACATCCGCATCCATCATCATACGTTTTTTTTAAACTGATCGAATATCTATTTTTCTTTCGTTAAAAAAACGGATCGGACGAAAAACGGATGTAAGCTGACAAATTGTCAGTTTGTCACCCGTTTTTGCATTGGTAGTGGATGTAAAAAAAAAACTGATGAGCACTGATGAAAAACTGATGAATACTTCATCCATTTTGACGTGACTGAACTGATTAAATGAACGGTCTGCATGAGTGAAAGTTGCCTAAAGTATAAGCTTACCCTTGAAATAAAATGGACTACGTAGTCAAGGGCCCCAGTAGGGTGAGATACACTTTGCAGTTTTTAAAGGCTGAGTTTTTTGCTTTATGGTCCTTTCACACGAGCGATTCGATCAGATCCGCCTGTCAGTTTTTTAGGCGGATCTGATCGGATCCCCCATGCATCCCTATGGGGCAGCAGATGTCAGCGGAGACATGTCCACTGACACCCACTGCCATCCGCATCCGATCCTATCCGTGAAATCTTGTCGGATGGAAACCCTATTTTCCATCCGTCCAGGGGATCGGATGAGAGCGGACAGGCGGTCCGCTCTCATCTGATTCCCCCATAGAGATGCATGGGGCTCTGACACCTCCCTCTCCGCACACAGAGCGGAGAGGGAGCTGTAACCTGCCTGCTCAGCATGGATCAGTGTATCAATCCCCCGCTGAGCAGCACGGATCTGCCTACGGAGGCGGACTGTGTGAAAGAAGCCTTATGCCTCGTACACACGCAACGATTATAGGCCGACCGATCGGCTGACTTTTGTCCAGTGTTGTTTTGTTGGTTGGAATGTGCGCTAGACTGAACACAAATTTTCTCGGCCAACAAAAATCTACTTCAGAAGTGATGTCATGTGCTGGTTGACTTTCCGTGTGTTTTTTCATCTCTGAGCATGCCCAGTCCTTCTCATCAGATTTTTGTCTGCCAAAATCTGTACTGACTGACGGAAAATCGGCCGTTGTGGTGACGGCCAACAAAAATTTTATAGCATGCACACCAGATTTTTTTTGGCCGAAAAGTCGGAGTCGGTTGTCGGAAGCATCATACTAACAAGCCGAAAATCGGCCGATCGGACGTTGGTCGAAAATTCACAGCCAACTATCGACGCGTGTGTACGGGGCATTAGCCTTCGTTCACATTGACTGTGACTCAGATGAAATTTAATGATTGCAAAGCCGCATGTCAGTGCAACTTGAAAGACATCTGTGCGGCTTCATGCACTGACGTCTATGCAAGTCGCACCTGAAATCACCAAAAGTAGTGCAGGAACTACTTTTTCCAATCAGCGTGACATCAGTAAGTTGCCATTGCACCAATTTGAACATTATGGTTGCCGGCAATAGAGTGTGACTTGTCATGCGATTTGATCTGTCAAATTGCATGATAAGTCGCTCCAATGTGAACAAGGGTCTAGGCCCCTTTTACACTCTTCCAGCGGATCTGCCTGCTCAGCGGGGGATCTCTCTGCTAATCCCGGCTGAGCAGACGGATGACAGGTCCGTGTCCACTTCACTTTTGCAGAGCAGATACAGGCACAGCCCGCTCTCCTCTATGGGCGGTCGGATGTAAACGGACTGCCCGTTCGTTTACACCCAACAGCCTTCCGATCTGCCAGACAAATGGGGAACGGATTCCCAAACCATCTGTTTTTGTCTGATAGGATGAGATGTCGGCAGGTGTCAGACACATGTCCATTGACGACCACCATCATTGAGGGCAATGGATGGTCCAATCAGTCCGCCTGTGTGAAAGGGGCATTACCAGCTAATCTGCAAAAACAAAACAAAACAAAAAAAAAAGCAAAAAGGCAAAAAAAAACACAACTGATCCTGTCTAACAATTCACAGTAAAAACAGAGGATTTAGTCGCACACATTTACAGATACACAGTATGTGAAAGCCGCAGTGTCTAATCAGGGCTCCTCTGTATACTGCAGTTTCCAGTCTCTAAGTTGGAGCACTTAAAGCAGTGGATAAATGAATGGCAGGAAGCATCAGTGGGCTATGAGTTTCTGTGAATGAATGAAGCGGTCGCGCAGGTGGAGCCCTGCACCCCACCAATTTTAAATGTGACAGCGGCTGCATGTGGGAGGAACTCCCACCCGCTTTCACCGGGGGGTGGGGGTGGTTGTTAGATCAAGTTACATGTTACACCCTGGCAGAACGGTGGAGATGCACGAACACCGACTCGATCTATACTTGGTAGCAGAGAGGATGTGTCTCTTCCTGGTGCCAAAAACACAGCGCCATTTACTGTATGTAACCAATTCTACTGCTATCTATCGCAGCAGCCCCAGTGGCCAAGCTGTTCCAAAATGTACCGTATATGCCGGCGTATAAGACGACTTTGTAACCTTAAAAAAATCCCCCCAAAATAGGGGGGGGGGTCGTCTTATACGCGGAGTATAAAATGTGAGGACTACTTTACATGGCCCAAAACGAACGTCCCTAATAATCTCTCAACCAGCTGGATGTGCGGTAATAATGTATGTACCGAAGCAGAGTAAAAAATATGAGGACTACTGTACTTTACATGGCCTAAGACTAACATCCCTATTAATCGCTCAAACGAGATGGATGTGCGGTAATATGTATGTACCGAAGCAGAGTAAAAAATATGAGGACTACTGTACTTTACATGGCCTAAGACTAACGTCCCTATTAATCGCTCAAACGAGATGGATGTGCGGTAATATGTATGTACCATAGCTTCAGCTACACACAGTATACCGCGCTGAGCCAATCACGGTAAGCAATGTATTCTATTATTGAATACAAAATCTGCTCGGATTGGCTGAGTCAGAGAGAGTAACATCATCAGCCTGCCTCTCTGACTACGCCAATTCATCAAGCAGGCTTCCTATTAAAAAATAGAATACATCGCTCACCGTGATTGGTTTAGCGTGGTATACTGTATGTAGCTGAAGCTACGGTACATACCGGTACAGTATTACCGCACATCCAGCGCGTATAGAGATTAATAGGGAAGTTCATTTTGGGCCATGTAAAGTACAGTAGTCCTCACATTTTTGTGACCTCGCAATATTTTTAACCTACTGTGACCCCTTGATATAGTCTATATTATTCCAAAGGTGAACACCTCCTTTAATTTATTGTGTTTACAAGAATTTGGTTATGAAATGTTTTCAGCGAAATACAAATTACGAAAACAAGTCACACCACATTCACAGATAGCTATCAATCACAGTACAGCGACTCGTGAGTTTCTTGGCAAACAGCAACATAGTTGGATACAATGTAGTCTAGATGTCTAACTTGGCTTCACGCTCTGAACAATCACACTGAGACTGCAAGCTAGACTTTGCTTTCTGTACTAACGAGCAAATAGAGTCGAG
The DNA here is from genome assembly GCF_965119305.1 of Pelophylax lessonae. Lineage (NCBI taxonomy): Eukaryota > Metazoa > Chordata > Amphibia > Anura > Ranidae > Pelophylax > Pelophylax lessonae. The sequence continues at coordinate 111,605,622 of NC_138771.1, forward strand.
GCGTGGGCTCTATGTACGGTCACCTTAACCACTTTACGTCCGCTCACAGTAATACTACTGCGGCAGAGTGGCTCGTTATCGTCTGACGACGTAGTATTAACGTCGTCAGACACTCCCCCTTCTGGGCGGCGCTTGCGCGCCGCCGGAGGCTCGCTCCCGCTGTTTTCATTCACAGCGGGAGTCGGGCCAGGGGAGGAGCAGCGGCGATCGCCGCAGCTCTGCCCCGATCGCCGGGGATCTAGTGTGGAGATCCGCCCGCCTGTGTAAACACAAGCGGACGGATCTCCATAGTGACAGGGAGTGACAGATCGGACTGTTCAGCATAGCTGGACATCCGATCTGTCCATGACTCACTCAGTCACCTCCCCCCCTACACGTCAGTAAGCACCAGGCATACATTAACCCCTCCCTCTCCAATAAAATTAACCCCTTCCCAGCCAGTGTCATTTTTACAGTAACAGTGCATATATATAGCACTGATTACTGCAGTAATGTCACTGGTAACCCCAAAAGTGTCAAAAATGTCAGTCAAGGGTCCGATCTGTCCGCCGCTATGTCGCAGTCCCGCAAAAAAAAAAAAAAAAAAAAAAAATCGCAGATCGCCGCCATTACTAGTTAAAAAAAAAAAAAATGACAAAAATCTTTCCCTTAGTAAACGCAATAACTTTTGTGCAAACCAATCAAAATGCGCTTTTTGCGATTTTTTTTTTACCAAACATAGGTAGCATAAAACAAATTGGCCAAAAATGTTAAAAAATTTTGATTTTTACATTTTTTTTGGGGGAATTTCTTATAAAAAAATTTGAAAAATTTGCAGTTACTTCAGTGAGAATGACAGGCGGCTTTGTTTACATCAGTCGTCTGCCTTTCTCCCTCTCCAGCGGGAGATCGCGAGTGGCCGGCGGACATCGGAGCCGCCGGTCACACACGCGCGGGGATGCCCGTGAATGAGCAGGCGCGCTCGCCTCCGCCCCCTGCAGGTTTCTGGACGAGCGACGTAGTACTACGTCGCTTTGTCCAGGAGGGGCTGACTGCCACAGTAAATATACTGTGGGCGGTCGGCAAGCGGTTAGAAAAACTACAAGTCCTGTCATCCACCACAGCAGAGGGCTTCTAGTTCTCAGTGAACTATGGAGGGTGCTGACGATCGCCCTCGTAGTTCATTGACACTTCCTCCGGCTTTTAAACAGAAAGCCTGTACAGAGGTACAAGCAAGAAAGCTGGAAGACTGTAGACGCCAGACACTGCACCTACAATCCGCTGATTGCAAGTGCAATGCCATGCAAGCTCCTTTTTTTTTTAACCTGAAAAAACATGTGCATTGTTTTTTTTTTTTTTTTTTACAAGGTGAACATATGCTTTAAAGGGCTGTTAGGCATCACTTCACCTAATTCCAGTTCATCTTTTTATTTATTACAGGTATTTATATAATACTGCCAATTTAAGCAGGGCTTTACGTATATATTGTACATTCACATCAGTCCCTGCCCTCAAGGAGCTTACAATCTAAGGTCCCTAACTCACATCATACATACACATACTAGTGCCAATTTTAGACAGGAGCCAATTAAACTACCAGCATGTATTTCGTTTCTGGGAGGAAATCAGAGCACCCAGAGGAAACCTAAGCAGGCACAGAGAGAATGTGCAAACTTCAGGCAGGTATTGCTGTGGTTAGGATCCAAACCAATGACCCTAGTGCTGCCAGGCAGAAGTGCCAACCACTTTGCTGCTGCCAGTCTTCCTATATGCATTTGGCTTCCTGTAGTGGGCAGCACAGTGGCTAAGTGGTTAGTATTTCTCTCTGGCAGCACTAGGGTTGTCAGTTAGAATCCAACCATGGAGTTTGCATGGTCTCCCTGAACCTGTACTGGTTTCCTCCAACACTCCAAAGACATGCCGGTGGGTTAATTGACCCTAGTATGTGTATTTTATGTAATGTGAGTTGGGAGCTTAGATTGTAAAGTTCCTTGAGGGCAGAGACGGATGTGAATGTACAATATATATGTAAATTATTGGGGCTATATAGGTACCTGTAATAAATAAAGAAGAAGGTGTATCTGCTCTATTTTGGGACAGACAGGGGTCTCTGCTTCCTGATATCCTCCGTCTTTCACCTGTAAACATGGAAGACGAAGCAAATTGTCAAACCTGGATGGAGACCAATCCACAGATGGGAGCCAGCGACAGAAAACAGACTAAACAATGGTCCCCAGTGCGGTCCCCAGCACCTGCACACTTCTCCCCCTTACCTGGCAGCAAGACCGCCTTCAGCTTCTTCACCTTGGTCTCCGGGCTGACTTTATCTTCATGCTGGAAAAGACACATGACAATTTCCATGAGACGGACAGAAGGACAGACCGATCGGGTGTGCAAAGTGTGGAGACAGACGCTGAGATACAAGACATGTGCAAAGCACACCGCCAGCCATCTACACACACACACACACACACACACACACACAGCATGCCATCTACACACACACAGCATGCCATCCACACAGCATGCCATCTACACACACACAGCATGCCATCCACACAGCATGCCATCTACACACACACACACAGCATGCCTTCTACACACACAGCATGCCATCTACACACACACACACAGCATGCCATCTACACACACAGCATGCCATCTACACACACACACCGCCAGCCATCTACACACACACACACACACACACACACACACACACAGCATGCCATCCACACACACAGCATGCCATCTACACACACACACACACAGCATGCCATCTACACACACACACACACACAGCATGCCATCTACACACACACACAGCATGTCATCTACACACACACACACAGCATGCCATCTACACACACACACACACACACAGCATGCCATCTACACACACAGCATGCCATCTACACACACACACACACCGCCAGCAATCTACACACACACACACACAGCATGCCATCTACACACACAGCATGCCATCTACACACACACACACACAGCCTGCCATCTACACACACACACACACACACAGCATGCCATCTACACACACACACACACACACACACACAGCATGCCATCTACACACACACACACACACACACACACACAGCATGCCATCTACACACACAGCATGCCATCTACACACACACACACACAGCATGCCATCTACACACACACACACACATAGCATGCCATCTACACACACACACACACACACACACACACACACACAGCATGCCATCTACACACACACACAGCATGCCATCTACACACACACACACACAGCCTGCCATCTACACACACTCACACACACACAGCATGCCATCTAAACACACACACACACACAGCATGCCATCTACACACACTCACACACACACAGCATGCCATCTACACACACAGCATGCCATCTACACACACACACACAGCATGCCATCTACACACACAGCCTGCCATCTACACACACACACAGCATGCCATCTACACACACAGCCTGCCATCTACACACACACACACCGCCAGCCATCTACACACACACACACACACACACACAGCATGCCATCTACACACACAGCATGCCATCTACACACACACACACACAGCATGCCATCTACACACACACACACACACAGCATGCCATCTACACACACACACAGCATGCCATCTACACACACACACACACACACAGCATGCCATCTACACACACAGCATGCCATCTACACACACACACACAGCATGCCATCTACACACACACACACACACACACAGCATGCCATCTACACACACACACATATAGCATGCCATCTACACACACACACACACAGCATGCCATCTACACACACACACAGCATGCCATCTACACACACACACACAGCCTGCCATCTACACACACTCACACACACACAGCATGCCATCTACACACACACACACACACACACACACAGCATGCCATCTACACACACTCACACACACACAGCATGCCATCTACACACACAGCATGCCATCTACACACACACACACACACACACACACAGCCTGCCATCTACACACACACACACACACACACACAGCATGCCATCTACACACACACACACACACACACAGCATGCCATCTACACACACACACACACACAGCATGCCATCTACACACACAGCATGCCATCTACACACACACACACACACACACACAGCCTGCCATCTACACACACACACACACACACACACACACAGCATGCCATCTACACACACACACACACAGCATGCCATCTACACACACACACAGCATGCCATCTACACACACAGCATGCCATCTACACACACACACACAGCATGCCATCTACACACACACACACACACACACACAGCATGCCATCTACACACACACACACATAGCATGCCATCTACACACACACACACACAGCATGCCATCTACACACACACACACAGCCTGCCATCTACACACACTCACACACAGCATGCCATCTACACACACACACACACAGCATGCCATCTACACACACACACACAGCCTGCCATCTACACACACTCACACACACACACAGCATGCCATCTACACACACTCACACACACACAGCATGCCATCTACACACACAGCATGCCATCTACACACACACACACACACACACACACACACAGCCTGCCATCTACACACACACACACACACACACAGCATGCCATCTACACACACACACACACACACACAGCATGCCATCTACACACACACAGCCTGCCATCTACACACACTCACACACACACAGCATGCCATCTACACACACTCACACAGCATGCCATCTACACACACACACACACACACACACACACACAGACAGCCTGCCATTTACACACACTCACACACACACACAGCATGCCATCTACACACACACACACACACACACAGCCTGCCATCTACACACACACACACACACAGCATGCCATCTACACACACACACACACAGCATGCCATCTACACACAGGCTGCCATCTACACACACACAGCCTGCCATCTACACACACACAGCATGCCATCTATACACACACACACACACACAGCATGCCATCTACACACAGCATGCCATCTACACACACACAGCCTGCCATCTACACACACACAGCCTGCCATCTACACACACACACAGCATGCCATCTACACACTCCCACCACTCTGCAAGTCCATGCAAACTCCAAGTGACACTTGGAACCCCCAGGCCTCCCCTCCCCCCTGGCTTCACCCAATACCATGGACCCAGCACCTACCTGTGGAGGCAGAAGGTACGATCTGAAGGTAGGTTTAGCTTGCTTCATGGAGAACATTGTGGATATCCACAGAAGTGATCCTGCTGAGAGGTGTGATCCCTATGAGAGGTGTGATCCCTATGGAGGAGCTGTAATCCCTGCAATGTGCACTGATTGGGATGGATCCCTATAAGTTCAGTTACCCTCCCTGTACTGGTACAGCCTGCCCCTCCATGCCTGCGAGCTTCTGGCTTTTGTTCCAGCTCAGGCCAGACATTTCCCTCTCCCCCTGTGTCTCTCACTCCCACACGCACTTTGTATTTGCATTCACACTGATTTCCTGTGACTCTGTCCCTTTCTCTTCACAGCCTGTGCACATGTGCAGAATCACCAGCCATGGGCGCCGCTCATCACGTGCTGCACCGCCATCTAGTGCCCAAGAGCGAGAGTGCAGCCTATAGAAGCTCTAAAGGCAGACTTTTTTTCCCCTACTTTGGATAGTGAAGGAGTCCCAGTCACATTCTTTCCCCATCTGCATAGCTCTGTCCCTTATTTCGAGGGACTGCCCCCCTCTGTGCCTCTTTCCTCCTCATGTGTCCCTCATTTTGGTCTGATCTATATAGATGTATATAAAATGCACTATTTATCTTTCAAAAAGTGTTTCCCAGTGCTAGCCTTTCATCCAGTTTATAAATTGCTGCATTTGTATATTTCAAAAGCCAGTATAAAGAAATAATAGTGGTGAAAAAGCACTTGTGGGCTTAACCACTTGACCCCTGGAAGGTTTACCCCCCTTAATGATCAGGCCATTTTCTGTGATAAAGCTGTAGCACCCTCCTAGGTAGGTAGGTGGTAGGTAAATGCATATATACTCCTTCTGCTTATCAGGGGAGCCTGATCTATTGGGTTGCCTGTCACATGTTTCCAGGTGTGATTCGCAGGGATTATCCCCACTGTATCCAATGAGGGAGCTTGTTGGACAGTGGAGGAAACCCGGCCAGTGACACATTAGCTTTTATGGGAGTCCCAGTGGGAGGGCATTCTTGCAATGCATCCTGGGATTATTCATAAAAGCGAAGGGGGCATGTGGCAGGGTGTCTTTCGTGGGAAGCAGAGTCCCAGGAGGAGGTGGACGGCTGTCTCTCCTACTGCAGTGTGTGAGGAAGGTGGTCTTAGGCGGTCGGCCTAGTGAACCAGGTGTGGAGCTGAGCTGCAGAGGAACCGGTGGAACTGACGGTGGAACTGCTGGCAGATTATTTTGGGAAAAACAGTGTCCGTGAGTACTGAGGGACCTGCCAAAGGGTCTGGTCCAGGAAGGGGGACCACTCCAGTGAAGTCAGGGGATCAAGGAGCTAGCTCACACAGAGAGAAGTACAATAAAAGGGGTGCCGTGTAGAAAGCCCCGAAGAGTAGGAACAAAAGGGGTGCCGGGAAGGGCCCAGAAGAGTGTTCTGCAGTTCAGTACAGCTTATCTAAAGCGGTTCATTTATTACTACTTCATCGCTATTGACAAGGTGAAGCAGCGGCCTTACCACAGTCAAGTACAGTTAAACGTCCCAGCAAATTGTGCATAGTATATTCAAGTTGGAGTATCCCACTCATTCCCTTCTCCTATCCAAGTTCTCAATAAAACCACAAAAACCAAAACCCCTAGACTGTTTCTTGACTGAGCCAAGCACTTTGAAGTCGCTGAACTATTGTACTGTTGCTATGGGTAACCCAGGGAATCCGTCACCAGCAGCTCCCCAGGGAGTAGTGCTACACAGCACTGCATTACTGTAACTGACAATTGTGCAGTGGTGCAACGCTGTACCCAAATAACAATGTACTTTTTTCTCATAAATAGAGCTTTCTTTTGGTGGTATTAGATCGCCATAAACAAAAAAAGACAATTTTGAAAAAAAAAAAAAAAAAATGTTTTTACTTTCTGCTATAAAACACATCCAATAAAAAAAAACAAAAAAAATGTAATTTCTTTATCAATTTAGGCCAATATGTATTCTGCTACATATTTTTGGTGACTAAAATCCCAATACGTGTATAATGATTGGTTTGCACAAAAATGATAGCATCTACAAACTATGGGATATTTTTAATTATTTTTTTAATATATTTTTTATTATTATGGCAGCAATCAGCGACTTATAGCGGGACTGTGATATTGTGGTGGACAGTCAGGACACTAACTGACACTTTTGACACTTTTTGGGGACCAGTGACACTAATAGAGTGATCAGTGCTAAAAATATTTACTATCACTGTACTAATGACACTGAAGGGGTTAACATCAGGGGCGATCAAAAGGTTAAATGTATGCCTAGCCTGTGTTTAACTTAATTGTGGGAGGTGCTTTTACTAGGGGAAGACATAGAGCCGTGTCCAGTGGCGGCCGGTGCTTTGGGGGCGCCGCCCCCCCCCCCCTATTCATGCGTTCGGCCCCCTAATCTACATGCGGGGTGCCGGATGCATGGAGTTCAATGGTGCTTTTTTTTTTTTAATCACCGGATTAGAGCCAGAGGCTCTTATAGGCATCAGCAAAGGGTGGACCCGGGGCGCAGAGCAGTGCGCCCCGAGCCCACCCATTGTGTGACAATAGCGAATGAAAATTTGCTATTGTCACACGGATCCTCCTCCTGGCCAATCAGGAAGCGGTTCCTCCCGCTTCCTGATTGGCCGAAAAGTAAACCCCATGCCATTGGCCGAGGAGGAGGCGGGAGGACTGAGGACTTGAGGAGACGCCGGGGGACTAAGGAGAAGCTGCCGCTGCCTGAGATAAGTGCACTGGTCTACCGGGGGGGGGGGGCACGCTTACGCTGGTCACTCTGCATTGAAAGGGGGCACGCTGGTATCTCTGCATTGGAAAGGGGCACGCTGGTATCTCTGCATTGAAAGGGGGCAAGGGGGCACGCTGGTATCTCTGCATTGAAAGGGGGCAAGGGGGCACGCTGGCATCTCTGCATTGAAAGGGGGCATGCTGGCATCTCTGCATTGCAGGGGGCACGCTGGTATCTCTGCATTGAAAGGGGGCACGCTGGTATCTCTGCATTGAAAGGGGGCAAGGGGGCACGCTGGTATCTTTGCATTGAAATTGGGCACGCTGGTATCTCTGCATTGAAAGGGGGCACGCTGGTATCTCTCCATTGAAAGGGAGCAAGGGAGCACGCTGGCATCTCTTCATTGAAAGTGGGCACACTGGCATCTCTGCATTGAAAGGGGGCACGCTGGTATCTCTGCATTGAAAGGGGGCACGCTGGCATCTCTGCATTGAAAGGGGGCAAGGGAGCAGGCTGGTATCTCTGCATTGAAGGGGGGCACGCTGGTATTTCTGCATTGAAAGGGGGCACGCTGGCATCTCTGCATTGAAAGGGGGCACGCTGGTATCTCTCCATTGAAAGGGGGCAAGGGAGCACGCTGGCATCTCTTCATTGAAAGGGGGCATGCTGGCATCTCTGCATTGAAAGGGGGCACGCTGGTATCTCTGCATTGAAAGGGGGCATGCTGGTATCTCTGCATTGAAAGGGGGCAAGGGAGCAGGCTGGTATCTCTGCATTGAAGGGGGGCACGCTGTTATTTCTGCATTGAAAGGGGGCACGCTGGCATCTCTGCATTGAAAGGGGACACTCTGGTCTCTGCATTGAAGGGGGCACATTGGTATCTCTGCATTGAAAGGGGGCGCGCTGGCATCTCTGCATTGAAAGGGGGCACGCTGGTATCTCTGCATTGAAAGGGGGCACGCTGGTATCTTTCCATTGAAAGGGGGCAAGGGAGCACGCTGGCATCTCTTCATTGAAAGGGGGCACGCTGGCATCTCTGCATTAAAAGGGGGCATGCTGGTATCTCTGCATTGAAAGGGGGCACGCTGGTATCTCTGCATTGAAAGGGGGCAAGGGAGCAGGCTCGTATCTCTGCATTGAAGGGGGGCACGCTGGTATTTCTGCATTGAAAGGGGGCACGCTGGCATCTCTGTATTGAAAGGGGGCATTCTGGTCTCTGCATTGAAGGGGGCACACTGGTATCTCTGCATTGAAAGGGGGCACGCTCGCATCTCTGCATTGAAAGGGGGCACACTGTCATCTCTGCATTGAAAGGGGGCACGATGATCTCTGCATTGAAGGGGGCACGCTGGTCTCTCTGCATTGAAAGGGGGCACGCTGGTCACTGCATTGAAAGGGGGCACGCTGGTCACTGTGCATTGAAAGGGGGCACGCTATACCTTAATTACTGAAGCCCTTTTTCACACTTTTGTGACCTCAAAGTCACGCAATGTTTTACAGCGTTTAGTGCCGGAAAGCAATGCCTATTACATTTTTCTGTTTGAGCCCCCCAAAAATTTTGAGCACCAGCCGCCACTGGCCGTGTCCCTGCTATGCAAGAACACAGGATCCATGTCTTTCTTACTGACAGATCAGTGATCTGCCTTGTTTACAGACTGCCGTTCTGCCTCTGTACCAAACACTCGGCGGGTAACTGCAGACATCGAGTCCATGGTACCCACTGATCGGCTCCCGCTGTCAATAATCACAGTGGTAACAGGCCACCGGCGGGGTGCCTGGGCGTCCTTAACCCACGGGCGCTAGGTACGTGATCCAGCGCTTTAGAGCCGCCTTACTGCAGTATAACTAAGTGATATGGCTGGCAAAGTGGTTAAATAATCATTATTTTTGTACAATTCTCATCTAAGGGGGTGTGGCAGGGGGTGTGTCCTATGCCTACATACTTTTGGTAATAGGTGTCCCTCATTCCCATCTCACAAAGTTGGGAGATATGCCATCCGTGTGCCCTTTGGGAAGACTTCCCTTCATTTCCTGTGCCATAGCCAAGACAAGTAGTGAGAGGGAATCCCTCTAAAGTGTCTCTCATTTTCTCTCCTATTTTCAGTCTACATCTCCTCCCTGGATCCGTTGATTGCCTCCCATGGCTTTCAATACCATTCCTTCGCCAATAACACCCAAATCTATCTCTCTACTCCTCAGCTCACTCCATCAGTATCCTAATGCATCACTAATTTACTAACAAACATATCAGCCTGAATGTGACACCACTTCCTCAAGCTCAACCAGGGAATTAAAGAAAGTGCAGAGAGGGGGAACCAAACTGATAAGAGGCTCAGAGGAAAGATTAGAGGAACTGAAGTTATTCTCTCTTGAGAAGAGGAAATTAAGTATAATCAACATGTACAAATACATAAGGGGTTCATATAGTGAACTTGGTATTGAGTTATTCACTTAAAGGTCATCACAGAGGACAAGGGGAAACTCTTTTTACGTCTAGAGGAAAACAGATTTCATCTCCAAATATGGAAAAGTTTCTTCACAGTAAGAACTGTGAACATGTGGATTAGACTTCCTCCAGAGGTGGTTCTGGCCAGCTCAGTAGATTGTTTTAAAAAAAGGCCTGGATTCTTTCCTAAATAAACATAATGTACCTTGGTACTAAATATTTATCGGGGGATCAGGAAGGAACTTTTTCCTCTGCTGGTGTAAATTGGATCATGCTTTGTTGGGGTTTTTCACCGTCCAACTGGTGGTATAGCATTGTGTATATGGGATTGTATGGTTGTTTTTTTGTTTTTTTTTTGGTTGAACTAGATGGACTTATGACATTTTTCAACCTGACTAATTATGTAACTATGTAACCTGTCTAAAACCGAGCTTGTAATATTTCCTCTGCCATGTTCCTCTTCTCCTGATTTCTCTGTCAAAATCAACGGCTTAACTATCAAACCATCCCCCCCCCCCCCATGCCAAGGTCCTATGTGTAATCCTGGACTCTGAACTGTCCTATCAGGCCCATATCCAATCACTGTCCAAAGTTTGCTGTCTCAACCTCCACAACATCTCCAAGATATTCCCCTTCCTAGTCAATGACACTAGAAAGCTTCTAATCCACTCTCTGGTTATCTCTCATCTTGACTACTGCAACTCCCTCCTCATTGGCTTACCCTCACATAGGCTATCCCCCCTTCAGTCCATCATGAATGCTGCTGCCACATTCACCCACCTTACAAACTACTTGGCGTCTGCTACTCCTCTCTGCCAATCCCTCCAATGGCTTCCACTCACCCAACAAATTAAATTCAAGATACCGCTTCCTCCATCTGGGGGGGGGGGGGGTACAGTTTGAATATTTTGCCCAGCATTGCCCACAGAACAGTAATAGATGAGTAGTATTTATTGCAATAGTCAAGTGGCACTCACATATCAGCATTCAAAAGCAATGACAACCCAAGAGACAGACATTTCTATCGGCAACTATTCAAAAGCTGAGACTGTCTTTTTTAATTCCCTTCTCTTCTGACTTTACTTTTACCCTATGTTCACACTCATGTGTTTTTTTTGTACGTTTTGCATTTTGCAGAAACACAGTACAGTCCATTTAACATGGTTTCCTATGGTACACATTCACATCTATTTTTCAGCTGGCGCGTTTTTGGAAAGAGTCTGGGACTTTTTTCCCCACAGCAGAATGCTTGTAATAGACTTCAATGGAATCACACCAGAAATGCAAGTGTTGCATTTTTGATGCATTTTTGATGTGTTTTGTGTTTTTATTTTTTTTCTCTTTAAAATGCTGTAAATAACTGGTTGCTAAGGAGCGGGCTGGAAAGCCGGCTGCCACATTCTTAATAACTGATGAGTCATCAGCTGTCAGCTGAATGTAAAAAAAAGAATTGCCGGCAAAAATAAATCAGGAAAAAAACGTCCAAATCCATACCATGCCCTTCAGGTCTTACGAGGAAAGGGGGAAAGGTCGGGACTTTAAATGAGGTTACAAATTATTGTATCTCCATCCCTAATATCAATTGGAACAAGAGGGGATTTGGTGGGACTTTAAATGAGGCGTGTGGTTAGAGATGACCATCAAAATTATATGTAAAAAAGAGAGTATGTGTGCATACACATCCAAGCAAAGAACATGAAAGGGTACACATGTAATCTGATTTATTTTGTATGCACAATGTTAACATAATAAATGCAATAATGACATACACTGGATCCCAGTAGACATAGCATATCACAAACAGTTACATATCATAATAGGTATAAATTAGATTCTAAAACATTCCGTAACAAAGTAGTGGATAATCCATAGTAATTGCATCATGTATGCTCGACGCGTTTCGTGTATGTATAACACTTCCTCAGGAGCTGGTGCAATGGATTAACTATAAGGGGGAGAATATAATGGAAATCACAATGTGTCTAATAGTATGGACACCCAATTAAAAATATGTAGTTTTGTATGGAAATGCTTACAATGGAGTAAAAGCTGTAGCCTCAAGGAATTTGCCATGGAAGCAACTCCATATCGTCCACCCCGGGAGCTGAGGGAGCAGTACCAGGCACGCACGGGGGTGAACACAAACATTGCAGTAAGAGAATCTGGGTAGTAAGAGGAATGACAAGCGTCTCAATAAGTCATCTCATAAGGTATCAATAGTCAAATTAGATATATATATATATTGCACTGAAATGTGCATTACATTACACAAAGTAATGGAGTAATAAGAATAAAGAATATTGAGAAGATGGATAAACTCCTAGAACCAGAGATAGAGGACATGGTGAAAAGATCAATATAGGATACCCCATAGAAAAAATTGTGAGGATGGTACGAGTATCAGTGGTTGTAAGGAACCAAGTGAAAGTAAATAAGTGAAGACTGTAGAGTGAGTGTGGGGAGTGGTCAGTATGACCCAAGATGGAAAACTAAACCAAAGTGAATGGGTAGTAAAATAAGCCAGAGTGATGTAGAAATAATATAGGGGAACAAGTAGTTAGACAAAAGATGAGAAGCGTGAAAAAGTGGGAATATGAGTAGAGTGGCTGAATTCTCAAAGTATATTGCCCAGTATCGATAGTGCCTTGAGAGTAATGAACAAAAAGCTAGACCGAAGTAAATGGGTGATGAAGTAAACAAGTGTGGAATAAAGACAGCATAAGAAACCAATCACAGAGTATAGTTACCAAATGTGAGTAATGCCTTGAAAAAATGATCCAAGGATGTAGTTTTCAGCCCAAGCCGTACACCGGGACAGCTCCCAGCGTCACGCAGCCACTCCAAAGGAGAAGCACCGGCGGCCGCCAGCCGCAGCCCAGCGGGAGCCGGCGCCTCGTGGAGGGACATAGGTGGTAAATCAGCGTGTCGGTCAGACCGCCAACAGCGCGGCGTCTTAACCAACACGGAAGGGGCGTGGCGCCGATGCGCCACGGCCAAACACGCCCCCACCCCCGCATCACTAGGATAGAGGAGGAGGGGGAGGGGAGCCAGGGCGCATCGCAGCTCCCGGGGCAAACAAACAAGGAGAGACCGCAAACAATGGCAAATACCAAAGGAGGGGGATTATGCTATCACCCTGTACTAGTACAAACGACTTGTCACAATCAGGGCACTGGCACCTAATTTTTAGTGGCCAGCATTCACTGTATTATCTATATGACCCATATTAGTTTATATACTTTTATTTACTTGACAATGTCCACTTTCCACATAGCATAATCCCCCTCCTTTGGTATTTGCCATTGTTTGCGGTCTCTCCTTGTTTGTTTGCCCCGGGAGCTGCGATGCGCCCTGGCTCCCCTCCCCCTCCTCCTCTATCCTAGTGATGCGGGGGTGGGGGCGTGTTTGGCCATGGCGCATCGGCGCCACGCCCCTTCCGTGTTGGTTAAGACGCCGCGCTGTTGGCGGTCTGACCGACACGCTGATTTACCACCTATGTCCCTCCACGAGGCGCCGGCTCCCGCTGGGCTGCGGCTGACAGCCGCCGGTGCTTCTCCTTTGGAGTGGCTGCGTGACGCTGGGAGCTGTCCCGGTGTACGGCTTGGGCTGAACACTACATCCTTGGATCATTTTTTCAAGGCATTACTCACATTTGGTAACTATACTCTGTGATTGGTTTCTTATGCTGTCTTTATTCCACACTTGTTTACTTCATCACCCATTTACTACGGTCTAGCTTTTTGTTCATTACTCTCAAGGCACTATCGATACTGGGCAATATACTTTGAGAATTCAGCCACTCTACTCATATTCCCACTTTTTCACGCTTCTCATCTTTTGTCTAACTACTTGTTCCCCTATATTATTTCTACATCACTCTGGCTTATTTTACTACCCATTCACTTTGGTTTAGTTTTCCATCTTGGGTCATACTGACCACTCCCCACACTCACTCTACGGTCTTCACTTATTTACTTTCACTTGGTTCCTTACAACCACTGATACTCGTACCATCCTCACAATTTTTTCTATGGGGTATCCTATATTGATCTTTTCACCATGTCCTCTATCTCTGGTTCTAGGAGTTTACCCATCTTCTCAATATTCTTTATTCTTATTACTCCATTACTTTGTGTAATGTAATGCACATTTCAGTGCAATATATATATATATCTAATTTGACTATTGATACCTTATGAGATGACTTATTGAGACGCTTGTCATTCCTCTTACTACTCAGATTCTCTTACTGCAATGTTTGTGTTCGCCCCCGTGCGTGCCTGGTACTGCTCCCTCAGCTCCCGGGGCGGACGATATGGAGTTCCTTCCATGGCAAATTCCTTGAGGCTACAGCTTTTACTCCATTGTAAGCATTTCCATACAAAACTACATATTTTTAATTGGGTGTCCATACTATTAGACACATTGTGATTTCCATTATATTCTCCCCCTTATAGTTAATCCATTGCACCAGCTCCTGAGGAAGTGTTATACATACACGAAACGCGTCGAGCATACACGATGCAATTACTATGGAGTATCCACTACTTTGTTACGGAATGTTTTAGAATCTAATTTATACCTATTATGATATGTAACTGTTTGTGATATGCTATGTCTACTGGGATCCAGTGTATGTCATTATTGCATTTATTATGTTACCATTGTGCATACAAAATAAATCAGATTACATGTGTACCCTTTCATGTTCTTTGCTTGGATGTGTATGCACACATACTCTCTTTTTTACATATAATTTTGATGGTCATCTCTAACCACACGCCTCATTTAAAGTCCCACCAAATCCCCTCTTGTTCCCTTCAGGTCTTACCTTTCTTACCTCAAATTTTTTCTTACTACAGTTCTTCCTTTTTTCCTTTCACATTGTTTATTCTTACTTTCTGTAACGCTCCTGCGTTTTTGTAGTAGGCTGGATTTGCAGCTGCAGAATCTCCACTCAGTAGTCATGTAGAGATGTGTTGAATAACCAGATCCAACTCTCCAGACTCATCACTGTGGGCCCGTCAGCTTCAGCATACAGATATACACACACTCAATTAGATGTTCCTGGAGTGATAGGATGTATATGATAGTATGAAGGTGATGTGCTGAAGGGACAGGTGTGAACAGTGACAGAGATGGTAAGCACTTGATAGAAATGTTCAGGAGAGTATTAGATGGTATTTAGGTAGAATGCAGATAGGTTAGTAATCGAGTATGGTAACAGGTGGTAAGGACAGCAGATGACAAATACAGGATAGGCTAACCCAGTGCAAGGATAGATGGTAGTAGACTCAAGAGCTAGCAATCTATGTAACAGTGCAGATGATAGAATTAGTATGCATAGATAGTAACAATCCTTAATGTGCAGAGGTAGGTAGTGTAAGTTAGGTTATGGAGGATTCCCCTGTGGGGTACTTATAACTAGTAAGGTTAGTAGTAGAGGGGTCCAGTAGTGAGGGAGTGATCCGGTAGCGAGATACAGGGATCAGTAGCGAGGTTCCGGTCTGTTCCAGGTAAAAGCAAATAGCTGGAGGTTCCGGCAGCGAGACAAGCTTGTAAGCATGTAGACACACAGGCACATAAGCACAGGCACAGGCACAGGGATAGAGAGTGAAAGCAGTAAGCCAAGAGTGATCCGGTAGCGAGATACGGGATCAGTAATGAAACTAGTTCAGGTAGCGAGATACAGGAGCGAGTGACATCAAGTATGGCTGCTTCCCAGATGGCTTGAACGAACTAACCAGGCGGTTAGAACGAACAACGTGAGAGAGAACGCCGGCGGTTGAAATAGCCGCTCAGAGCGGCGCTCGGCGGTGACGTCATCCGTCTTAAAGGTGTATGCGTACCACCTAATTAGAAAGGTGGGACGCATATTGAAAGGAAATGGAAATTAAGGGTACCAGAGGTACCAGAATCTTACACTTTCATTTCTCCATTCCTTCCCCATCTCCCATCCCTCACTGTAATCCATTCCCCCATGACTACATTTTTCCTTCCATGATTCCTTTCCTTCCCCTTTTTGTTTCTAATTCATCCTCTGTTTCCTTATTTTCCCCTTTTTCTTTTTTTCTCTACTATGTTTCCCTTAGTTCTTCCCAATCAGGAGTGTGAGTCCCCAGAGAGACAAGGCTCAGGTAAGTCATGGGGGAGCTGCTGCAGAAGGTTTTTTACCTTTTGCATTACCATAGAATGCATGAAGGTAAAAAACCTTGTGCCATTAGAACCACTTTAACCTCCTCCCACCCGGCCAATGCATATAAACGGCTGGGTGGGAGCTTCCTCCTTCTGAGTGGACATTCCTGAACGTCCTTCAGATGGAGGAAAATGGTGCGGCCGGGTGTACGCGCAGCTGCGCGATCTCGGTGTGCCTATATCCTCAGGACACAGCAAAACACCGCTCAGCAGGAGGACTCTGTAATTGGCCCTTCTGATCACATGATGGCTGTGTCCAATCACAGCCGTCATGGGATGTCAATACAGCCGT
This sequence comes from Pelophylax lessonae, assembly GCF_965119305.1. Taxonomy (NCBI): domain Eukaryota; kingdom Metazoa; phylum Chordata; class Amphibia; order Anura; family Ranidae; genus Pelophylax; species Pelophylax lessonae. Next base: position 111,622,567 of record NC_138771.1, read on the forward strand.
TGTCACGGCGATTGGCTCTGCTTCTCCTCACACAGTGAGGAGAAGGTGAGCGGGTCTGTGCTGGCAGGCGGCGATCAATGAGTATTGAGCTGTTTTACTACTTTTTACTCACTGATTTACTCACTGATCACCCCGCTAGTGTCCCCAACACACAGTGTCCCCAACACAATGAAAATACCTGTCACACATCTGTCCCAGTAAAAAAAAACGTTACAGTGAACATCTGTCCATGATCATCTGCCACATCTATCCATGATCATTTGGCACATCTGTCCGTGATCATTTGCCATATCTGTTCATGATCATCTGGTGCACATCTGGCACACATCATCTGCCACATCTGCCAGTGATCATCTGCCACATCTGTCTATGATCATCTGGCACATCTGTCTGTGATCATCTGGCACATCTGTCTGTGATCATCTGGCACATCTGTCCCAGTGAACATCTGCCACATCCCAGTGATCTACATCTGTCACAGGGCCTTCAAAAATGTGATAGGTACTCAGGAAATGAAATGTGTAATTTATGCTCCTAGAACACCTGACGGTGCTACTTAAATGTTGGGCCTCTGTATGTGGCCAGACTGTGGAAAAGTCTCACAAATGGGATATTGTCATACTCAGGGGGAGTAGCAGAATTTACTTTGGTGTGTAATTTTTGCTATGTATATGCGATGTGTTAGAAATATCTTATAAATTGATGACTTTGTGTAAAAAAAATACGTTTTCATTTTCTTTCCACATTTTCCAAAAACTTGTGGAAAAAAATGACATGTTCAAAAAACTAATTATGCCTCGTAGAATATACATTGCGGTGTTTTCGTTACAAAATTGGGTCATTTTGTGGGTAATTCCATTGTCCTGGTGCTCCAGGGCCTTCAAAAATGTGATAGGTACTCAGGAAATGAAATGTTTAATTTATGACTTTAGAACGCCTGACGGTGCTACTTGGATGTTGGGCCTCCGTATGTGGCCAGGCTGTGGAAAAGTCTCACACATATGGTATTGCCATACTCAGGAGGAGTAGCAGAATGTATTTTGGGATGTAATTGCAAGTTTATTTATGCCATGTGTAAGAAATAACAAGTTAATATGACAATTTTGTGGGAAAAAAATATCATCATTACCCAAACTATTGTGGGCAAAAAAATTGCAACTTCAAAAAACTCACTATGCATCTTACTAAATACCATGGACTGTCATCTTTACAAAGAGGGGATATTTGGGGGTATTTGTAATGTCCTGACATTTTTGGGCCTCAAGAAATGAGATAGGTAGTCAGTACAGTAGGACTGATCAATTTTCACACACACCTATTATCATACACTTATCAGGATTTTTTTTTACCAAAGACATGTAGCAGAACACATTCTGGCCTAAATTTATGATGAACTTTGATTTTATTGGATTTCTTTTGGAACAGAAAGTAGAAAATTTTGTTTTTTCAAAATGTTCTCTCTTTGTTTGCTTATATTGCAAAAAAAAAAAAAAACCCCAGTGGTGAATAAATACCACCAAAAGAAATCTCTTTTTTGTGAACAAAATGCTAAAAATTTAATTTGGGTACAGTGTAGAAAAAAAAAAAAAAAAGGTAAAAGTTGTGGGACTTTATATTTTATAGACACTGCCTATCTAGGACTAAGTGCCTCCATCCCTAATATTTAAAGAGAAAAAAAGGGGGTAGGAAAGGATTGGAATAGGATTTTGAGTGACATATTATACCTTTATTGGATTGATAATTGTATCACTCTATGGATACTCTATGGTTTAGGCTATTCTTAGTAATTACTTGTATAATTCATACACTCTTCACTTACGGTTCAATCCAATCCTTGGCACTATCAATTTCCTTTGGTGTACTATTGGTGCTCTTTCTTAAACTCAGTATCTATTTGTTGGTTAAGGTTTCTTCCTAGCAGTCACACTACCTATGTCATGTAAGCACCAGTGAATTCACTAATGTATTTCGTTTTTACATGGAATATTTGTTTATAGAACTTCCTTGCGACTGCTTTCTATGACACCATTCACTATCCACTATCCAATGGGGATACTTTCTTCTCTGAGGTCCTCTTATTGTGCCCTGGTGGCCGCGGATCAGGCTTCCACAGTTCCAGGTGCAGGTGTTTCCCCAAATGTCTGCGGTCCACAATACCATGTATTGACATTATTGCTGAATTGTGAGTACACTGGTTGGAGATAACCCAGGTTAGGGATGTTTATATCCCTGCCTTACTATTATACATTTTAGTTATCTTTTTCCCATGTTGTCTGTAAAAAGGATCTTTTCTTTCCTACAGTGGCATATGATGTATCCGTTCCTGAAGAAGTGGAACATATTCTATGAAACGCGCAGAGCTTGCCCATGATGCATTTTTTATTCTACTATGTTTGGATTCCCTTATGCTATTTTGGTGGCTATTGCTCCATTCCAGTTTACACTTAGTCAGCTTATATATACAGTATACGACTTGATACATCATTATGCCATTGATGCGTTTACCACATATATTTATTAATGCCATCCATGTTAGACCCGCCTGTATATATTTGGATTATTATTCTATCTGTTCATGTGCCAATCGTCTTCACACACTTCACACATAGTCCCAATTTCCCCCTCATTCCCTTTTTCCTTTTATTCCTGTACCAGGGATGGTGGCAACTGGCTATAATAATATTATTACTACGTTGTGGATTTGTCCACTTATCATGTGATTTTACCCATGTTATGCTATGTGCCAATTGTCCTTCGTACTTTTTAATCCAATCCTTTCCTACCCCCCCCCCCTTTTTTTCTGGGTACAGTGTAGCATGACTAAGTAATTGTCATTCAAAGTGCGAGAGCACTGAAAGCTGAAAATTGGTCTGGGAAGGAAGGGGTGAAAGTGCCCAGTATTGAGGTGGTTAAAGTGGAATTACTGATCAAATTTTTTTTTTTTTTTATTTGAATAGAGTAGGGAAGGATAAGAACCAACATTCCATTATTTCTTATCCCTCCCTTTATTTTCTCCTTTCTTTCTTAGAATTCGTTTTCTTCTTTCAGTCCGGGACTCTCTCCCCTGTTCGTCTGAGACACCGCAGTGGCGCCATTGTCTCCCGCTGCTGTTAATCAAACTCAATTAGGAGGGGGAGAGGGGGTGGGGGGGTGGGGCCAAAGGGAAGCTCCGTGTCTGAATTGATACACTGAGCAGCAGCTGGGCTCAGGTGCCCCCATAGCAAGCTGCTATGGGGGCACCCAAGGGTCCAGGAGCTCCAGCCAGGGACCTGAGAAGAAGAGGTACGGGGCTGCTCTGTGCAAAACCAGCTGCACCACCCTATTGTGAACACGTTCATTGATTTTAAAGGGAAGCATTTTTCTTGAGTTTTTCAGGTGCTTTTTTTTTCTTAACGCAAAAGCGTTTGAAAAACTTCTCTGTTTGAAAGCAGCCTTAATGGCATATGTGTTGTTGGCCCCCTTTCTGGGAAAGTGTATGGAAGCGTGCCTAATTCCAGTACGTGCAGTGGTGAATGGAATTGTTCCAGTAACATTGCTCTTACTCTACGATAACCATATACTTCCTATCAATACATATAACAGGTTTAGCTCCACCCAACTGTTTTTTGTTATTTTTGTTTAGTTTTGGATAGACAAACACTGGCCAGAAATGGATGGAAATTCAGCTTGTTCAGCCGGGACCAGCCAAATTTCTTTCCGAGTGTGGCCATCTCCGTTCAACAGAAATAGATAGTTCAAATGGGTGTACACAATCCCACACTATGTATTTAAAATCTGTATTTTTTGCTAGAAAACTACTTAGACCCCCCAAACATTATATATATTTTTGAGACCCTAGAGAATAAAATGGCGATCGTTGCAATATTTTATGTCACACGGTATTTGCACAGCGGTCTTTCAAATGCAGTTTTTTGGGAAGAAATATATTTTCATGAAAAAAAAAAAAAAACAATAAAGTTAGCCCAAATTTTTTGCACAATGTGAAAGATGATGTTACGCCGAGTAAATAGATACCTAACATGTCATGCTTTTTAATTGCGCACACTTGTGGAATGTGCAAAACTAAACTTCAGCTTAATGGATAACTCCACTTCTGTGGGAAGAAAAAGAATAAATAAAAAATAATAATATAGCATATACATTAGCGACTCTAATAATATAATCATATTGTATTTGAATGTTATTAAAAGTTACCTTTCCTTTTCAATCCACAGCTGTGTCATTTTCTGTAAAACACAATGCATTATGTCTACCTGGAGGTGTTCTGTACAAAAAATGTGTTCAGAACGCCCCACTGAAACATATTTTCCTGCTTGTGTGATTGGCTAACTGATTTTCTCAGAAGATGGCACTAAAATACACTAAGTCAGATATCAGGGATACCATTTTTGGTGAGATATGTCTAATGGCCCGTACACATGATCCAAAATTCGCATGATAGATCATCCATTTTTCTTTGCATGCTAGTTGCATATTGAAAATGAAGAGTTTACTAAAGTTACAAAAATTCTCATACAACAGAATAAAAAATCAGAAGTGATGTAATGTGTTGTAGTGTATTTGTATTGTATTTTCCAATGATAACTGTATTGATTAATCACTTCCTGACCACCCCATACCAGATTTACTGCTACAGGGACCTGATCAGTGGGTCCCACGGACCCGATGTACACCAGCACCGGCTGATCGTTCGGTACACTGGCAGAATGGCAGTCTGGCATTACAGAAGGCATGGATCCTGTGTATCTGTAAAGCAGGGACACCAATCCATGCCTTCCACTAGTAAAAGCACCTGTCTGCTCTGCGCTGAGTGGGTCTAATGGGAGTGGTTTCATAATTATCTATCAGCTTAGATGTGTTCCTATTGGGGGTATCTCATCAAAAATGACATTTTTGTTGCAGGGGATGCCAGAAATCTGACTTGTATCTTAGGCAGACTTCTGGGAAAATTTGTGAGCCAATCACACAAGCAGGAAATTATGTTTCTGGTGGTGGTCAGTACATATTCTGTGTACAGAACACTTCCAGGTAGCCATATTGCATTGCATTTTTAAAAAATTACAGCAGTGGCAGATTAAAAAGGAAAGGTCATTTTTAATAACATTCAATTACAATATGATTTGTGTCACAATTGTATACGCTATATTGTTTTTTCACTATTTGTTTCTCCCCGCGAAAGTGGAATTACCCTTTAAGAGCCAGTTCACAGAGTGTGTTTGCACTCACACGGTTTTTCATGTTCCCATGTGGCACATTTTTTATTTGATTTAAAGCTTATTAGATTCAATGGGCTGACAAACACACAGGAACACTCCAAAACTACCGCAGGTGCAACTTTTAAGATTACGCTGCACCAAGCCGCATAGTTCTGCGGTACCTTCATTTTGGTGCACCCGCATGCACTTGCATTTGCAAGATTCGAGAGAAGAAAAAAAGGCGCCATTCAGTGAGGCAAATGCAACGTATTTTAATGGCAAACATCACACTTACATGAAGGCAGAAGTCTGTTGTCATCGCTCGGTGTCCTTCTGGATCCAGATATACCGGTCCTCAAAGCTGCCAGAAGCCAGGGGGATGACCCTGTCAATCTCTTATATCAAACTTAAGGTTAAAAACATTACTCCAACTACTCCACACTAGTACTGCAACTGTGAAGTCTCACTGTCTTCATGGATGTTTCCAAACATATCAATTACTTCTGCCTTACTTCCTGTCCTGTCCATTTTTTTGGGACATATCTTTATACCTTTTTTTCACAGTATCACTTTATGCGATTTGAATTATTGAATTAATTCACTATTTGGCCCTTTTTCTTCTTTTTTTGCCATCTCAGGGGGTGCCCTTACCCCCCCCCTTTTTCTCCACATAGGAGGATTGTCACTTTTTCTCTCTTTTGCTACCAATATATTTTTAGCACTAGTCAACTCACCCCACTTGCCATATCCTCTAGCACCTAAGTTTTCTTATATTATTGCACCTATCACTATTGCACTTTAGCGATCAATTTGAGGGTATTGTTTTTTTACTAATTCGTCTGTTTATACATGTATTTATTGTGCATTGATTTTTAGGATTTTTTATCAATTTTTCTGCCTATTGCATCATATTGCACTCAGCACTTTAGCACTTACACCACTCCATTGCACTTTATCGATCAATTTGGGGACATTGTTTTTTACCAACTTATTTGTTTATACATGTATTTATTGTGCATTGATTTTTAGGACATCTTATCAATTTTTCAGTTTATTGCATCATACTGCATTCAGCACTTTAGCACCTGCACCACTCCTTTGAGAGATTCCTACACTTTTTATCAATTCCCTACATTTATTTAAACCTTATCAATTTGGCAGCGCCCAGTACCTTCCCTCCCTTTCTCACATAAAGATATAAAACTGTAATTTTTTGTGAAGAATCAACAACAAGTGGCACACAATCATGAAGTGGAACGAAATTTATTAGATATTTCAAACTTTGTTAACAAATAAAAAACTGAAAAATTGGGCATGCAAAATTATTCAGCCCCTTTACTGTCAATGCAGCAAACTCTCTCCAGAAGTTCAGTGAGGATCTCTGAATGATCCAATGTTGACCTAAATGACTAATGATGATAAATAGAATCCACCTGTGTGTAATCAAGTCTCCATATAAATGCACCTGCACTGTGATAGTCTCAGAGGTCCGTTTAAAGCGCAGAGAGCATCATGAAGAACAAGGAACACACCAGGCAGGTCCAAGATACTGTTGTGGAGAAGTTTAAAGTCGGATTTGGATACAAAAAGATTTCCCAAGCTTTAAACATCCCAAGGAGCACTGTGCAAGCGATAATATTGAAATGGAAGGAGTATCAGACCACTGCAAATCAACGAAGACCTGGCCATTCCTCTAAACTTTCAGCTCATACAAGGAGAAGACTGATCAGAGATGCAGCCAAGAGGCCCATGATCACTGTGGATGAACTGCAGAGATCTACAGCTGAGGTGGGAGACTCTGTCCATAGGACAACAATCAGTTGTATACTGCACAAATCTGGCCTTTATGGAAGAGTGGCAAGAAGAAAGCCATTTCTCAAAGATATCCATAAAAAGTGTTGTTTAAGGTTTGCCACAAGCCACCTGGGAGACACACCAAACATGTGGAAGAAGGTGCTCTGGTCAGATGAAACCAAAATCAAACTTTTTGGCAACAATGCAAAACGTTATGTTTGGCGTAAAAGCAACACAGCTCATCACCCTGAACACACCATCCCCACTGTCAAACATGGTGGTGGCAGCATCATGGTTTGGGCCTGCTTTTCTTTAGCAGGGAATGGGAAGATGGTTAAAATTGATGGGAAGATGGATGGAGCCAAATACAGGACCATTCTGGAAGAAAACCTGATGGAGTCTGCAAAAGACCTGAGACTGGGACGGAGATTTGTCTTCCAACAAGACAATGATCCAAAACATAAAGCAAAATCTACAATGGAATGGTTCACAAATAAACATATCCAGGTGTTAGAATGGCCAAGTCAAAGTCCAGACCTGAATCCAATTGAGAATCTGTGGAAAGAACTGAAAACTGCTGTTCACAAACGCTCTCCATCCAACCTCACTGAGCTCGAGCTGTTTTGCAAGGAGGAATGGGCATAAATTTCACTCTCTCGATGTGCAAAACTGATAGAGACATACCCCAAGCAACTTACAGCTGTAATTGCAGCAAAAGGTGGTGCTACAAAGTATTAACTTAAGGGGGCTGAATAATTTTGCACACCCAATTTGTCAGTTTTTTATTTGTTAAAAAAAGTTTGAAATATCTAATAAATTTTGTTCCACTTCATGATTGTGTCTCACTTGTTGTTGATTCTTACAGTTTTATATCTTTATGTTTGAAGCCTGAAATGTGGCAAAAGTTTGAAAAGTTCAAGGGGGCCGAATACTTTTGCAAGGCACTGTATATGACTAAAACTAGTCAATGAGAAACACCTTTTTGAGAAACATATAATAAATATGTATATCAACCATTATACATCATTAAATTTAAAGGGATCATGCAACCACATGAAACCTAATTTGTACTTATATACACACAAGGGCATGGTTATATAGGGGAAAAGGGGAGGAGAGGCCCTCAAACCGTGCCAATGCTTAGAAAAAAGCATCATACTGGAACGGGTATAGACATATTAGAAAGAATACACAAATATACAGGAACAAAAACAAAAGCAAAATATTATGAATACAAATTAAATTTTTGTCTTGTCTGTACAAGAGACCTAATCTATGAGGACGCCAGCCATTCGCCCACCAGCGCGCAAACGCACGCAATTATAGTATCCAAGAGGATTTGCCACTATATAAGCTAGTTATATCAGTATGAATAAAGATTTGTGGACAAAAAACGAAAAAACTGATTTTGGCGGGTTAAGAGACATTTAGAGTTGAGTAAGTACTTATAGATATGTATATATATCATTAGCCCAAAAAGGGCTTATAGGACAACGCTTCATTGATCCCAGGAGGTCTTGTAGCTTCTTAAAGCTCTATCCAAAGGGTCTCCTTTTGGAGTATGCGTTTATCCCAGTCCCCCCCTCGGGGTCTGGGGGTATCACCTCCAAAACAAAAAACAAGACCACCGTATTGTCGTATCTGTGGTACAGGCCTATGTGTGGGGTGACACTTGTTTGAATGGTGCCTCCTTCGGAGTAATAGATATGGTCTCCTATCCACTGGCTGAGTTTGCGTTTAGTTTCACCGACGTAAAACGCTCCGCAATTGCAGGTCATAAGGTAAACCAAGCCCTGGGTATTACAGTCGGCAAATTGCTTTGACTTGTGCCACTTGCCATTGGGCAGACGGACACCTGATCCAGCTTTGACCCAGGGGCATTTATTACAAGAACCACAGGGGTAGGTACCACTTCTTGAAATCTGACATCCCTCTTTGGTAGTATAATGGCTTTTAGTAAGGCGGTCTCGTAAAGAGGTAGCCCTTCTAAAGAACAGATTGGGTTGTGGATTGAGGTATTTAGTTAGGATATGATCCCGAGTCAAGATCGGCCAGTGTTTTTTTAAGATGTTACGTAGCAGATCTTCATGTGAGGAAAACCTGGTAATAAATCTTACATTGTCACTGGGGTGCTCTGGGCTCATTGGGGAGTGCACTGAGACATCGGATCCCTATGCAGATATGCTGCCTGCTTCGTGATATAATTCTTGATAACTTACTCTATTGTCTGTTTTACAGGAAAACTCAGGATAACATTGCTACCATATTACTGTACACCCCTGAAGAAGCAGTTGGATATAACTGCGAAACATGGTCGGGTCCAATATCCGATATTCATATCGAACGTACTAAGCACTGAGAACTCCTTGATGTTTCTTTGTATTTTATAATGTTTTTTGTATTTGTATGGTTTTTAAACCTTGGATAAATAAATTCTATACATTTTATTTTTTTGCTTATGTGTCATTCTACATGATATAGTACAGTACCACCTGAAAAACCCCACTTAGCCCTCACAATTTTTCAATTCTACTGCACTTTAGGTCGACAGGCTCTATCACCTAAGTCTGTCCTCCTTTTCTTCTTTTGGGGTGATTCCCACCATTCAAACGATGACAACTAGGGATGTCGGTACCATTTAAAATTGAATACTTATTACAAACACTCCCTTTATCTTTTAGGTTTATAATCCCTGTTGATCAAATAGTCTTCATTGAAAAAAATGTATAAATTTGAATGGGGAAAATACCGCATTATGATCCCCATATGTAGATGAGAAGCATACTTATTTCCTATGATACCCAGCGCCATCTAGTGGCCTTAGATTGTATGTAGGGAGTGAAGGCATGTGCTGGTCTACACACAGAAAGGGTGCAGTCCAAGCATCAGGCCTGGGGGTTTAAATGTGCCACATATACTAACAAAGGAAATTATTTTCACACTTCCAAACCATGTAAAAGGTAACAGATATGATTTTATTAGGTTTATGTTGACAACAATAGGAAATGTAAGAGTTAGATGTGGTACAGCAATCATAAATACATATTATTACATTACATAAAGCCCCAAAGTGTCCGGGCTACATAGATAGAATGAAGAGCTGGAACTACGCGTTTCGCATGAGATGCTTCCTCAGGTTCCAGCAAGGTAGAAATAACAATATGTTCTATGAAATAAGCAACATATACATTAATTTATAAATAAACAACGATATATGTTAATATTATTCATACATGTGGAATATATAGAGTCTTAAGAGTAAAGAAGATTGCCAACTTTACACTGTTTGGATCTTATCAATATATCAAGAATTATTTATCTCTATAAGATTAAAAAATATTTTATTCCTTTATTCTGACCAGTCTTATATCAATGAATATTTATTTCATATTTTCTAAGCTCTATATTCTAGAAAAAAACTCAATTAATGTTATTTCTTTAGTTAGTATACTCAAAATAATAAAAGGAAGAGAGGAAAAATAGAATAAAGGTAAGAGGAAGAGAGAGAGAAAAGAAAAAGAGAGAGAGAAAGAAAAAAAAAAGGAAAAAGGGGGGAGGGGTACCTATTAGCATATATAGTAATCCATCGGAGAAACTTAAGGGGGGGTTTTTTTCTTAATTTAACAAACAATGTGTAAATAAATAGAGAGGATAAAATATCCAGTATGTTGACAAGTGAAAATATAAAAAGGCAGGGGGTTACTAAAGAAACTAGGCAGTGTTACAGAATTCCAAAATAGTATATCAGGGAACAGTGCTGCTTATAAGTGAAGGAGTGGTGATATAAGTACAGAATGTGCATAATAGAGGAAAAAGGAAAAGAAAGGTGATTAAAAAGTGCTTAAAAGTGTGAAAGTGTTAATGAGAGTACATGCTTGAAAATAATTTTTTTTTTTTTTTTATATAATTTGTTTTTTAAAAGACCAATTGTTTAAAGAGAGACTTACCCAATGAAGCTGGGATGAAATATATCGGATAGATATATATATATATCAGGGTATAGATGAATTACCCAAGGAAATAGTGAATATAGTGTATTTAAAAAATATAATATATCACCGGGATATAGACTTGGAAGGATATGGCCATATCTCTCAATAGCGCTGTATGGGAATGCTTATGACTAAGAAGTCAATTGTAGACATCCAATCTAAAGGAAAAAAAGGGTTTTGTATAGAAAGATTTATCAATTTTGTTCATAAATGAAGCAAAGAAGGTCAAACAAGACCAAAAATAGAATTTCTAAAGTTTTTTTCTTTTTTTTTTTTTTCTTTCAAAGAGGAATGGACTAGAAAGTGTATTTAAAATTCATAAGTTATTACCTAGTTCCATCAGCGTTCAATGAGAGAGTATGTCAATCGTAGAGTATAAAGGTTTGCAGGTAAGTATAGTCCCGTATGTTACGCTGGCCATATTTATTTGCACATTTGTTTGGTAGTTAAATAGAGGTCAGTTTGGCGCCAATTTCAGCCCTCTTGCGTCTCCCGCCCCCCACGTCCGCCCGTCAATTGTCCAGAACGGACTTGCGGGAGGACGTTCCTGTATATCCGACGCTTGCGTCAACTTCCGGTCATGTGGACCGGAAGTGACGGTAGCGCTCCACCTATAGTGTCAGCAGAGATGGTACCTTCAAGGAGTAAGCAGCGAGCCATCAAGTTCAAAGATTGTATAAGAACCGATTTAGCAGATCGCTCCAAGGGCGGCATTCGGCTACACTATATGCATAAAATTTAAAAGATTTGTCACAGGAAACAGCAAAAAACAATTAAAGTTTCTAAAGAATAATCCGAGGGAAGCCAGTTTCTCATTTGATTATCAATTGTTTTCCAAAGAGAAAATGTATCTATAGTAGATCATTTATTATTATTAGAGAGATTATATATATATATAAAATAAATGTTATAAAAATTCAAAGGCAGAATAATATGTTTAATTCACTAGTATTAAATTAATTTATATATCTTTTAACCTCTCAAAGGTATATTCATTAATGCATTTAATACTCTGTTGTTTGTAAATATTATGCATAGAAGAGCCTTTGTATCTTAAGATTTCAAAAAGTATAGGGTGGATTTGAAGGATAACAGGACAAAAGGTACCCCGATAGTTAATTATATGCAAAATAGGGAAAAAAAAAAAAAAAAAAAAAACCGGGGAAGGGATGGGAAGAAGGGGAAGGGAAAAAGGGGGAAGGAAAGGGAGAGAGGGATAACTTTTTATCCCCAGGAGCATCATGACCGACGAGCCAGGGCAGGAAGTGGAAGAAATAGGATGGGGTTTAATCCATCTACCGTTATAGGTGGTTAGCCTCTCAAAGTTACCCCATAGAGACAGGGACAATGCTATTTTTCCAAGAACGGTGCGTAGCTCAGATGATCGTTTAGGCCTGGGGGACTACAGGCCTCTAAATTGAAAATCCAGCGAGATTCTCTCTGAAGAATAACATTGTCGAAGGGTCCTCCCCTGGGGCCTGGGTGGACCCTTTCTAGGGCAAAAAAACTAAATTTGGGCCGTTTATATCTGTGTACATGGGCGATGTGACGAGCTATGGGGCTTTCAAGATCCCCTCCTTTTATGTATGTCACGTGGTCTTTAATGCGTTCCCAAAAATGACGTTTAGTTTTGCCTACATAAAAGGCTGGGCATTCGCATTTCCACAAATAAACAACACCAATTGTCTCACATGTGACAAAATGTCTTGATATGAAGATTTTTCCATTTGGTAGTTTCTGTTGCGTTTTAGTGGCTATGAATTGGCAGTATGTGCAGGAACGACATGGAAACGTCCCATGTGGTAATTTTGCACATGGGTCCTTTTTTTTAATTCTCTCATAGTGGCTAACTGTAACTAAGTCACCAACCGATTTATTCCTCCTAAATATAAGGTTAGGTTTGGTTTGTACAAAGTGATTTAGAACCTTGTCTTCTGTTAGTAAATGCCAGTGTTTTTTTACAATTTTTTTCACCTGGTCCGTTTGGGAACAAAATTTAGTTATTATCCTAGTTTTATTTGGAATTGGAGTGGGCTCTCCTTGGAATAACAGGAGATCCCGGGGGCTGTCTCTTGCTTTTTTGTATGCCCTTTTTGTACTTTTTTTGCTATAACCCCTATTGAGAAATCTTGTTTGAAGTTGTTTGGCCTCTTGTTCAAAGGTTGTGTTCTGTGAACAATTCCGTTTTATTCTGTAGTATTGGCCTTTAGGGATTCCTTCAATGACGTGTTTGGGGTAACTGCTGTTAGCGTGCAGTAAGGAATTAGTCGCTGTAGGTTTCCTATAAAGAGTTGTAGCAATTGTATCGTTGGAATCTCTATAGATCTCCAAGTCTAAGAACGGAATTTTGTATTTATCGAAGGTGTATGTGAAATGCAAATTGAAGGTGTTAGTATTTAGCATTTCTGTGAAGGCCTTGAGTTTGTCAAGGGGACCCGACCACAGAACAAAAATATCATCGATATAACGTTTCCAGATTTCAATATATTCCATGTATGGTAGAAGGTGTTCTTGAGAGAACAACCATCGTTCCCACCCCCCCAGGTACAGGTTAGCGTAGGATGGGGCACATTTAGTCCCCATCGCTACTCCCTGTACCTGGAGGTAGTGGGACCCATCAAAGACAAACACATTATGTGTGAGAATGAAAAATAATAAATCTAAAATAAATTTATTCAAACGTCTGTGGTCGAGTCCCCTTTCGTCAAGGAAGGTCTCCACTGTTTCGACCCCTAATACATGGGGTATATTTGAATACAAGGATTCGACATCTATGGAGACTAGGAGTGTGTCTTTGCCTATTTGGATCCCTTCGATTGTTAATAGCATGTGCACCGTATCCTTAAGGTATGATGGTAATGCTTCTACGTGTGGACGTAGATAAGCGTCTATGTACGAGCTAGCATTTTGTGTCAGACTATTAATACCGGACACAATGGGGCGTCCGGGGGGATTCGTTTTACCCTTATGCATTTTTGGCAACGCATAGAAGGTTGGGGTGGTCGGTTCCTTAATGATAAGGAAGTCAGCTAGTTCTTTAGTAATGATACCCCATTGGAAATATTGATTGATAAGTTGTGTGAATTGTCTTTGATTTTTCTGTAATTCGAGACAGCTTACTCTCGAATACCAGGCTTGATTGTTGAGAATATCCATACACATTTCTGTATATTGTGTATCGTTTAAAATAACTACATTGCCGCCTTTGTCGGCTGCCTTGATAATAATATCATTTCTCGTCTGAAGATCTTTTAAAGCCTGGTATTCGGTTTCAGAAAGATTTTTAGTCTTTTGTTGAGGTTTCATTTGTTTTATGTCTCTAGTTACTAAGTGCACAAATAAGTCTACTTTTGGATGAGTTTGACTTGGAAATCTTTTTGATTTTTGTTTGAAAGATTGTAATGTATTCTGCTTAGTTTTAACAATCTCTGCTGATTCAGAGGTGGAGGGTCCATCCAAAGAGGGACCTGATTCGTCCTCTAGTTCGGTGAGGATTTTTAAGGCCTTATAGTCTTTTTTTGTCCAGTCCCGCCAATTAGATAAGAGGCCTTCCATTGGGGCCTCTTTTTTCTTTAGATCCCCCCCCCCCCTTAAGTTTCTCCGATGGATTACTATATATGCTAATAGGTACCCCTCCCCCCTTTTTCCTTTTTTTTTTCTTTCTCTCTCTCTTTTTCTTTTCTCTCTCTCTTCCTCTTACCTTTATTCTATTTTTCCTCTCTTCCTTTTATTATTTTGAGTATACTAACTAAAGAAATAACATTAATTGAGTTTTTTTCTAGAATATAGAGCTTAGAAAATATGAAATAAATATTCATTGATATAAGACTGGTCAGAATAAAGGAATAAAATATTTTTTAATCTTATAGAGATAAATAATTCTTGATATATTGATAAGATCCAAACAGTGTAAAGTTGGCAATCTTCTTTACTCTTAAGACTCTATATATTCCACATGTATGAATAATATTAACATATATCTTTGTTTATTTATAAATTAATGTATATGTTGCTTATTTCATAGAACATATTGTTATTTCTACCTTGCTGGAACCTGAGGAAGCATCTCATGCGAAACGCGTAGTTCCAGCTCTTCATTCTATCTATGTAGCCCGGACACTTTGGGGCTTTATGTAATGTAATAATATGTATTTATGATTGCTGTACCACATCTAACTCTTACATTTCCTATTGTTGTCAACATAAACCTAATAAAATCATATCTGTTACCTTTTACATGGTTTGGAAGTGTGAAAATAATTTCCTTTGTTAGTATATGTGGCACATTTAAACCCCCAGGCCTGATGCTTGGACTGCACCCTTTCTGTGTGTAGACCAGCACATGCCTTCACTCCCTACATACAATCTTTGTTCTTCTTGGGGGAGGTGCCAATAGACGATTATTTAAATAACCACTGTGTCCCCCACCACAATTCCATCTAGTGGCCTTAATATGGTATTTTCTTCATTCACATTTTTTTTAACTACTTGCCGACCGCCGCACGACTATCTACGTCGGCGGTCAGCCCCTCACAGGCAAAGTGACGTAGGGCTACGTCACTAGCTTGTGAGGGTCTAGGGAGTGCTCCCGCTTGGTCACGGACCCCCCCGCGCGTGTGACCAGCGGACCCGATGTCCGCCGGCCACTCTGCGATCGGCGGGGGAGAGGGAGAAAGTCAGGCAGCTTGTGTAAACAAGCTGCCTGTCATTCTCCCCTCTGTATGAGAGATGATCATATGGATCTACTATGTAGATCCGTTGATCACTCTGCATACAGTTGAAGCCACAGCCAATCACAGTTAGAATCACGCCCCTAGGGACACACACAGCCCCTCCCTCTCAAATAAAGTTAACCCCTTCACTACCAGTGTATTTTTACAGTAACAGTGCATATACAGTGGGTACGGAAAGTATTCAGACCCCACTTAAATTTTTCACTCTTTGTTATATTGCAGCCATTTGCTAAAATAATTTAAGTTCATTCTTCTTCCTCATGAATGTACACATAGCACCCCATACTGACAGAAAAACACAGAATTGTTGACATTGTTGCAGATTTATTAAAAAAGAAAAACTGAAATATCACATGGTCCTAAGTATTCAGACCCTTTGCTCAGTATTTAGTAGAAGCCCCCTTTTGATCTAATACAGCCAGGAGTCTTTTTGGGAAAGATGCAACAAGTCTTTCACACCTGGATTTGGGGATCCTCTGCCATTCCTCCTTGCAGATCCTCTCCAGTTCTGTCAGGTTGGATGGTAAACGTTGGTGGACAGTCATTTTTAGGTCTCTCCAGAGATGCTCAATCGGGTTTAAGTCAGGGCTCTGGCTGGGCCATTCAAGAACAGTCACGGAGTTGTTGTGAAGCCACTCCTTCGTTATTTTAGCTGTGTGCTTAGGGTCATTGTCTTGTTGGAAGGTAAACCTTCGGCCCAGTCTGAGGTCCAGAGCACTCTGGAGAAGGTTTTTGTCCAGGATATCCCTGTACTTGGCCGCATTCATCTTTCCCTCGATTGCAACCAGTCGTCCTGTCCCTGCAGCTGAAAAACACCCCCACAGCATGATGCCGCCACCACCATGCTTCACTGTTGGGACTGTATTGGACAGGTGATGAGCAGTGCCTGGTTTTCTCCACACATACCGCTTAGAAATAAGGCCAAAAATTTGTATTTTGGTCTCATCAGACCAGAGAATCTTATTTCTCACCATCTTGGAGTCCTTCAGGTGTTTTTTTAGCAAACTCCATGCAGGCTTTCATGTGTCTTACACTGAGGAGAGGCTTCCGTGGGGCCACTCTGCCATAAAGCCCCGACTGCTGGAGGGCTGCAGTGATGGTTGACTTTCTACAACTTTCTCCCATCTCCTGACTGCATCTCTGGAGCTCAGCCACAGTGATCTTTGGGTTCTTCTTTACCTCTCTCACCAAGGCTCTTCTCCCCCGATAGCTCAGTTTGGCCGGACGGCCAGCTCTAGGAAGGGTTCTGGTCATCCCAAATGTCTTCCATTTGAGGATTATGGAGGCCACTGTGCTCTTAGGAACCTTAAGTGCAGCAGAAATCTTTTTGTAACCTTGGCCAGATCTGTGCCTTGCCACAATTCTGTCTCTGAGCTCTTCAGGCAGTTCCTTTGACCTCATGATTCTCATTTGCTCTGACATGCATTGTGATCTGGAAGGTCTTATATAGACAGGTATGTGGCTTTCCTAATCAAGTCCAATCAGTATAATCAAACACAGCTGGACTCAAATGAAGGTGTAGAATCATCTCAAGGATGATCAGAAGAAATGGAAAGCACCTGAGTTAAATATATGAGTGTCACAGCAAAGGGTCTGAATACTTAGGACCATGTGATATTTCAGTTTTTCTTTTTTAATAAATCTGCAACAATGTCAACTATTCTGTGTTTTTCTGTCAGTATGGGGTGCTATGTGTACATTCATGAGGAAGAAGAATGAACTTAAATGATTTTAGCAAATGGCTGCAATATAACAAAGAGTGAAAAATTTAAGGGGGTCTGAATACTTTCCGTACCCACTGTATATAGCACTGATTACTGTAGAAATGTCACTGGTAACCCCAAAAGTGTCAAAAATGTCAGTCAAGGGTCCGATCTGTCCGCCGCAATGTCGCAGTACCGCAAAAAAAATCGCAGATCGCCGCCATTACGTGTTAAAAAAAAAACAACAAAAATGACAAAAATCTTTCCCTTTGTTAGTAAACGCAATAACTTTTGCGCAAACCAATCAAAATACGCTTTTTGCGATTTTTTTACCAAACATAGGTAGCATAAAACAAATTGGCCGAAAATGTTAAAAAATTTTGATTTTTACATTTTTTTGGGGGGAATTTCATATAAAAAAAAAGGGAAAAATATTGCTATTTTTGCAAAATTTACGCACTTTTTTTGTTTATAGCGCGTGATCAAAAAATCGCACAGGTGATCAAATACCGCCAAAAGAAAGCTCTGTTTGTGGGAAAAAAAGGACGCCAAATTCGTTTAGGTACAGCGTCGCACGACCGCACAATTGTCCGTTAAAGTCACGCAGTGACGAATCGCAAAATACCCCCTGGTCGTTTAGCAGCCAAATCCTCTGGGGCTTAAGTGGTTAAAGAAATATATTTTGCTCTGCAGAGAACATAAACTGAATACTTCACTGTTACCCAATTTGCACAGGACAAATTAATATGTCGTTTTGATGGATAAACATCTTTGCACATTTTTTTAAGGTCTAGTTTTAGAACATGCATTGCTCCTTGCATGGCTTAGTAACTGGATTTTTAGTATCTGGAATTGTTGTTGAGATCCTCTAAGAAGAGGTACTGTATATCAGTGGATATATAAGATTCTGAATTATATTTAATGCAACTTTTACTGGGAATGTTAGATGATAGAAGTTCATCAACTTGTTTAAAAAAAAATTAGTAGAAAAAGCAATAGTTATGGTGAGGAATTATCGAGGTTTATACATCTGATTTGAAAGTAAAAATGTAGACAACAAACGATGTGAAAATGTCTTTTATCAAAACAAAATGAACACATATTTTGCTCGTAAATTTACAATGCAAGTAACTATTTGTAGTCAATGTTTCTTATGATAATACGGTGTTGTAGCTGTGTTTTCATAGTAGTAAAAGTACCCTAGTTTTAAAGCTGGACTCCAGGCACAACAAACCTAATTTAAATATATGTCTCATTAGCCACAAAGGATATAAATCCACTTTGTGTGCACCAAATGCTTTTTAAAACAAAGTTATTATCCTTTAAAGGTAGCAGTGACATCATCACTGCACTGTTTATAGGCTGTGCAGCAGGGCAGGTACAGGGGAAGGAGGGGGGCAGAACGAGAATGTGCCCCGGGTGCAGTCTCTTTATGTAGAGGCAGGGGTGCATCAGGAGTTCCAGCAGCTCACCTCTTTCCTCCATACTGACAGGAGGGACTACAGTATACAGTAACTTCTGTCAGTAGGGCATTTTTTGTTCTGAAGTGTGGCGGTACTCGGTATTGTGCCCTCCCGCACTAGTGCCCACTGCTGTCACTTTCTCACTTTTTTCTGTTCTGTAAACACAGAAGTCGACTTCTTGTGCTGGATTCCGTGTGTATAAATGAAAGTGCGCCTTTCCTCCCACAGAGCACTGCGGTGGAAGGGAGAGCTCTGTGGGGGGGGGGGGGAGTTTAGGGGTTGCGTTAAGAGCTCTCTACTGACAAGGGGAAGTGGGAAAGAGCTTTGTAGTGGGGGGGGGGGCAGAGCTATGAACTGGAGGGAGCCCTGCAGTAGGGTTTGAGGGGAGAAGGCAGGGGGGGGGGGCAATGTAGAAGTGGGGAGAGTTTAAGGGGTTGAGAGAAAAGGTCTATAATGGGGGGGGGGCTTTGTTATGGTGTTTTTTCTATAACTGACTCAGGGACATTTTATTCTTCTAGTAACATCACTGACTAAAGGACATTTTTCCTTCTAGTAGCACCACTGACACAGGAGCATTGTACCTTCCAGTGACACCACCGACTCAGAGACATTGTTTTTTTAAGTGACACCACCGACCTAGGTACATTTTTCCTTTTTGAGACACCACTGCCTTAGTGACATTTTTTTTATTCCAGTCACACCACCAACTGAATTACATATTTTTTATTTCAGTGATCCTGCTAATGCAGGGACATTTTTTTCCTTTGCCACATTTAGTCCTATATTTGTGCATCGATTTTAAACTTTTCAGTTGGTTGCAGTGTACCAAAAACATTTTGGTGCACTCCGATGTTGGCCCCATCCCCTTATCTACCTAAAGGGGGGTGGGTGGTAGTGGTGAGGTAATAGGCAGTGGGGGTTGTGAGGTGGTGGGGTACCAAGTGTGGGGGGGCGCAGTTTCCCATATTCACCATAGACACTGGATGACCTTGTCCTGGCACTGCTGTGCAGACAGCAGGGTTGTGGCAGGGGCCCAGCAGCTCCAACAACTACAGGCTGTTGCAAATAACTACAGGAGGGGGCAGAGACAAGACCAGTCACCCTGCATAAGAAGAGAGCTCAGAAGTGAGCAGTCTTTATCACAGGAAGCTCCTGCACAGAGATTATATTTTACACTGGATTACTGTATAGATCTGGAAAAAAAATACACAAAGCACAGCAAGATTCAAGTAAGCATACGCATGCCTCTTTCTTGAAAAAAAAAAAGGGTTACACATGCCTCTTTGATTTAGACAATGTTTGCTTATCCTGGAGTTCAGCTTTAATAATTTACTTCAACTCACTATATTAATCAAAGCCCATCTAAATCTACTGAGTGCCAAAAGGGTAGCAGCACAGTTCCCTAGAGACTCTAGAGTTTAAGGCAGCACTTCATTCATAGGGACTGATTCATACAGTCCGGAAGAAGGATCCTCGGCAACCACACATCAACCAACTGGACCCCAGCTATAATCTGTCTTGTGCAGGTTTTGAAATAAAATAATTATCTGATTAGTTGTCATGAACAAATCAGCAACTTCCTTCCTTTTGGGCTTAATTAACTTGGTCTTAATTGATTTATGTATTTGTATTTGAGAAACTTCCATTACTATCTTCTGTATTTATGTAGCATTGACATATTACACAATACTTTACAAAGTACAGGCAACATTCAGATGAGTAATACAAATTTAAAAGTTAAAAGGCCACTTTTGGGAAAAGTTTGACATGAAAACAAACTCCAGGCAGATATAATAAAACTACAAATTACTCCAGTTATGTATTCATTAAAATGAATATATTTATTTTAAAACATTGCTAGTAAAAAGCTGCCATTATAACAGCTTCCTGTAATGATTTGTACAGCAAGACGGAGAAGGAAGGCAACCATTGTAAGCCGATCAGCCTCCATTACCGTTAGATTTTCATGTGATCGCCTGTATGAAGATTGTAAGAACAATAAATAATGCCATCAGTTTCTATACAAAGTTCATATAAAAGTCCTACAAAAAATGAAGGCAATGTATGGCAAGGAATGGCAAGTTATGGAAAGTTAACATAGTTACATTGGTACAGCTTGGAATATTCATATGCCCTAGCTGTAGGATTCCCGTTGAAGCTGGCAATCACTGTAGTAGGAACCATAGGAGTCCCATGCTGAAGCTAGTGACAATCAGTGTAGTAGCAGTGCCTACTACAGTGATTTCCAGCTCCCAGGGGGATCTCACAGGTATGCACATACATACTTATGTTGGACAAAGTTGGACCAATGTAACTATGTGAAAAGTGCCATTCCTGGAATTCTATACCTATATTTCAGCTTGAAAATGTTTGTTTAAATGACACCACAATTCTGTAACATTTCATTTGGAATAGATGGAAGGGAATTTGATTCTAAATAGGAACCACATTCACAGTTAGACTTTTGTTCAATCAGATAAGAAACCAGAAATTTTACAACCTTCTCTTTCAAT
The DNA here is from genome assembly GCF_965119305.1 of Pelophylax lessonae. Classification (NCBI taxonomy): domain Eukaryota; kingdom Metazoa; phylum Chordata; class Amphibia; order Anura; family Ranidae; genus Pelophylax; species Pelophylax lessonae. The sequence goes on from NC_138771.1 coordinate 111,643,960, forward strand.
TTTCCTTGTCAGCGAATTCAAAAACAGTTGTCAAATTGACTACCTTGACCTTCGAAAAAAGGTATGGAGAACCACAGTTTTCAAATAAACTCTACCAGTGTATGGCTAGCTTAACACTAAGAGGTTGTTGAGGGTTTGGGAGAGCAAAACGTAGTCTGGAGGCTGAGGATAGGCTGGTGATCACACTCCATTGTATAAATGACTGTCAAGAGTGCCAGAGCCAGAACGACTAAACCGAGTTAGAAGCATTTTAGCATCCAAATAGTCTTTATATATTTTATATTTTAGATATTTCACTAGATATGTTTCCAATGAATTGCTTTAAAATAAGGCCCTTGTAGAGATGTCAATTCTGGACCACTTTATAAATAATTGCCTATAAACTTAGTGTTATTTCAACAACATTTGGTAATGTGTGGAGGCTTAAGCATAGTTATATTTATTTTATACATTTATGTGGCGCCAATACATTCCTCAGCTCTACACAACGCTTTATGGAGAACATTGAACCACTCACATCAGTATGTCTCCAAAAAAGCTTACAATCTAGCACCTGTAATGAAGAAGTTCATACATGCACACACAGTAGGGCCAATTACAGGTGGAAGGCTATTACCCTGCCAGCATTTCTTTTGGAGGAAACAAGCAGGTTTGGATGAACACCTACAAAATAATATTTTGCATCTAGGAACTGTATCATGATCTTGTCTTCCTGTACCGATTTACCATATTAATCTCCAAAACCATAACAATGTACCCTTGTTTTTACTATTTTATCTACTGAAAGACAAGTATCAGTTACGGACCTGTAAGAACACTAAAAGTTGGAACTTGTTTTTGGAAAAACAATCTGTTTTCTAATACCATTTGAAATTTTTCTCAGTGGTCTTTTAAATACTGATTCCTTGACTAAATTAAGTGTTTTGTAATGTATTTATTGCAAGTATAAAGAAGAATGATTTGTTGAAATCCATGACAACCAATCAGACAGCAGTTTAGCAGGAATTGCTAAACAGCTAAGTTGAAACCTTGCACCTTGTTTAAAAAAAACATCATTTTTTTAAAGTAACTTCATTGTGTTTTTGCTCTATCATTGTAGCCGTGTTTCAAGTATTATTGGATGAATTTGGGTTTGCTGAGAAATGAGCAATAATATGCAGGTGAAGTAACCCAAAGCAACCCATCGGAAATAATCTTGTAAATAAGTATGTGAGTCTGAAAGCGGATTGGTTGCTAATGGTTATAGCACTTTGTACATTACTATTGCACAACACTGTCTTACGTTAATTTTTTAAACTTAGTCATTATATTTCTTTCATTGGTTCTGTCTTGTCTCTATAAACCACATACAGGACAAATGTACAAAAAAAACCACAATACTTTTTCATTATCCCCGTTCACACCTAATCATTAATAAACTGGATAGGAAAAGAGAGTTATTATGAGTACTTTACTTTTAGTCCATTCCCCATTGAACTGACTGGAATCATTTCTCAGAAATGTGTTTTTCATAGTACCAGAAAAACACTCAATAGTGGAGGTCAGCTTTAGTTGTATAGTTATCAAGTGTTGCTGGAATCTTAAGGTTAAATTGGTCATATATGTCCTGATCTGCATGTCAGATTAGGCCATTTTTAACATAAACTATTAATAAATACATATGTATGGTGTGAAAATTATTCCCAAGATATGCCGTCATGAAAGACCAAATACCTGACAGCTGGCATAGTTCATGATAGCCATATCTGACAGTGCCAATTACAAGGATGCCCCTTTTGTACTCTTTGTGATCTGGGAATCTTGCTTGCAAGCCATAGATCTGCAACATGGATCGGTGGTCAATCCATGATCTTGATACATATACTGATTGTCAGGCTGGTATATTAACATAAAAAATATAAAAATATATAGTGGTTGGTTTACCAAAAGCAAATAAGCTGTTTACTTTGCAAGGGTATTTCATTTTACAAGGATTTTTTTAGCTTAGTAAATGACGTGAAGCTCTGACATTTTTTTTTCCTTCCATGTGATTAGGTGTTCTTTTAAAGTGTATTTACCTACCACATTTATTAGGTGGGGGGGAAAAGTCTATTTGCCTTTAGTAAATCAACCCCATAATGTTTACCTTCTTTAGAATACTTGAATAGAACAATGATGGTTATTTGACCAAAGTGGTCAAATTGGTTTTAGTATGTTACCTGGGGTGCTCATTTATATTGGCCTTCTGCCTTTCTTACTCTCAGTTCAAAGACCATTTTTACAGTTTTGAAGATGAATGTATCTTAAAGTGTATCTAAACCAAGAACAAAAAATGTAATAAATTACAGTTTACTACTCCTTGTTGTGGTGGCTGCATTTATTTTAATTTTTTTAACATTTCTTTTGCTTTTGGTTCACCTAGTAATCTTGCAAATACAACACTCTTTGCCCTGGGTGATTACGTCACTCCTCCACTGTATTAAAGGAGGGAGCCATGGTTGTCACACAAGGCTGCTCTCCTGATATGGACTACAAACATACAAGCAAATGTACTGTCGATGCAGCACCTATTCCCTGCGCTCTGAGTGGTGCAATCCTCTTGTCCAACCTGACTGTAGGCTTGTAGATGAGAACAGATGACACGGCAACTTGATAATACTTCAGCCTTGCAGCCCCTCGCTGGACCAGGGTGGTCCGGAAAACACTATAAACGACAACAAAACAAGGGCGCACCGGCCTAGTGCATTATCTCTTAGACAGGTTTATTAAAATAATAGATTAAAAATACTCACAAACGAGTCTCTTGATAAAAAGCACATCAAATAGATATAAAATCCTCACCAACAAGATTGGGATTGAATTGTCCCCTGAAGCTGTGCAGGCTTACGCGTTTCGAGGCAACGCCTCTTCCTCAGAGCCTTGTTGCTGAGGATTTTATATCTATTTGATGTGCTTTTTATCAAGAAACTTGTTTGTGAGTATTTTTAATCTATTATTTTAATTTAAACTGTCTAAGAGATAATGGACTAGGCCGGTGCGCCCTTGTTTTGTTGTCATTTATGGACTACAAACATGTTCATATCTCTTCATCTACATTACATGGCTGCCAGGGCACTTCATAGTTTACAGAGGATAACAGGGAAGCAAGACATTCTTCAATGTAGTTCAAAGGAAGTGACAAGAACATACATTTCTAACAAGATAAACAGGTATTTTTTGTATTTGCTGAAAATGTTCTTAGCTTGAAAAAAAAGGAAAACAAATACAGCCACCATATCTAAGAACTGTAAGCTGCAATATAATTCATCTTTGTTCTGGGGTTTAGTTATCCTTTACCCTACGTTCACACCTATGCATTTTTTTAGTGCTTTTTGCAGTTTGTACAAATGCACTACAGTCCATTAAATATGGTTTCCTATGGTACACTGTCTGTGTTTTTCAGCCAGTGCACTTTTGGAAAGGGTCAGGGACTTTTTTTTTCCTGCATCAGATTGCGTTTTGCATATAATAGACTTCAATGGACCCACACCAAAAACGCAAGTGTTGTGTTTTTGATGTGTTTTTACATCCATTTTGCATTTTTTTCTCTTTAACAGTGTGTAGCTGGTTGCTAAGGAGTGGGCCAGGAAACTGGCCACCGCGTCCTTGACAATGGAGTCATCAGCTGTCAGTAGGCTTGCTGAATGCTCAGCTGAATGTGAAAAAAAAAGTATTGCCGGCAAAAAAAAAAAATCAGGGAAATAAACAACATGCCCCCCCCCCCACCCAAATCCATACCAGGCCCTTATCCGAGCATGCAGCCCGACAGCTCAGGAAAGGGAGGGGACTAGTGAGCGCCCCCCCCCTCCTGAACTATACCAGGCCACATGCCCTCAACGTGAGGGCACCCCCAAAGCACCTTGTCCCTATGTTGATTGGGACAAGGGCCTCTTCTCCACTACCTTGGACTGTGGTTGTGGGGGTCTGCAGATTGGGGGCTTATCAGCATCTGGATCCTGCTCCAGATTCTGCCCACCCATGTGAATAAGTATGGGGTAAAAAAACAAAAAACCTCAGCTTGCAACTTAAACCAGTGAATGCTGGGTCACCGACATTACAGGGGGGCGGTGAAACCAGAAATGTATTTTTTTCTTCTTTCTCCAGGCCTGGCAGTGCAGAGGGTATCGTGGTTGATGATGGATCTACATCGAGGGACATTTTTTTTTTATTTTTTAATAAAGGACTTGTAAATACCCTTGTACTGTCTTTATTAACTTTTATACTTTTTTTGGTGAATGGGTAGGGGTACTATGTACCCCATACTCATTCACATGGAGGGGTGGGATCTGGGGGCCCCTGTGTTAAAGGGGGCTTCCAAATTCTGATAAGCTCCCTGCCCACAGACCCCCCAAACCACAGCATAGGGTTGTGGGGAAGAGGCCCTTGTCCCCATCAACATGGCCTTCTGCCCCAAAGCACCCCCTAATGTTGAGGACATATGACCTGGCATGGTTTTGGTAGGGGGGGTGCTCACCCGCCCCCCCTTCTGACCTGCCAGGCTGCATGCTCAGATAAGGGTCTGGTATGGATTTTGAGGAGGGCCCCATGCCATTTTTGAAAAACAAATTTGGCGTGGGGTTCCCCTCCAAATCCATACAAGACCTGAAGGTCCTGGTATGGATTGGGGAGGACCCCACATCATTTTTTCCCATTTTGTTTTTGTTACGGCAATTCATTTTTTCTTACATTCAGCTGTCAGCCGGGAACCCCTTTGACAGCTGATGACTCATTGGTCCTTAAGGACACGGTGGCCAGCTTCCCGCCTGCTCCTTAGCAACCAGCTATACACAGTGTGTTAAAGAGAAAAAAAACCCCGAAAAATACATGTAAACTGCATGAAAACCCGCATAAAAAAGACAGGTTTAAAACAAAAAAAAGTTTCGGAAAAACGCATCAAGCGCAGCCGCATAGATGTAAACCTAGAGTTAAAGAAACATACTTTTTACCTTAATTTTACCTTTTTTAAAAATGGTGCTCAAATTGTCAAGTATTTTTTGTTATCAATATACTTTCTGCGCTGAATTTCTGTGATATTTTATAGAAGTGTAAAAAAAAAAATCTTATAGTAATTAACGCATTCCAATTTTACTCCACTAATTTAAATAAATATGATTTAATATTAACACTCTGTTTCTGTGGATGCATTATCTTTCTTTGTTTTCGGATCATCGGCTGCGCTACCACAAGCCACTACAATATTCATGACGCTGCTTGCATGCCCCGGTCTTTCTAACTTATCCATTAAGGATCGTGATTTTCTTGAATGGCAATGTAAACTTTTTGATCTAGGAGAAGCAAAGCCACAATTCTTGTCTGACTTTACAGACAGTAAGTTTTCTGTTTCTGTCCTTTCAGTGAAAGGTGTGCAAGGAAAAGAGGCACTGTTTCCTATTTCTCCAATATCGCTCTCATCTTCTGTATCTGTTAGCAGTGGCTTAAGCTCAGCTTGAATCTCAGCCTCTGATACAATATTGGGAAGCTCTGGTGTTTGCTTTTGAGATTCTTCTCCTTTACAGCTCCAGTTGTTTTCCCAATCTTCTATAGCTGGAGTACACATCTGATCCATAATTGTGCTGTATTCCGTTGTCCAGTTGTTTACTCCACCTACTAGCTTTCCACCTTGTGTAAAGAAAAAACTTCTAGATTTGGTCATAGTTGCCTGACAAGTTTCAAATGACTGACCAGGGTAATATCGCATAGCTTTTGATTTCTCTAAGGGATAGGATATGGTAGCTTCTAGTTTTGTCCTTTCTACTGTTAAATGAGAGTTTGAAAAATCAGAAGCAGTGACTTCTGATATGGACTGGCCATTCACGATGACATCAGTTTGCTTGGCCATTTCTCCACCAGAATTGTCAGAGTTAACATTAAGGTTAGCAATTTCTGGAGTCCAGTTTTCTATGCTGGAAAGTGGTTTTGTTGGTGGAATTATTCCTAAAGTGACTTTGTTAAAATCATTTGTTACAGCATTTGCACTTGAGGCATAACGAAGACTTGCCTGCCGTGGAACAAGTTGCGTGTTTTGATCTTCTTCACCTTTCTCTACTTTCATCCCAAAAGAATATGCTTTTCTACGAAGCCCAGGAGCAGGTGACATTGAACCTGTGCTATCATCACATGGTAATTCTTCAGGTTCAACATGGTATTTATATATACTGTTTCCATCAGAACTGTTTACACTTCCTTGTCTTAAAAGAAAGGCAGCATCTACATCTGATGAAGCTCGTGAGCGTACATGGATTAACTCTGATTTGTCTATTCCTGCAAGCTTTTCAAGGGCATTAACCATTCTTCCTGAAAGTTCTTCTAGTTGAGAAAGTCGAAGGTCAACCGTCTGCAGAGAGGCCTTCATGAAATGTTCACGCTCATTCACTTCTTCTAGCCGCATGGACATATTTTCAACTCTACAACAGTAAATAAAGAGTCATTTGGAGCTCATGCAATAACAACTAGAACAATAAGGACTTTACTTAAGCCATGTGAGGTCTATTCATTTTAAGTATTTACTATTCTGAAATAAAACTACCTTTCAGAAGTGACCCGAATACGCTCATCGTTTGATGATTGTTGCTCGTCCTCCTTCTCCTGAAAGTATTCTTCCACACACTGCTCCTCAAACTCATACAGTTTTTTCAGCTCTTCTTCATTAAGAAACAACTCTGAAGGATTCAAGAAAACATTTACATCAATAACTTATTACATAAGTTAATGTAATACTGTAACTGATAAGTTAAGAGAAGTTATTACATCAGATCAGTAAAAACTGTTCCATCTGTTCCATTAAAAAAAATAAAAAAGAAAGACCTGCAGCAGCTCCAATATACCTCTCATGCCAGCCATTCTGAATGGGCAAAGCTACAGCACTTGCTTGTAAAAATGGATCTCCTTCTGCCTCACAGATACTCCTATTGGCCATTAAAGGAGAAGTATAGCCAATGCTCATTTGGCTGTACTTCTTCTATGGATCACAGGAGTGCAATTCGCTTTGCACTCCTGTGACCCGTTTTCAGCACAGAGGGGGCTGATGTGCGCTCTCTGCTGATGTGATGTCACAGATGTCAGTCCAGGCACTGCATCATTACAACAATGGAAGTTGGGATCCGCCAGGTGCTTGGACTGACACCCGGCTCAACTTCTCAGTGAGCCGGCTGCTCCCCGCGCTCCACAGCTCAGTGCTTCGAGCAAGGAGGAGGCAGAGCAGAGAGCTGCTGATTGACAGTCAGCAGCTCTCTGCTTGGGGAGCTGTCAGAACTGAGAAATTAGCGGTGTTCGATCGCTCCATTCTCAGTGTAGAGGCGTCGGGGGATAGATTCAGCATCGGACCGATGCTGCATCCACCTAGGTAAGTAGAATTGGGGGAAAACATTAAAAACCATACTTGTATGTGAACATGCCAGCTTCAACACCACTGATAATGTGCAGGCCCCTTTAGGTTCAATGTATACTTGTGTCAGGAACACCACGTCAGCTGTCAGAGAGATCATGCTAGCAGTAAGGCTCAAGCACATGCACATGTGAGGCACACACATAGGAACATACACATCAGCAAGCATGTGAATGCACAAACCTTTCTACCACAGATACCGGCACCTATTGGCCTATTAAAATCTGGGATTATTGCTGGATTGTCCTATTTAAGAATGGGAACATTGCTGGATGGTCTTTTAGCTTATATCTCTGTTATCCTTGATCTCGAATCTGTTTGACTCTGTTATTGACCTGGCCTTCATTTGACCTGCCTCTGGATTACCCCTGCCTGCTTATGTCTGCTGCCTACCTGTGTTACTGACCTCAGCCTGGACTCTTTACTAAGACTTTGTCTGTCGATTCTCTACCTCATTGCCTGCCTGCTGCCAACCTCATCTCTGGCCTTGGTGCTCCTCATCATTTGGTGCCTTCCTTCTCAACTGTTACCAAACTTGGCTTGTGACTCAACTTTGCTCTCCACTGGTCTGGGTGAAGTCAGGGTGCCCTCCTAGCTGTGCTTCTGTTTATCTGTTGCCAAGTTTAAATCTGCTATTACAGTTTCCAAGCACCTGTCCCATTCCATTGCCCTGATTGGACATAAACTAACCAAGAGGCCACCCTTATCATCTCAAGCTTCTCAATCATGTACGTGACTCTTTTTTAAAGGGGCAGAGTCACATTCACATCAGTCATAGTCATGGCCGAAGGCTTTACCCCTGCTTAGCCTCCAAACAAAAGGTCAACTCCAGTCAAACCACTGTATTTGTTTTATCTTTTGCTGTATATGTCCCAGTTGGGAAGATTTACCCCTAATTACTGTCAAGGTGTGTAGGCAATGTGGTTAAAATAAAATATAATGAAAGGCTTCATATAGAGTGGAGAGAAATTATAACTCTTGTCAGGTTTTTACTGCTGTCTGTGGCTTTCTTAGGGAGATTCACCCTCTCTATTTGTCCTGTTTACTGTTATTAACTAAATTGAAGGTGAAAGAAAATCCTTCATTTTGGGTCGTGCCCAGGACAGTAAAAATGGGGAAATTTTTCAACTGGGATACTAGTTCTGGTTAGCCTGGGTGAGGATTCCCTCACTATGAGGGTATTTTATCTCACTTCCTGTTTTGACTATGGGACAGGTAATGAAAGCAAATCTTCCCAATCAGACACAGATGGCAAATAAAAAAAAAAAACTGATGGGTAATAACTGTCCTTTACTCTATCCGAAAAAAAAAAAAGGGCTTTATTTCTTCTTTAATAAAAAAAACAAAAAACAAAAAACGAATACCTGTAGAGAAAGGGATCATTTCATCACACATATATATTCAACAGGGTAAATTCTTAAGGAATAAACATACTCAGGCCTCTGTCACGCTCATCCTGCTCCCCTTCTGGTGCTTTTCTACAGCGACAGCAAAGACGTTTCAGGATGATGTACAAGTGGCTAAAGATTATCATTGGAGGAGGCAAGACAGGCCGGTCGTGAAAAGTCATAATGAGCTGGTAACGCTGGAACTTCCACACTTGGTTTGAAATAGACTTTACTTCAAAAAAGGTGTTACTATGAAAAAAAAATAACAGAATATAGAAAGTATGATCGATACTCAAAAACTCCAAAACAAATAGTTTGTAACAGTTTATACACTATATTACCAAAAGTATTGGGACGCCTGCCTTTACACGCACAGGAACATTAATGGCATCCCAATCTTAGTCTGTAGGGTTCAATATTGAGTTGGCCCACCCTTTACAGCTATAACAGCTTCAACTCTTCTGGGAAAGCTATCTGCAAGGTTTAGGAGTGTGTCTATGGTAATATTTTTTACCATTTACCCAGAAGCGCATTTGTGAGGTCACTGATATTGGAGAGAAGGCCTGGCTCACAGTCTCAAAGGTGTTCTTTTGGGTTGAGGTCAGGACTCAAGTCAAGTTCCTCCACCCCAAACATTCATGTCGTTATGGACCTCGCTTTATGCACTGGTCCCTATCATTTGATAGAGGGGGGATTATGGTGTGGGTTGTTTTTCAGGGGTTGTACTTGGCCCCGTAGTTCCGTGAAGGGAACTCTTAAGGCATCAGCATACCAACACATTTTGGACAATTCCACACTCTCAACTTTGTGGGAACAGGTTGGGGATGGACCCTTTCTGTTCCAACATGACTGCGCACCAGTGCACAAAGCAAGGTCCATAAAGACATGGATGAGTGACTTTGGGGTGGATGAACTTGACTGGCCTGCACCTCAACCTGATAGAACACCTTTGGGATGAATTAGAGCGCAGACTGTGAGCCAGGCCTTCTTTCCAACATCAGTGCCTAACCTCATAAATGAGCTTCTGGAAGAATGGTTAAACATTCCCATAGACACACACCTAAGCCTTTTGGACAGCCTTCCTAGAAGAGTTAAAGCTGGTTAGCTGCAAAGTGTGGGCCAACTCAATATTGAACCCTAGGGACTAAGACTGGGATGCCATTAAAGTTCATGTGTGTGTGTAAGCCTGTTAACCACTTCTGGACTGGAAGGTTTAACCCCCTAATGACCAGGCCATTTCTTGCGATACGGCACTGCGTTACTTTAACTGATAATTGCGTGGTCGTGCAATGCTGTACCCAAAAAAAAAGGATGTCCCTTTTTTTCCCACAAATAGAGCTTTCTTTTGGTGGTATTTGATCACCTGCGTGATTTTTATTTTTTTGCGCTATAAAAAAAAAATAGCGACAATTCTGAAAAAAAAAACAAAACAATATTTTCTATTTTCTGCTTTAAAACATTCCCAATGAAAAAAATTGGAAAAATCTAGTTTTTTCATCATTTTAGGCCAATATGCATTCTGCTACATATCCCAATAAGTGTATAGTGATTGGTTTGCGCAAAAGTTATCGCGTCTACAAACTAGGGAAAATATTTATGTCATTTTTATTTATATATTTATTATTTTACTAGTAATGGCTGCAATCAGTGATTTTTAGTGGGACTGAGACATTGCAGCGGACAGATCAGACACCTAACTGCCATTTTTGACATTTTTGGGGGAAACAGTGACAGTACTGCAGTAATCAGTGCTAAAAATATGCACTTTTACTGTACTAATGACACTGGCAGGGAAGGGGTTAACACCAGGGGCGATCAAAGGGTTAAATGTGTCACTAGGGGGTGCTTTCTAACTGTGTGGGGGATGGGCTTGCTGGATGAAGAGGAGGAACACAGGATCCCCGTGTTTATTATTGATAGAACAGCGGTCTGCCCTGTTTACATCAGCAGACCGCTGTTCTGTCTCCACGGGGAGTGATCACAGGTGCCCGGCAGACATTGCGGCCGCCAGACCAGCTGATTGGCTCCCCCTGTTGCCAATCGGCACGTGCACGAGCCTAGAGTGGCACGCGTGTGCCGCCACTAGCTGTCCTGCGAAACGACGTACATGTACGTCATTTCACAGGACAGAGCCGACCTGCCGCAGTATAAGTACAGCGGCTGGTCGGCAAGTGGTTAAGAAAGAAAACATCAATATTGTTAGGACTCCAAAACCTATTGCTGAAAAATGTACATGTATTATGAACTGTTAGGAGTTCTAAATTAAAGACATAAACAGAACAACAAAAAGAATAACTATGTTTAATACTATATTCAAAAATTAAAACAGGCAAACACTAAAAATATAATAGGGTGACATTATAAAATGGAAAAAATGGAAAAGCATAGGGGAACTAATACTGTATATATTTGTAAATATGCTATTATTAAAGCAGATCTATCAATAGCTTTAAATGTCTACATACATTCCTAAAAAAAATCACAAGATATTGTAACTGTGTTTAAAAACCTGCAACTTTTATTAATAAAAGGTAGTCTAGAGCTCCAGTAAAATGACTGTGTCTAGGCCTGAGAGGACCATTTTGGTGAGAATGACATCAACTTCTGCTTCAGGGAGGAGGAAAGCATCAGTAAATTGGTGATACGTGAGGAGATTGAGAGAAATGTTTGCAAGTCAAAGGCATAGAGATGGTATCGGAAGCTGCAGAAAGTTATTAACTGTCCCAGGGAAGAAGTGTAGAAAAAGAATAGAAGCGGCCGGAGAATAGAGCATGGGGGACCCCAATGGAAAGAGAAGGAGGAGATAGGTTTGTATGTGACAATGAAGGTGCACTGAGATAGGTAGGAGGAAACCCAGGAGAAGAGAGTCAGAGATGTCAAAGAAGTGGAGCATTTTGAGGAGTGGAGCATAAATTTTTTAAATGGCATTTTAAAGGATGTAAAAGTTTTAAGCTTGAAATAGTGAGAACACTGCAGAAAAGAATTCCCGCAGTTTAAACTCATATTGTAAGTATTTTGACAAAAATGTTACTAGGAAGTAAAAAAATAACTGCCAAACGATTTAAACAAGCGTTTTTGCACTTGAGCACCTGCTTTGAAACTACAGCAACACGAGGACTTTCGAAAAGAACAGAAACTACCACGGAACTGATCAAGTGACTTTTTTCTAATTCATTGCCTTCTAAAAATAGAAAACATCCTCTAAAAGATTCTGTAATCTTCTAAATAGCATTTTATTAACATTGGTTTATGGCTAATGGTTTGTGGCTAGAAAAAGTGAGAATAACTCACATGGTTTCAATTGCAATTGGGAAGTATTTTTTTATTTTATTTTTTTTTAAACGCTGTTGCTAGAAAAGTAAAAATAACTGCCAAAAGATTTAAACTAGCATTTTTACAGATGAACTCTTGTTCTGGAATGACACCAGAATGGGTTTTTTAAGAAGAAAACAAACTGTCATGAAACTGCCCATCTTACTTTATGAAAGTTAATGAAAATACATTTTTAGCACAGAAAACTGCAAAAAAATATTCTCATGGCTGACAGTTGTCACCAGAAAGCTAAAAATAACTGAAAAAAAGATTGAAATGAATATATTTGCACTTGAACAACTTGAACACCTGTTGCAGAACCACACCACAAGAAAACTTTTTAAAATATTAAAAACTGCCACTAAACTGCATAACTGACTCTCTAAAATCTTTTAAATGGCAGAATTTATGGTTTTTAATTAGAAACCGAGATAAAACCACAGTGTCAGTAGAGCAATAGATATAGTCACTAGGGCAGTGGTGTGTGTTTAGGGGGAGGGGGTTCAGCGGGTGCGCTCGTCCCAGGCGCAACTTTTAGAGAGGTTCAGCAATATGTCCTGTGTTGTCTCAAGCAGGAGTTGACTTACCATTCGGGTGGTAGCGAGCAACCAATAGCACTCATTATCCAAATATGAGGGAGGACCTGCTCCCCCTCCCATCCACCTTTAGCCAGTCAGCAAGCACTGCAACCCCCCATTAAGCCCACCACATTTGACTGTAAACAGATCCTAGATGCTGGAGTGGGGCTGAATAGGAGTGCTTGGAGTGAGAAACGCACAGTACTTTCAAGAAGGTACAATCAGAACTACACTAAAACAAATCCTGCAGCACACAGCAGTCTCTAGCTGAAATAACTGAAGATCGTGGGAACTTGGAAGCAATGTCACAGTGTCACATGTAATACTGGCCAGCTACAGTGTCTTTAAGATATCTATGTGTTCAGGCATTGAGCAGTGTGGAGGTTAGACATAATACATACAGATCAGAGAACGTCTCCCCTTTGCCTTGTCTCACTTGTTACTCTTTTTATAGCGGCATAACCTAAGCTGCCTGGATTTCTTGAAGACGCTGCAACCGGCCAGCATTTCATGTGACCAGTGACACATGGCTGCTGAGGATCAGTTCTTTATTTTCAGCTATTTAGCCAGTGTTGTGTGAGTGCTGCAGGGTTTGTTTGAGATTGCCTTTGTACACAGGGCAGTGCTGTATATTGGCCTAGACCGACAAGGCTCAGGCCTAGTGCGGCACTTTGCAGGGGGCGGCAAAAACGTCCCCCCTTCTCCACCTTAGACTCTATTGGCCACTGGTTGCTAGAGCTGCCTGGCGTCTAGCAAGCAATGACATCATGGCTGTGACTCCCTGGCCCTGCCCATAATTCAAAGTAATAGAGGATTTAACTTCTTCCTCCCCACGCCTAGTGCACCTAGGGCCCAAAGAGTCCTGCTGGTCTGGTAATGGCGAAGTGCAGAGCAAAATCCGCCGCCGTCAGCAGCGGCGTTCTCACAGAGCAAGCCGGAGGTTGGCCGGCCGGCAGGCCCACCCTGGAGGCTGGCTAGAACCAAGAGCCCAGGAGGGAGAAGACCTTCACTGCCACGGCACTGCCCTGTCCTGAGCAGCAGCAGCTGCAGCATCCCTGGCGCTTCGCCGAGCCTGCACTCCTTCTCAAACCTCCTCTCCGCTCCCAGCTGGGACATCAACAGGAAGACAGGCTGACAAAGGGCCCAGAGGACGAGGAAGGGCGGGGTGCATTACACACACCTACCCACAGACAGGGGGGCACAGGAGGGACTGCAGGCAGGGCTCGGGGGTCTCCCACCCCCTTCCTTTCATCTTTCCCCCCCTCACCCTCCCGCACCCCCCCCCACCCCCTCTCACCCCTGCTTTTGTGAGATCTCAGGGGTTCAGGCAGTCCTTCAATTTAGGAGTCACATTCAATAAACAGGAAGGAGTGGGACAAATTTACATAGGAGTGGGGGGGCACCCAATTTTAGTCTTGCCTAGGGCAGCACAAAACCAAAATACACCACTGACACAGGGCAGTTGAAAACCTTTTCTGAACAATGGAAACTTGACAGCTGGAAAACAATGGTGAAAAGCGTCTGTTTTCAAGCTTTTACATAACAAGTTTATGCGAGTTTAGCAGCGATTATAAGCGTTGGGGTTAGAAGCGTTTTTTAAAAATAACTTTAGGAGACCCTCCCAAATACCCGCAATTCATGCCATACCTGGGGTGGGAGGCTTCCTGTTGCAGAGAGGCACCCACGCCATCTTGGCACGGTGAGTACGTTCTGTGTGGGGCCTCTGTCTGGGGATGACAGTCTGCTGGTGTCTGTGCTCTCCCCCTCATATCTGTGTGTTCTGGGGCTCGCATTCCTCCTGGTCCCTGCGGGGGCACTATCACGTCCAGGACGCGCTGTGGGGGGTTGTTGGGGTCCCTAACCCCTGTGGCACTGTTTTTCTGTGTTTTTACTGGGGTACAGGCATGTGTGGGCGGGCCGCAGGGGTGAAATACAGCGGGTCTGCCATTTTGGGTATGGGCGGCTGCTCTGGCTTCACTGAGGGCTCTTCAGCAGCCATTTTCTATGTAGTGTATCGCGCCCTTCGGGCGTCATCTTGTGTGGGGCATGTTTGCTTTTTACATGTGTTTGGCGGACATTTTCCCGGAGCCTCCCATTGATTCCTATGGGCAGCCATTTTTCTTTAGCCCGAGTCCTATTCAGCCTCTAGCGGTGTGACATCACTTCCTTTCCTCATGCAGACCGATCATCAGCAAGCGTGGTAACACTTCTGGGGGTCTTTTATTGCTGTTTTTTGGGGGATATCTCCTGGCTATCAGTTTTATTCCTACCTGTGGGGTATTTTAGTCTAGTTCCTATCACGGTGCATTGCGGTGGGGTTGCCGCTATCGCGATTTAAAGGGCCAGTGCCATAAAAGCTCTTATGGAGTCCGAGGACAGCAAATTCCCCCCAGCTTTGGTGGATGATTCAGGTAAGTCTGAATCTTCTGTGATTACCTTGGAAAGGAGGATATCTTTGAGCCACGAGTCAGAGAGGATCTTCTGTGGTGGCTCCGGTCTCCGGCTCTGACGGAGGGGAAATCCTTCCGGCCATTGTTGTGGACGGTGGAGACCACGGACGCCAGCCTGTCGGGCTGGGGTGGTGTCCTGGGCACTCTGTCTGCCCAGGGCACTTGGCTGGAGGAGGAATCCTCCCTGCCAATAAACATCTTGGAACTGCGAGCGATCAGACTGTGTTTGCTGCGTTGGTCGGATCATCTGCGGGGCCGCCCTGTACGGGTGCAGACGGACAACGCCACTGCGGTTGCTTACATCAATCACCAAGGGGGCACCAGGAGTGCCTGGGCGGCCCAGGAAGTGACCAAAATTCTGTCTTGGGCCGAGACGCACGTCCCGGCGATTTCGGCAGTTCACATTCCAGGTGTGGAGAACTGGCAGGCCGATTATCTGAGCCGCTAGACCCTGGACCAGGGGGAATTGTCCCTGCATCCAGAGGTATTCCAGATGCTGTGTGCGCGATGGGGATCCCCGGATGTGTATCTGTTCGCATCTTGGCTAAACAACAAGGTGGGAAGGTTTGTGGCAAGGACGCGCGATCCTCTGGCAGACGCCTCGGATGCGCTGGTGGTGCCTTGGAATCGGTGTCGCCTGATCTATGCCTTCCCCCCCGATTCAGTTGTTGTCCAGGTTCCTTCGCAGGTTGGTCTCGGAACCGAAGTTGGTGATTCTGGTGGCCCCGGACTGGCCGCGCCAGCTCCCGTTACGAGATGATCTGCTGTCTCAGGGGCCGATCTTCCATTCTGCTTTACAGTCGCTGGCTTTAACGGCGTGGCTGTTGAAACCCAGGTCCTGAGAGATCGGGGTCTCTCGTCGGAGGTCATTCCTACTCTGCTCAAGGCTAGGAAGGCCTCGTCCGGAAAAATCTATTACCGTACCTGGAAGGCTTATTTTGCCTAGTGTGAATCCAGGGGCGTTCATCCTCACTTCTTTTTCGATGGTGAGGGTGTTGGCCTTCCTACAATCTGGTGTGCACCAGCGTCTTGCACTGACCACGATTAAGGGTCAGTTATCTGCACTGGCAATTCTTTTCCAGCGCCCTTTGGCGTCAAATTCTTTGATACGCACCTTTATTCAAGGGGTGCGTCATTTGGCTCCTCCTTGGAGGGCGCCTTTGCCTCCTTGGGACTTGAATTTGGTCCTGTCCGTTTTGCAACGTCCTCCCTTTGAGAACATCAGGGAGATTCCTCTGCCTGTGCTGTCACGAAAGGTTGCCTTTCTGGTGGCGATCACATCTGCCCGCAGAGTGTCGGAATTGGTGGCTCTGTCTTGCCGCTCCCCTTACCTGGTGGTTCATAGGGATAAGGTGGTCTTGCGACCTAACCAATCTTTCCTTCCTAAGGTGGTTTCTGATTTTCACCTTAACGAGGATATTGTCTTGCCTTCGCTGTGTGTGAATCCTCAGCATCCTAAGGAGTTTGCTTTGCATTCCTTGGATGTGGTCCAGGCGATCAGGGTGTACCTGTCGTCTACTGACTCCTTCAGGAAGTCGCATTCTCTCTTTGTCCTTCCCGAGGGCCCTCGGAAGGGTATGGCTGCGTCTGCGGTAACCATTTCAAAATGGATCAGACAGATGATTGTACAGGCCTATTTAATTAGGGAATGGGTTCCACCCTTTCCTGTCAAGACGCACTCTACCAGAGCGGTGAGTGCGTCCTGGGCTTTCCGACATCAGGCTTCGGTGGCCCAGCTGTGCAAGGCAGAGACTTGGTTGTCTGTGCACAGCACACCTTTTCCAAATTTTACAAACTTGACGTTTTGGCGGATGCCTCCTTTGGCCGCAAAGTCTTGTGCGTGGCCGTGCCTTGAGGGGGACATGGCATTGCCTGTCCCTGTCTATTGGGATTGTTTTTTCCCCTTTGTTTGATTTGCTTTCCTGGGTTTGTTGCTCCTGTTTAGCTTTCTTGTTACCCAGAGTTTACCTTTCTGGTTCAGATAAGGTTCCTTTCTCTGACCTGGGTGCTGCATTGCCTTTTGTGACGGTTGCGCTTCCCACCCCTCATGTCTACACTGCTTTGGGACAGCCCATTGGTGAAGACTATTTGAGGGGCGGCGACTGTCAGAGGACGTAAGAGAAAACAGAATTTTTGTAAAATCTTACCGTAAAATTCCTTTCTCTGAGTCCTCTGACAGTTGCCGCCCTCTTTTGGGGTTTTTTGGACTATGTACTGCTTGCTACCAAACTGAGTTGGGAATTCTGATAGCAGGGGGGTATTGGACCAGTGGGACAGCTCCCTACAGGTGTGTCTTTGCAAATTGCTTTGTTTTTAACAAGTCTTATGCCTAGCTTGCTCCTAAGGATAAGAGGTCAATACCCATTGGTGAAGACTATTTGAGGGGCGGCGACTGTCAGAGGACTCAGAGAAAGGAATTTTACGGTAAGATTTTACAAAAATTAATTTTTTTTTGTGAAGAATCAACAACAAGTGGGACACAATCATGAAGTGGAATGAAATTTATTGGATATTTCAAACTTTTTTAACAAATACAAAACAGAAAAATTGGGCGTGCAAAATTATTCAGCCCCCTTAAGTTAATACTTTGTAGCGCCACCTTTTGCTGCGATTACAGCTGTAAGTCGCTTGGGGTATGTCCCTATCAGTTTTGCACATCGAGAGACTGAAATTTTTGCTCATTCCTCCTTGCAAAACAGCTCGAGCTCAGTGAGGTTGGAATGAGAGCGTTTGTGAACAGCAGTTTTCAGTTCTTTCCACAGATTCTCGATTGGATTCAGGTCTGGACTTTGACTTGGCCATTCTAACACCTGGATATGTTTATTTGTGAACCATTCCATTGTAGATTTTGCTTTATGTTTTGGATCATTGTCTTGTTGGAAGACAAATCTCCATCCCAGTCTCAGGTCTTTTGCAGACTCCATCAGGTTTTCTTCCAGAATGGTCCTGTATTTGGCTCCATCCATCTTCCCATCAATTTTAACCATCTTCCCTGTCCCTGCTGAAAAAAAGCAGGCCCAAACAATGATGCTGCCACCACCATGTTTGACAGTGGGGATGGTGTGTTCAGGGTGATGAGCTGTGTTGCTTTTACGCCAAACATAACGTTTTGCATTGTTGTCAAAAAGTTTGATTTTGGTTTCATCTGACCAGAGCACCTTCTTCCACATGTTTGGTGTGTCTCCCAGGTGGCTTGTGGCAAACTTTAAACGACACTTTTTATGGATATCTTTAAGAAATGGCTTTCTTCTTGCCACTTTTCCATAAAGGCCAGATTTGTGCATTATACGACTGATTGTTGTCCTATTGACAGAGTCTCCCACCTCAGCTGTAGATCTCTGCAGTTCATCCAGAGTGATCATGGGCCTCTTGGCTGCATCTCTGATCAGTCTTCTCCTTGTATGAGCTGAAAGTTTAGAGGGACGGCCAGGTCTTCGTAGATTTGCAGTGGTCTGATACTCCTTCCATTTCAATATTATCGCTTGCACAGTGCTCCTTGGGATGTTTAAAGCTTGGGAAGTCTTTTTGTATCCAAATCCGGCTTTAAACTTCTCCACAACAGTATCTTGGACCTGCCTGGTGTGTTCCTTGTTCTTCATGATGCTCTCTGCGCTTTAAACGGACCTCTGAGACTATCACAGTGCAGGTGCATTTATACGGAGACTTGATTACACACAGGTGGATTCTATTTATCATCATTAGTCATTTAGGTCAACATTGGATAATTCAGAGATCCTCACTGAACTTCTGGAGAGAGTTTGCTGCACTGAAAGTAAAGGGGCTGAATAATTTTGCACGCCCAATTTCTCAGTTTTTTATTTGTTAACAAAGTTTGAAATATCCAATACATTTTGTTCCACTTCATGATTGTGTCCCACTTGTTGTTGATTCTTCACAAAAAATTACAGTTTTATATCTTTATGTTTGAAGCCTAAAATGTGGCAAAAGGTCGAAAAGTTCAAGGGGGGCGAATACTTTCGCAATGCACTGTAGTTCTCCCAAGCAGCAGCTGAAAGACGGCTGGAGGGAGGGGAGTAGAAGCCAGCTTTCAGCTGTTGCAGGGAGGGGGGGGGACTACAGGGGTTAACTTTCAGTAAATGTTGCCCCTGCCATACCTTCTGTCAAGGTTCCCCTTCTTTTTGCTTGTCAGGGCGTGCAGCATGCTAAGCTGTTCCTTCCCTGCGCCACTTAGCGTATGTGGGAGGAGCAGTTCAGGAGTCAGCAAGGAAGATTATTTATTTGCAAAGTTTTATAGCAAAACTTAAGGGAAGCAGTTTTTTTTTAACATTTTCAGTCTATTTTTCCATTATACTGTATAGTAAAAAAACTAAAAATCCAATGGTGCCTAAAAACTAAATTAACAAAAATCGAATTATAATATATAAAATTTATTTCGGTACAGTGTTGCATGACCAATAAGTAAATGTCACTCAAATCACAATGCTCAAAATGCTCTAACTCTGAAAAATGCTAAAAAAAAGTGAAAAAACACGGCTTTTGAGCGTTTAAGAGAGTTTTTGAGCCATAAGCATTTGTGGGAGTTTAGTTTTTCTAAGAAAAAGCTAAAAAACGCAAATTCTAAAAAACACTGAAAAATGCTAGTGCAAAAACGCTGCAAACCGCTAAAAAACTTTTTTAGTAGCATTCTACAGCTAAAGGTGCTGGCATTTTTATAACGTCCAGTGTGCATGAGGCCCAATAGTCCCAGGCTGTCATGCTGATACTATGGCTTCAATTCAATTGGGTCTCTGACATATAGAGATAAGAGGGATGGTTTACTAAAGCAAATGCTTAGTGAATAAAGTGAAGTTCTGCTGACTTCCATCATCCAAGTATGTGCAAGCAAAATTTCAGATTTTTTTATTTTCCTTGCACATGATTAGAATTTCTTTCCAATGTGAAATTTTACTCCATTCACTAAGTTCTGGGGAAAATTCCCTTGCAAAATGCAGCTTCCCTTAAAAATGAACAACAGCTTATTTGCCTTTAATAAATCAGTTAAAAAGAATTATTTTTAATTTTTGACACACATTTACATTGTAGGCCACCAAGTGAACCTATATACACAGAAACATCTTCAGTCAGTTACAGAAAGCAGAAACACCGGAAAATAGATAATTTCAAAGAAAATGTTATCCTTCATTTTTACAGCTGGGTCTGCGACTTAAAAACTATTAAAGCCAGACACAACCAATCAATTTTCAGCAGCTCCCATACTTTTCTCATGACAGAGCCATTTTTAATGCATTCTATGAAGACTACAGAAAGGCTGGGGAAAGATAAGGGGCTCAGTAAGGGTAAGCACACTATAGCTACACTTGCCCTTTAGTTAAAGAATAAGTTCATCTTTGGTAATGTTATATCTGTATTTGAGGTGTAACATGTTACTAAACAGCACCTGTCCCCCGCTGTGACAGCAGGCAGGGGATCTTCTTCCCGCACTCACTGTCACAATTTTAGAATAGCGTGGCCAAGTTCTGAGAATGAATGAACTACAACTATCATCTGTCATTCCAGCAGACATCTTTTATTTCTCAATGAACTGAGTGGGTGCTGGTGAGCACTTTCATCGTTTATTGATCTTCCTGCTCTCCTGTAATTGTCTGCCCATATAGGGGCAGGCTGCTATACTGCGATCCTGCAAGAGCCTGGCATTGCACTTGTGACCTGCTAATCGTGGGTGCAATGCTTTGCAGGTGCCAGTAAAAAAAATGAAAAAATGTAAATTTTTGCATTATGCTTTTTTTTCTTTTTTTTCAAGGTGAACAGAGACTTTTATAGTATATTACAAAATGATTATTCAGCTAGTGTTAAACCGGTGCTGACAGCAGATGGTGGTCTTCCATATGAATGCAGTGTTTATGTTGCCTTAAAAAATGCCTTCATTAGAAGCATTAATGTTTATTCAGGCTGCACACTGCTTTCTTAATAAGCTTACATTACCATCTGCTTTCTTATAAACAGTAATTGCCTGGTTTCTGTAGGCCACCAAGTAAACCTATGTACACACAAACGTCTTCAGTCAGTTACAGAAAGCAGAAACACCAGAAAATTGTTTATTTTAAAGAAATGGTTATCGATACTTTGATGCTCATTGTAATAGTTTCTGCAGAGGCGTAACCAGAACCTTCAGGGCCCCAGTGCAAGAAACCATGTAAGGGCCCCTGGACCCCTGGCCGGGGCCCTTCCCTTCAAGCCTGGGGCTCTTCCCACTGATCCTGGGGCTCTTTGCTCTCGTTGCGGGCCCTTTATTACGGTCCCGCAGCGGGACCCTTTCACAAGTTCTGCAGTGGGCCCCCTTCCTGCCATCTTGGGGCCTCCCCACGGTGGTGGAATGCCAGGGTTCGGTCACAAGTGGGACCTTTGGGATCCTGGAAGTTCACCCACTGGTGTCAGTAGTTTTTATTTTTTGGTATTTTAATGGTATTATTTTTTATCATTTTATTTTATTTTTTTACAATGTCACTGACTATGACTCTGTCCATTCAGAAAAGGAAGGAGCTGGTAAAGCATACAGAGGAACCAATCTCCTCCATTTTCCTCGGGCAGCTACAGGAGGAAAAAGGTAGACAGTGATTCCTCTA
Source organism: Pelophylax lessonae (assembly GCF_965119305.1). Taxonomy (NCBI): domain Eukaryota; kingdom Metazoa; phylum Chordata; class Amphibia; order Anura; family Ranidae; genus Pelophylax; species Pelophylax lessonae. The sequence continues at coordinate 111,665,674 of NC_138771.1, forward strand.
CATGCTGCCCCCGTCGCCCCTCCTATCCAGGTGTACAGGGGAGCTGCACAGGCCCCCTTGAGCATGGGGCCCGGTTGCAATTGCAACCCCTGCAACCCCTGTAGTTACGCCCCTGAGTTTCTGCTTGATTATAATTATCTTAGTTATGAAGGAAATCACTACAACTTATATCTAATATAAGCTGTACTTTATACAGTGGGTCTGATTTACTAAGACTGGAGCGAGCAAAATCTGGTGCAGTTCTGCATAGAAACCAATCAGCTTCCAGGTGTTTTTTGTCAAAGTCTAACTGAAGAAGCTGAAGTTGGAAGCTGATTGGCTACCATGCACAGCAGCACCAGATTTTGCACTCTCCAGTTTTAGGAAATCAGCCCCACTATGTCTAAATGCATTTCTTTTGGTGTGTAAAAAGACAAACATGAATCTGGAAAGTAATTTGCCAATAAGGTCTTCCAACTCTCGTCTCTGGTTAGCAGTTTTCAGTTAGCAAACTAGACAAGTAAATATCCCCTGCGCTCAGAAAGTGCATGTAGGCCAGAGAGGCATTGACTGTACCATAAGCATCAAAGGACTTGCTGCCCTCTGGGGATGATGGGTATCCACACAAACTGAAAGCAAAAAGACAAGAGGAAGAGGGTTCTCCCTCGAAATGCGTTAGCATCACGGTCCTGTGGTCTCTGGATAGCTGAAGGGACTCTCTTTTTTACTTGTATATAGCGTACTCTTGTGAGTAGAAAATATCTTGTTTTAACAATTTAAATATTTTATGGTATTGCACTTGGTCGATGCGCCCTTCTCTTGTCTTTTTGCTAGCAGTTTTCAGTTACCAGTTTACTGGTAAGGCCCCATGAACATCTGCGTGTTGCGCTAATGTGTGTTTTTTGGCATGTTTTACATGCAACAGCAAAGCACAGCCTATGCACTTAAATGGGCTGCCCTATGCAAGACAAATATGCCAAAGAAGCTCCTGCACCTTTTCGGGTGGTGAGCTTGCACTTTTTTTACTGTGCGTTTTTAGCATGTTTGTCGCACCTTGTGTCTCGCAACAAAATGCATATTTACTAGCTGTGCTTAACGTGGAAGTTCAGCCAAAAACAAAGTAACTAAATCTAAATATACTGGCAGCCACATTCTAAGACTAATCTATCTAAACCTGTAAAGCAAAAATCGCTCTACATATCTTTTCTGAAGCTGATCCAGTCCGGTCTCCAGCGGCGGATGCTGTGTGGAAGAGAAAGCCGACAATGGCTGGGATATGCCAGGGAAGTGATGTCACCCATAGAGGTACTATGGGGCTTCCATGGTCGGCTGCCTCTCCTGCACCCACCTACACAGAGAAGCCACCGCTGAAAGCTTAGCATGGGACCTTACTGCATCAGCTAAGCTTCAGAAAAGGTATGCAGAGCGATTTCTGCTTTACAGGGCTACATAGATTAGTCTTAGAATGTGGCTGTGAGTATATTTAGAGTTAGTTCGTTTTGGCTGAACTTCTACTTTAAGGTACCATTAACAGTTAGGGGAAACACAAGCGCAACACGTTTTTCCCATGCAAAAAAAAATCCTATATACATTTTCAGAATGCGCAGGTGCAAATGGGGTCTTTTGTGTATTCAGACCACAGAGATTACATTCAAAGTACTGTAAACTATATTGATAAACAGACTTTCATCTTTTGTAGGGTCAATATAGTCAGAGAAACAATAAAAATTCAGATTCATTGCTAAGAGTTACTACATTTTGGGCTCTGCCTTAGAGTATAAGCTTGAAAAAAATGGTAATTGCATTTGTGATCTCTGTTTCAGCTATGATACACACTCTTAAAGAGTAACTCCACTCTTGTTGAAAAGAAAACATTCCCCTGTGGGTGATCTGTGTACATTGCAGGAATTTTAACAAACTTTGTTGCAGATTTCCACCTTTTGTTACGTATTCTGAAGAAATAGCTGTATGTTTGTCTACTATGCTATGATTAAAACTATTGAACGAAACAAGTAATCTGTTTGTATCTATTATTACCTGGTAGCAAATACAGATTGAATGTGGATGTTTAGAGTTGCCCGCTTCCTATATCTTATCTGCCCTTGTTTGTCTGTGTCCACCATGTGCAAAGTGAAGGAGAATATAAGTGGTTTTACAATTATCAATCAATTGCTGCACCTGCAAGGCTCTAAAGAGAAAAACTGCATTCCTTTAGACATGGTTTCTCTTTGAGAGTATTTCACTAAAAATTACATCTTGGTTGCAGGGGATGCTCAAAATCTCACTTGTATCTTAGTGCAGACTTTTGGAAAAATCAGTCAGCCAATCAGGCAAGCAGGAAATAACATATCTGGGGGGGGGGGGGGGGTTGTTTGTACACCAGCTGTGTACAGGTACCTTCAGGTTGCCATATTGCATTGCATTTTACAGACAGAAAATTACAGTGCTGCTGATTGAAAAGGAAAGGTATATTTTAATAGTATCAAATAACAATATGACTTGGGTAGAAATTGTATACACTATATTATTTTTTTTATATGCTATTTTTCCCCATGAAAGTGGAGTTACCCTTTAACCACTTCTGGACCAGAAGGATTTGCCCCCCTTAATGACCAGGCCATTTTTTGTGATTCGGCACTGCGTTATTTTAACAGACAATTGCGCGGTCGTACAACGCTGTACCTAAATAAAATTGATGAACTTTTTTTTCCACAAATAGAGCTTTCCTTTGGTGGTATTTGATCACCTCTGCGATTTTTATTTTTTGCGCTATAAACAAAAAAAGAGTGACAATTCTGAAAAAAAAACCAATATTTTTCACATTCTATTATATAACACTCCCAAAAAATTAAAAATCAAAATTTTTTAACATTTTAGGCCAATTTGTTTTCTGCTACATATTTTTGGTAAAACAAAATTTGCAAAAAGCGTATTTTGATTGGTTTGCGCAAAAGTTATTGCGCCTACTAACTACGGGAAAGATTTATGTCATTTTTATTGTTTTTTTGTTTTACTAGTAATGCGGCGATCTGCGATTTGTAGTGGGACTGTGACATTGTGGCGAACAGATCGGACACCTAAATGACATTTTTGACACTTTCGGGGGGACCAGCAACATTACTACAGTAATCAATATGGTAATACTACAGTAATAATGTGGTAAAAATATGCACTGTTACTGTAATAATGGCACTGGCAGGGAATGGGTTAACACAGTGGGTGATTAAGGGGTTAAATGTAAGCCTTGGGGAGTGTTTCTAACTGTATGGGGGTTGGGCTTTTGAAATGATCACAGAAACCTGTGATCCTATATAGAAGGATCACAGGCGCTCTGTGATCATTCCAGAGAGAAAAACGGTCATCTGTGTTTACAAAAGCTGACCGTTTTTCTCTCTCAGTGGGGAGCGATCGCAGGTGCCCGGTGGCAATCGGAGCTGCCAGCCCCGTGCATTGGAGTCCCCGCTCCCGAGTGGAGGTGGGAGCGTGCCGGCGGGGGCAGCGAGCGCTTGCCCCCTAGCTGCAGGTGCGTGACCGACGTAGAGCTACATCGGTTTGCGCAAGAGGGCCAGCCTGCCGCAGTAAATCTGCGGTGAGCGGTCCTTAAGTGGTTAAACCAGTGAGGCAGTTCTTTTACCTTATTTTATAGTACTTTATACCAAATTTTTGTGTTGCTTCATTGTTGTACTCAGTGAGAACTTACTTGAACACTGCTATTAAAAGGTTCACTAGTAGGATGTTTGCAACCAATAAATAACAGGCCATAATGGCTGGAGTGAGCCAAGCACCAGGAATACAGGGAGGAAGGCGCTTTCCATCATCATCGTACAGATTATCACCACAGGGAGCTGTAATAAAAGATAACAGGTTACTTGTTTTTGTCATTTCTGTTATAAAAAATGTTAAGCTTTTAAAGAATATGCTACGACACCTCTATTACTGGTACAGGAATTATGAAGTTTGAAGGTTTTATTGGAAAGTCTAAAGAACTGCCAGCAAATATAAGGCTGGGTTCACGCTAGCTGCGGCCAGGGCTCACGGCAGGGGGTCTGGTGTGTCCCTGTTCTCTGTTTCAGGTGCGAATCAGGTACGAATTTTTGGCTGGATTCAGACCTAAAACGGACCAGAAGATGCACAGGACCCTTTTCCAATGCGGACTATGGCCACCCCAGAGGTGTGGGAACCGGCTCCATTGAGAGCCGATCACACTGTCCTGTCATGGGAATTGGATGCAGGGAAACCTGCATCCAATTTGCATAAGTGTAAACTCAGCCTTAGTGTTTCACTAACCAAGAAGGTTTCTGTTCAAAATAATATATGTACAATAAATATGATTGTCTTTAAAGAGTGTCCCTGTGGGGCTTATACACATAATTCTATTATTTATTGCTTTAAGTCACAAACATTTCCTGTTTTCGAGAAACCACATGGTAAAAAAAAAGGGGGGGGGGGGTTGGAAATGGATCAAGAATGCTTTGTCAAGAGACAGTGAGGTGGTTTCAATTAATTTGCACACAGTTTAGGCTAAACCTGTTTTTTGGGTAGTGCTGCATGCATAAAGCAAAACTGTATGTTGTATTTTTAGAAGGGTGGAAAGGGAAGCCCTAAAACTGACACTTTGGGGTTCATTTACTAAAGGAGTAGAGGCTAATCGCTTTACCAAGTGTATGTTTGTAAGATGGAGATACCACCTTGGTTAGTTCTCTTACATCCACTGGGTGGCAATAGAGGGAAGGTCTAGATATAATAGGGGAGGGGTCTGAGAGGAGAGCGTGGAGAAGATGGAAGAAGGCATGATGGAGGAGCGTGTGGACTTCTATGAAGGGGTACACATGGTAAGGCCTATGGCCTGGGGGAAACCTAGACTATGAGTTTGAGACATTATGGCACACAGCAGCCACCCTCTCTGTCACTACTCTTAGATAGGACCAGTTATGAAATGTGAATTCTTCTTCCATAGTTATGGACCCTACATGTTTGGGACTAATGCTACCACAGATCTGGAACAGTACTTTAATAGTTGCACAGAATGTTGTTCTGAAACTATGTACAATGCTTTGCTGTTATTAAGAATTCTACACAGTAAACACCATTTTGCTTCCATGTGATACTGAGTGTGATTTGTTAAATAATTGCAGACATGATGTTTGCTTAAACAGCACAAACATATGGCCACTGCCCCCACCTATAACTGGCCTTTACAGCAAGGAGCACATGGAAGGGCAATGCACGCAAAACAAAAACAAAAAAATTCAAAGCTAAACTTACCAACCAGCCTGCTAACCAACCGAATTGCCCTGTCTATGTGTATGCGTCAAAAACAGGGGTTTAGCTTGCACCCATTTGCAAATACATGCGTAAGCTACAGAGCCCTGTCAAGGCACCCCAGTATATTCTGTAGTCCTAACTCTAAGTTTGAGAGCCTCCACAGTGGAAACACATGCAATATATTGGATAGGCAGAGGGCAGGTGAGCCTGGAGGGGACCCCCACTGGACACCCAGCACATAACACAATGTCCTAGGCTCCCCTGTGCCTTTAAGGCAGTGTTTCTCAACTCCGGTCCTCAGGGCACACTAACAGGCCAGATTTTAGGTATTACCTTGGGGAGATGCAGACTAGAATACTGCAATCACTGAGCAGCAAATGATATCACCTGTGATGTATTTCAGTTTTCTTGCAAACCTGGCCTGTTAGTGTGCCCTGAGAACCGGAGTTGAGAAACACTGCTTTAAGGATATCTATAACACATACTGTTAGACAGGACAATTCGGTTGGTTAGCAGGCTAATTGGCAAGTTGAGTTTGGAATTTCTTTGGTTTTGTTTTGCATTTGCCTAAAGGCTGCAGTAAGTCATACGATGACCCACTGACACTCAGGACCTGTCTATACAAGGATACCCCTGAAAGCAGCCAATTTGGGGATAGGAGTGGTGGTGAATAATTGCATGGGTCACTGGAAGAGGTGACTGGGTAGTTTTCCCAGGGCACTGGCTAAAATGTCTGGGAATCTATGTCGCACTGGCTCCAGCTGTAGTCTTGACTATTTGTTATTTGCATCTGGATCTATATAGTAAATGAGGCCTAAAGTGTGAAGTGGTCCTATCTGGGCCTATGGCTTGCAAGGAGAACTGATTATTAACTTTGCTGAAAAATGGTGGGACGTGGTGGAACTTCAGTGCACTCTTCCTGCGAAGTTGCTTATGTATTGGTGGCTCTTCCTGTAAGTCCAGGAAACACAGTAACTCGAGGATCTCCTTCTCAAAAACTGAGTGTAGACAACAGGATAGACTGAAATGAAGAAGGAGGCATGCTCGAGGAAACAGTTCCATGACTAATGGCTTTAGCCATGTACAGAGGGCAGGGTACGCTGAGCTGCAGTGCCTAGAAGAAGTCAGAGCACATAGAAGACACTTTAGCATCAATACCTGCAAATGTTACCATACTGGACTCAGGTTAAAGTTCTGCCCTGTGAATGACTTTGTCCTTTGCTGGGATGGACTGTTGTCCCTATGGTATCTTTTTGTTTGAGCAGACAGGGAGAGAGGCAGCTCATGACACCTCACTGCAATGAGGCAAGGATTTCTTTCTACTTAGGCGAAGGTGCATTTTGCCACCCCCCCCCCCACCGTCCTCCTGCCACCCCTTTCCCCACCATCCTTGCGCCACCCCCTTCGTCCTCCCACCAAATCCTCCACAACGGCAGTCTTGGTGCCATTTTTTTAAATTTTAGTTTACATGTGTTAAAAATAATTTTAGGCCTGAAGATTACGTAAAACCCCCAAAACATTATTTTTATTTTTTTGAAAGCAGACACCCTAGGTAAAGATACATTTTTCCGCTTAAGCTGCCTTATGGTAGAACCAACCCTGGTCTTAGAAAAAAGTTCTAGAAAGGTCTTAGAAAAAGTTAGCAGCCTTCACCATCTTAAGAGTTGCAGCAAAGAGATACAGATATTGCCAGCACCGCTAAAGTGTTGGTGGACTCCAAAACTCAATCTCTTAGTGCAGGAAGCCGTATATGCAGAGCAAAGTGAGGAGTCACAGGGCTGGGCTGCTTTGTGATTTCCCCAAGTATTCTGGGGTGGAAAATGTGCCCTGAATTGGCTTTGCTCTGACTTCCAAATCAGAAGAAATCTCTCCCATTTTGGGGAATGCGAGCCCTGCAGGAGAGATCAAATGAGTCTGTCAGGGAGGTTCCTTTTCCATGGAATGAACTGGAGCCAACTGCACCAAGTTTAAAGCGCCTAGCTCCCAGTAAAGGTTGAGTGGCAGTGTGCCTCAAGCCTAATACCCAGTTATACGTATGATGAGATGAAGATTGCCATTCTCAACAAACCCTGTCAAGCAGACTTTGGCTGAAATTATGGTGGTACCCTGTTAAGAGGTGATTCTTATCTTCCTCCAGGTCAAGGAAGAGGGTGTATACTCACCCACTTGTCCTGCTTTCAGCATTTCCTGAACTTGCATGTCCTTGTAGAGTATGAGCCAGAATTCCAGTATCTTCTGGAGGCTTTTTTTTTAAACCCTTGAGCAAGAGTAGTCCACACTTTATGAACAGTCTGTATGGGACTTCTTACAGGTATCTAGAGGGTTTCAGAACTACTTCTAGACAAACCTTACAGGTATCTAGAATGTTCCAGAACTATGTTGAAACAAATCCAGCCTTCAGAATTATCAGGAATGCTACAAGGAATTTAATGTTGTCCACTTTATTATTGTCTATATATCAAAGTAGAGTAAGGAGATTTTATAATTCTGATATAAAAAAACATGCTTTGAAAAGGGAGAATGTAAGAGGTGGTTACCGCCCTGGCTAGTTCACTTCCGCGAACTGGGTGGTGATAGAGAGAAGGCCTAGATATAGTAGAAAAGGAGTCCAAATGGAAAGTCAAGGAGTCCAGAGAGTGTGGAGAAGAGGGAAGAAGACAAGCTAAGTGAACATATACAGTGCAAAATTAACACACACTTCACAAAATGAGTATGCTCTATTCCTTTAGTAAATCAACCTCTGTGGCTCTCTCTCTTTGTATATAAAGAAAGAAAGATTTTTTGAAATACAGTATACAGCTCATATACAGTATGGGTTATAGAGAATTATTAAGTTACATAATTTACACTCACTTAGTGAGAGCCTTGAACCGTCAATATAACTGTCTGTATAACATTAGTGTGCGTGCGTGCGTGTGTCACATACAAAAACAAAGTAGAATGATAAATGGCATACTTACGATTTATCTCCATTGCATACACTGTTCAGAAGAAAAAAATAAGACAGAAAAAAGAGAAAGAGAAAAAAGGAATGAAATAGAAATACATGAAACCAACAAAAATATTAGTCTTGTATAATTAACAGATAAAAACTTTAAAAGACAAAAAAACATTGAAGCTTTCCTATGACTATAGCAGTTTCATTGCCTATGACCTTAATGATATTAAAGGGTGATTTACGATACCAGAAATTTCTATGCTTGTGTTGCAGACTATGTTTGCTGGAAAAGCCAATCAAATTATGTTGCCAAGAAAGGAGCACTTAGACATCCAGCGTTCCACTGATGAGACTAAATGACACACCTCTGCTTAGCCTGTCACTGAGTTCATGTCATTCTAACTTGAATACTGGTGGGCCCAGCATCAAGCATTCCAAACACTTGGGTTAATTTACTAAAACTGGAGAGTGCAAAATCTAGTGTAGCTCTTCAGAGAAACCAATCAGCTTCCAGGTTTTTTTTTGTCAAAGCTAATTGAACAAGCTGAAGTTAGAAGCTGATTGGCTACCATGCACAGCTGCACCAGATTTTGCACTCTCCAGTTTTAGTAAATCAACCCACCATGCAGCCTTGAGCTGTAAAGTAGGGAATGCACAATAAAAGCACTAAAGTCACTGATTTTTCCCTGTGGATTACTTAATGGCAAGATAAAAGCAAGAGTGGTTGAGACATTAGTTACATCTGTGGTTTTGGATAATATGTGACAGAATAGTTTGGGGAGAGGGGGAACAGAAACTCTTTTACATGGCTGAGCTCTTCCAGTAAACACAGGTTTGCATTAGTAGTAAAATGTACTCCATAGCAAATTAACCCTTGGAATTTTAAGTCTATGTGAAAACAGTGAATAACAACTAGTAATCTCCATTACTTGGCTGCAAGGTGAGGTAAACCTCATGTCTGCCAAATGTTCTGCAGAGTGTGTTGGTTAAAGACTTGGTTCTTGCATATCATACTGTGATTTTCCAAGTTGGTATATTTCACATACAGTCAGAAAAGTTAATTTAGCTTTACTCTAAATTGAAAGAATTGAAGTGATTGTAAAGTCTCCTTTTTTTCCCTATAAAAATAACAAACATGTCATACTTACCTATTCCTCTCGGGTCTCTTCTTCTCGAGCAGCCCAGATCCTCTTCTTCTTGGGTCCTTCTTCTGTGCTCCTGGCCCCTCCCTCCTGTTCAGTGCCCCCATAGCAAGCAGCTTGCTATGGGGACACCCGAGCCGAGTCACAGCTCTCTGTGTCCATTCAGACACTGAGCCCTGCCCCCAATCTTCCGATTGGCTAGCTGACTTTGATTGACATCAGTGGGGGCCAATGGTACCGCTGCTGTGTCTCAGCCAATCAGGAAGGGGAATCTTGGACATCGCTGGACAGAGAGCGACCTCAGGTAAGTGTTAGGGGGGCTGAGGGGGGGCTGCTGCACACAGAAGGTTTTTATTTCTTAATGCAAAGAATGCATTAAGATAAAAAATCCTCTGCCTTTACAACTCCTTTCAGTGGCTAATCCACCAAAACTTATATTTCAGTCTTTATTATATAGGGGAGAATTAATACACCAGGTGGGTTATTATATCTCTAAGTTATATCTCTGCAGATCTCTGTATTTGATTTTGTGGGACAGCACACCTGTTGTGGCCATTTTGAGAGTGTTCTAATCTCTGTACTGCATTTTTATTTTATACTCTAGTCTAGACAATGCCACAAGAGGAGCTGCAGCATACATCTGTGGATGAGAACACCTTAATGTCACCGATAGCCAGAAAATACAGCAGGGAGATCTCTCTGTTAGAATATCCTAGGAAACCAGGGCTAAAATCACTTTTGGGTAGACTGACTATTTAATGTGCACCTGTGCAATGCCCACACGGAAAGAGCATGTGGGCATTGGACAGATGTAATCTAGGATCACATAAAGTATAACAAAAGGCAACGCTTTTTCTTTATGTGAAAAAAATAGTCCTATTTGGACTATCTACAGTGCGTGCTATGTTTATAAATAAACCTCAAATAAATGTGCACAATAATGTGCAAACAATGTAAATAAATACGGTGATCCCAATAATTAATCAATATTATGTAAAATAATTCATTTAAAATAAATGAATAATGTGACATGTAAATCAATATTGTGACATAAATTGCATATAACAATAAAAAAATATATATTTAAAAGTTCATCAAGTGATAGTAAATCAACAAGTGACAGTGAAAGTTCCAATTTTTTTAGGTTTTCTTCAGTGCAAAAGGATTTCTTCAAAAGTGGATTGTAAAGTGAAGGTGCTCAGTGATACTTTCCTCAATTATTGTGACTTTTATTAAAAGTGCAGGTGCTGGCTTCCTTTATCCTGTGGTATGTTAAAAGATGGGTGACTTACCAGATGTAATGGGTCTCATATATCATATGATATTGAGACCAATCACATTTGTAGGCCCTCAGGGCCACGGTAGGTCCCCTTGTGGTGCCTCCTGGATATGCAAGTATAGTTTCCTCCTCACCGTTCCACGTATCAGCATACAGTAGATAGGTAAAAAAGATAAAAAGCTCCAGATAGTGTGATAAAGTTTTAAAAAGGCTTTATTTCCCATAAAAGCAGGTTTTCCAATTAAAATATTCGGCAATTGTAGGCAAATGGGCTAAAAGTCCCTGTGACACTCATGTACAACCATGCAGAGTGGTGAGCGGAGGTAATTCGGGCTTGCGCTCCAGTGTACGTCACGTAATGCGTTCCACGTCCTAAATCACTTGATGAACTTTTAAATATATATTTTTTTATTGTTATATGCAATTTATGTCACAATATTGATTTACCTGTCACATTATTCATTTATTTCAAATTCATTATTTTACATAATATTGATTAATTATTGGGATCACCGTATTTATTTACATTGTTTGCACATTATTGTGCACATTTATTTGAGGTTTATTTATAAACATAGCACGCGCTGTAGATAGTCCAAATAGGACTATTTTTTTCACACATTTTTTTTACTACTGCTGCTGCTGCCATTATAACCTTTATATTTTACTATTTAGGATATATTTTAAACACCAGGTCCTTTAAGTGTTACTTCATATTAACACTTTTTCTTTAGTTTTGGATAGAGAAGAGATGGATTAGAACACCAGTCAGTTTTTATTGCTGTCTGTGCCCCCATTAAGGAGATTCACCCTCTCTATTTGTCCTGTTTAATATTATCACTGAGAATGAAATTAGAAGATAAAAACAAATTCTGGGTCGTGCCCAGAAAAGTAATAGGGGGAATCATTCAATGGGGACACTGGTTCTGAAGGCCTGGGGGTCCCCAAGAGATTCCCTTAATTTGCAGGGATTTCTTCTCATTTCCTGTTTTGTCTATGGGACAGGAAGTGAAGGTAAATCTCCCCACTGGGGCACAGATGGCAAAAAATAAGCCAACAAAAAAGTTTTATCTAAAATTCTACTTTAACTACCACCCTCCCCAGTTGGACATATTCACATTAATTTCACTCAAATGCCACTCGGTTTAGGCAATTGAAAAAGAGAGGATGTTCAAGGCGGGGCTGAGTAATCTCTACCATAAAATAGTGTCCTAAGATAGTGTCTAGCACTTCAGTGGCCAATCACTAAGTACTAGCACTGTCACATGGGAAGAAAGAGAGTGAGACATACTGTATGCACCCTATAGACGGAGGTAGATCTCTTCACTTTAGAGGCTGAATGGAGTGGCAGGGGAGTAAATGGATAGCAGCTTAATAGAGTGGCAGTTAAAATATAACTAAAGGCTTAGTGATAATGGTAAACAGGACAAATAGAGAGAGTTAATCTCCTTAAAGGGATTAGAACACTTGTCAGTTTTTATTGCTGTCTGTGCCCCCAAAAGGGAGATTCACTCTCTATTTGTCCTGTTTACCATTATCATTGAAAGTAAAAGAAAATCCCAAATGGGTTGTCCCTATTAAAGTAATAGAGGGGAAATCTTTAAATAGGGGCACTAGTTCTGGTGACCTGGGGGGCCCTAAAAGATTCCCTTAATTTGCAGGGATCTCCTCTCACTTCCTGTTTTGGATATGGGACTGGAAGTAAAGGGAAATCTCCCCCAAAGATAGCAAAAGTAAACCTTCCTGTTTTGGCTATGGGACAGGAAATAAAGGGAAATCTCCCATAAAGACACAAAGATAGCAAAAGTAAACCTTACAGGAGTTATGACCCACCCCCCTTACTCTAACCCACATGGAAAATAAAAGCATTTTGAAAGTTAAAATTGTAGTCAGATTCCCATATTTATTCTTCATCGCTGTGCTCTAAATTGAAAGAGGCACAAGCAATGAAACCCCTACATGACTTGAACTGCATTGACTTCAAATATCAAGATATATATATATATATATATATATATGGCTGTACTAAAGCTCCAGACATACAGAAGTCCTAAATGATTTATGATAGCAAAAAAATATATTTTAGAATCAGTAATATTATAATAAACTGTACAATATACTATATATGGTTCTAGTTCTAGTAATCCAATGATCTAGACATTGTTAATGAAGTGAATCTTCTTTAGGGAGAAAGTGGCTAGAATATTTTGTGGTTGGCAGATGATCAACTTTAACTGTACAACTATATATAATATATTGTCAAAATTTATAGTAAGTGCAGTACCTACACAAGTCCTTTCCCTTCATAAATATGACCCACGTGTATCTCTTGCAATGTGAATATATATACTGTTTATTTGGAAATATGAACACATTTGTTATCATACTGGCAGTGGAGGTATATTGCACAACATCTACATGATTAAGAGAGATGCTGCTTACTTTTTTGGGTGAATCTCCCCAGGGTTTATGTACATACCACTCTAAGGTATAGGGAGATAAATAGAAATGCCCAGAGTAACAACACCCCACCTGGGGTCCCATGACATACTGTATATAATAAATAATGTCATTTTATATCTTTTTGTCCATTTTGGAATTTTTACTGATCTCATTGCAAGGATTTATGAACTACTTTTAGGTTTGTCTGGTGCAATCATCATCCTCTGTTCAATAACTCTTAGGAATTGCCACCTAGGAGAATATTGACTACGCACCACACAATAAACTGTAAATTACAACATCTCAATTACATGTACTTAATTGGTCAAAGGTAAAGTGTTGCTGCTTCTATTTAGAACAAACATGTCCATATCAGAATGGAACTGGGGAGGCTGCAGCATTACAGTGCATTCAAACTGGGGAACATTTACACCTCCCCCCCCATGTAATAAACATGTAATAATGATAAAGAAAAATACCATCATTAAGAATAAAAAGATACCTACTTACACCCTAGCTTTAGACTGCTCCACCCAGGAAAGGGCATGTCATTCAGCCCCACCAAACAATCCTGGGAAAGCCAAGGATCCCTTGTCCAGACGAATTGACCATACACCAGGAGGTAAGTAGAATTTTCTTCTTACACATTTGTTTCTTTTAGTTTTTTTTAATTTGTTTTTTTTTTTATAGGAGATGGCTAGCCCCACCCACACCTTCTTATTCACCTAACCCTAAAATTAGTTGCCTTACTCCCCATCAGTGGGGCCAGCTCTAAACTCTAATGTTTAATTTTACACACTGGTTTAACCTGGAATTTTGGGCAGCAGGGGAACTCTGGAGAACTCTGAAGGCATGTTCAGTCATTATTATGGTCTGCACTGTAGTGCTACAACCTGTTTTGTATCTTTACTGCACTGACACATTTATTTAAACTGGTCACAGTCATGTACAGCTTAAATATATACACAGCTCAAAAAACATAAAGGAACACTTTGAAAACACATCAGATCTCAATGGGGAAAAATATCATGCTGGATATCTATACTGATATGGACTGGGTGATGTGTTAGGAATGAAAGGATGCTACATTGTTTGATGAAAATGAAAATTATCAACCTACAGAGGGCTGAAATCAAAGACACCCCAAAAAGCAAAGTGAAAAAATGATGCAGCAGGCTAAAATTTCATTGCTGCAACTCAAAATGGTACTCAGTAGTTGGTATGGCCCCCACATGCTTGTATGCATGCCTGACAATGTCGGGGTATGCTCATAATGAGACGACGGAAGGTGTCCTGGGGTATTTTCTTCCAAATCTGGACCAGGGCATCACTGAGCTCTTGAACAGATTGAGGTGCAACCTTGCGGCGTCAGATGAACTGAAACATAATGTCCCAGAGCTGTTCTATAGGATTTGGGTCAGGCAAGCGTGGGGGCAATTCAATGGTATTAATTCCTTCATCCTCCAGGAACTGGCAGCATACTCTCACGAAATGAGGCTGGGCATTGTTGTGCACCAGGAGGAACCCAGGACCATGGCATCAGTGTAGGGTCTGACAATGGGTCCAAGGATTTAATCCCAATATCTAATGGCAGTCAGGGTGCCATTGTCTAGCCTGTAGAGGTCTGTGCGTCCCTCAATGGATATGCCTCCCCAGACCATCACTGACCCACCACCAAACCGGTTATGCTGAACGATGTTACAGGCAGCATAATGTTCTCCATGGCTTCTCCAGACCCTTTCAGGTCTGGCACATGTGCTCAGGGTAAACCTGCTCTCATCTGTAAAAGCGCGGGGCGCCAGTGGCAGACCTGAAAATTCTGGTGCTCAATGGCAAATGGCAATTGGGCTCCATGGTGCCAGGCCGTGAGCACAGGGCCCACTAGAGGATGTTGGGCCCTCAGGCCACCCTCATGAAGTCTGTTTCTGATTGTTTGGTCAGAGACATTTACACCAGTGGCCTGCTGGAGGTTATTTTGTAGGGTCTGGCAGTGCTCATCCTGTTCCTCCTTGCACAAAGGAGCAGATACCTGTCCTGCTGATGGGTTGAGGACCTTCTACGGTCCTGTCCAGCTCTCCTAGAGTAACTGCCTGTCTCCTGGAATCTCCTCTATGCTTTTGAGACTGTGCTGGGAGACACAGCAAACCTTCTGGCAATGGCATGTATTGATGTGCCATCCTGGTGGAGCTGGACTGACTGTGCAACCTCTATAGGGTCCAGGCTACCATGCTACCAGTAGTGACATTGACCCTAGCCAGCCAAATGCAAAACTAGTGAAAAACAGTCAGAAAAGATAGGTAGGGAAAAAAATGTTAGTGCCCGCTACCTGTAAAACCATTTCTGTTTTGGAGGTCGTCTCATTGTTGCCCATCAGGTGCACATGTTGTTAATTTCAAAGCAGCTGAAACTGATTAACAACCCCCTCTGCTACTTAACTGACCAGATCATTATCCCAGGAGTTTAATTTACTTGAAGCTA
The DNA here is from genome assembly GCF_965119305.1 of Pelophylax lessonae. NCBI lineage: Eukaryota > Metazoa > Chordata > Amphibia > Anura > Ranidae > Pelophylax > Pelophylax lessonae. The sequence continues at coordinate 111,681,197 of NC_138771.1, forward strand.
TATTCTGATTAAAAAGTTTTCCTTTAATTTTTTTGAGCAGTGTATATTGATTTACAGAATTACAAACCAAATATAGTGTGATGATATGAATTTATTATTCCCCATGTCCATCTATACAACACATTGTTACACTAAAGCAGCCTTTCTCAACCTTTTAATCTTGGAAGTAATCTTAAAATTATGTTCAGGTTTCAGGTTTCAGAGAACCCCTGAAAATTAGGTTGACAGCTTACAGTCAGTGAAATCTGTAAGATATAAACATAATATTAAACAAAATAACAAATAATGTGGCATACCTACAGTACGCAACACCCAAGGCAGATCATTTTTTTACCCCGAATACATTGGTAGTTAATGAAAAAGTGTCCCAAGATATAAGTAGTCAATGAGAGTAGGAAGGGTTCCTTTATATTTGTGGACAGAAGGAAGAATGCTGTTTTTAGGATGCATTGGCCCTTTAAGTGGGCAGGTACCATAATTTAGAAGATTAATCCTCTACTGCTCAACAACCTCTGTAGGGACCCTGGTTGAGAATGGCTGCTCTACAGTATGCAACTCCCAGAGATAACAGAATCAGTCCCAGTGTATTCTATTCTTCCAAAATATTTAAGGTAACTTAGAGAGTGATGTACCATTTTATGGCACCAGAAAACATTGTTGATCACTGCTATTTCTTATGTTTCCAAAAAATGGTACATTTTTGCTAGGTTTGTGGTGAATACATCTGCTAAATGGTATGTATTCCAAATTAAAACAGGTAGTCTGTTAATTTGGACTGATCATCTGCCTGGGAAACAGGAAGCAGAGTCTTACTATGAACTCTAGTCTTACGGTCTATCTGGTCTGCAAACACCTCTCCGTAGATCATCCAGTAAGGCATGTAGAAGATGTTGCGGGCCAATCTCCATGATGGTTCCTCATCTGGGTGCAAAATGGCCTGTCGTGCTACTCCGAAACTCATAAGCACCACCAGCATGATGATCACAAAGTATAGCATGTCAATCATCTAGAAAAGTGACATCATCTTTAGATATGGAGCCAAAACCAAACAAGCATTGACATATTTCCATGTTTCGTAAAAATTCTGCATTCACTGCATACATATTGTAGATACATGCATCTAATTCGGAGATTATACCATTAAAGAGTATATGTAGATAATTTGTTTTTTAGTTTTACATAAAGTACGCAAGGGTTACAACTCATGCCAGGTTAATTTTTACTGTCTATATCTTGTTGCAGAGGTTTCCCTTTACTACATTTCCCGGAGACACCACAGGAAGAGAAATGTCTCCAAAGTAAGTAAGTAAAATAATAATAATTATTATTAATATATGGGATTTATAGTGCCTTATAACATGAGGGCAGACAGTACAGTTAAAATACAATTCAATACAGAAGGAATCAGAAGGCCCTGCTCGTTAGAGCTTATCCCAACTTATCTCAACGTACACAGTTGTCACTGAAACTGGCAACCGCATTTAAAGATGTCCCCTTACCTCCTGCTCCAATAATAACTAACATTTTGGATTACCGATTACTATTTTTCCACAAGACAAAATAAAACAGCAATAAAAATCTGACAGAGGTCCTAAACATTGTACACATATCCAAATAAAGAAAAAAAAGTTTTGACTATAGGTACATTTTATTTTAAAATATTATTCCACCTTTCTCTCATATTCCATATTGTAAGTTAACAAATTAAAATCACAAACTTTGTCATCATTTCTATCAAGCAACCACCTTTAAGCCAATATAGACAACAATGGGAGTGTGAACTGGGTTTCGGAGCTGGATTCTTAGGACTGGCAGATCATGACTTTGACTATCTCAAAGTGTTTGAGAATTGTTCTTATTCTTGAAATTTATTGTTACTAAAACCGGGGATAAAAATACTCACATAGAAATGTAAAAATAAAACACATCATCAGCTCTCCCTGCTGCCTAAATAACATGGAAAATCCTGAACAGAGGCTCCCTCCACCTGTATGCGTTACGCTAAATTGTTTGAAATAGAGAGCACTATGGTTTCTCTTTATTTTCTGGTTATACACGATTGATAGATATCTGCGGAGGAGTCTATTTGGGTCCAGGTACATCCAGAGGAAGACCAGCCCAGTGAGATCCAGAGGGACATAATTACAGGCATTTGAGGCTCTGTTGTGGGGCAGCTGCTTGGAGGTGAGCGGGCATTCTAGCCATAGGTGAAGGTCACTGAAATCACTGGATTATAGGACTGTTTAACACAATTGATTACTGCACGACGGTGGATTTTTATAATTTTTTATTTGGGACTATGCACATTAGATTGCGTTACACTTGATGTGATATTTTCATTTAATGCAAAGTATAGGTGAACACCTTTTGATAAGTGGTGGCAGCAATCACGAATATTCACATTATATAAAATATATATTGTTTTGCTTTGAGTTTTTGAAATTTGTGAATAGTCTTGACCAGGTGTATGTATTCATGCAGTTAGTTAGTATTAATTTATTATAATTTTGTAAACTGATTTGACACTTTTTTATTTTGCACTGATTATTCACATTGAGTATCTTAAGTAACAAGAGTGTCCCAGGCATCAGGGGTGCAGGCATATCAACTGTCCAACAACTGATGTTCAAACGCTATGGGTGAGATTACATTATCCAAGGTTGACAAACTCAAAGAAATTTGTCATGAGAATCAGATAAAACAGCTGTCAGTTTTTAGTTAACCATTTTATCATCCATTCTTCGTTTCACCGATTCAAAACTAAGAACCGGAGACTTCCATGCCCTAGCAATAGTGAGCTTGGTCTAACATTGTAAACAAATGATACCTCATTGTAAACAAATTAATAGAGAGTTGCCGCTCAACGTGAAAGGGGGTATGTATAGGCCCAAAAAGGAGAGCCTCAAAAGGGTTTCTCTTAATGTTAGAGTGTAACAATATTCTAAGCAAGCATAGACCCGAATCCACAGTCTGCTCTCCTTTGTACAATTCTACCAGATATGCACCATTGTTCCCTGCTGGTTGCAACCATGAAAACAAGTCAAGGGATAATTAGGGATATTGCGAGCCAACCAGGCCAGCATATCATACCAGCGGTATAACACTTTGTGCGCATTTTCAAGAATAAGAACAATTCTCAAACACCTTTTTGGGCCTATACATACCCCCTTTCACGTTGAGCGGCAACTCTCTATTAATTTGTTTACAATGAGGTATCATTTGTTTACAATGTTAGACCAAGCTCACTATTGCTAGGGCATGGAAGTCTCCGGTTCTTAGTTTTGAATCGGTGAAACGAAGAATGGATGATAAAATGGTTAACTAAAAACTGACAGCTGTTTTATCTGATTCTCATGACAAATTTCTTTGAGTTTGTCAACCTTGGATAATGTAATCTCACCCATAGCGTTTGAACATCAGTTGTTGGACAGTTGATATGCCTGCACCCCTGATGCCTGGGACACTCTTGTTACTTAAGATACTCAATGTGAATTTTTTCGTTTTCTCCTCCTTTTCTCTCTTCTTTCCCTTTTTTCCCTCTTTTCTTTCTTGTTCTCCTCTTCTTGGGTTTTCCCTCTCTGGATTACCCGTTATGTATAGTGGTCCTTCTTGGCTGACCTTTTTTGGTCCTTTTTCCCTTTTACTATTGGACAGCTTTCACCATATATGTGGGACCATTATGTTTCCACTTGCTTTATATTTGGACTATTATTTGCCTATTGTGTACCCAATTTTATTTTCTTGTTTTCCTTTTATTTGTGCACTATTTTGATACTCTTTGAATATGTGCAGTTTTGTTTTATTTTTTTCTGTTGCTATCCATTAATAAAACTTATTGTAACAGAAAATCACAAACTTTGTGAGATATATCTGTTCGCTGTCTTGTTACAGGCTAAAGGCTCAAGGGTAATTCTATGTGTTAAGGTAAAAAAAACCTTGTGGGTGCAACCACGGCCAGACTGGGAATAAAATTCAGCCCTGGAAATATTTTCATACCAGCCCATTAGCATTATTATACCAGCCCAACAGCATAACTTCATTATTTTCTTGTTGGTAAAAGGGAAAACCATGAATTTTAAAGCACATTTGAAGAGTGTATTATAGATAAGACAGATATAAAAGCATATAGGGCATATGAGCAAATTCCCGTTAAAAGTGCGTACGTGGTACAGGAGGTGGTCATAGGCTGTGTGGGCATTGTACAGGAGATGTCAGAGGCTGCGGGCATGATACAGGAGGACATTTCAGAAGCTGCAGGCATGGTACAGGAGATGTAGGTACTGCAGGCATGGTACAGGAGATGCAGAGGCTGTGCGGGCATGGTACAGGAGATGCAGAGGTTGCGGGCATGGTACAGGAGATGAAGAGACTCTGGACATGGTACAGGAGATGCTGAGGCTGCGGGCATGGAAAAGGAGGACATGTCATAGGCTGTGGGCATGGTACAGAAGATTCAGGGGCTGCGGAAATGGTACAGGAGATGCAGAGGCTGTGGACATGGTACAGGAGATGCATAGGCTGTGGGCATGGGGCAGGAGATGCAGAGGCTGCGGGCATGGTGCAGGAGATGCAAAGGCTGCGGGCATGGGGCAGGATATGCAGAGGCTGGGGGAATGGGGCAGGAGATGCAGAGGCTGCAGGCATGGGGCAGGAGATGCAGAGGCTGCGAGCATGATACTGGAGATGCAGAGACTGCGGGCTTGGTACAGGAGATGCAGAGGCTGTGGACATGGTACAGGAAAGGCAGAGGCTGCGGGCATAGTACAGGAGAGGCAGAGGCTGTAGGCATGGTACAGGTGATGCAGGGGCTGCAGACATGGTACAGGAGATGCAGGGGCTGTGGGCATGGTACAGGAGATGCAGAGGCTGGGGGCATGGTACAGGAGATGCAGAGGCTGCGGGGCATGGTACAGGAGATGCAGGGGCTGTGGACATGGTACAGGAGATGCATAGGCTGTGGGCATGGGGCAGGAGATGCAGAGGCTGCGGGCATGGTGCAGGAGATGCAAAGGCTTTGGGCATGGTGCAGGAGATGTAGAGGCTGCAGGTATGGTGCAGGAGATGCAGGGGCTGTAGGCATCAAGCAGAGGCTGCTGGCATGATGCAGGGGCTGCGGGCATGTTGCAGGAGATGGGGGGCTGCGGACATGGTACAGGAGATGCAGGGCTGCGGGCATGGTGCAGGAGATGCAGTGCTGCAGGCATGGTACAGGAGATGCAGGGCTGTGGGCAGGGTGCAGGAGATGCAGTGCTATGGGCATGGAACAGGAGATGCAGTGCTGTGGGCATCATACAGGAGATGCAGTGCTGCGTGCATGGTACAGGAGATGCAGTGCTGTGGGCATGCTACAGGAGATGCAGGGCAGCGTGCATGGTGCCGGAGATGCAGTGCTGCGGGCATGGTACAGGAGATGCAGGGACTGCAGACATAGTACAGGAGATGCAGAGGCTGCGGACATAGTAAAGGAAATGCAGAGGCTGCAGGCATGGTGCAGGAGATGCAGAGGCTGCAGGCATGGGGCAGGAGATGCAGAGGCTGTGGGCATGGGGCAAGAGATGCAAAGGCTGTGGGCATGGGGCAGGAGATGCAGAGACTGCGGGCACGGGGCAGGAGATGCAGAGGCTGCTGGCATGGTACAGGAGATGCAGAGGCTGTGTGGGCATGGTACAGGAGATGCAGAGGCTGCGGGCATGGTACAGGAGATGAAGAGACTCTGGACAAGGTACAGGAGATGCAGAGGCTGTGGGCATGGTACAGGAGGATATGTCAGATGCTGTGGGCATGGTACAGAAGATGCAGGGGCTGCGGACATGGTACAGGAGATGCCGAGGCTGTGGACATGGTACAGGAAAGTTATGTGATTCATTGTGTCTGGAGAGTGTTTCACGCTGGTCCAATAAGGAGGCATGTTGGACAGTGGGAGGAAACCTTACCAATGGATACATAGGCTTTGATACAGTCCTGGTGATTGGCAGAGACAGGCTGTCTCGGTGCATTGTAGCATACTGTATAAAAGCCAGGAGCACATGTGCTGCGGGGTCTTTGGCTGGTGAGCAGAGTCCCAGAGGGAGGCGGCGGCTGCCTCCTCCTCTATAGCAGTGTCACGTGGCCTCAGGGGGCTCCTCCTGAGGACCAGAGGAACGGAGCTAAACCCAGAGGTCCAGGAGAACTGACTGAGGGGGAGACACTGAAGACCCTGGAAAAACAGTATTGTGAGTACAGGAGATCGTGTCAAGGGGCCTGACCTGTGGGGGGCCACCCCAAGAGTAGGATAGTCAGTGTACGGGTGTCGACAGTCAAGAAAGAAATAAAGAAGGGTTGGTACTTTGTATGAGAGACATGACAAGGCTGGTAGGACAAAAATACGGCCCCATTTGTGTGCACTGACGTGACGCTGGGTTTACAATTTCTGGCATCCCATGGAGATCACAGTGTGCACTGGTTTTGGAGTTTGGGATCATCTACTGTGGTATATTTCCTTTCACTCTTCCACCCTTGCTCTGCTTTCTTTAGCACTTCTCTTCCATCATGGCTCACTTTTTGTCTGGGTGATGTTTTCTATTTAGGTTCTAGTAGGGGCTGCACCATTTCGGTTCTGCCAGTGTAAGGGATCCCTTGAAGAGATTTACAACGTTGAACAAGCTTGCTCAGGCTCCAGCAAAACAGCTTGTCGCAGAAGAAGATATGTTGCTTCGGTGTTACAGAAGGAGAGGACACTGTGAACACCAGTCGGGTGGACTCCATATGTCTTCATTCTGAACTTGTGGGTCTGACTATAATAGGGAGAAAGTCAGTGCCCTAGTGCTGAAAAGGGACTGTGCCTATTATTTAGTCACCAACATGGTTCTTGGAGAGAATTGAGATGGAAGTGTTAGATAGTTAGCTTGGCAGGGTTTAATTATTATATATTTCAGGAATAACAATGGAACGTCGAGTCAAGTGTGCCAAGATTGTGCAGTTAGAGATAATGTGGTAATGTGGTGAGAAGGTCGCCTCTGAGGAGAGGGCAGTCTCACTGGTGTAAGTAGTAATGCACTAATTTATGCTTAACCTCATTTCCTTGCAGGCTTGCTTGGGATTTCTGGGTCTGGCTAGGCCCTCCACTATGTAATGCAAATTTCCATGTAATGTAGATAATGTATTTAGTTAGCTAGACAGGATGATGTTTATCTGTCCAAGCAGATTTTTGTTTAGCTGGGGGTACATTGATCTAAATGCACCTGCTATGTGTATAAAACTGTGTGAATATTTGTACAGCAGAGTCATATATTTTTTCATGTAACTTATTATATCCATTGGCCATATATGGGGTATGCCCCATAGCCCAGTACATTTGTTACTTCCTTTTTCCCCCTTTCCAGGTTTGTGGGATACAACATGGACATTTTTGGTAAATAATTTTTGTAGGGGCGGCTGCCCAGGGCCAGTGAGGACATGGCTCGGTTTGGCGGGGTGTGAGTGTAACACCCTCCTAGGTAGGTGCTAGGGAGAGAGTATAGTTTTTGGCTCCGTCTGCCTATCAGAGGAGAAGCAGGCAAATCTATATTGCTCTCTGCTTACTGGAGAGCATGATCTGTTAGGAGGTCTGCTCAGTGTGCTCAGTATGTGATTCATTGTGTCTAGAGAGTGTTTCACGCTGGTCCAATAGGGAGGCATGTTGGACAGTGGGATGAAACCTGACCAATGGATACATAGGCTTTGATACAGCCTTGGTGATTGACAGGCTGTCTCGTGCATTGTGGGATACTGTATAAAAGCCAGGAGCACATGTGCTGCGAGGTCTTTGGCTGGTGAGCAGAGTCCCGGAGGGAGAGCGGCGGCTGCCTCCTCCTCTGTAGAAGTGGTACGTGGCCTCAGAGGGGTCGTCCTGAGGGCCAGAGGAACGGAGTTGAACCCAGAAGTCCAGGAGAACTGACTAAGGGGGAGACACTGGAGACCCTGGTAAAATAATATAGTGAGTACAGGGGATCGTGTCAAGGGGCCTGACCTAAGGGGAGCCACCCCAAGAGTAGGATAGTCAGCGGACAAGTGTCGGCAGTCAAGAAAGCGGATACTAGGAGAGTGTTCTGAAGATAATTTAGTTCATCAAGTCATCTGTACAGAGACTCAACCCTGACAAGGTGGATTAACAACCTGGCTGTACTGAAAGTTAGAAGTCCTTCATTTCGTGAGTAGTCAATCTAGAGTATCCCACTGTTCCCTTCTCCCATCCCTAATTTATAAAATAAAATACAAAACATCTACATACCCCTGGACGGATTATTGACTGAGCCAAGGAGTAAAGTGATAGACTGTGAATGTTAAAGTTGCTATTGGTAAGCCTGGGGGACCCGTCATTGTGAAATTCAACAGTCCTCAAGGGGGCAGTGCTACACTTAGGAATCCCTTAAAATGTTAATTTTTGCCTAATGTACCAGTAAACAGCACCTTTATTTAAGCCGGCCATACATGGATTGAAATTTGTCTGGTTCATCAGAGACTGGCCAAATTTCGATCCATGTATGGGCAGGCTGGTTGTACAGAAGTCGATCTATGGATTGCTTTCTGTACATCCAGCCTGTTGGATTTCTCCTGCTCCATCAGCACCTCCTGCTATAGCCAGCAGAGCTTATCAGTATATTCTGAAGGTGGAGAAGTCTATAGACAGTCTATATACAGTCAGGTCCATAAATATTGGGACATCAACACAATTTTAATCTTTTTGGCTATGTACACCACCACAATGGATTTGAAATGAAACAAACAAGATGTTCTTTAACTGCAGACTTTCAGCTTTAATTTGAGCATATTTACATCTAAATCAGGTGAACGGTGTAGGAATTACAACAGTTTGTATATGTGCCTCCCACTTTTTAAGGGACCAAAAGTAATGGGACAGATTAACAATCATAAATCAAACTTTCAGTTTTTTAAGACTTGGTTGCAAATCCTTTGCAGTCAATTACAGCCTGAAGTCTGGAAGGCATAGACATCACCAGACGCTGGGTTTCATCCCTGGTGATGCTCTGCCAGGCCTCTACTGCAACTGTCTTCAGTTCCTGCTTGTTCTTGGGGCATTTTGCCTTCAGTTTTGTCTTCAGCAAATGAAATGCATGCTCAATCAGATTCAGGTCAGGTGATTGACTTGGCCATTGCATAACATTCCACTTCTTTCCCTTAAAAAACTCTTTGTTTGCTTTCGCAGTATGCTTCGGGTCACTTTCCATCTGCACTGTGAAGTGCCATCCAATGAGTTCTGAAGCATTTGGCTGAATATGAGCAGATAATATTGCCCGAAACACTTCAGAATTCATCCTGCTGCTTTTGTCAGCAGTCACATCATCAATAAATACAAGAGAACCAGTTCCATTAGTAGCCATACATGCCCATGCCATGACACTACCACCACCATGCTTCACTGATGAGGTGGTATGCTTTGGATCATGAGCAGTTCCTTTCCTTCTCCATACTCTTCTCTTCCCATCACTCTGGTACGAGTTGATCTTGGTCTCATCTGTCCATAGGATGTTGTTCCAGAACTGTGAAGGCTTTTTTAGATGTTGTTTGGCAAACTCTAATCTGGCCTTCCTGTTTTTGAGGCTCACCAATGGTTTACATCTTGTGGTGAACCCTCTGTATTCACTCTGGTGAAGTTTTCTCTTGATTGTTGACTTTGACACACATACACCTACCTCCTGGAGAGTGTTCTTGATCTGGCCAACTGTTGTAAAGGGTGTTTTCTTCACCAGGGAAAGAATTCTTCTGTCATCCACCACAGTTGTTTTCCATGGTCTTCCGGTTTTTTTTGGTGTTGCTGAGCTCACCGGTGCTTTCTTTCTTTTTAAGGATGTTCCAAACAGTTGATTCGGCCACACCTAATGTTTTTTGTTATCTCTCTGATGGGTTTGTTTTGTTTTTTCAGCCTAATGATGGCTTGCTTCACTGATAGTGACAGCTCTTTGGATCTCATATTGAGAGTTGACAGCAACAGATTCCAAATGCAAATAGCACACTTGAAATGAACTCTGGACCTTTTATCTGCTCCTTGTAAATGGGATAATGAGGGAATAACACACACCTGGCCATGGAACAGCTGAGCAGCCAATTGTCCCATTACTTTTGGTCCCTTAAAAAGTGGGAGGACCATATACAAACTGTTGTAATTCCTACACGTTTCACCTGATTAGGATGTAAATACCCTCAAATTAAAGCTGAAAGTTTGCAGTTAAAGCACATCTTGTTTGTTTCATTTTAAATCCATTGTGGTGGTGAATAGAGCCAAAAAGATTAGAATTGTGTCAATGTCCCAATATTTATGGACCTGACTGTACAATAGCTCAGCGGGGGAGGATTCCCCATCCACCTCGAGTGTGTAAACGGGGGAATGAAGTCATTTTTGTTTTTTGCATTCAACCCGCTTGTTGCAAAAAAAAAAAAAGATTCATGTATGGGCTTCCTTACCTTGCCCCTTAATTCTCTAGCAGCTGGTGCTTCCCTTTTCCCTCCAACACTCCCACTTGTGGGTGGGCCTCTGAGGAACACCACTGAGAAGAGGTTGTGGGGGCGTAGTCACATGGAACATTGTGCCTTCGGGAGTCAGGGGTAAGGTAACTAAATGTGCTTTTTACTGATACCCTAGGCAAAAGCAAGTATTTAAAGAGGAAGTAAACCCTCCTCAGGAAGTTGTACCTATAGGTAAGCCTATATTAAGGCTTACCTATAGGTACTGTAAATATCTCCTAAACATGTACCGTTTAGGAGATATTTACCTTTAATGCAGCCAGTGACGTCACTGGCGCATGAGCTCTGAAGGAACGGCAGATCGTGCCGTTCCTTCAGAGCCCCGTGCCGTGACCGTCGGCTCCCGCGCACGTGCGCGGGAGTGACGTCACCGCGGCTCCGGCCAATCAGATGGCCGGATGCCGCGATCCCGGAAGACGGGCGACTATACATGTCGCCCGTCATACAGGTAAGCGGACGGCACGGCGGGGGCTCGTTCTAAGGTAAGTATTTCATAATGAGCTACTATGCGATGCATACTAGCTCATTATGGGTTTCTCTTTCAGGATGTAAAGAAGAGAAACATTTTTTTTCTCGGTGTACAACCTCTTTAATCCTTGCAGTAAATGGAGAGCCCCACCACAAGGGTAGTTTCCTAATTTCTCTGACGTTCAGCTTCAAGGTATCTTGCTTATGATTTAGAAATTACTGTTGTACTTAATAAGAAATGGTATCTGGTAATACAGGAAAACTACAGTCATGTACAATTCTGGGTATAAACAAACATTTTGTGTAAGTAAACTCGATTTAAAAATTACTTTTTTAAAGTTTGTTTATACTTCCCAGATTATTTCTCTGCATTGAAATAAACCAGCCACCAGAGGCTAGTGTGAATGTAGCCTAAGGCAGAATGACTAAAAGACTGATGTATTATCTAATGTAGTCATTATTTTAAAGCATAGGGCCCTAAACATGAGTACCACTCAATACAGTGTTCATCCCCATCCATTCACAGCCTGCCAAAGGCTTTGACAGGGTGCAGGCAACGAGGCTGGATGCTGCATCTGTGCCTCTCTGGAGCACTAAAATGATGGGATGCGTGCACAGTAGCTATATGTGTGTGCAAGGGGCCTTAGGAGTTTAATGACCTTTAGGGAGGGGTTAGTTAATGAAAAGGGGTAGTACAATGCCAACATAGGGTTTGAAAATGTTTGCTGTTGCTGTTCTTAAACTTTGTCTTGGGCTCCATCTAGTGGCCATAGTGTATTACATTGTATTAGTCAGAACACTGCTAATGCAGATCCATTAGCAGTGCTCTAACTATACTGTGCCTCTGTACATCCCATAATTCTTCAATCTTAAGCCCCGTATACACGTACCGATCGTCGGCTGAACGATCGGCTGTCTTTTGTCCAGGGCTGTCGGTGTCTGTTGAAAAGTGCAAAAGACTGCACAAGAATTTTGTCCGCCGACTACAGCCGACTGCAGAAGTGATGTCATGTAATGGTTAACTTTCCCTGTGTTTTTCCTTTTCTGAGCATGCCCAGTCTTGCAAATCTGCGGTCTGTCGGCCGAATTCTTTACTGACTGGCGAACAATCGGACGCTCTGGTGTCAGCATACAAAAATTTTAATGCTTGCATGACAGATTCTTTTCGGCCGAATGTGCGCTGTCGGCTGTCGGAGGCATCATACTAACAAGCCTACAATCGGCAGATCGGTCGTCGGCCGAAGCTTTTCGGCCGACGATCGGTACGTGTGTACGGGCCTTTAGTGTAGCACCCTCCTAGGTAGGTGCTAGTGAGAAAGTATAGCTTTGAGCTCTGTCTGCTACCAGAAAGGCTGCAGGTAAATCTATATTGTTCTCTGCCTACCAGAGAGCAGGATCTGTTAGTGAGGTCTGCTCATTGTGTTCAGGATGCAACTTGTTCTGTCTGGATAGTGTTTCACACTGGTCCAATAGGGAGGCATATTGGACAGTGGGAGGAAACTTGAAAAAAGGGTGCACAGGCTTTTGATACAGCCCTGGTGATTTGGCAGAGGAAAAGTGCCTTGGTGCACGCTGGGATACTGTATAAAAGCCAGGAGCACTTGTGCTTGAGGTCTTTTGTCTGGATAGCGGAGTCCCAGGGGGAGGTGGGCGGCTTCCTCCTCCTCTGTAGAGGTGCCACGAGGCCTCAGGAGGGCCGTCCTGAGGGCCTGGAGAGTAGCAGCGAGGAACTGAACCTGGAGGTCCAGAGGAGCTGACTGAGGGGGGAGACACTGGAGGATATGGCACTGCAGTACAGTGAGTACAGAATCTCGTGTCAAGGGGCTTGACCTGAGGGGGGCCACCCCTGCTCCTAGTATAGTCAGTGGATGGGTGTCAGTTGAAAGGGGATTTTTAGTGAGAATTTCCTGAAGATAAGCTGTCATCCACTAAGTCGTTTGCTAGGAAGTGAAGAGCAAGAACCTTAACCCTTTCCACACTTGTGGCAGTGTGGATCAAGCAGCCCAGCAGTTTCCAATCAACCTATGAGGTCTAGAGATAGATGTCCTCAGCTGATATATATTGTTCAAATTGGAGTATCCCACTATTCCCTTCTCCTATTCAAGTTCCAAATAAACATAAAAAAAAACAATACCCCTAGACTGTTATATCTCAAGGAAACCGTGTGCTGGTAACTCGGGGGGTCCGTCAAGTCATCATCCGGCAGGCCCTACGGGGACAGTGCTACATTAGGCTAGCCATACATGAGTCATTTTTTTTTATTCAACCAAAGGGTTGAATGAAAGAACATTACCCGATTCACCCAACCACACATTTCATGAGGATGGGGTAATCTCTCTTGGGGTTGATTTACAAAAACTGGCAAGCGCAAAATTTGGTGCAGTTCTGCAAAGCTCCCATTTTTATTTTTGTCAACGCTTAATTAATCAAGCTGGAGTTAGAAGCTGATTGACTACCATGCACAGCTGCACCAGATTTTGCACTCTCCAGTTTTAGTGAATCAATCTGATTGTATTCTGACAGCGAGGGGACTTCCTGGCCAGCAGAATACACTGATCTGCACTGCTGGCTGTAGCTGGAAGCACTGATCGTGAGAAAATTTTCCAACAGACTGGTTTTAGACAAGTTGATTGATAGTTTGATTTGTGTACAACCAGGCTGCCCATACATGGATCAGTAGAAAAAAATAACAACATATCAGTCCACCCTATGTAAAATATTGTGTAATGCCTTTAACTCCTTGCCACCGACTGTACACATATACGCAGACTCGCTGAAGAGGGTCTTCTTCCGTAAGGCCGTGTATATGTGTACATACAGTATATCACTTCCTAGTGATTGCTGCAGAGTAGAGTGGTTCTTCTGAAATTGCAGGCTGGCTGAATATAGCATTAAATTGTACTATTGTGGAGCTGTCACTAAGTTAGAAAATGCCTGATACTTGTGATACATTTAATATTACAGCAGTGAGCACTTTTATATATATTTTTTTTGTTTTTTTCTTACATGTTTGCTTGGTCCTTACTCCCTAGGAGTATATATGTTAACCCTTTGGCCTCCATTGTGGTTCATTAGCTTCTGAATACTGCTGAAGAAGATTGCTAACCCTTTCATATATAAAGCGCTGTTAGACCTCTTTTAATCTTGAGGTCTAATTCTGAGGTGAGCAGTTTGTCTTGCACAAGGTGGAGAAGGGGAAAGCTTTGCGGTGGCACTGGATTTAGTGTGCAAAAGAAGATCACGTGGACTTTTCTTTGCATATACTTTTTCCCCTTAAGGGACTGTTTTTATACAATTTTTATTTTGTACTGTTTTATTTTTGATACAATAAAAATATGGATTTTATTGAATTATGAACATCCCTCTGTTTGGCTTGTACAGTCTGACTTTTTCCTTTTTCTTTTTATACGTATCTAAATTATATTGCACTTAAAAAAAGAAAAATTTTATATTTACATATTTTATATTATTGCGGCCCTACCAATCTTTAAAAGTGGTGGCTACATTAATTTTCTTTACCCACTTTATTTTTACCTGGTGATCCTGCCAGTAACAGGCCGTGTTCACGTACAGTATAGTGCAGTGACCTGCATTTTACAGTGCAGTAGGACAGCAGCACTAGGACACACAGAAAACAAATGTTTTCTATGTGTCCTATTCACACTGCAACACACCCGTAGGTGCGGTGCAGTTAGCTGTGATAAAATACAGACATGCTGCATCTTATTGCAGCATACAGGAAGGGATTGCATGTCACTGTACAGCAGTGCAACACATCGTGCTGCTTTACAGGAAAATGAATGAAGTGTCACTTTGTGCACTTCAAATAAAGTTGAGACAACAAAAAAGGAAACTGTGTGATGCGCTAAAACGCACACTGCCCCCTACATACAGCTGACTGCACCTGGAACAGAGAACTGCCCACACACTAACCTGCAGGTAGTGTAAACAGGCCATTACTGTCTATGGGTGGCTACACTCACTCCCCCACTGTATCTATGGAGGAGCAACAAAGCTGCCCTTGGACAGCAGCATTGACAGCCTGTGGAGAAGGTAGTGTTAGAAAGACTAGTGGATTAAGATGCACTTTACATAAGTGTAGCACCCTCCTAGGTAGGTGCTAGAGAGTGAGTATAGTTTTGGCTCTGTCTGCCTATCAGAGGAGCAGCAGGCAAATTCTATATTGCTTTCTGCTTAACAGAGAGCAGGATCTGTCAGTTCGGTCTGCTCATGGTGATGAGGCTCATTGTGTGATTCATCTGGTCTAGGGGAGTGTTTCACACTGGTCCAATAGGGAGGTACACAGGCTTTGATATGGCCCCAGTGATTGGCACAGACTGTTGTCTCAGTGCATTGTGGGGTGTGGTATAAAAGCCAGGAGCACATGTGCTCGGGGTCTTTGGCTGGTGAGCAGAGTCCCGGAAGGAGGGTGCCGGCTGCCTCCTCATTTGCAGCAGTTGGTGTATGGTCACAGGCAGTCGGACTGGTGAGCCAGAAGGAAGGAGCTGAACCAAGAGGTCCAGGAGAGCTGACTGGAAGGGTTGAGACACTGGAGAACCTGGAAGGGCAGTATCGTGAGTACAGGGGATCGTGTCTAGGGACCTGACCAGGAAGGGGGCCACCCCGGAGTTAAGTAGTCAGAGGACTGGTGTCAGCTGGTGGAGTGAAAGGGGGTGCTAGACGAGTACCCTGAAGATAGTGTTTAACCAAGTCTTTTGTTCAGAGACTCAGTATCTACAATTCAACTAGAGGCAAGGTGCAATTCCCAGCCTGGCTGCATCTTCAGATAGAAGTCCTCAGGATTGTGAATAGTTCATGTCCTGGAGTATCCCACTCTTCCCTTCTCCGATCCCTATTTATAATAAAACAACCAAAACCCCTAGACTGTTCATTGGCTGAGCCGGAAAATAAAGTGTTAAGTTTCTGCATGCAGTTGCTAACGGTAACCCAGGAGGATCCGAAAGGTGAAGAATTCAGCAGTCCTCAAGGGGGCAGTCAGTGTTAAAAGGTTTGTCTTAATCCTCTAACTACCAATTTTGCTGGACAGCTTAAAGAAGTTGAAATATAACAGACTTACTGTCCAGCATTTTCAGGTTACAATAAAAGGGAAAAAAAGACAAAAAAAAAAGTAAAACCAATGTAGCCATCACATCTAAGGATTTGTATCCTGCAACATATTGAAGAAAACACTTCTAGGCAAAGGTCATCTCTTCATTGAAGGAGAACTTCCAAAGTGTGCTCATCAAAACATAACGGAAAACAACAGACTACAGACTGCAACTACAAGTGGCAAACGTTAAATCACTGCTCAAAATGAAATGATATAAGTAGAACTTAAAAGGCTTTAAATTTACATGAGTGGATAAAAAAAAGACATTTATTTTTTCTTGCAAACTAAATCAGAGATATTTCTTAAATTGCAGTCTGGTTGGCAAATCTCATATTTTAATGTCATCAGTAAAGATAAAGGTATCTATGCTCATATGTTCACTTACCATTTTTCCTATCATCATTACATAGGGACCAAGGTACTTGTTGACTCCAAAAATATCCAAGACACGAATATACCAAAAGATAATATCGACACAGTAAATGACTCTACCATATCCCATATATGGCTGATTTTGAAGCCGTAGAATTGCTCCAATTATAAATACTGAAATGGCCACAAGATCAGTAATATTCCAATACTCTTGTAACCAAACTTTCACCTTTTGGCTCAGCTTCCCTGGTTCAGACATTAGAATCTGGAGAAAAGGTAGAGTAGAAAATACAAACAAATTGCTTATGTCATTACATCATTCAAAACAGAAGTCATGTGGTGAAGATAGTATTTCATGCAATAAATATGAATGCAGTATTATATAACAAAAAGTTTTATAGTTTGCATAGCTGAACATATTAGTAGGTTTCTTCCTCATCTCCCCACTGCTGCTCCCTGTCCCAGTCGCAGCACATTCCTCCACTGTCATATCACCCGGCCAATGAGAGCAAATCTCTCCACTGCCACATCCCCCCTGAAATGCAGCACATGCCTCCACCCCCCCCCCCCCCCATTGTAGTACATCCCTTCATCACTACTTCACCCCTTCAATTGCAACACATTTCTTTACCGCCATTTCACCCCTAAATTGCAGCACACCTCTCCACTGCATCCTCACACCTCCACAGCATATCGATCACCGCCACTTCACCCCCCCCCCAATCCCAGCGCATCCCTTTCCAGCTACTTCACCCCTTTGATTGCAGCGCATCCCTCCAACACCTCCTCACACTCAAATCACAGCATATCCATTCACTGCCATCTAATCACCATGAACTTTTCCACTGCCACATCACCCCTTGAATTGCAGCATATCCCTCTATGCCCCCCCCCCCTTAAAGTCATTGCTTCCCTTCACCTCCACTTCACCCCTCTGGTTTCAACACATCCCTTCACTACCACTTCACCCCCATCCCAGCAGATCTTTCCATTGATACCTCAACCCTCCAATAACAGTACCTCCCTCTACTGGATTAGAGGTGCAGTTACCGCACGGAGCCAGGTCAGAGTTGCATGGCTGCCTAGATGTGCATATAGGTTAACCTTTAGTATGCCCCTACATTAACCACACACACACACACAGTTTTTTTGGTTTCAAGTTGTTTTATTTGTAAAATGAATAACTGTTACTGAAAATAATGCTAAAGCTATATCTCTTGGAGCATTTGTATGTCAATAATGCATATATGAAGAACCCCACCCTAGTACTGGTGTTTACAAGCCTCTGATGTAATGAATATATAAATACATTTGTTAGCTTGTATGCCTTTAAGTATTTTTAAACCCAAAAACAAACATTGTAATATACTGCAGCTTACCAATTCTTAGATCTTCTTAAAGCTTTCATTCTTTTATGTAAAAATGTTATCTCAAAAGGAAAAAAACTGTTGCTGTAACAAAGTGTCAGTTGGAGTTTAGCTTTAATTTATTAGTCAAGATTATGCTATTTTACCTAACAGTACCCTCTTCCCAAATTGTCAATGCTGCTGTCCAAAGGTGCCTTTGTTGCTCTTCCGGTGGAGTGGAGACACCCTAAGACAGGAGGTGTGTTACTGGGTGGATCACCATGTACAAAATAAAGAAAAAAAGCCCTAAAAAAGAAAACGAATGCAGCGACCACTTTTAGGGACCAGTAAGCTGCAATATAATTACATTTTTGTTTTTGGGTTTAATACCACTTGAAGTTTATTTTAATGTAGTCCATATATATACTTTGTACTGATTATGTGATTTATTTTACTTTTTTGACAGTGCATACGTTTATTATAAAATTGAATATTATTCTCACCTCTCTTACTTTCTCTAACCCAAGGGTTAAAATATATGAGATGACAATCCATTCCTGCAGATTAGGCCAGCGCTCCATCTTCACCAAAATTATATAATTAAATAACATTAAATATCCTAAGTACGCAATCTGAAAAATAAAAGTAGATTTATGTATCTGATATTTTATAAAAGGTATTAAAATAGTTAATCTGTTCGCTTTTGCATGATCCTACTGCTAGTTTCCTAAGCAACAATCTTGAATTGAATTATATTTTTGTATTACATGAAGGCCTCATTCATACAGGTGGCAAAAACAGGTGGTTTGGCTATCTTTTTGCTGCTCTCCGACTGCATTTTATTGAGAGCTGTACATACGCATGCACTGGAATTGGAATCACGCAGGGAAAAAAAATGCTGCCTGCAGAATTTGGCAGCCATTAATACTTTGCAACTGTCTGCATTGACTTCTATTTTAGCGTACCTTAAAAGTGCCGTTATCAGGCTATAAAGTCTATAGTGTTTTTAGGCACGATTAAGATCAGTTTAGGATGAGTTTACAAAGCATTGAAAATGTTCAGGATAAGCAAAACAAATAGCACAGAGGGCATTTGAGGGGTGTTGGTGGATGTGATTTGAATGCGTGTGCAACACATCTTTAGCACCCTCCTAGGTAGGTGCTAGTGAGAGGGTATAGTTTTGAGCTCTGTCGGCTTACCAGAGGAGCTGCAGGTAAATCTATATTGTTCTCTGCCTATCAGGGAGCAGGATCTGTTAGTGAGGTCTGCTCATTGTGCTCAGTATGCAATTCATTCAGTCTGAAGAGTGTTTCACGCTGTTCCAATAGGGAGGCATGTTGGACAGTGGGTGAATAGGCTTTTGTTACAGTCCTGGAGATTGGCAGAGGGGAGGTAGCATCGCTGCATTCTAGGATACTGTATAAAAGCCAGGAGTACATGTGCTGCGGGGTCATTGGCTGGACAGCGGAGTCCCGGAGGGAGGGGGATGGCTGCCTCCTCCTCTGTAGAAGTGTCATGCGGAGGTCCTCCTGAGGACCAGAGGAGCAGTTGAGAGGAGCTGAACCCTGAGGTCCAGGAAAGCTGACTGAGGGAGACACTGGAGACCCTGTGACTACAGTATCGTGAGTACAGGGAATCATGTCAAGGAGCCTGACCTGAGGGGGGCCACCCCTGCTTGTAGGATAGTCAGTGGACGGGTGTCAGCAGAGGAAGAGCAAGAGGATACTGGGGAGAGTGTCCTGAAGATAATTGTCTGTTCACCAAGTCGTCTTAAGTGAAAGAGACTCAATTCTAAATTCATCCATAGTGGCAGGGTGAATTAACAGCCTGGCTGCATCAGAAGATAGGAGTCCTCAACATTGTCTATAGTTAAACTGGAGTATCCCACTATTTCCTTCTCCTATCCCCATTTTACAATAAACCACAAAACAACCAAATACCCCTGGACTGATTATTGGCGTGAGCTGAAGAGAAGAAATAAAGAACTTGTATCTGTCATGACTGTGTGCTGGTAATTTAGGGGGACCCATAGAGTGAATCACTGTCAGTCCTTACGGGGGCAGTGCTACAGATCTGAAATACATATTAAGATTATAGGTATGTTGGTGCACACCAAAGGCAACGTTTAAATTCAACGCTTGTTTGTGCTAAGCCTAAAGGCTGAATAACTGAAAACCTTAAAGATGCATTATTGCAAGGGATATAAACAGGTGCCTCTGGGTCACAATATTTAATTGTAGGCATTCTGAGAAAAGGTGCCAGAGAATAACACAAAGGAATTTGTTTTATCCTTGATCTCTGGTTGAATAATCCCCCTTAAGATGATTGTAGAGAATTACAGAGAAAGGTCAAATGGTTTAACACAAAGATCAACTCTGAGCTGAACTCTGATCTGACCTAAGGAAGGTTCATAGAACATGGAGATAATGAATTCCTTCAGCCCAAATAACTGGAGCATGAAATAAAATCATTATGACATGGCCAGTGCACACTCCCTGCCACTAGAATGGAAAGTGGCCCATTTGACATCATTTCTAGACCAAACTGATATTTTGTTTTCTGTGGAAAATATACAGTAATGGAAAACAGACTGGTATATTACTCTTCACAGACTACTAGCGAAAGCATACACATTCACTGAATGTTACAAAAAACCAAGCAACATACAAAAACATAGTTGTGTAAAAACATGGTAATTTATAAAGTAAAAACATTTTGGTGGTGATTTAAAAGATTTATAGAAAATAAATTATTTTTTGCTATCTTTGCGGTGTAAATTCTACAGATGGCCACCCGCCTGATGGGCTGCAAGTCTAGGGGTGTGGGATTAAAAGGGCAAGGCTAGAAAAATTTGCAAAAGACTCTTGGAGCTCACAATTATTTTTGGCTCAATTTCATAGCTTATATCTAAACACAGATGCACCCAGAAGCCTCATGGTTTGCTTGGGTGATTGGCTTTCTCCTTATCCCAAAATTCTGAACAGAACTGAAGCTATTCTTTTTTTAAGTTTGCTGCTGTTTGCCTTTCTTATACTTAGTAAGGGTACCAGAAGTTTAGGGAGATGCAAGAATGTAAGGGTTTTCCTTTCAACAACATTAAGACTGACCTTGTGATTACAGCAAGCAGACCATTTAGAACTATGTTTACCGGAGTTAGGCCTGCCATACATAGCTCAAATTTATTCTGGATTGGCCAAATCCAGGCTATGGGTGGCGCTGTCACAGTGACTGTATCCAATCATATGCATTCACTGTTTGGATATTTAGCAACATCAGGCCCTATATTATACGTTTAGCCCATATAGATTTTTTCTTCAAAAGCAGAACTTGATTGTAGGTTTCCTAATTATTGGTGCAAAATGCATGTGAAATATTTGAGGAGTGCATATAGTATTATAGATTAACACAGCTTTAAATAATTAATCAACTTACTGTATAAAACCAGAACTTGACAATTGGGGCATTGTAAAATTCATAAATTTTAGTGCCAATTGGTATACTTCTTTGTTTCTTGTTTCCGTTTTCTTCATCACCTTTCCTAGAGTTGACATCAGCATTCCCATCCTATATTAAATAAACATATTACTGGACATGGATTATTCCCAGCATTTCACTTCTTAGGAAGTATTTAATTATCATTTCACAAAGTTAGAAAAAGCCAAGCTTGTGCTTAGGTTCGGATAAAATCATACATCTACAATTATTTCACATGATTCATTCTATATGACCTCATGTAACAATACGGTGTGGAGCATAGGACAGTAAAAGTCTTGTGAAAAAGTTATCAGTAAAGAAAGGGCACATAGGGGCTGATTTACTAAAGGCAAATAGACTGTGCACCTTGCAAAGTGCAGTTGCACTCTGCAAAAACAGTTGCTCCAGAGCTTAGTAAATGAGCAGAAGCTCTGCTTACTTCCGTCATCCAATCATGTGCAGGCAAAAATGCAGTTTATTTTATTTCCTTGCACGTGACCGGGTACTCTTTGCAAAGTGGAGCCTTACCTCATTTACTATTTTACTAATACAGTCTATTTGCCTTTAGTAAATCAACCCCATAGTACCCAAAGTTTACTAACTTTTTTCTAAACCAATAAGGTTTTTAAATCTGTTCTATGTGAGTTATAGATAGTAAAAAATACATACAAAGCTAAAAAATTAAGACCAAATGCAGCTATGCTATAAAACTATATGTACCTGGGTCCAGCAGAGTTTTTGATTCATCCTTCCAGGCCTGTACAGGGCTGGTGCAATATTTACATTTACCAGTGTCCTTTGCCATTTAAATAAGGGGATTAGTCATACTCCAAAAGGCGGAAGGAGGACAGATCCTATAATAGGCTGATCATTATTTACTATAGGTCAGAATAATGCAGACTCTGTCCATCATCTTCTTCTAAGGTAATGGCCTAGTCCTATTCACACAGTCAGGAATGCAAAGCGATGTAAATACTGCATTTGCTCCATTCACAATAGGCAGCTGGGATCATGCAGTCTGCTGGATACCACTAAATATTTCTATTGTTTATTTGACAGCATGTCAGCTGTTATTTTAGCACTTCAAGATTTGTAGAAATCTCTGTTACAGTCCAACTCTATTAAAAATAAAAGAGTAGTAAAGGATAAAAACCTCTGCTATGAGAATTATGCGTATTACTACTATCATGCTCCACATGCCAAAATGTGCACAAAAGTAAAATAAATTTACTCAACGTACACTTCTGCCAGTGCCATCTATGTGAGGGAGATGTTATGTTACTTATGGCAAGATCCTGATAATGCTTAGGATCCCAAATCTCACAAGAAAAACAAGGGGGGGGGGGAGGAGGGGATTTACTAAAGTTAGTGCATTCAGAATCTGGTGTAGTTGTGCATTGTAGACATTTAGCTTCTAACTTCAGCTTGCTCAATTATGCTTTAGCAATAAAACCTGAAAGCTGATTGGCTTCTATGCAGGGCTGCACCAGATTTTGCACTTTCCAGTTTTAGTAAATAACCCCCACAGTGCTTTCTTGTGAGATTTAGGATATTCAGTGTTCACAGAATTTTGGTGACTGAATTGAAGTGTCACCATCTTCTTTACAAAAGCTAAGTGTTAGTATGTTTTTTTTTTATTTTTTATTTCTGAACACAGATTTTTATTATTTTTAAAGTTTTCAGCATTTTGGCCTGGGGGCAACTTAGCATTATTATTGCTCTCTATGTCCCTTTTGAAGAGAGTCACATCCATTCCCTTTCCTAATGACATCTGTAGCTAGCATAGAATGTGAGAGAAAATCCAAATGTTGACAGCTGTTACTGGCACGGGAACCGGGAATCAGTAAGAACCCTAGTTATAATGACAATTATAAAAGATGGCATTTTAACTTGCTTTGGTTAGATGTCCTCTCACATTCTGTAAAGTGTCAGCAACTAAAAGTTAGAAGAACCCTCCTCAGCAATTACCATTAATTGGTGGTTCTACCTCTTCACTCTCTATTTAAAATATAAAGGATTGCTTTACTAAAATTGTAAAGTGCAACATTTGGAGCAGCTCTGCATAAAAACCGATCATCTCCCTGCTTTTTTTGTCAAAGCTTAATTGAACAATATTGAGTTAGAAGCTGTTTGGCTACCATACACAGCTGCACCAGATTTTCCAGTCTCCAGTTTAAGTAAATCAACCCCAAAATGTTTTTGTACTGCACTTTAACATCTGCATGTAGAACAAGTGGGTCAATGTACAGATCCTACAATAATAAAGCAAAATAGCATTAAATATTATCTGGGAGTGATCAGTAAATAACTTCATGGATCAGTTAATGGGCACTTCATGGATCAGTTTAATGAATGCTTTTAGACATATTGACCTTTATTCACAGTTAACACCTGACCTGAATATCCAGTTGGACAATAAATGACATGGCATGATATGGCCAACACTAATAAGTATACCCTTGAGGGGAATTCTGACAAGCTCTGAGGTTACCTTTGCAGTCTACTGCTAAGTAAATAAAGTTACAAATTAGGAAAATGATAAATCATGCTCAGACCTGCCCTTTACAGAGTTAAGCCCTGTACACATGGGCCAAATGCCGACCGTCATCGGCCGGTTAAAAAAAAAAAATTGTCCGACATTTGGCCTGTGTGTATGGCACCCTGTCCAACAGAAGCCCCAATTTGGCTGGCTTCTGTTGATGAGCATGCTGGAAAACCACTTGAGATAAGTTGGCTCATATCAGAGGATACTTGATAAAAGGGGCTTTATAAAAGGGACCAAAAAAAAGAAACACTGAAGTAGAACACGGGATTAATAGATCCCAAAGTAATTGAGACAACCATTTGCGCTAATGGTTTTTCATTATATGAGTTACAGGTAAGACATGCATTAGTTTTTTTTCAATTATTTACATTAATTACTGTGCCGTAATCTTTTTTCTGCATCAAGTTAATAAAAGGCCACGTGTCATCAGGATTTTGTTTGTGTCTGATGGGTTTTGCGTTGCCATGCAAGTCTATAGTAATGCAAGTCTATAGGAACAGTCTCAGCAACATCTCATATTGATGTCAAACTGATGCCATTTGAACAAGTCCAAAGCACTTTGATATGGACCCTATATAAGTCTTTTAGGTATAATATGCTATTCAGCACTTATTTGAGGGTGACGATATTCATTCAACAGCCATACACATACAGAAAATGGTGGTGTGAGAAATTTCTTACAGCATTGTCATCTTCTTTTTCTTTTCCTTCTTCATATTCCTTGGAGGTATGATATGAGAGGTCATCTTGGGACCGGAACTCCAAAAACAATATTGTAGGAGGTAGGAGAATTCCCATTATCACCTGTATTTAGAAACAAAAGTGTAGATAACATTCAAAACCTGCTTTATTTAATATAATATTTGGTCTTAAACATAGTCAATCCATTTCTTGTATCTATGGTAAATGTCTTATACAAATGTTTTGCTGTTCAGGCTTATTCATTTAGAATATAAATGCATTATTGCAGTCCAACAACTCTCAGACTGTGAGACGGCTTTGACATCTGAGGCGTGCCATCAGTCTAGTGAGTCATGGACAGCAGCTTCTGCATTTCAATGCATTTACTGAGTGCCCAGGGCTTTTCTCACATTGGCCTATTTTTATACAAGGCAGAACAATGGGTGAAGAAAAATTAAACCAATTAAAATATCAATGCAATCGTTTTCTTATGATAACACACTTTGTTACACTAGTTGGGATAAAATTATGAGTACAATGCATATAGAAAATATTTTTCTCATGTACTAAGATGGGAGTTCACCCTTTAATTCAATTAACCAGAAACTTTTGATTACAGTTCCATTCTGATTCTTTTTTTAAACTGATGTACTGCAAAATGTTTTCAGTTTCTTTTTTTCCTATTATATAGGGCTTTTATAGTATAACTACTTATATAGTAGTACTGTCCTAGGTGTTAGGTAAGCCAAATCTCTCAGGTATAGGACACCAACTGAACTTCACTGTCATACTCAACTGAAGATGTCAAAATTTTAGGCAAATATACAGGCGGTCCCCGGGTTACGAACACAATAGGGACTGTAGGTTTGTTCTTAAGTCGAATTTGTTTGTAAGTTGGAACATGTACTTTTTTAAGTGTAACTCCAGCCCAAAAAATTCATAAGGATACAGACAGCAGTACAAACCTCATTGTGGCTCTAACCCCACACCATACAGTACTGTACTAGCCAAAACTAAAAGGCTAAAAGAGACCCAGAAGGATAGTTACATTCAACATAGCTAGAAGTACAATTACAATACAGTGGTCCTGCTCCCAATACAGAGTAATGTAATCTCACCAGTTTCCAGACAGTTCCACCAGCTTCTGCCTGTGCAGTGGGATGCTTCTGGGCAGTGTGGGGCAAACAGTACATGTAGTACATGCAGCGTGCATTGTGGCCGGCACTAAGATGGATGCTATCCAGCACAGGAGCGAGAAGAAGCCAGAAGAAGTCAGCAGTGACGTCACGCGGGCGCCGCCACCGTTCGTAAGTAGGAGTCATTCGTCACGCCCCCGTTCGTAAGTAGGAGTCGTTCGTCACGGGGCCCCGTTCGTAAGTAGGAGTCGTTCGCAACTCGGATGTTCGTAAGTCGGGGACTGCCTGTACTAGGTTTTAGAAAACTAGGGACTTCATTTAAACATTTAAACAATTATTTACCCAGTTAAAATAACTGGTGTTTTAGTGAAAAATACTAAATAAAAAAATATTTCAGAAAAAACATTTTGACTGGGTAAACCTGTCCCTAAGAAAAGAGTACTTGACATGCCGAAGTTAAAATTACAGCCCAATGATTAGAAATACCACGAAAAATATTTTTTATACCAGACAACTATATATATACAGTGGGTACGGAAAGTATTCAGACCCCCTTTAATTTTTCACTCTTTGTTATATTGCAGCCATGTGCTAAAATAATTTAGGTTCATTCTTCTTCCTCATGAATGTACACATAGCACCCCATACTGACAGAAAAACACAGAATTGTTGATATTGTTGCAGATTTATTAAAAAATAAAAACTGAAATATCACTTTGTCCTAAATATTCAGACCCTTTGCTCAGTATTTAGTAGAAGCCCCCTTTTGATCTAATACAGCCAGGAGTCTTTTTGGGAAAGATGCAACAAGTCTTTCACACCTGGATTTGGGGATCCTCTGCCATTCCTCCTTGCAGATCCTCTCCAGTTCTGTCAGGTTGGATGGTAAACGTTGGTGGACAGCCATTTTTAGGTCTCTCCAGAGATGCTCAATTGGGTTTAAGTCAGGGCTCTGGCTGGGCCATTCAAGAACAGTCACGGAGTTGTTGTGAAGCCACTCCTTCGTTATTTTAGCTGTGTGCTTAGGGTCATTGTCTTGTTGGAAGGTCTCTGAGCTCTTCAGGCAGTTCCTTTGACCTCATGATTCTCATTTGCTCTGACATGCATTGTGATCTGGAAGGTCTTATATAGACAGGTGTGTGGCTTTCCTAATCAAGTCCAATCAGTATAATCAAATACAGCTGGACTCAAATGAAGGTGTAGAACCATCTTAAGGATGATCAGAAGAAATGGAAAGCACCTGAGTTAAATATATGAGTGTCACAGCAAAGGGTATGAATTCTTAGGACCATGTGATATTTCAGTTTTTCTTTTTTAATAAATCTGCAACAATATCAACAATTCTGTGTTTTTCTGTCAGTATGGGGTGCTATGTGTACATTCATGAGGAAGAAGAATGAACTTAAATGATTTTAGCAAATGGCTGCAATATAACAAAGAGTGAAAAATTTAAGGGGGTCTGAATACTTTCCGTACCCACTGTATGTATATATATATATATATATATATATATATATATATATATATATATATATATATATATATATATATAGCAACAGTGAACAAAGCCCTATTCCATTGCCTCCATTTTGCAGGACCTCTACACCTACCCTCTCCCCCCTCCCTTTTTTCACCACCATAACAGGGAACTCTTGACTGTGATCTACATTGGGTGTAGAACAGCTGGAAATATTCTGTATTGCGCCAATGACCTTGAACTACTCATGTCTAAGGGAGGCAAGGGGGATGTTATCAGTCACTGTGACTGCTACCTGTATTCTGTGCAAAATCCTATGATAAAAACTGGGGATAAAAATACAATAGTAGTTTTTTGCCTTACACAGAAACAGAATACAAGACGGCAGTTTCTGTAACTCACTAATTCCGACCTATTTTTTCTCGTAGACAAGGGGTGATTTGCACAGTAGTTCCTTCAGTTTGGGAATTCTACTATATCTGGCATTCCTATTCTTCCACTTCTCTCTGGCATGCGCTCACATTGAAGACATGCATACATATGCCACAACAGTGTGCATGCCTGCACATCATTTTTTAATAATGGTCTCATTTCTAATAACTGTGAAAATCATGTATGCCCAAATGCCATCTAATCTGTATAAGACCAGAATTTGTAAGACCAGGTAATAAAAACTCCTTACTAAAACTGGAGAGTGCAAAATCTGGCGCAGCTCAACATAGAAACCAATCAGCTTTCATTTTTTTTTGTCAAAGCTTAATTGAACTAGCTGAAGTTAGAAGCTGATTGGCTACCATGTACAGCTGCACCAGATTTAGCACTCTTCAGTTTTAGTAAATCAACCCCATAGTTTGCCATGTGCCCTTGTATGGAATGTCAGAGTACCTTGAGACCTGGATTTTTCCTCATACGCAAACGCCCCATCCACATATCAGTCAGTAACATCTGACTGCAAGTGTGTGCTATGAAGTCCCGATGTTTGGCAGCCACTGCTAGTTTTAGACAAGTAGAGTTACTCCAGTTCTTTAGCTCATATGTTAGAAGCTTCATGGCAACTTGCTCATCTTGTTTGTATGATTGGTCCAGTAATTGCACAGCCAGTTGACCAAAATCCCTAAGAGAGGTAAAATGACTTAATGTATATCAGAAGGTCATAAAATAGATTTAGACACAGTGGTTCAATTATATACTTATAGTGGTATTAAACCCAAAACCAAAAATGTATTAAATTGCAACTCACAAATTCTTAGATGTGGTGGCTACATTAGTTTTCTTTTTTCTTTTATAATAGTAAGTCTACTGTTTTTTCAACTTCCCTTAACAGACCAAGGTGTCCAGACAATGTAACAGTTAGAGGGTTGAGACAAACCATTTAACAGTGACAAGGGTGCTTACAATGGTCAGGTTTTATTAATTTATGTGAATCCTTTATCCCAAAAAGAAAAAAAAAACTGTTGCTGTAACTGTTTAAAAAGTTTTAGTTGAGGGGGCGTGGCCTGATGGCAGACCGAGCAGCACACTAAATCCTGAGCTCTGCGCTTCCTCTTCCCATCCTGCTGATTCTCCTGCACCGATCGCCCTCTAACAGCCCTCATTCACCTCCCTGGGACACCGGGCACCCGCTACTTACCTGCTATGGTGAAGATAGGTCCCCACAAACCGGCTAAACCACCCAGAGTGATGGATCGTTTCCTCAGCCAACATGGTGCCTGTGACCTGCCTGGCCCTTCCAATGCGGTGGCTTCTCCCCTCCCGCCTGATACACAGGAAGACTTCCTTCGTTCCCTGACGCCGGATCTCCCTGATGCCCTGCACTCTCCTGCCTGTGAACAAGGGGCTGTGTTCTCCCCCGCAGACCGAGGTGAGCTGACACTCTTCCCTGCTGAACCCATGCTGGGCCAAATAATGTCTGCCATACAAGACTGCAAGGCTACCCTCACAGCACAGATGGAGACCATCCATGTGGACTTTTCCTGAAACAAGATGTGCAGAACCTGCATGAGCGGGCTGGGGTGGCTGAGGAACACATTAGTTCTGTGGAGGATACCCTAGTCCCACTTACCACCACTGTGCGGGAAACTTCTAGCGAGCTGGCAGCACTTTGCGCCAAGATTGATGATCTAGAAAATAGATCACCCCGCAATAACTTGCGCTTTGTGGGCTTCCCTGAACGCTCTGAGGGAGGTGTCCCTGAGCAATTTCTCCTTACCTGGCTGCAACAGGCCCTGGGCCCAAATGTTATCCCTGCTGCCTTTATGGTTGAGCGGGCCCACCGCACTCCTCCTAGGTCTCCCCCCGCGGGAGCACCCCCGCGCTATACTGAGAGCTGCCCGCCTGAAGGGTGAACTGCATTACAATGGTCAGGTAATCCGCATTTTTCCTGACTTTTCAGGGGATGTTCAGAAGCAGCGGGCCTCCTTCACCTCCATCAAGGCCAGACTTCGAGATCATGAGGTCCAGTACTCCATGTTGTTTCCGGCCAAGC
Organism: Pelophylax lessonae; assembly: GCF_965119305.1. Classification (NCBI taxonomy): domain Eukaryota; kingdom Metazoa; phylum Chordata; class Amphibia; order Anura; family Ranidae; genus Pelophylax; species Pelophylax lessonae. The sequence goes on from NC_138771.1 coordinate 111,710,791, forward strand.
TCAAGATCACTCATGCTGGTAGAACTGTTTTCTTCACTTCACCTATGGAGGCTTCCACCTGGCTGAACGACACCTTTGGGGGCTCACAATGCTCCAGACGGCGTTAATCCTTCTGTACTACCCCGCTACAATGCCACTTCTACCTTGCAGCGCACCTGTTCTCACCACCCGGCATGCTCATCTACCTGTTTTACGGCTCCTGCTCTTTTGGATGTCATATCTGATGTACTTACCCTCCTCTCCCACCGTCTTCACTTTCCTTTGGATTGCCGGATGCATCCCCCTTCCTTGCTCCTGTGGGTGACCACCTCATCCTCATCCTACTGCCCATGGAGGACCCGGGGCTGTTCCTGATCCTTCACTGGGATGACTGTTCTCCTTTCCCTGAAGAGGACCTCTTTGAACACCTGATCTCCCCCACTTCGCCCTACTTCTCTCTTTTTACCTTCTTACGTCTCCCCCCCCCCATCTTTTTCTCTACATTTCCCTCCTTTGCTGCCTTTTCCCTCTACCTTTAGTTGATGTACGCATCATAGGGTTTTGAACTACTGTTGCCTTGTTTTGGGACGTAAGCTCGCTATGCTTGGGATGGATGAGCAGGATGGGTGGGTTGGAATTGGGTTTTCTACTTGTTTTGTACTTTATATGGTTCTGGCCTCTGGACCTTTTGTAGTCTGCTGGTGCTCCTCTTCTGTCTCCCCCATTGTGGTTATGTCATTATCCTTACTGTGGCATGCCGCTCCCCTTGTAGGTGTCAGGCATTCCTTCCTTTACTATGGATATTGTCAATATGTCTGATTGTTTAAAGATTGTCTCTTGGAATGTCAGGGGGCTTAAATCTCCCCACAAGCGGTCCCTGGTCTTCTCCTTCCTTAAAAAGTATAGACCCCATATCATTTGTTTACAAGAGACTCATCTGATTGCCCCTAAACAGTTGGCACTAAAGAGAGCCTGGATAGCTCGGTCATTCCACGCTTTCCATATCTTATACTCCAGAGGAGTCTCTATTCTTTTAGAATTGTCCAGGTTCGGACGGACCCTGAGGGCAGGTATGTTCTCCTGCCCCTACAGATAGACCGCTCTGTCTTAAACCTGGTCAATCTCTACATTCCCCCTCCATTCTCGGCTGAACTCCTTACTAAAATCACCTCTTCTGTTCTCGATCTCTTGGAGGGGCCTGTTTTGTATATAGGCGATTATAACGTTGTTGTCGACCCTACTGTGGACCGCTTGCGGGGGGAGGGACAGGTGTATCAGTCACTTTTAGATTGGCTTCAAGTACATGACCTAACTGATGTATGGAGATGGAGGCATCCTGGTGTCAAAAAGTTTACTTGTCATTCTGATTCCTCTCGGACCATGTGCCGTATAGATTTAGCTTTTGCCCCTTCTACTACTCTCCCATTTATAGTCGGGGTGTCCATTCTCCCTAGAGGGGTTTCGGACCATGCCCCACATATGGTGGAAATGTCCCTGCTGTCTGCTTCCGACCCCCGGCTGTGGTGGTTGAACGCTCATTGGTTGGCTGACCCGACGGTCCTGGGTGCCTGCTCTAAGGGCATCGTGAAGTATTGGGCTGCCAATCTGTCCACCTCCGACTGTCTCACGGTATGGGAGGCGTTTAAACTGTCTGCCCGAGATGTCTTTATGTCTATCACTGGCATACTTAGGAAAAATAATAAAATTTGTACTGAGGAGCTTGAGACTGCCATGCTGTGGGCGGAAGCGGATTACTCTGACTGCCCCACATCTCAAAAACATACCCTTTGGCTTCATGCCCGCAGGGCTTACGAACTTCATTTATTGGATCTTACGCAGAAGCGCATGTTGTATACTTCACAGAAACAGTTTGAACATGGTAATAAAGCTGGACGTCTGCTGGCCTATCTGGCGCTTCCGGAGCGCTCCCCCACCGCAATCCCTCAAATTCGTCTTTCTCTGACAAGGGTGGTGGACGCTCCTCATGCCATTCTGGATGCCTTCGTCTCCTTCTTTACTAAATTGTATACCTCTACTGCTCTTTATGATGATGACTCCCTGTCTAGTTATCTGGATGGTATCTCTCTTCCAACATTGTCTGCTCAGGGTAGTGAGGACCTGGAGGCACCTCTGACACAGGAGGAAATAGAGCTAGCCTTAGGACAACTCCCTCCACACAAAACCCCTGGCCCAGATGGGTTTCCCCCCGAATGGTATCACACTTTTAAACATGTCCTGAGCCCTCACATCCTGCTCACCTTTGAGGCGGCCCTGGAGGCGGGTGTTCTCTCCCCCTCTATGCGTGAGGCCCTGATTGTCCTTATGTTGAAACCCGCAAAGATCCCCTCGAGTGCGACTCGTATAGGCCCATCTCCCTGATTAATGTGGATGTGAAGATACTTGCTAAAGTCCTTGCCAAACGCCTGAATAAAATAATTCCTTCCCTGATTCAGGACAACAAGGGTAGTTTCATTCCTGGCCATTCGACCCGTATGAATATCCGTAGGCTCTTTCAAAATTTGCAATATCCCCATGCCCACTCAGCAACCCGAGTGATTGTTTCCCTAGACACTTGCAAGGCCTTTGATAGTGTGGAATGGCCTTACCTGTTCCGTGTCCTACATCTATATGGCTTTGGGCCCCAACTGATTGCCTGGATCCGGCTCCTCTACACCGCCCCAGTAGCTGGAATTAGAGTGAACACCTCGGTCTCTCCGCAGTTCTTGATCTCCAGAGGCACCCGCCAGGGTTGCCCCCTATCCCCTCTCCTCTTTGACTTGGCAATTGAACCTCTGGCCATGTGTATCCGCTCGGTTCCAGATATTCATGGCCTCATTATTGGTACGATTGATTAGAGGATATCCCTGTACGCTGACGACACCCTCGTCTATCTGGCGGATCCCTCGAGCTCACTGTGTGCCATATTGCGGGAGATGGAGGACTTCTGTAGATTCTCTGGCTTTCGGATCAATTGGTCAAAATCTAGTCTCTTTCCCTTGGACCTCGGAGCTGAACAGGCTATCTACTTGGGCTCCCAACTCCAGGTAGTCCACTAATTTCGCTATTTTGGTGTGATAGTACAATTGCCCTTGCACTCCTATGTTAATAACAGCTTGTGCCCCTCATTCAGCAACTTCAACAGCGTACTGCCCAATGGATGGACCTTCCTCTAAACCTGATAGGTAGGGTTAATATGATAAAAATGATCTTCCTTCCAAAAATGTTGTACGTTTTAGCTAACGCTCCCTGCAAAGTCCCAAAATCCCTTTTTAAAAGTCTTGATTCCCTCTGCACCTCATTTCTATGGCATAAACAGTCTCCTAAAATCGCCCTAGCCACCTTGAAGATGCCTACCCAATTGGCCGGACTCGCCTTCCCAGACTTTTATCTCTACTACCTGGCCTCTCAACTGGTGGTGTTGCATGATTGGCTGCATCCTTCCTCTCATAACGCCTGCACTACCACCGAGGCTGCTATTGTTGCATCACTTGAGTCCCTACATAATATTGTGTATCGTAGACGAATCCCGCCATGTCCAGGCACTTCGATGTTGCAAACTACTCTATTCTTTTTCCAAAGGGTGGTCCGACGCTTCTCTACGGAAGCTTGGACCTCCTCACCCAATAACCCAATTTGGCACAACCCTATGCTCCCTGAACTGTTGAAAATTACTTCTTCTTCCTTCTGGATTGCTAGGGGGGTCAAGTACCTCAATCATCTATACGATGCCCGAGGGTTTCGTTCCCTTCGGCAGCTGCAGGAGACCCTCGACCTTCCTTCTTTGTCCTGGTTTCACTACCTCCAACTCAGACATGCCATGCGGGCCCAGTTTGGCTCCCTTGTAACACCTCTGCATATAGCTGCCCTAGAGAAGTTGCTTAGAGACCCTGCCACTACTAAATTAATCTCTCAGTATTATTCCTTCCTGAATGCTGATTCCAGTCCTAGATTTGTGAGAGCACAGGCTCGCTGGTTAGCCCTAGGCTTGGAATTTGCGAGGATGACTGGACTGAGTTTTCTGAAACTTATCACAAATCTGTTCTTGCATCCAATGACCGCCTGATCCAAATAAAAACTTTCCATCACAGCTACCTCACTCCCTTTCGAATGCATAAGCTGGGACTGCCCCCACTTCTGACTGTTTTTGAGGCTGCGGGGAACCTGCTGACTTTTTTCACTGTTTTTGGTCCTGTCCGCGGGTGTCTACTTTTTGGTCTGAGATTGACTCCTTCCTGTCCTCTGCCCTTGGTTTCCCTAATATTTTACACCCTAAGAACTGTTTGCTGGGTGTGTTTGGGGATCTGACTGTCTCTAGACACACAAAGCGACTGCTTCGCATTCTTTATTTTTATGCCAGGAAGACTATCCTGCTCAGCTGGAAGTGGCCGACGGGGCCCACTATGGCCACTTGGCTCCAGTTGATTAATGGCTGCCTTCCTCTGTATAAGCTAACATTTGAACTGAGGGGTCGTCCTCTTTTTTTTGAAAAGCTATGGGGCAGGTGAATATCTAATCCCCTTACTCTGACTCCCTCGGAAGTAGGCGGCTGATCCCTCTTCTTGGCCTTCTGATTGTATGAGTTGGCCTCCTCTGACTGGTCCTGCTTGTCCTTCTGTATGCATTTCCATGTGTTGCCTCTGCATTTGTATGAATATGAGTTTTTATTGTATCCACTGCCACTGACCACACCGTTGCTTTGTAAAGGGGGGGGGGGGGCAGGGGACCTGGGAGCACCAGCACCAATAGTTGTATTTGCTCAATCCTGGGTGATTGAGGGTTTTTACTTGTTCTTTGGTATTGTCTGTTAATGTTTTTTTTTTTTCTCTGTTCTGTGTTTTGAAAATAATAATAAAAATATCTTAAAAAAAAAAAAGTTTCAGTTGAGAGTTCTACTTCGATTTGTTAATGGTGTTCCTCTAAATCTGCTAGTCTAATGCTACTCTCTCCTCAGAATGATAATGCTGCTATCCAAAGGTGTCTGCTCCACTACTTCATCCAGAATGCAGACACCCTTAGACAGGAAGTGTGTTACTATCTGGATCACCAGGTGACATAAAGTAAAAACACCTAAAAAAAGAAAAAGAATGCAGCCACCACATCTAATAAGTGGTAAGCTGCAATATATTACATTTTTGTTTTTTGGCTTAATACTGCTTTAAATAACACAATTAGTTCCATTGTGGTTCTCTGTAGTAGAAAGAATGATGTAAACATCTAACTTTTTTTCATTCAAAGGAAGATAGTAAGTTAACCAACATTACCTTAAAATAGTATTATCAGAGGAGAACATAGATAAATTCATAGAACAGCTAATGAAAATTCACTTGAGTTTAAGCTTTGGCCAACTTCATCTCACTCTTCTATTTTCAGTTTAAAGATATCTATTATTTTTGAATTTTAAATAGTAAAACACTAACTTTGAATTGTTGTCCAAGTCTTGGGAGATGTCATCCACAAGTTCACTCTCAGATGACTCATGAGCCATAGACTTGTATAGTTTGCATGCTACCAGTGCTTTGGCCATTGTTTCCTCTCCACGTTGCCACAGAAAAAGAGCCATCTTTTGCCTTTTCATGAGCACAGCCCAAATCATTAACTCATGAAAAGGATACTGGAAGCGGCTAACCTCCGGATCATCAACGTCAATGTCTATTTCCTCTTCCTTTTTCTTCTTCTTTTTTTTCCCTTTAGAAGGAGGATCATCATCCTATAGAACAGTGGTATAGCAATGCTGTTATAGGACAAATGTAGGCAAAGAAATAAAACGTTCCTAAAGCTTATTATTTCATAATAAAACGGTACATTTGTATTCATTTTCTCTGCCCACTGCTCTCATCAGTCACTAAAGAGTGCTCATGCCCAGAGAGAAATTCACTGCAAGAGCATCATTTGGTTAAGGCCTCCACATGAATTTTGCAGAGCATTGTTTAACCACTTCAGCCCCGGAAGATTTTACCCCCTTCCTGACCAGGCCCTATTTTGCGATTCTGCACTGCGTTATTTAAACGGACAATTGCGCTGTCGTGCGACACTGTACTCAAAAAAATGTATGTCCTTTTTTCCCCTACAAATAGAGCTTTCTTTTGCTGGTATTTGATCACCTGTGCGATTTTTATTTTTTGCGCTATAAAATAAAAAAAAGAGCGTCAATTTTGAAAAAAAAAAAAAACAATATTTTTCACATTCTGCTATATGACATTCTCAAAAAAAATTTAAAAATAATTTTGTTTTAACCTTTTAAGACAATTTGTTTCCTGCTACATATTTTTGGTAAAAAAAATTGCAATAAGCGCATTTTGATTGGTTTGGGCAAAAGTTATCGCGTCTACAACTACGGGAAAGATTTATGTCATTTTTATTGTGATTCTAACTGTGGGGGGGCGTGACTTCTGAGATGACCATAGAGACATGTGATCTATATAGCAGGATCACATGGGCTCTGTAATCATCCCAGGGAGAAGGACGGTCGGCTGTGTTTACAAAAGCCGACCATCCTTCCCTCTTAGCGAGGAGCGATCGTGGTGTCAGGCGGCAATCGAAGCTGCCTGACACATGCATCGGCTTCCCCGCTGACGAGTTGGGGTGGGAGCGCGCCGCCAGCGGCACACGCTTGTCCCCGAGACTTCCAAGAGCGAGCGCCATACATGTATGGCTATTCGCCCAGGAGCGGCTGCCTGCACATCTGTGGCAGGCGGTCATAAAGGAGTTAAACAGTGAACTACAAAGGTGGGTATGATTATACAGATATACTGGGGGAGATTTACTAAAATTGGTGTGCACCAAATCTGGTGCAGTTGTGCATAGTAACTAATCAGCTTCTAGATTGTATTGTCAAAGCCTAACTGAACAAGCTGAAGTTAGAAGCTGATTGGTTATTATGCACAGCGCTCCCAGATTATGTGTGCAACAGTTTTAGTAAAGCCTAGTACACACCAGTAATTTTTATTTCATTCAACCCAGCAGATCTGAACAAAAAAAAAACTTGACAGCTCAGGAGGAGCAGTTGTACTAACTATCCAACGTTAGTACAGTGATCTCCCCTTCTGTGCTATTGTGTTCTGACAGGGGATGGTCGGCAGACCTATTTTGGTCATGCCCTATTGTCAGAAGCCGGTCGAACCTCAGGCTTCATTTGGCTTCATTTGGATCACCTGCAGTACACACAGGCTGTTGCTACTGAACCAGCCGATGCCGCCCCACATGTGTACTAGGCTTAAAATAGTTGTAACCCTTTAAAGCATGAATCATAGTGCTTGTGATGTGTCATTTGTCCCTTTGTATCATTAGAAATACCTGGCCTATCCTGCCTGGTGCTACCCTCCCATCTGTAAACTAACCACATTTATTATAGCTGCTGAGCCATGATACGATGGTCAGTTTATGTGCCTCTGTCATGCTGCTGTCTCTCTTCTGTCCTCTCTCCTCCTCGCTCTCTGCCTGTCGGCTGTGTCAGTGTCGTTTTGCTCCCCGCCCCTCCCCTCCTGCTGCTAAAATCACTATGTTTTCTTAATAGAATCCCTCATGTCCCATTAGGGCTTGTGCCCCATACTATGTTCTATATACATGTTCTATATAAAAAATATGTAGCTTTATACCTTATTTCAAGCGCCAATCGGCGCTCACGTGACTGCCTGCCACTCCCCTCCTTTTCTCCTCTCCTCCCCGCTGACATCAGCTTCTAAGGCCCTCCCACTGTAGTTATCAGACTGGGGGAGGAGAGCGGTGGGCAGTCAGTGGCGCTTTGAAATAAGGTATAAAGCTACATTTTTTTTATATAGAAAATACACTGGGGCACATAACTTAATGGAAGTTAATTCTATTAAGTAAACAAAGTTAGCTCAAAAAATAAAAAATAATAATAGTTCTGGGTGAATGCATTATAAAAAAGTATTGTAAACAAGAAGGTTATTTATAAAATATAATGCTAAAATGAAACAAATCGTGAAATAAAAAAAACTTAAGGTATCACATTGAGTAGAAGATTGTCACCTGAGTAAGAGTTGAAACATCTTGTGGCTGCAACACATATAGATGTTCTATAACTACAGGACCATTCAGGAAAGGAAGGGAGGTCTTTGCCACAGGAACTGGTAAAAGGGTAGAAGCAGGGAATAGTGGGGGCTATAACTCTGGAACCTAGCAGAGAAACATTGGGGAATGTTATACGTCTCAGGATTACAAGGCAACATTGAGGAAACATGAATTACTAATTACCTGTTGTAATTTATCTTTTTTATTTTAGCCATTTTAGCACACTTACTGTACATATAATAAACTGTTTTACATTGGTTATGCAATATAAAATTAATTTTTTTTAAAGGGTAATGGAAAACTTGCTTACCTCCATTCCTAGAAGCTTGAGAGCTTTCGGCTGTAGAAAAAACAGATTTAAGATTTTTTTTTTTTTTATGCTCAACATTACGCTTGTCACCACCATAATAAATCATATTTTCTGTCAATGTACTTATAATTTATTATGATTATAAACTGTTGGCGCTATATAAATCCTGTATAATAATAATAATAATAATAATAATAATAATAATAATATGTATATAATATAATAATTATTATGATATGTTCTTATTATAAAGAACATTGAAAAATAATGTATTACTGTGGATTCTATAAATTAATGTGGGTTATTTATTTCAAGGTTTACAATATATTACAATATGTGTTTTTATTATTACATGATTTTTTATCATATTATATATGTAGATATGATAGATAGATAGATAGATAGATAGATAGATAGATAGATAGATAGATAGATAGATAGATAGATAGATAGATAGATAGATAGATAGATAGATAGATAGATAGACTTTTAAATATTTTTAAAGACTCATAATTCATTCTTACCCTCTTTGGTCCAAATAAGTTATTATAAAGAGTTCTAAAGGACTTTCTGGTGTAGTGACAGCGATAGGCTCCGCCCATGAGGTACTCAAGCACAAGGCCAATATCAATCAAGCTGACATGATAATCGGGAGGAAGGTTACCCTGTAAAAAAAACACATGCATTATAAGTGTGATATAGTATGGATGATACTACTGACAGCACTTGATTTTCATGTCTTTTTATTAGCATATTAATAGAATAAAAATAATGTTCTACTTTTGATTACAAAAAAACAATAACCTACAATATTAGTAATAACCTAGGTCAGGCTTGCACCAAAACATTATAATACATTTTACCAAGGTTTTACTGTCTCATACAGAGTTAAAAATATTTAAAAGGCAACATTCTCTATGCTGATTATAACATTTGTTTTCTCTTCTGCTTTAAACATATTCAGTTACCATGATGGAAATTTTCACATGCATTATTACATATAAAAATGGAACTATTATTGCTATTCTTAAACATATGCTAACTGTTGTTGATACTGTATATTTTAACCAAGAAAAAACTTTTTTTAAAAAAGAATTGCAGAGAATATAAACAGCTACCTGATTATTTAAGGTATTATTTTGTCTATTTATAATAAAGCATATAATATATAAGTTCCTTTGGTGACAACAATTGATTGCATTCTATTGACTGTGGTTGGTTGATTAATCAGTTGCCATAACATTTTACACCAGCATATCTATTACATTTATTGACAAGATAGTGCACTCTGAGGCCCTATTTGTATGCAGCAACATATTCTGATTTACAGAATGAAAAAAGGACTTCACCTCCAGATTAACCCATCCGAATCCACTAGCAATTCTCTGCATGGCAATGAAGCGGTGATGATGGATGATGGAAATGTTAAGAACATGTTAAGATGAAAAATGACAAACATATGCAAGTGAATGTATGGAAAACATAAAAAATGCTTAAAAATGACAATATGGCACATATAAAACTGAGAATATTTTCCACAAGTATGCATTTTATACAGGCATTGGGATCTTTTATCTAAACAATTTGGATTATAGGATTATTGTAATATCTCATTCAGCCAAAAAAACGCATTTATTACCTACTAATTTCTTTACTTTAGCGCATATAGTGGATGGGTACTTCCTGATACTCATTCTATCTAATTTCTTGTCTCTAAGCTAATCAGTGGTCAGGATGAAAACAGTTGGATCATATTAGCATTTCTAAAAAAGCGTCTCGGTGCCAACACTTTTATACATCAGATTTTTTTAATGTGAGAGGCGCGGGGGAGCTAACAGTAGATATGTTTAGGAATGCATTATATATATATAGTTAAGCATATTTCCTAAAGTGGTAAAGCAAAAATGTTTTTGTTACATTTGGATAGAGTGGGGAAGGTTAGACCTGTCAAGTTTACAGTGGGTATAAAAAAGACTCACCCTCCTTTAAAATAATCAAATTTTTTTGTTGCTTTGCAGCCAGAAATGAAGGCAGACACCGTTTTTGTGTTATCCAGCTGTATTTACTAGTGCAACTTATAACATCCAAGTGAAAGCTATAACACGAACAGGTCAGAAAAAAAAAAAAAACGGGAATTACTGAGTTGGAAAAAGGAATTCCCCCCCCCCCCCACCACTCTTTTGTCAGGAAAATATGTGTGGGCAAATATTGCAAAGTCTAGATGTGCAAAGTTAGTAGAGACATACAGTGGGTACGGAAAGTATTCAGACCCCCTTAAATTTTTCACTCTTTGTTATATTGCAGCCATTTGCTAAAATCATTTAAGTTAATTCTTCTTCCTCATGAATGTACACATAGCACCCCATACTGACAGAAAAACACAGAATTGTTGACATTGTTGCAGATTTATTAAAAAAGAAAAACTGAAATATCACATGGTCCTAAGTATTCAGACCCTTTGCTCAGTATTTAGTAGAAGCCCCCTTTTGATCTAATACAGCCAGGAGTCTTTTTGGGAAAGATGCAACAAGTCTTTCACACCTGGATTTGGGGATCCTCTGCCATTGCTCCTTGCAGATCCTCTCCAGTTCTGTCAGGTTGGATGGTAAATGTTGGTGGACAGCCATTTTTAGGTCTCTCCAGAGATGCTCAATTGGGTTTAAGTCAGGGCTCTGGCTGGGCCATTCATGAACAGTCACGGAGTTGTTGTGAAGCCACTCCTTCGTTATTTTATCTGTGTGCTTAGGGTCATTGTCTTGTTGGAAGGTAAACCTTCGGCCCAGTCTGAGGTCCAGAGCACTCTGGAGAAGGTTTTTGTCCAGGATATCCCTGTACTTGGCCGCATTCATCTTTCCCTCGATTGCAACCAGTCATCCTGTCCCTGCAGCTGAAAAACACCCCCACAGCATGACGCTGCCACCACCATGCTTCACTGTTGGGACTGTATTGGACAGGTGATGAGCAGTGCCTGGTTTTCTCCACACATACCGCTTAGAATGAAGGCCAAAAAGTTCTACTTTGGTCTCATCAGACCAGAGAATCTTATTTCTCACTATCTTGGAGTCCTTCAGGTGTTTTTTTAGCAAACTCCATGCGGGCTTTCATGTGTCTTACACTGAGGAGCGGCTTCCGTCGGGCCACTCTGCCATAAAGCCCCGACTGGTGGAGGGCTGCAGTGATGGTTGACTTTCTACAACTTTCTCCCATCTCCTGACTGCATCTCTGGAGCTCAGCCACAGTGATCTTTGGGTTCTTCCTTACCTCTCTCACCAAGGCTCTTCTCCCCCGATAGCTCAGTTTGGCCGGACGGCCAGCTCTAGGAAGGGTTCTGGTCGTCCCAAACATCTTCCATTTGAGGATTATGGAGGCCACTGTGCTCTTAGGAACCTTAAGTGCAGCAGAAATCTTTTTGTAACCTTGGCCAGATCTGTGCCTTGCCACAATTCTATCTCTGAGCTCTTCAGGCAGTTCCTTTGACCTCATGATTCTCATTTGCTCTGACATGCATTGTGATCTGGAAGGTCTTATATAGACAGGTGTATGGCTTTTCTAATCAAGTCCAATCAGTATAATCAAACACAGCTGGACTCAAATGAAGGCGTAGAACCATCTCAAGGATGATCAGAAGAAATGGAAAGCACCTGAGTTAAATATATGAGTGTCACAGCAAAGGGTCTGAATACTTAGGACCATGTGATATTTCAGTTTTTCTTTTTTAATAAATCTGCAACAATGTCAACAATTCTGTGTTTTTCTGTCAGTATGGGGTGCTATGTGTACATTCATGAGGAAGAAGAATGAACTTAAATGATTTTAGCAAATGGCTGCAATATAACAAAGAGTGAAAAATTTAAGGGGGTCTGAATACTTTCCGTACCCACTGTATTCCAACAGACTAAAGGCTGTAACTAAAGCAGAATGTGGTTCAAGAAAATACTGACACAAGGGGGTGGTCAAATATTCTGACTCCGATTCCGTTTTTTTTTTTTTTCTGACATCTTGGTGTTATATATCTTTCACTTGGATGTTAGACCTTGCACTAGTGAATACAGCTGGATAAAACATAAAATTGCCTCTGTCTTCATTTTTTTTTTTAAATGGGGGTGTTTCCTTTCTATACCCACTGTATATTGCTGTCTGTGTTCCCATTGGGGAGATTCACCCCTTTTTTGTCCTAATGACATCAGGATTGTCATTGAGAAAGAAAGGAAGGCAGATTTCCTCTAATTTCCTGTTGTGTCTCTGGGACAGGAATTGCAGTAAAATTTTCCCTTTGGTACACAGCAAAGAATAAGCTAGCAGTGGTTTTTCGCCATTCCTTACTCTTTACATACACTAACTTTGCTTGGGTGTACAACATTGTAACTTTTATAAACTATAGAGATCAGATTAAACCTTATAGGAAATTATATTTCACTACCCTAGTATAATGAAATTTAAATAAATGTTGTCGGTGCTCACTTAGTATATCATCAATCTTTTCATGTAGTGCTAAGATAAATACACCTGTTTGCCTACTTTTGTCTGTAAACTTTGCACTCTGAATAAAATACTGTCTGTCTGTCTGTCTGTCTGTCTGTCTGTCTGTCTGTCTGTCTGTCTGTCTGTCTGTCTATCTATCTATCTATCTATCCATTCAATTCATAGATTTATTTGGAATAAATAATTTACCTTTTTCACATCTCTTACAAGATAATGGAGAGTATTCAGTGGACCCAGTCTCTGAAACAGAAAACAATATTCAGTGGTTCAGAACACACACTATGGGGTTACAGATTTCTCATAAAAGGATTTTTGAAATATGTAGATTTAGATAAAGGTGATATATACAAATTCACTGTCCCTATAATATAATAGAAGAATAGTACCAATAGTTCCAATTATCACCAGCAATCCTACTTGATGTGGAATTCTAAGTGGGTTGGAGGTAACACAACGATGCCTTTCCCCTTCTTGGTGACTAAACTGAGCAGCGAGAGATTGGGAAAAGGTAAATATGTCTTGTGCAGATGATTTAAAGGGTAACTCCACTTTCATGGGGAAAAAATAGCAAATAAAGAAAAAATAATGTAGCATACACAATTGCGACACAAGTCATATTGTCATTGAATGGTATTAGAAATTACCTTTCCTTTTCTATCTGCAGCTCTGAAATTTCTATAAAATGCAATGCAATATGGCTACCTGGAGGTGTTCTGTACACAGAATGTGTATAGTAAACCCCCCAGAAACATAATTTCCTATTTGTGTGATTGGCCCACCAATTTTGCCAGGAGTCTGCCCTAAGATACAAGTCAGATTTCAGGCATCCCCTGCAACAAAAATGTCATTTTTGGTAATATACCCCCAATAGGAAATCACGTCTAAAGGGATGCCCAGCAGCTTTCCTCATTAGAGCTCTGCAGGTGCACAGCTGGTTGAGAATTAAGAAACCACTCCCACTAGGCTCACTTTCCCACATGGATACAACACACACAAGGATTTCTTCAGGATAATAAAAGGTAGGAATCTGCAACAAAATTTAAAACCCTTGTAATGTACATAGATGTCAGAGAACAATCCCCAGAAGAATCACACATTGGTGAACAGAAATTGCTAATGCGCATTTGTGTACACGGACGAGAACGTCAGTGCGCATGCACGTACGCCAAAGCTCGCGCAATGTGTGACAGATCCTGGTGCTCAGTGGCCTATTTAAAGCCAGCAGCAGCAACCACTAATTGCTGAATGATCGCCCCCCCCACCCCCATGATTCCTGTGCCTTGTGTATCCTGATCTTGGACCTCCTGTTACTGACCCTGATTGCATTTTGACCTGATTCACCTTGATTCCTGGCTCTGGCCCTTGGCTTGAACTTCTGACTTGCTTCTGCTAATCCACTGTGTTTGACCTTGGCTTGGCTCACTGACTCTGCTCCTACCTGTTTATCTGTGTATGACCCCGGCTTGTCCCAGTTTCTGCTACCTGCCTATGCTTCTGACTGATCCACCATGTATGATCCTTGGCCCGGCTTCTGGTTCTGCTTCCTGCTTTACCCTGCTGCCAAGTACGCCCGGAACTGCTAAGGACACCTGCCCTACAGCACATCCTGCCTGTTCCTGCTGCCATCCGGTGATCAGCTCTGCAAACTATTACAAATGGCAACCCGTGCTTCTTTGGGCACTGCATCCCCTGTTCCACCTCCAGGGGTGTTCTGCACCTAGCCGCAAGCTCTCTCAGCTCTCAGAGCCCTCTGGCCCGGACCAGGTACATGACAATAAATCAACCAGAGGGGAATGTTTTTTTTTATCAACAAAAGGGGAGTTATGTTTCAAAGTGCCCCTTTTGCTTAAGCCCCCATAGACAAAGCAACTAACGTAACTAAATGGCTGGATGGCGCCCTTACTTAGAGAGGGGGACATACCCATATGTCCTATTGTTTCACAAAAAGCCACTATTCTGCAGCTGTTAGATAGGGTGAGGGGGGGGGGGGGCAGGCATCAGCTAAAGGCACAGAGATGATTGGAGTGACTTTGTACCATGTGATTGCTTTGATGACTATTCACAGCGATGAGCCCTCCCATTCTTCTTACAACAGGCGAAGGGGAAAGAGGAGGATTTAATGAATGAATTCATTAAATAAATCCTCTGGAAGCAGAGGAAAGCTGTGATCAAAAGTGGGGTGAGAGGGAGTGTATAAGGGGCCACTGATCAACAATGTCATAGGTTTGTTTTGGGGGAATTAAAAGTGACCACCAATGATGGCGAAGGAGGTGGGGTTTTTTAAAATGCCACTGACCACCAAAGAATATGGAATTGTTTTTGGGGGTTTAACATGACATTTACCACCAATGTAGTGGGCTTGTTTTTTTTTTTTTTTTGGGGGGGGGAGTTAAAGTGTTTTGACTGCATCTATGACATCCAGCCATTGCCTGCAATACATTTTCAGTGCAGTGCTGTTTCAACCTTACGGCTTTTCATCTTTTCAACTTTTTTGCCACTACAAATGGAAGTCTTCAATGGACAATGGACAACTTTTAAAGGTTAAGCACACTTTTTTTTTTTTTCTTAACCCCCTTCAATATCAGTTTGTGGTAAAAAATAGATCACCTTGGGATGTCTACTTTAATAAGGGGTAATTTTGGGGTGAAACAGTAAAACAAAAGCTTAACGTGTCTCAAAAATTATATGAAATTAATTTGGCTGTTGCATGATCGAGTAATTGTCACAAAATGATTACAACACTGTAAACTAAAAGATGGTCCTGATTAGAGATGAGCTTAAGGTTCGGGCCAAACACAAGGTTCAGACTGAACCTTGGCTGTTTGGGCATTTGGACACCAGATTCTGATAAGCCCTTTACCTACAGACCCCCGCAATGACCAGGTCAGGGTTGTGTGGAAGAGGCCCTTGTCCTCATTGACATAGGGACAATGTGCTTTGCCAGGGGGATCACCTGGCAGGATAGCCTCCCATGTTGGGGACATATGGCCTGGTATGATTCAAGAGGGGGGAGCATGCTGTTGTTCATGTGAATGCTATGACCCTGCCAGTAAATTCACCCTAATGTAACCTAGTAGTTTGTTTGGAGACCCTTTTTAAAATATTAAAATACATTTCTGTCATGTGCCTCTTAGGAATGGAACTTTTCCTAATATAAATATGTGCTTATGATAATTCATGCTCCAATGTGTGTATGGGTAAGGTTGCAGAGGGTTTGGAGAAAGAGAAGAGCATTAACCAATGAACACAATGGCCTGCATTATACCAAGCTCAGTTTGCAATGTATGTATTTGAATGAAAATAAAATATATATATCATCTTTCAGTGTCCAAACATAGGTTTACATTACTTACTGTATTGTACAGTTCTTCTAATCTTGGAATAGTGAGAAACCTCTGCATGTTAACACCATTCTCAATTAGAAGCTTTACAAAATCCACCCGATCTAGAACCAAGGCGTCCATCATTGCTTGTTCTAGGGAATTCACCTTAGAAAAAGTTACAAAACATTATTAAAGTGTTACGCCAGCTTTTCCTGTTTTGCATAGTGGTCAACAGCTAGATCTCTGACAGGTTATTATTGCTGTCTGTGTCCCCTGTGTGAAGATCTACCCAAACCATTTAAAAGTGAGGAGGAACCCAAAATTTCAGTGCACTGTCCAGTAGTGTTGCACTGATACCGGTACCAGTATCAGTACTGATACTGGGCATTTGCACGAGTACTGGTACTCAAATTCTTCAATACCTTAAACCGATACTTTTGTGGTGCGATTTGGGCCCATACAAAATGAACAGGTTCAAATCGCACTGCAAATAATCACATGCAATTTAAACAGAAATGCGGTGCGATTCCTATCTGCAACACATACGATTTCCCCCACTGTTTCTGTGTGAACCCAGGCTTGTTCTAAGGCTTGTTCTAATGGCTTTAGCCTGGGTTCACACAGGACAGGTGCGGGAAAAGCCATGCGCTTTGATTCGGACAGGAATCACACCACATTCCTGTTCAAATCATTTGCGATTCTTTGCAGTGCTATTTGAGCCCATTATTTTGTATGGGCTCAAATCGCATCGCAAAGGTATCAGTACTCAGTCGCCTCAAGTATTGGTACTCATACTCGCCGGTAATTGTATTGTGCATCCCTACTCTCCAGGCACAGATATAAAGAAATTACGATTTGTTTATTTTCTTAAAGTGATTGTAAAGTCTCGTCTTTTTTTTTTTCAAAATAACAAACATATTATACTTACATCCTCTGTGCGGTGGTTTTGCACAGGGCAGCCCAGATCCTCCTCTTCTTGGGTTCCTCTTCAGTGCTCCTGGTCCCTTCCTCCTGTTCATTGCCTCCACAGCAAGCAGCTTTCTATGGGGGCACCCGAGCAGAGCTGCAGCTCTGTGTGTCTATTCAGACATGGAGCCATTTGGCCCCGCCCTCTTTCTCTTCTGATTGGCTAACTGAGTTTGGTTGACAGCAGCGGGAGCCAATGGCCATGGAATCCAGACCCTACTATCCTCCAACAATGTGTGCAACAGTAGCTGCTCAACACAAACCCCTCAACTTTTGCTCCAGGGCTTCCTACTAATAAACGTCCCACACTATGCTTTGGGTCAACCCATACTTTAGGTCAGGTAGGGCCTACATCACTAAGCAAATCTCAGGATGTCATGTCATAATCAAATGGGACATTCTATCCTAATTCATCCCCACACCAATATATATTAATATATATATATATATATATATATATATATATATATATATATATATATATATATATGAAACACAACAATTAACTGATGGCACTAATAATGGTTACTGATAGGTATATGATAGGTATAGTACATTGCATGTAGAGATATTCTCAAAAGTGCAATGATAGGTATTTATGGCTTTGATGTCAATACAGAGCAGTAAGGGATTTGAAGAGAGGCCCCTATTATTACCCTAAAAGCTTAAAAAAAAAAAAAAAAAACAGATTGAATAACATTTATATAAAACTTTTCAAACTACAAAATGTTTTTTGCAAAGTAGAGAATATGAAAAAATTAAATGTGAAAAGTACCCAATTGAGAAGTTCAATCTTCCTGGGGTCAGTCTCTTCTTCAGGCTCTTCTTTGCCTTTTCCTTTCTTTTTGCCTTTGCCCTTCCCTCTTGGTGCTTTTGTTTGAGCTGCAGGTGATCGCTTTTCTTTTTCCTGATGGATCCCATCAGCTGTAAGGCTTCCTAAAGGCTGGAATTAAAACATTTGGAAAATTATTATTTTATTTGAATTTAGGGAAAACTTGAAGGCTATAAAGCAAACACTGTTTAGAAAATGTATCTTTTATTGATACACATTCTATCTCTTGCCCAGTGTTCTGAATGGCAGGACTGCATACTTCTATATGAGCGGGTAAAGTTTTTCAAATCATAAAATTCCGCTTAAATATTCTATTCTTATACACCATAGCTCACAAGTTCTACAGAAAGTACACATAGTTTCAACTATATTTTAATAGTCACCAGACAAAGGAGAAAGTCTTTATATGTAAATATTAGGCTAAATAAATTTTACTAACAGATCATATTTTGAATTTGAAAAACATTGCTTAATGCATAATTAATGACTAACTTTCTCACAGGATTAAAAAACAAACCTTACCGGCCATTGGTGTCCAAAAACAAAAATTTGGCTGCGTGCAATGTCGACCCGATTCCAGGCTAATGCTAAGCTAAGCTGGTCTGGCGCAGAGGCATTTGTACCTTGTAAAAAAAATAATGTTTTTTTTTAATTGTTCAGAGTAATGTACGCACCATGAAAAGGCATGGGGAAAGCTTATCACACACAGACAGAAACTGCTGGAAAATATAAACAATTGTATAAATTATTTAGCAATCCCATTGTGTTTGGAGGGCATATGACCACAATGGAAGCTCCTGAATAACTTGTATTGCCTTCACATAAGTTTCATTCAACATGTCCATGAATCTATCAATAACAGACTATGAGACAGTAAAGGGGAGCATTAGATTATCTCTGCTGATCCCTCATGAATAGAGAATTGGAAGAAAATCTCAAGGCTGTCAGACCCCTGGAAATTTTGTTTTGTTCTTTGATATACTGTTCACTTTTTTTGCAACAACACCTTACATAGTTACATAGTTAGTGAGGTTGAAAAAAGACACCAGTCCATCCAGTTCAACCTGTGATGTGTGTGTGTGTTTGCTGTTAACCGTACATTGTATACCCCTCTATGTTGTGGTCTTTAAGGTGCCCATCTAATAGTTTTTTGAAACTATCAATGCTCCCTGCTGATACGACTGTTTGCGGAAGAGAATTCCACATCCTTACTGCTCTGACAGTGAAGAACCCCCTGCATATTTTAAGGTTGAACCGCCTTTCCTCTAGTTTTAACCTTCCTATCGGTATTCCCGAGCGTGGCTCGGGGTTAAATTTCAGAGCCGAAAGCGGTAACCCCGAGCCACACTCGGGGTACCGCCAGAAGCATCGCTGGATCCCGTAAAAGAGGTTACTTACCTTGTCACCGGGATCCAGCGATGTGTCCGGTGGTGTGTAGCGGCGGTTCTTCCTCCCGATCCTCTCCGTGCCCCGGCTTCCATCTCCTGCGACGTGACGTTCGCAGGGGGGTGGAACCGGCGGCAAATTCAAATGTAAAAACACACCAAACACACTGATACTATTCAAAATAAAATAAATTCACATTACATTGCCCCCCAGTGCCCTTTCCTGCAGTTTTACTGTACTTTTTATGTAAATATATATATATATATATATATATATATATATATATACACAGTATATATATATATATATATATATATATATATATATATATATATATATATATATATATATATATATATATATAAATATACATATATATATATACATATATATATATATATATATATATATATATATATATATATACATTATATATATATATATATATATATATATATATATATATATATATATACATAATTCTTGTGAATGAGCAACCCAAACCAACTGTATACAGAAAAACACAGAAAAGAAAAACTGAAATATCACCTAAGTATTCAGACCCTTTGCTCAGTATTTAGTAGAAGCCCCCTTTTGATCTAATACAGCCAGGAGTCTTTTTGGGAAAGATGCAACAAGTCTTTCACACCTGGATTTGGGGATCCTCTGCCATTCCTCCTTGCAGATCCTCTCCAGTTCTGTCAGGTTGGCTGGTAAATGTTGGTGGACAGTCATTTTTAGGTCTCTCCAGAGATGCTCAATTGGGTTTAAGTCAGGGCTATGGCTGGGCCATTCAAGAACAGTCACGGAGTTGTTGTGAAGCCACTCCTTCGTTATTTTAGCTGTGTGCTTAGGGTCATTGTCTTGTTGGAAGGTAAACCTTCGGCCCAGTCTGAGGTCCAGAGCACTCTGGAGAAGGTTTTTGTCCAGGATATCCCTGTACTTGGCCGCATTCATCTTTCCCTCGATTGCAACCAGTCGTCCTGTCCCTGCAGCTGAAAAACACCCCCACAGCATGATGCTGCCACCACCATGCTTCACTGTTGGGACTGTATTGGACAGGTGATGAGCAGTGCCTGGTTTTCTCCACACATACCGCTTAGAATTAAGGCCAAAAAGTTCTATTTTGGTCTCATCAGACCAGAGAATCTTATTTCTCACCATCTTGGAGTCCTTCGGGTGTTTTTTAGCAAACTCCATGCGGGCTTTCATGTGTCTTACACTGAGGAGAGGCTTCCGTCGGGCCACTCTGCCATAAAGCCCCGACTGGTGGAGGGCTGCAGTGATGGTTGACTTTCTACAACTTTCTCCCATCTCCTGACTGCATCTCTGGAGCTCAGCTCACCAAGGCTCTTCTCCCCCGATAGCTCAGTTTGGCCGGACGGCCAGCTCTAGGAAGGGTTCTGGTCGTCCCAAACGTCTTCCATTTGAGGATTATGGAGGCCACTGTGCTCTTAGGAACCTTAAGTGCAGCAGAAATCTTTTTGTAACCTTGGCCAGATCTGTGCCTTGCACAATTCTGTCTCTGAGCTCTTCAGGCAGTTCCTTTGACCTCATGATTCTCATTTGCTCTGACATGCATTGTGATCTGGAAGGTCTTATATAGACAGGTGTGTGGCTTTCCTAATCAAGTCCAATCAGTATACTCAAACACAGCTGGACTCAAATGAAGGTGTAGAACCATCTCAAGGATGATCAGAAGAAATGGAAAGCACCTGAGTTAAATATATGAGTGTCACAGCAAAGGGTCTGAATACTTAGGACCATGTGATATTTCAGTTTTTCTTTTTTTAATAAATCTGCAACAATGTCAACAATTCTGTGTTTTTCTGTCAGTATGGGGTGCTATGTGTACATTCATGAGGAAGAAGAATGAACTTAAATGATTTTAGCAAATGGCTGCAATATAACAAAGAGTGAAAAATTTAAGGGGGTCTGATTACTTTCCGTACCCACTGTATATATATATATATATAATATATATAATAAATGTATACAGTTGGTTTGAGCTGCTCATTCACAAGAATTACATGCAAAATAATGGTACCGCTTTCAGCACCTAAAATCCAAAAGAATCATACCGCCAGGGAGGTTAATGAGTGGCACCTTGTGACACCTTTAAGAAGAATGGGCTTGATAGTATACTAATGTGATATTTTCAGCGTTAAAACAAAAGTCCTTTTGCCTTTCCGAGTAAATTTGCATGACAGCACAGTTAAATCATCAAATTTGAAAGCATTATTGATTAGCTATCTTTGTCCATTTTGTCTGCACATGCTGCTTCAGTATCCAGTCCACCAAATGCAAAACGCTGAAGAATTATAGGCAGAGATATTTATGGAATGCAGTCTTACTATATGAATAGCTACTGGATATTGTGTAATGAACCAAAGAAAATAATAATAATGTCATATTATGTACATTGAGGATGGATATGTTTTATGTAAATTTGGCTTAAAGTAGACTTCCAGCCTAAACCTAACTAGTCTTAAAAATGTCCCCCTCTCCTCCTAAAACCTATGCTGACTAACCTGTGCAAAAACATACTTACTTATTTTAAGCCCCCTTCAGTCCATTAATGTAACCTGGCTTCCTTGTGTTGGCCAGTGGTAGCTACAGGGAAGAGGAGGGAGCTCCGGCAATGGCTGGGACATTGGAGCCTATGGGTAATCGCTCGGTTATCGCTCTCAGGCTTTCAGAGCTGTTGCCAAGTGTTCCCTCCTCTTTCTTGGAACCGTCACTGGCTGACACAAGAGATCATGTGACCAGACTAGAGCAGGCTGAAAATAGTGAAGTCTACATCTATATGTACACAGGTTAGTTAGCATAGGTCTTAGGAGGGGAGAGGGGACATTTTTAAGGCTAGTTGTGTTGAGGCTGGAATTTTACTTTAGGTACAAGTAAGAGTTATTGAAATAAACTGCCTAGCCATGTCCAAATATAATCAGCCTATGCAAAACACAGCAATACATTAGTAATGTACCTTTTAAAAGAGCTGTTAAGATTGCCATTTCAATATCTTGCTGACCTTCTGATCCCATACGAAAAACAGTGATCTGTTTTGGAGATATGTTAAAAGTAAAGTCAATTCTAATTGAAAAAATACATTAATTAATATGATTAATGTTGCAGTCAGACTTTAATTGTATTAGTGTGTTCATGACTGGGATTCTGAAAAACAACATGCATACTATAACATTTTGCGGAAAGATATATTCCTCCATACAGCATAATTAACAATACTGAAATTTTTTAGGGGGCATCTGGTGTATCTCACTGTACAGTTTTTAAAAACCTTGTCTATGCGACCATTCCATCACACTTTGTAATTCATTTCTTTTTACTAGTATTTTTCTTTTTAATATTCAGTCACCTAAAAGTAAGTAAAGTAAGTCATGTTTGATTTGTTGTAGCATGATTAAAATTATGTTATCACGTTACTGGTATAAAAGATGTAAAAAAGAAACCCCCCAAAGAACTAAAACATTTGCATTATACTGTATATATTTTGGCTTTCAGCTCTTCTAAATAAAGTTACCATTTGGTGGTTAACTATTAATTTATAGCTTAATAGTGTAACCTAGGCTAATGATGTTAGATTGTATCTTTTTATTCTGATGAAAGATTAACCTTAGCCAAAACCAATCCATAAATATTGGGTGTAAATCAGTGAGCTGAATCACCCACAGGCTTCTTATGTCTTTCAAAGACACTAGTGGCAAAACTTTCATGCAGTAGTTGTGTTTCTGACCTTATCACATAATCCATAATGAAGGTTCCCAGGTTTGTAGCTGGACTCTTAACCTATTTCTTTAAGCCTCATGCGCATGGACAGAAAAAATGCCACTGTTAGCTCATGTGGCCATGCACATCAGGCTTTTAGATCACTATTTTAAGAGCAACGTTAGAGAGGAGCTTATGAGCATAATTTATGCACTTACGTGTGTACACATGCACGTATGTGTGTAAATGTATTCCAATGGCTAGAAATAATTAATATTCTGGTCAATAGAATGCATTTATACTCAATGCCATACACATGTAAACAAATTCTGGCAGAAAAAATCCAGCATATTGGGCGCATAAGTTCATACTCCTATGTGCATAAGACCTTATTCTTCATTATGGAGAATCAAACACGGAGGCATGAAACTATTATTTGATTATGTGAAAATAGACAGAATCTAGAATTCTTTTAGGTAGGCTTACATTATGTAATTTTCTTTTCTTCAATCATAGGTCAAAGGGAATAAAATTGCTAGATTCCCCATCAACGCTGCGCTGTTGTATTCTGCAAGAAGTAAGTTTCCCAGCCGTCTGAATACAATGATCACTGCCAGCAGCGTTTGAAGGTAAAAAAAACAACAGGTTGGTTGTACTGAAGTCAATCAATATATTGACTTCAGTACAACCAGCCTGCCCACAGATGGATTGAAATTTGGCTGGTTCCTGCAGAACTGGCCTATTGTGATCTGTCCATGGTTGGCTTTAGAGTTGTCTCACCTTTGGCATTCTTAAGAAGTCAACATGTTTTTTAACTTGTCAGCTAGAAAACCTTTACTTAGAGTATATGTAAGATGTTTGCCACTGTTGACTTGTGCTGAGATCACTTTTGCTTACAACTGCTGTGATGTGCTCCATGTGCCTGTTCCCTGGCTGTCATTAAAGTGACCCTGCCACTAGGCCCCGGGCCACTTCCAGGTGTGTCAGAAAGCTGTCCTCACAGCTGTTCTTCCTCTCATTGACCCCTATTTCACTGCCGTGTCTTGTATTAACTTACAGGTCAGCAGAAGTAACCATGGAACCCAGCAGGGAACACTATTGGCGCTTTTCCACTGCATGGAACCGTACCGGTTCGGCACGCTTTTGTGCTTTTCCACTGCGGTACCGCATGGTATAGGGTCGGAACGGTTCGGTATGGTACGGTATAGGTTTGCTTTTCCACTGCATGGAACCGAACGGTACGGTACGGTACGGCTCTGAAAAAACAGTACCTACTCGATTGTGGTTCCAACAGGTACCAAACTGGTACCATATCCCACAATCCTTTGCATGCAGTCACTACTAGCCACTGATTGGTCAGAGAATCACACCCACCCCGTTGTTATCCCACCCACTTAACTTTAGTACTACTTTAGTGGAAAAGCAAACCTATACCGTACCGTACCGAACCGTTCCGACACTATACCATGCGGTACCGCAGTGGAAAAGCAAACCGGGCCAAGCAGGGCCGAGTAGAGCCGAGCCGGTACTAGCCGGTACTTGCAGTGGAAAAGTGCCATATATTGTACATCAGAGGTATCAGCAGCAGCTTTCCAAGAAGGCAAAGATTAAGCACACCACCCACTAGAGAGGTAAGAATAAACCACCTTTTTATAGGGTGTTCCTCTTTGATGTTTTTAACACTGGCAAAAGGGTTACTCCCATGCATAATTTTTACCTATAGGTTAACCGATAATAAGGTAAATATCTCCTAAATGTGCACCGTATAGGAGATATTTACTGTAGATCCAGCCGATGATGTCACCAGCACATGTGCTCTGAAGGAACAGCAGCTACTGCATGCATGTGTGGGAGTGATGTCATTGCAGCTCCGGCCACTCACACAGCTGGAGTCCGCGAAACTGAAAGGAAGACCAGGTGAAGTTGGAAGCACCTTCAGTAGTGACAGCGTGGCGCTGGAAGGTTTCATTCTAAGGTAAGTTTCACATAATGTGCTAGTATGCAATGCATAAAGTGGTTTACTACCACTTTAAGATCTAATGGATTTAATATTCCATGAGGCAAAGACCTAGAAAAAGTTTGCAAATCAGGAATTTTTACTACACTCTGCTTTTATTAGATGGCCAGGCAACTGGTTAGTAATGGCAGCATCAATATATATGTATTTTAGTACACAATTATGTAAACTGTTGTGAAAATACCCATCTTTTGCACCAAAGTTAACTGCAATCAATGCTAACAGGACCATGCCAAGCAGCAGTGCGGAAAAATTATGATCCAGATATTAGGACATAGGAACAATCTACACACCTGCCCCCTGTTCACACCTGAGACCTTGTTACACTAATGAGTCACATGACACCGGGGAAGAAAAATGGCTAATTGGGCCCAATTTGGACATTTTCACT
This sequence comes from Pelophylax lessonae, assembly GCF_965119305.1. Lineage (NCBI taxonomy): Eukaryota > Metazoa > Chordata > Amphibia > Anura > Ranidae > Pelophylax > Pelophylax lessonae. Next base: position 111,736,231 of record NC_138771.1, read on the forward strand.
TAGGCTCGGTTTCCACTAGTGCGACTTGCGGTGCGACTTGACACATGTCAAGTTGCACAGCAAGTCAAAACCCATTGTTTTCAATGGGGCCCGTTTCCACTGCCGCTGCTTCAGTTGCGGCGACTTCAAAAGTAGATCGTGCACTACTTTTGAGCCGTCTTCAGTGCGACTTCCCTCTATATATGAGGGACAAGTCTCACTGAAGCCGCAGTTTACTTTCGCTACGAAGTCGTGCTAGAAGTAGCACGACTTCGTAGCTGCACTAGTGGAAACCGAGCCTTATCAGTGTACTCACTTTTATTGCCATTGGTTTAGACATTAATGGCTGTGTGTTGAGTTATTTTGAGGGGACAGCAAATGTACACTGTTACACAAGCTGTACACTCACTACTTTACATTGTAGCAAAGTGTCATTTCTTCAGTGTTGTCACATGAAAATATATAATAAAATATTTGCAAAAATATGTACTCACTTTTGTGAGATACTGTATATATATATATATATATATATATATATTTTTTTTTTTACAGAATGTATCTTATAGTAGAACTGCCTCCAATAAAATAATGTTAAAACACATTAATCATACAAAGAATAAAGTTTTTCCTTAGTCCCTCTGCAAAATCCCCAAAATACCTGTTGAGCCTACTAGCGAAGCCCACCAAATGCAGCTTTCTGGGAAGGAAAGGCAAAAGTGATGCATCACTCTTTAATTTCAGAGCAGAGTCGGCACGCTCATGTAGGCTGGACCTGCTTGCACTACATTGGAATGAACAAAATGGTGCAGAGAGTGTGTCTCTGTTAAACCCAAAGCATGTAACTTGTCAATCAGTAGCTGATCACACCTAGTTCTGCCCATTGCTTTCTGGATTTGCAGCATATCCTCTGTTGCTAAAACCCTACCACTGTGAGTTGCAGTGTCTGGGAGGGAAAGCATGTGAGGCACAAAGAAAGTTTTGTGTTTACTTTATAAGGCTTGTGCATTACTAAGGCCCTGTTCACACCTGAGCGTTTTCAGCGTGTAAAACGCTCAGTTCTGAAGCTCCAAAATGCCCAACAAGCTAATTCCTATTCATTTCAATGGCTCCTGTTCACATCTGAGCATTCTGTCGCCTGAAACAAAATGCCTGAAGCTCAAAAAAGTACATGAGCTTCTTTGTGGCAGATTACAAGCGTTTTTGGCCCCATAGACTTCAATAGAAACGCCTGACTTGAGCAGAAAAATGCTCAGTAAACGCTTGTGAAATGGTCATAAAACTCTGAAATAGCAGCTCTCCACCACTAATTTCCTCCCTCTCTCCTCCCCCCAGTACTTTCTATTGGCTAAACCAAAATGCCTGAAGCTGTAAAACACACTTCTAAAATGCTTTAAAAAAGCTTGTAAAAGCTGCAAAAAAGCTTAAAATAACGCCCAAAAAATGCCAGTAAATCGATATGCTCAGGGGTGAAATATCTCCATTTAAGTCCCGGTTCACACTATTGCGATGCGGGAACACTGCAAATCTACTGCGTGTTCTCACACTGCATTTGCAGCACAGGCGTTCATACTGCCATATACGAATCGCTGGGGGTGTCAATACAAAGTTAATGACACCCCCAGATCAGCTCGCATATCGCAGTGTGAACTGACAGTTCGCACATGAATCGGATTGCACTAGTGTGAACCACCATGCGATCCAATTCTGCTGCGGACCAACAAAAGGGTCCTGTGTGAGTTTAATGCGATTGCGGTGCGAATTCAACCATACAATTTGTATGGCTGAATTTGCACCGCACAAACATCGCATGTGATTTTAGGAGTAGTGCACTCCGAATTACATGCGATATCTGTCATCGCAATAGTGTGAACTGGCACTGATACTTGTTTAGACTAACATACAGGAGGCTTTAGTTGTACTTCATGTTCTCCTCTCTACTACACAGCTCTAAGGGCCATCATTTCTATCAGAAAGGGGACATTTACTATAGAGTGAAAAATAAGCATTGTGTGGCTTTTTCAAACGTATGCAGGTGCTTCCAAGAGGGTTCTAAACTGTTCACAAAGTTATTCTCTTGCATTTGAGTGGTGGGTCTGAAGATGTATAGTACAGAAGACTTCTTTCTACAACAACGGCCTTGCTGCCCTCCTCAGGACAATGGGCATTCTTAGAACTGTAAAATAATGGCAAGAGAAGGGTGCACCGACATAGCGCATTACCAAAATACATTTTTTTCCAAATAAAAACGACAATGGTTGTACTTACATACAAACGGTATACCATTACAAATGCCGTCTGATCTTCCCAAACTACCGTTTTTTCATATTAGACCTGAGGGCGACTCTTCGCATCTGCTTTTGCTGTGATATGCCCATGTACACTGTTTGTATGTGAGTACAACCATTGTCATTTTATTTGAAATATAATTTATTTTGGTAATGTGCTAGGTCGATGCACCCTTCTCTTGTAATTATTTTACATTTCTAAAGTGTTAACAGCTTTTTATTTTGTTTTATTTCATGCTCTGGGGTTACTCTGGTCAACTGTGTTTATGTGTACAGACTAAGTGTTATAATGTATCTTGTTGCGACTTGTGTCCCTGGTTGATCTGCTGAGCTGATGGTGTCTGAGAAGGAAGGGCTAACTCTGCTGCCCAGGTTTTTTCAGAAGGTTAACACCCCTTGCAAATCACACCATATAAATAGGCTCTCATTAGTGCCTTAGGAAGTCAGTTAGGGGAAAGACTGCCAAAATGTAGCTGTTCTGCTGTAGTTCTGAGTACTCCTTGGGGGGAGCCTAGTCAGGGTTCCCAGTGGGGTCTGGAGCACATGGATCTATAAAAACTTATAGCTGCAAGTCATAGACTTACTGCGGGTTCGGCCGAACTTTAAAAAAAAGTCCGGGTCCGTGTCCCGGACTTTTGCCAAACTTTTCCCGGACACCGAACCCCATTGAAGTCAATGGGGACCCGAACTTTCAGGCACTAAAATGGCTCTAACACACCAATGGAAAGGGCTAGAGTGCTGCAAATGGCAGCAAAACGTTGTTGAGAGCATGGCAAGTGCTCTGCAAACAAATGTGGATAGGGAAATAACTTAAAACAACAAAAAAAACCAGAAAAATAAAACAATGTTCTTCATCTCTGAAGGACGAGGACCATATGGAGTAGGAGGGAGGTTGAGGTGGTGGTGGATGTGGCGGTCTCATAGGCGTGCGCACAGGGTGTGCTGGATGTGCCTGGGCACACCCTAATCACCTAGGGCACATAGCATTATCGCTCTGTTTGCCAGTGAGGAGATGGGAAAGATCTCCCTCGGACCTGCTCTGCTCTATTTCTCTTTGCCAGCAGGGAGAGTAATGTATCGGGGCCATGTACATGTAGGCAAACACATGCATGTGTATTTCAACTTTGGGGTGCACACCCTAATGCAATGCGCAGCGCACACCTATGGGCGGTGTAGGTGGAAGCGGCGGTGGAGGAGGACCAGGGCCGGATTAAGAGCATCATGGGCTTGGTGCTGAGGATTTTGAAGGGCCTTAAGGGCCGTGCCTTGGCATGCACCCAGAGGAGGAAGGGTGCAGCCATGCATGCCTAATTCAACATGGGATGCTGTCTCTGAAGCCCATAAACACATCCATGCATCGGCTACTGTCCCTCCTTGTCCGGCCTTCGTGCTGTGTGGGGAGGTTCTGAGGGAGCTGCCTGGGGAAGCGAGCATAGAAGCCAGACTTCTGTGTTTACAAGTGACAGAAGAGCGGTAACAGTGAATATGGCCAACCTGGGGCCTATATAAAGGTAGGGGCCTGGAGCTGCAGCTCCAATAGCCCCTACGTTAATCTGGCCCTGAGGAGGACGAGGTAGCCAACACTGCTTCTTTTCACAAATTTTAAATGAGGGTACACCCCAAAAGAGTGAGAAAGAGCAAAAATGGAACAATGGCTGGGTAAGGTCGGTATCCATCGCTATTCTGCACAAGGTACGGAAAAGTCCCGTGGGATCCATGCCTGGTTCATTTTAATGAACGTGAGCTTGTCCACATTGTCTCTGGACAGGCGGCTGCGCTTGTCTGTGATAACGCCCCCAGCCGTGCTAAATACCCGTTCAGATAATACACTGGCTGCAGGGCACGCCAGCACCTCCAAGGCGTAAAGGGCAAGCTCAGGCCATGTGCCAAACTTGGAGACCCAGAAGTTGAAGGGGGCAGACCCCTCATTCAGTACGTCTAGGCATGTGCACATATACTGCTCCACCATGTTGGTGAAATGCTGCCTCCTGCTAAGACATTCCATATGAGCTGCTGGTGCTGCTGTTTGTTGTGGCGTGCTGACAAAGCTTTTCCACATTTCGGCCATGCTAACCCTGCCTTCTGAGGTGCTGGCGGTGCCCTGGTTGCGTTGGCGACCTTTTCTCCTCCTCCTCCTCTGCCTTGTGCTTCCACTGTGGCCCCGCTGTCAGGTGGGAATGCCAGCAGCATCGCGTCTACCAGCGTGCGCTTGTACTCGCGCATCTTGCGATCGCGCTCCAGTGAGTGAATTAAGGACGGTATGTTGTCCTTGTAACGGGGATCCAGCAGCGTGGCCACCCAGTAATCAGCACAAGTTAGAATGTGGGCAACTCGGCGGTCGTTGTGGAGACACTGCAGCATGTAATCGCTCATGTGTGCCAGGCTGCCCAGAGGCAACGAAAGGCTGTCCTCTGTGGGAGGTGTATCGTCCGTGTCCTCTGTATCCCCCCAGCCATGCACCAGTGATGGCCATGAGCTGGCCTGGGTGCCACCCTGCTGTGAACATGGTTCCATCTCCTCCTCCAGCTCCTCCTCCTCATCCTCCTCATCCTCCATAACTGTGCCCCTGCTGGACAATTGTGTCCCTGGCGTTTGTGTGTTCAGGAACCCACCCTCGGAGCCCCTTGCGAATGACTGCCCTGAAAGCCTTGGAAATGTTACCTCTTCATCCTCCTCCTCCTCCTCCTCCTCATCCTGTGCCACATCCTCTTCCATCATCGCCCAAATTGTTTTTTCAAGGAGGCATAGAAGTGGGATAGTTAAGCTGAGAACGGCGTTATCGGCACTGGCCATGTTGGTGGAGTACTCAAAAAACCGCACACAGGTCTCGCATGGAGGCCCAGTTATTGGTGGTGAAGTGGTGCTGTTCCGCAGAGCGACTCACACGTGCGTGCTGCAGCTGAAACTCCACTATGGCCTGCTGCTGCTCGCACAGTCTTTGCAGCATGTGCAAGGTGGAGTTCCACCTTGTGGGCACGTCACATATGAGGCGGTGAGCGGGAAGGCCGAAGTTACGCTGCAGCGCTGACAGGCGAGCAGCAGCAGGGTGAGAACGCAGAAAGTGCGCACAGACGGCCCGCACTTTCTGCAGCAGCTCTGACATATCGGGGTAGTTTTTAAGGAACCTCTGCACCACCAAATTCAGCACATGCGCCAGGCAAGGGATGTGCGTCAAACCGGCTAGGCCCAGAGCTGCTATGAGATTTCGCCCGTTATTGCACACCACCAGGCCGGGCTTGAGGCTCGCTGGCAGCAACCACTCATTTGTCTGCTGTTCCATGCTCCTCCACAACTCCTGCGCGGTGTGTGGTTTGTCCCCCAAACAGGCAAGTTTTAAAACTGCCTGCTGTCGTTTACCCCTGGCCGTGCTGAAGTTGGTGGTGAAGGTGTTACGCTGTCCGGATGAGGAGGAGGTAGAGGATGAGGAAGCGGAGTAGGAGGAGTTAGGAACAGGAGGCAAACTGAAGCGCCCTGCAATCCTTGGTGGTGGAAGGACATGCGCCAAATTGCTATCCGCCTCAGGCCCATCCGCCACTGCATTTACCCAGTGTGCCGTTAGGGAGATATAACGCCCCTGACCGTACTTACTGGTCCACGTATCGGTAGTTAGGTGGACCTTGCCACAGATGGCATTGCGCAGTGCACACCTGATTTTTTCCCCCACTTGGTTGTGCAGGGAAGGGATGGCTTGCCTGGAAAAGTAGTGGCGGCTGGGCACGATGTACTGTGGGACAGCCACCGACATAAGGTTTTTAAAACTGTGCGTCTCCACCAGACGGAATGACAGCATTTCAAAGGCCAAGAATTTTGAAATGCTGGCATTCAGGGCCAGGGATCGCGGGTGGGTAGGGGGGTACTTCCTCTTCCTCTCAAGTGTTTGGGAGATGGAAAGCTGAACGCTTCCACGGGACATTGTGGAGATGGTTGGTGACCCAGGTGGTGGTGTTGCTGACAGATCCTCTGTTTGCGGGGTGGCAGGTGCCGGTATCACTACAGATGTGGCTGGAGCGGCCGAGACTGCAGCAGAAGAGGAAGCAGGATGAGCCAGAGACGTTTCTTGGTTTTGAAGGTGTCTACTCCACTGCAGCTCGTGCTTTGCACTTAGATGCCTGATCATGCAGGTTGTGCTCAGGTTGAGAAGGTTTATGCCTCGCTTCAGGCTCTGATTGCACAGGGTGCAACCACTCATGTCCTGTCATCAGCACATTTTCTAAAGAACTTCTACGCTAGAGAACTCCTTTGAGCTGACTTTGGTGCGCTCGTTCCCTTGCTGCGTTGGGCAGTAGCAGGCGTAGTGTCTAAGGCACGGCCGCTCCGCTTCTGCACCCTGCTCCCTCTTCTGCTGTGCTGGTGGCTCTGTGCGACCACCGCCTCTTCCTCCAAACTACTCAGGTCACCTGCATGACGTTCATTCCATGTGGTGTCGAGGACCTCATCGTCCTCCACATCATCTTCCACCCAGTCTTCACCCCTGCCCTCCTTGTCGGTCTCCACAATGCTGAACGCCGCAGCAGTTGGCACCTGCGTTTCGTCATCATTGGAGACGTGCTGCGATGGTCCTTGCATGTACTCATCTTGAGAAATAAGTGGTTGGGCATCGCTGCACTCAATCTCTTCCACTTCTGGGGCAGGGCTAGGTGGATGGCCCTGGGAAACCCTGCTGACAGAGTCCTCAAAAAGAACAAGAGACTGCTGTATGGCTTGGGGCTCAGACTGCTTGCCTGATTTGCAAGGGGGTGAGGTGAAAGATGGTTGGACATCGGCTGCAGGTGCCAACTCTGACCTTTCTGCAGTAGACTGGGTGGGAGACAATGTGAAGGAACTGGAGGCACTGTCAGCAGCAAACCAATCTACTATCGCCTCTCTGTGTTCTGGCCTCATCACTTCTAGAGGCGTATGATGCCCTACCAAATACTGATGCAGGTTCTGTCGCCTACTAACACGTGAGGAAGGTGTTTCACTTGTGCGTGTAGCTGGCACAGATCGACTACGTCCTCTCCTTGCAACAGGAGCTCTACCAGCAGCACCACGACCCAGGCCACGGCCCCTATTTGACGGTCTCCTCATATTTCTGTAATTTAAGATCTTGCCCTAGAAAGGTGTTTATTGAATAGCGGAACAAAACAACAACAGTATTGCACGGGTGTATCTCACAGTCAAATATGCAAACTATGCCGCAATTTAATGTTTTTTACCCCAAAAGGGTGTATATTGAATAGCGGAATAGGATAAAAAAACTATGTATCTCACACGTACAAACACAGACTAGGCCCCGATTAAAATGTTTTGTACCCTAAAGGGAGGATGAGGAAGAAGAGTAGGAGGAGTTGGGAACAGGACGCAAACTGAAGCGCCCTGCAATCCTTGGCGGGGGAAGGAGATGCGCCAAACAAATTTAAAAGGTGTATCTCACACGTACCGATACAGACTATGCCGTAATTTAATTTTTTTACACTCCAAAAGGGTGTATATTGAATAGCGGAATAGGAAAAATTTTATAATACGGTGTATCTCACACATACAAACACAGACTAGGCCCCGATTACAATTTTTGGTACCCTAAAGGCAGGATGAGGAAGAGGAGTAGGAGGAGTTGGGAACAGGAGGCAAACTGAAGCGCCCTGCAATCCTCGGCGGTAGAAGGAGATGCGCCAAACAAATTTAAAAAGGTGTATCTCACATGTACTGATACAGACTATCCCGCAATCTAATTTTTTACACTCAAACAGGGTGTATATTGAATAGCGGAATAGGCCAAATTTTACAAAACGGTGTATCTCACACGTACAAACACAAACTAGGCCCCGATTACAATTTTTTGTACCCTAAAGGCAGGATGAGGAAGAGGAGTAGGAGGAGTTGGGAACAGGAGCCAAACTAAAGCGCCCTGCAATCCTCGGCGGTAGAAGGAGATGCGCCAAACAAATTTAAAAAGGTGTATCTCACATGTACCGATACAGACTATCCCGCAATTTAATTTTTTACACTCAAACAGGGTGTATATTGAATAGCAGAATAGGACAAATTTTACAAAACGGTGTATCTCACACGTACAAACACAAACTAGGCCCGATTACAATTTTTTGTACCCTAAAGGCAGGATGAGGAAGAGGAGTAGGAGGAGTTGGGAACAGGAGCCAAACTGAAGCGCCCTGCAATCCTCGGCGGTAGAAGGAGATGCGCCAAACAAATTTAAAAAGGTGTATCTCACATGTACCGATACAGACTATCCCGCAATTTAATTTTTTACACTCAAACAGGGTGTATATTGAATAGCGGAATAGGACAAATTTTACAAAACGGTGTATCTCACACGTACAAACACAATCTAGGCCCTGATTACAACTTTTTGTACCCTAAAGGCAGGATGAGGAGTAGGAGGAGTTCGGAACAGGCAGGAGGCAGACTGAAGCACCCTCAAATCCTCGGCAGTATGAGATGCTCCCCAAAAATTGGAAAGGTGTATCTCACACGTACCGACAAAGACTATCCCGCAATTTAATTGTTTATACCCAAAGGTTTTGATTAAATAGTGGAATAGAAAATATGATCAAAAAAAGTGTATGTATCTCACACGTACAGAACCACACTAGGCCCTAATTACTATTGTTTGTACCCCTAAAGGCAGGATGAGGAGTAGGAGGAGTTTGGAACAGGCAGCACCCTCAAATCTTCAGAAGTATGAGATGAACCCCAAAAACTCGGAAAGGTGGATCTCACATGTACCAACACAGACTATCCCGCAATTTAATTGATACCCAAAGGTTTTTATTGAATAGCGGAATAGAAAATATGATAAAAAAAGTGTATGTATCTCACACGTACAAAACCACACTAGGCCCCAATTACTATTGTTTGTACCCCTAAAAGGCTGGATGAGGAGTAGGAGGAGTATGGAACAGGCAGCACCCTCAAATCTTCAGAAGTATGAGATGAACCCCAAAAACTTGGAAAGGTGGATCTCACACATACCAACACAGACTATCCCGCAATTTAACTGATCCCCAAAGGTTTTTATTGAATAGCGGAATAGAAAATATGATCAAAAAAAGTGTATGTATCTCACACGTACAGAAGCACACTAGGCCCCAATTACTATTGTTTGTACCCTTAAGGCAGGATGAGGAGTAGGAGGAGTTTGGAACAGGCAGCACCCTCAAATCTTCAGAAGTATGAGATGAACCCCAAAAACTTGGAAAGGTGGATCTCACACATACCAACACAGACTATCCCGCAATTTAACTGATCCCCAAAGGTTTTTATTGAATAGCGGAATAGAAAATATGATCAAAAAAAGTGTATGTATCTCACACGTACAGAAGCACACTAGGCCCCAATTACTATTGTTTGTACCCATAAAAGGCTGGATGAGGAGTAGGAGGAGTATGGAACAGGCAGCACCCTCAAATCTTCAGAAGTATGAGATGAACCCCAAAAACTTGGAAAGGTGGATCTCACACGTACCAACACAGACTATCCCGCAATTTAACTGATCCCCAAAGGTTTTTATTGAATAGCGGAATAGAAAATATGATCAAAAAAAGTGTATGTATCTCACACGTACAGAAGCACACTAGGCCCCAATTACTATTGTTTGTACCCCTAAAGGCAGGATGAGGAGTAGGAGGAGTTTGGAACAGGAAGCACCCTCAAATCTTCAGAAGTATGAGATGAACCCCAAAAACTTGGAAAGGTGGATCTCACAGATACCAACACAGACTATCCCGCAATTTAACTGATCCCCAAATGTTTTTATTGAATAGCGGAATAGAAAATATGATCAAAAAAAGTGTATGTATCTCACACGTACAGAAGCACACTAGGCCCCAATTACTATTGTTTGTACCCCTAAAGGCAGGATGAGGAGTAGGAGGAGTTTGGAACAGGCAGCACCCTCAAATCTTCAGAAGTATGAGATGAACCCCAAAAACTTGGAAAAGTGGATCTCACACGTACCAACACAGACTATCCCGCAATTTAACTGATCCCCAAAGGTTTTTATTGAATAGCAGAATAGAAAATATGATCAAAATAAGTGTATGTATCTCACACGTACAAAACCACACTAGGCCCCAATTACTATTTTTGTACCCCTAAAAGGCTGGATGAGGAGTAGGAGGAGTATGGAACAGGCAGCACCCTCAAATCTTCAGAAGTATGAGATGAACCCCAAAAACTTGGAAAGGTGGATCTCACACGTACCAACACAGACTATCCCGCAATTTAACTGATCCCCAAAGGTTTTTATTGAATAGCGGAATAGAAAATATGATCAAAAAAAGTGTATGTATCTCACACGTACAAAACCACACTAGGCCCCAATTACTATTTTTGTACCTCTAAAGGCAGGATGAGGAGTAGGAGGAGTATGGAACAGGCAGCACCCTCAAATCTTCAGAAGTATGAGATGAACCCCAAAAACTTGGAAAGGTGGATCTCACACGTACCAACACAGACTATCCCGCAATTTAACTGATCCCCAAAGGTTTTTATTGAATAGCGGAATAGAAAATATGATCAAAAAAAGTGTATGTATCTCACACGTACAGAAGCACACTAGGCCCCAATTACTATTGTTTGTACCCTTAAGGCAGGATGAGGAGTAGGAGGAGTTTGGAACAGGCAGCACCCTCAAATCTTCAGAAGTATGAGATGAACCCCAAAAACTTGGAAAGGTGGATCTCACACATACCAACACAGACTATCCCGCAATTTAACTGATCCCCAAAGGTTTTTATTGAATAGCGGAATAGAAAATATGATCAAAAAAAGTGTATGTATCTCACACGTACAGAAGCACACTAGGCCCCAATTACTATTGTTTGTACCCCTAAAAGCCTGGATGAGGAGTAGGAGGAGTTTGGAACAGGCAGCACCCTCAAATCTTCAGAAGTATGAGATGAACCCCAAAAACCCCAAATATCATTCAGCTCTGCTGCAGGCCACAATTTAATTTTTTTTAACCCAAGGTTGTATATTGAATAGTGGAATAGAAAAAAAGTGTATGATTTTTGAAACCACTCAATAATAGCACATGTGAACTGAACACAGCAGTGTATGATCAGTCAGCACACCACAGCTGAAGGAAAAATGCTGCACACAGTGACTGATAGAAAAATACTTTTCTCCCTCCTCCTCAGTGGGCAAAAAAGATTGTGTTCACTGCACCCCAAAAAGATTGTGTTCACTGCACCCCAAAAAGATTGTGTTCACTGCACCCCACACACAGCAAAATGGATGTGGACCACTGACACCTGCCTGTCTCCTATCCCACCCCACACAGCAATATCGATTGTAGTTTGTAGAACACACTGTCTGACCCTAAAAATCAGCAGACTCTCTCCCTAAAAGGATTGATAAGATCGCAGATCGGGTGACTGCAAACCCCCCCCCCCCCACACAGCAATATCGATTGTAGTTTGTAGAACACACTGTCTGACCCTACAAATCGGCAGACTCTCTCCCTAAAAGGATTGATAAGATCATAGATCGGGTGACTGCAAACCCCACCCCACACAGCAATATCGATTGTAGTTTGTAGAACACACTGTCTGACCCTAAAAATCAGCAGACTCTCTCCCTAAAAGGATTGATAAGATCGTAGATCGGGTGACTGCAAACCCCACCCCACACAGCAATATCGATTGTAGTTTGTAGAACACACTGTCTGACCCTAAAAATCAGCAGACTCTCTTCCTAAAAGGATTGATAAGATCGTATATCGGGTGACTGCAAACCCCACCCCACACAGCAATATCGATTGTAGTTTGTAGAACACACTGTCTGACCCTAAAAATCAGCAGACTCTCTCCCTAAAAGGATTGATAAGATCGTAGATCGGGTGACTGCAAACCCCACCCCACACAGCAATATCGATTGTAGTTTGTAGAACACACTGTCTGACCCTAAAAATCAGCAGCAGCCTCGCCCTAAAATGCCTACAACTCGCCCTGCCTAACACACTCCGACCTGTCCCTCAATTCTATCCGGACACAAATGTTTTTTTTTTCCTGTCTGTCCCTAATCAGCAGCCAGCACGTTGATGTGTGCTCTGTCCCTGAACTAAACAGCAGAATGACGCCGCAGCGGCGCTGCCTCGAACTTATAAAGACTTGGTCACATGCTTCAGATGGCCAATCACAGCTACTAATACATTTGTAGGCATGGCTGGGATGGCTTAGGCACACCAGTTAAACGCTTGTTGATTGGCTGTTGAAAGCCCGCCATGAAAAGCGCGCCAATGCATGCAAAACCTGGAAATAAAACGACCGAACACGGATTTTTACCCGAATATACAGTAAAGTTTTTGGGTCCGTGTTCGGATAACAAAAATCCAATTATTCAGTACGAACACGAATAATACAGTCCGTGTTCGCTCAACCTTACCTACAGGTAATGCTATAATAAGGCTTATCTGTAGGTACTGAAAAAGAGGATAGCACCCCCAAATGGGACTTTAAAGGTCTTCCAAAAATAATGTACTGCTTTTAAGCAATGAAAAAAAAGGGTTTTTATGTAAAAAATATAATTTATTCAAAAAGAGTAAAAAAGAAAAAAGACATAATACATAATACATACATATGAAACAGACATGGGTGGCTAGCCCTAAAATGACCACATCATATGGTAACTAGGTACAATGTAACAGTATAGTAGGTACAACAAGTGGTAATTACTATACTGTTACATTGTACCTAGTTACCTTATGATGTGGTCATTTTAGGGCTAGCCACCCATGTCTGTTTCATATGTATGTATTATATATTATGTCTTTTTTCTTTTTTACTCTTTTTGAATAAAATTATATTTTTTACATAAAAACCCTTTTTTTTTTTTTTCACATTGCTTAACAGCAGTACATTATTTTTGGAAGACCTTTAAAGTCCCATTGGGGGGTGCTCTCCTCTTTTTCAAGTTATCGGGATGTGGTCTCACCTTTAAGCTCCATTCCCCCAACCAGCCCCATTTTCATACCTGTAGGTACTGTGGATATCTTCTAAACTTGCACAGTTTAGGAGATATTCAGAGGGCATGCAGCCGATGACGTTGGCTTACTGTGCCAGACCTTCAGAGCCTATGCTGCAAACAGACGGCTCCCGCGCATGTGCGGGAGTGACATCATCGCCGCTCTGGCCACTCACAGCGTCGAAGCCTTGCGAACCCGGAAGTAACACTCGGGAAGATGTCAGCCGTCTCAGCGGTGTGTGGGCACCGCTTAGACAGCTTTGTTCTAAGGTAAGTTTTTCATAATGAGCTAGTATGTGATGCATACTAGCTTATTATGCCTTTTTCTTACAGGGTTTTTTTTGTTTTTCACCCAGGTTTGCAACCTCTTTGTAGTTGTAAACCCCTGCGTGTACTCACTGAAGTGACTAGCATCAGCTGATACACAAAGATGAAACAAATCTTTCTATATAAGCTGTACCCATTTATCTGCAGCAATCTGTTCTGTAAAGTCTTGTAAAGCTCAGAATGTACGCAGAATCTGTCAGCATCTCTCCGCAGCACAAAGCAGGGGGCAGGGATCTGAATTCACACACTGCACAGCTCAGGAAGAAGAACTGAATGGAAAGAAAGGATACACTTCCCCTTTCACATACTAAATAGAGAACAAGCAGCTGTGGACATCAATTACAGACTGTGTGCTGCTGCTGTCCTCCCCACCACCATTTTTCTCCTCGTGTTGGGGAAAGGCTGTCAGAAATGATGGCTGATAACAGAGGAATGAGGACGCAGAGCTTTAGATAGGGGTAAGTATACAATACAGAAGGATGTGCTATGTTCAGATTTCATGTCTCAGGTTTACAACAACTTTAACCGGTTGCCGACCGTCGCAAGTACATATACTGCGGCGGATTAGCCCCGGCCAGGCAAAGTGACGTGCCGGTACGTCACTAGCCTGGGAACCAATAGCAGGCGGGCGCGTGCCGCCGGAGGCGCGCTCCCGCCTCGGCTCGTTCACGGACACCTCCATGCGTGTGACCGGTGGACCCGATGTCCGACGGTCACTCGCGATTGTCCGCTGTGAAGGGAGAAAGGCAGGCGGCTAGTGTAAACAAAGCCGCCTGTCATTCTTCCCTGTGTAAAAGCACCGATCTAACGGTCCTGCTATGTAGGACCGTTGATTTGTGCTGTTACACACACAGCCACATCCCTGCATAGTAAGAAGCACGCCCCTAGGGACACAAATAGTCACTGCATCTCTAATAAAGTTAACCCCTTCCCTGCCAGTGTAATTTTTACAGTAACAGTGCATATGTATAGCACTGATTACTGTAGTAATGTCACTGGTACCCCCAAAAGTGTCAAAAATGTCAGTCAAGGGTCCGATATGTCCGGCGCAATGTCGCAGTCCCGCAAAAAAAAAATCGCAGATCGCCGCCATTACTCGTTAAAAAAAAAACAACAAAAATTACAAAAATCTTTCCCTTAGTTAGTAAATGCAATAACTTTTGCGCAAACCAATCAAAATACGCTTTTTGCGATTTTTTTTACCAAACATAGGTAGCATAAAACAAATTGGCCGAAAATGTTAAAAAATTTTGATTTTTACATTTTTTTTGGGGGGAATTTCATATAAAAAAATGTGAAAAATATTGCTATTTTTGCAAAATTGTCGCTCTTTTTTTTTGATTATAGCGCGTGATCAAAAAATCGCACAGGTGATCAAATACCACCAAAAAAAAGCTCTGTTTGTGGGAAAAAAAGGACGCCAAATTAGTTTAGGTACAGCGTGGACAGCGTTGTCCGTTAAAATCATGCAGTGCCGAATCGCAAAATACCCCCTGGTCAGAAAGGGGGTAAAATCTTCTGGGGCTTAAGTGGTTAAAGCTTAGTTCAGAAGAAAGGTAGTGGCAAATGGCAAAATAATGGGCCTGATGTAAAAATGTAAAAGAAAGAAAAAAACTGAGAGTAAGGGAAAGTAGAGGTGATGTCCATAGCATACTTTTCATTTATGTACAGCTACAAAATAAAACTAAACAACAGGTCATAAGTAGGGATGAGCTTAAAGAGGAGCTCCAGTCTGGGTAAAAAAAAAAATTAAATTCATTTATTTTCATAATAAGGTGGAGAGCAAAGGAAGCGAGTCCCGCCAGGAGGAGGGGACCCAAAGGATAACACCTGTCCACCGAAGGAGGCATAGACAGCAAGAGGCCAGGGGTTCAATACCAGGCCATGGCAGCAGCAGCATTCAGCAGGATGAAGAAGCTGAAGTAATAAGTATAAAGGATGAGCAGGAGAATTCCAAAGCGGGTGAGTGTGGCAGTTAAGTATGCTGTCCTCTTTGTCGTCAACACTTTTGCAGCTGGTGCAGCTTGTCCGCAGCTCCTTCCAGAAATGTGTTTAAAGGCAGTGAGGACTTAGCAGCAGTGTGGAAGGGTGATGCTGGGACAGAGCATTTTTTTTTTTTTTCAATCAAAACAACTTTATTGTGTACTGAGACAGAACAGAAGATATACAACAATAAATGGCTGCAAGACAATCAACATAGAATAATCCAGTCCGTGAAACTTGACACTCAGTGCCATCTAACAACAATACAAAGCAATAACGAAGCAATGCATGTACATAAGCAGCAGGCACCCACACATTACATCGGAGATCATGACGTACACGTAGTGGAAGAATTAAGCCACCTATCCCACACTTTATGATATTTGCCAGGCAACCCCTGTTAATATAGATAATTTTCTTATAGGGGAGAGTGCTATTAATTTCACTAATCCACGCTGCCAAGGTAGGCACCACCTGTTGGATCCAATTCCTGGCCAGTAAGTTACGGAAACTCCGGGATCGGGTATCTGCAAAAGTTCGGGCAAAGTTTTATCAAACCACAGCGGCGTATCAGCGTGCAAGGCCTCACAACCCAGTTTCTGCATCGCCAAGTCCCAGACACGTCTATAATTATGTAAAAGACCCCCACGCGGTGAGGACCTATGGGATCCCCTCACCCCCCGTAGGAGGTCGCAGAATGGGTGGGGAACAGAGAAACCAGAGTCCACACAGACCAAAAGACGGCACCTCAGATTGTCCTGTTTATCCAAGTGGTAGAAATGGGATAGCTGAGCAGCCAAGTAATACAAAGGGAGATCGGGGACTGCAAGACCACCCAGGGAGGTCGGAAGCCGGATTGTGCGCGAGGACAACTTACGCCTCGCCGATCCCCAAATAAACGAATTCCAGAGGGACTCTAGGACCTTAAAGTAGCGAAGTGGTATATAGACCGGGCAGTGCCACATAACATATAGTATTTTAGGAAGTAAAATCATCTTGAGGAGACCTATCCGCCCCATCACCTCCAATGGGAGCCTAGCCCACGTCTGAAGTTTAGCCTTGAATAGAGATATGACTGGTTCAATATTGAGGGGAACGTACTCCGAGAGATCACGAGATATATGTACACCCAGGTATTTAACCGCGCTGACTCGTCGAAGGGGCAGGGAGGCCTGGTCAAGGGTAGGGGGAAAGACATCCACGGGGAGAATCTGAGACTTGTCCCAATTGATACGTAGGCCAGAGAACCTGCCGAAGCGTTCGATGACCCGCAGAGCCGAAGCCAGGGAAGGACCAGCATCTGATAGGTACAGGAGCATATCGTCAGCATACAGGCTAACCTTCTCCACCAGTGGACCAGCACGAAGTCCCTCAATACCCGGATGGGATCGAAGTGCCTCCGCCAAGGGCTCCACTGCCAGGGCATAGAGCAAGGGAGAGATGGGACACCCCTGACGGGTGCCTCTAGAGAGAGGAAACACGTCCGAGGTCCAGCCATTCGCCAGGACTCGCGCCCGAGGGGCATCATAGAGGATGGTCAACCACTTGATGAAGCGCGGGCCAAAGCCAAAGATACGTAAACTAAGTAATTCCATTCGACAGAATCAAAGGCCTTGGCCGCGTCAAGCGAGACCACCACCCGAGACCCCATCTGATCATGCGAGGCCTGCAAATTCATAAAGAGACGTCTAGTGTTGTAAGCAGTGTTTTTGGTAGGCATAAAACCCATCTGGTCAGAGTGAATCAGTGTTAGGATAACTTTGTTTAAACGAATGGCCAAAACTTTAGCGAAAATTTTCACATCAGTCTGCAAAAGGGATATGGGTCTATTCGACTCAGGCTGGAGAAGGTCCTTCCCAGGCTTCGGGAGCAACACGATGAGGGCCTCGCGCATAGAGTCAGGGAGAGCAGCCTCCTCGAAAATAGATTGATAAAGGGTCACAAGTCTGGGGACAAGGGTAGACGAGAATTGCGCATAAAATTCCACGGGGAGCCCGTCCACACCCGGGGCCTTACAATGAGCGAAACTAGCAATAGCCACCTGTACCTCCTCGGCGGAGAGGGGAGCCTCAAGGGCCTCCACTTGGGCCGCCGACAACTGAGGGAGGGACAGGTCAGCCAGCAGCTCATCCAACTCAGGGGCCTCATATGTCACTTTAGACGAATAGGTGTCACGAAAGAACGACGCAAACATGCTGGCAACCCTGGCAGCGTCAGTAACCAGTGAGCCGTCTGGGGCTGCGAGAGAGATGACTACTGGGGGACGGGCCTCTAGGTGCGCCAGGTGTGCCAAAAGCCTACCCGGGCGTTCCCCTTGTTCAAATATCCGCTGTTTGGCAAAAAATAGTTTATGTCTAGCCCGTTCGTAGCTAAGCTGCTCAGCCACCTGCGTCTGCAGTTTAAGGCTAGCAAGAGCATCAGGAGTCGGTGCGAGAGCATATTGATCCTCCATAGAGGCCAAGTCCTCCAGCACCTGGGCATAAGAAGCTCTAGATTGACGTTTAATTTTAGAGATAACATGGGAAAGATTCAGCCTCACATGGGATTTAAACGCATCCCACACTGTCAGGACATCCGAGGTGCCGTCATTAGTCGTGAAAAACGAATCCCACTCTGTTCCGAGAGATTCAGTGTCTGGGACTATACCGAGCCAAAACGGGTTATGCCGCCTGTTACTGCGTGGTGGCCTGGACAAAACATCCAGGACCACCCAGTAAGGGGCGTGGTCAGATAAAATGCGCGGGCAAAATCCCGCCGCCCGCAGTTGAGGAGCAAGCTGTGGGGAAACAAAAATATAATCAATACGAGACATGGTGGCATGAGCCGCAGAAAAACAGGAGTAAGCCCTCCTAGTGGGATACAGGTGGCGCCAGGTGTCAACCAGTGAGAACTGTGACATAACCCGACCAAAACGGGTCAGACCGCTCGAAGGCCGGGCAGGGGGAGCAGAACTCACCCTATCCAGCTCGGGGTCAACAGTCATGTTAAAATCTCCCAACCATATAACAGGCACCGAGGGGTGACGTGCTATAAAATCAAAACCAGCCCCAAGGGCAGCCCCAGTAAATGGGGGGGGCACATAGTAGGCCAATAACAAGATAGGAGATCCTGCCAGTGTGGCACATAAAAGAACATAGCGACCCTGAGGGTCGGTCTCCACTGAACAGAATACTGGGATGTATAAAAAAGGGGATTCACTCCAGAAATAAAGAGATTATTCTCCCGCTCTACAAGACTCTGGTCCGGCCACATTTGGAGTATGCTATCCAGTTCTGGGCACCGGTCCTCAGGAAGGATGTGCTGGAATTGGAAAGAGTCCAGAGAAGGGCAACAAAAATAATTAGGGGAATGGAGGACATCAGCTATGAGGAAAGACTACAAGCACTGAACTTATTCTCTCTGGAGAAGAGACGATTGAGGGGGGATATGATATCAATGTACAAATACTGTACTGGCGACCCTAGCATAAGGAACAAACTATTCAGAGAGAGGAGATACAATAAGACATGTGGCCATTCACTAAAACTAGAGGAAAGGCGGTTTAACCTTAAAATGCGTAAGGGGTTCTTCACTGTAAGAGCGGTAAGGATGTGGAATTCTCTTCCACAAGCAGTCGTATCAGCTGGGAGCATTGATAGTTTAAAAAAACTATTAGATAGGCACCTTGGAGACCACAACATACAGGGGTACACAATGTACGGTTAAAAGCAAACACACACACATCATAGGTTGAACTGGATGGACTGATGTCTTTTTTCAACCTCACTAACTATGTAACTATGTAACTATGTAACAAATGGCAAAGGGAAGGGACTTAGCAACCAGCACAGAGACTCCTCGGGAGTAGGAACTGTACGTGGCATGATAAGTCCACCCCATCCAAGGCTTCCGTAGAGCGCGAACCAGGGAGCCAGTGGCATGGGTTTCAGTTAAAACAATAATATCCGCAGACTGAGCTTTCAAAAAAGTCGTGCGCTTGATTTTGTCCCTAGTGCCACGAACATTCCAAACTAACAATTTCAATGGGGCCATGGGAGTAGGTAAAAAAATGGTATAAGGATATATAACGTCAGTGGAGACCAAGCCTGCAGGGAGGCACAGACAGGAATATAGCAGGTGGGACAGAGCATTTTAATAAAGATGTTGTTTCAGCGCTGGATTCACAAGTAGGTTTAAATGAAAACAAGGATGCTTTAGTTAAAAATAATATGTCTAATATAAATAAAGAATGTATGCCTTGTATACTCTCACCACTAGGTTTTCATGTTAGTGCCAGTATAAAAGAAAAGATCTGGCGTTTTGAGTATATTGAAATTTTGTCTTTACTCCCTAATCAAAAGGAATATTATTATAAATATGAAAAGGAGAAAAGTGAGGATGATAAAAAGAAGCCTGTTGCAAGATCATTTAATAATTGGCTGCAAGCCTTTGTTATTTTTTCAAGTATATTGTGTGAAAGACTTCCTGAAATTAGTACAGGATTATATCAACACATTGACATCATACTGGAGGCATATAAAAATTTTGGTGGATTGTCATGGTACTTTTATGATGAAGCCTTTAGGCAAAAAATGGCGGTGAATCCAAATATTAAATGGGGAAGTAAGGACATGGGTCTCTGGTTGAATATGTTTGTTCCCCAGAGACCCCCTCCCCCAAGGTTGAATAGCTTAGTGGGTAACAGTCAAATGGGCACTTATAAGAAGGGTGTGTGTTTCTCATTCAATGATGCTCAGTGCAAGTGGCCTAATTCATGTCGTTTTCGTCACGAGTGCGCATTTTGTTCTGTACCTCACCCTATAAGGAAGTGTTTTAAAAGGTCAACGCAGGTGAGTAAAGATCATTTTCTCAAAAGCCAACACACCAGTGAAAGTGGAAAACATGGAGCCGTGGCTACGGCTGTACCCAGACCAGGTGACAGCACGGTTAATTAGGGAAGGCTTCGTGGAAGGCTTTAAATACTGGATGTCAGTTTGTACATAATTTGAAATCCGTGGATGAATTTTTTGAAGAGGTTAGGAATAAGCTGTTTAAAGAGTGTCAGAAAGGTAGGATAGAAGGTCCTTTTAATTCCCCTCCATTTGCAAATTTTCGTTTATCTCCATTGGGGATCATCCCCAAAAAAGATCAAAGCAGCTTTAGATTAATACACCATTTATCATATCCGAATAAGAGCTCGTTGAACGACCAATGCAATGAGGAGTTATGCTCGGTATCATATGCTTCATTTGAAGAAGCTATTGTGAAATTGCAGAAATTAGGATGTTCAACATTATTAGCTAAGGCTGATATAAAATCGGCTTTCAGGCTGCTTCCGATTAACCCAGCAAGTTTCAATTCGCTTGGTTTTCAATTTGATGGTAAATACTTCTTTGACAAATGTCTCCCGATGGGATGCTCAATTTCTTGCTTCTATTTTGAGAGTTTTGCGTCTTTCTTGGAATGGGTGGTTGCTAAGGAGGCAAAGTCTAACAATTTATTGCACTACCTAGATGATTATTTATTTTTAGGTAAATCGGGTTCCAGAGATTGCGAAAACCTGCTTATAAATTTTTTTGAAGTATGCATGTGGTTTGGCATCCCATTGGCAGCAGATAAGACAGTTTTTCCAACAAATTGTATTGAGTTTCTGGGTATAACTATAGATTCAACAGCAAAGGTGTTTAGACTTCCTCTGGATAAAATTGAACATATCTGCTGTCTTGTGTTAAAAGTGGCTCGACTCAAAAAAGTATCGGTAAAAATGATGCAGCAATTATTAGGTTCCTTGGCTTTTGCTACAAGGGTCCTTCCGATGGGTTGGGTTTTTTCGCGAAGAATGTATTTGGCAATTGCTGGCTATAAGAACCCTTTCGCACATGACAGGGTGACATCTGAAATAAAAGAAGACCTTTTGGTTTGGTATAAATTCCTCGAGGAATTTAATGGTAGATCAGCCTGGCAAGAAGATTTCGTTATAGATAGTGACTTTAAATTATATTCTGATGCGGCTGGATCTTTGGGTTTTGGAGTAATATGGAAGACCCACTGGTGTTCTGGAAAGTGGCCAAACAGTTGGAGGGTTAGTGGGTTGGTTAAAAACATAGTCTTACTGGAACTTTTCCCAATTGTAGTGGCCATTGAGCTATGGGGACCACAATTCAGAAATAGGAGGATTTTATGCTCAACAGATAATAAGGGTGTATTATACGCATTAAATTGTCTGTCTTCCAAATCTGGCCCAGTGATTCGCTTATTGAGATATCTGGTTTATAAGTGTTTGTGTTTAAATTTATGTATTAAAGCTGAATACATAAAAGGTAAAAGTAATGTGATAGCAGATGCTTTATCCAGATTTCAAATGGATCATTTTTTCCAGTTGTTTCCAGACCCGGACATGAGAGGATCTTCATGCCCCCCGCAACTTTGGGAAATAGTTTGATCGCGGACAATATTATAAGATCGTTGGCACCGGCGTCATGGTCAGGATACAGGGCAGCGTGGTTGTCATGGTTAACATTCCTGAATATGCATAACCTTGGTATTTTTGAGTGTTCGGACAGTTTAGGGTTGCTATTCCTGAATTCTCTAATGGAAAAGGGTTACTCATGGTCACACATTAATAAGGTGTTATCAGGGGTTTCCTTTTTCTTGAAATTGCACTCATTCCCTACTTTGTTAAGTTTTTTCTCAATTAAGCAAGCGCTTAAAGGGTATAAAAAGGATAATTTTACCCCGGATAAGAGACGCCCTATAACTTTAAGGATGCTGGGAGAGCTATGCTATAGCCTGAAAGATGTCTGTTACTCTTTTTATGAATCTATATTGTTTAAAGCAGCATTTTCTGTTTGTTTTTTCGCTGCATTGAGAGTCTCTGAATTGGTTCCGAAAAGAGTAGACAGCACAGCATGGTTGATGTTTGAGGATATTCTGGCATCAGAAAAGAATGTAAAAATTTTTCTTAGGCAGTCAAAGACGGACCAGTTGGAGAAAGGTTGTTGGATCACGCTATTTGCGTGCTCCAATAAGTTAGTATGTCCAGTAAATTTATTGAATTCATATATGGCTATCAGGCCGTCAAAAGGAGTTTTTCTTTTTATTCACCAAAATGGACTACCTTTGACAATTTTCCAATTTCAGGCGGTTTTAACCACTTAAGCCCCGGAAGATTTTACCCCCATTCCCACCAGGGGGTATTTTGCGATTCGGCACTGCGTGATTTTAACGGACAATTGCGCGGTCGTGCGACGCTGTACCTAAACTAATTTGGCGTCCTTTTTTTCCCACAAACAGAGCTTTTTTTTGGTGGTATTTGATCACCTGTGCGATTGATCACGCGCTATAAACAAAAAAAGAGCGTCAATTTTGCAAAAATAGCAATATTTTTCACATTTTTTTATATGAAATTCCCCCCAAAAAAAATGTAAAAATCAAAATTTTTTAACATTTTCGGCCAATTTGTTTTATGCTACCTATGTTTGGTAAAAAAAATCGCAAAAAGCGTATTTTGATTGGTTTGCGCAAAAGTTATTGCGTTTACTAACAAAGGGAAAGATTTTTGGCATTTTTGTTGTTTTTTTTTTTTTAACGCGTAATGGCGGCGATCTGCGATTTTCTTTGCGGTACTGCGACATTGCGGCGGACAGATCGGACCCTTGACTGACATTTTTGACACTTTTGGGGTTACCAGTGACATTTCTACAGTAATCAGTGCTATATATATGCACTGTTACTGTAAAAATACACTGGTAGTGAAGGGGTTAACTTTATTTGGGAGGGAGGGGCTGTGTGTGTCCCTAGGGGCGTGCTTTCTACTGTGATTGGCTGTGGCTTGAGCTGTAAGGACACTGATCAACGGATCTACATAGTAGATCCATGTGATCAGTGTCTTTACAGCGAGGAGAATGACAGGTCGCTTGTTTACACAAGCTGCCTGACATTCTCCCTCTCCCCCGCCGATCGCCGAGTGGCCGGCGGACATCGGGTCCGCCAGTCACACGCGCGGGGGGGTCCGTGACCACGCGGGAGCGGGAGCGCGCCTCAGGCGGCGCGCGCTCGCTCCCTAGACCCTCACAAGCAAGCAACGTAGCCCTACGTTACTTTGCCTGTGAGGGGCTGACCGCCGACGTAGATAGTCGTGCGGCGGTCGGCAAGTGGTTAAAGAAAGTTTTAAAGCATAATAAGTTATTTGAGGTTGGTATATCATCACACTCATTTAGGATAGGGGCGGCCACAGAAGCGGCAAGATTAGGACTCAATGGTAAAAGGATAAGGCAAATAGGTAGATGGAAGTCAGATTCGTTTAAATTATATGTGAGACCTAATTCTGTCTTCTAACCCATTTAGGTGTCCATTGAATAATATGGATAATCGGACATTCTTATGTGTTTTGGGCGCAAAGAAGAGCTAAAGCCAGAAGTTATACGGAAACACTTGGTTTGAATAATGAAAGTTTTACAGTATGCTGGCATGGTAAGAGGGGTATGGTTTTGGGGGATCTGCTTGCCGAGTTGGGTATTATGGCTTCTGTTCATCCCCAGCCGGATGTAATCATTGCGCATGTCGGTGGGAACGATTTAGGGAAGCGTAAAACTTTAGACCTGATGTTTCAATTGAAAAATGACATTAGAACTATTAAAGCGATATATCCCAACTCGGTGGTAGTTTTCTCCGAAATCATACCCAGGTTGAGATGGGTAGGTCCAGTATCAAAATAAGGAAGAGAATTAACAGAGTTATGGAAAAAATTTTAGGTTTGGGTTTTGGTTTTTCATTTCGTCATTTAGAATTGGAAGGTAAGGTAGTAGGGATATATAGAGATGATGGAATACATCTATCCGACATCGGGCTAGACATTTTCAATAACAACCTCCAGACATGTATTGAGAAGGCCGCGGGGTGGGGGTAGTCAGATGTTGCGCATAGGGCCCAACCCCTGTCTGGTTGGGGGACAGTTATTTAATATTGAAATGTGGTAATTCAACTCGAGCTGTAATAGCTGAGTTGGAAATGTTATGGAAAGTAAAATTATAAGTGGTATCGTTGTTCATATGAAGTTGAAGTTTAAAATAAGTATATTTTGAAACCAATTAATAAAGGCCGCGGCCATAATTTTTTGCCAAAAAGAAGTTGTTGCGTTATTATTTTGCATGTCTGGAGGTTGTCTGATTATGAATGCTGCATGTGGTACTATGTGAGGAAAAGGGGGATAGCAGTTTCAAGGCCCCCCTTTTCCTCATGGTACCACCGCAGCTAGAAGGGGTTTCAAGTCTTTCCTTTCAGGTGAGGGCTTGGTCTCTCTAGGGGGCTTGTTACCTGATAGGTGAAATTGATGGAAGGTGCTAGAAGGTGCAAGAACCCCCTGGGAGGTTTATAAATAGGGGGTCCTGACTGGAAATTGTACCAGACGCCACGGGATGAATCAAGTAGCAGAGCTCACCCGACCCTCCCTCCCTTGTCGTGGCCTTGTTAATGTGGTGGGTCACCTTTTCTTTGAAAAGGGGGACAGTTATTTAATATTGAAATGTGGTAATTCAACTCGAGCTGTAATAGCTGAGTTGGAAATGTCATGGAAAGTAAAATTATAAGTGGTATTGTTGTTCATATGAAGTTGAAGTTTAAAATAAGTATATTTTGAAACCAATTAATAAAGGCCGCGGCCATAATTTTTTGCCAATAAGAAGTTGTTGCGTTATTATTTTGCATGTCTGGAGGTTGTCTGATTATAAATGCTGCGTGTGGTACCATGAAAGGATGCCACATCGTTTGATGGAAATTAAAATTATCAACCTGCAGTGGGATGAATTCAAAGACACCCCGAAAATCAAAGTGAAAAAACGATGCAGCATGCTAGTCCATTTTACTGAAATTTCATTGCAGCAACTCAGAATGGAACTTAGTAGTTTGTATGGCCCCCACATGCTTATATGCATGCCTGGCAATGTCAGGGAATACTCCTAATGAGAAGATGGATGTGTCCTGGGGTATTTCCTTCCAGATCTGGACCAGGGCATCACTGAGCTCCTGAACAGACCGAGGTGCAACCTGGCGGCATCGGATGGACCGAAACATAATGTCCCAGAGGTGTTCCATTGGATTTAGGTCAGGCAAGCATGGGGGCCATTCAGTGGTATCAATTCCTTCATCCTCTAGGAAATGGTTGCATACTGTCGCCATGTGAGGCCGGCCATTATCATGCACCAGGAGGAACACAGGACCCACTGCACCAGCATAGAGTCTGATAATGGGTCCAAGGTCCAATACCAATACCTAATGGCAGTCAGGGTGCTATTGTCTAGCCTGTAGAGGTCTGTGCGTCCCTCCATGGATATGCCTCCCCAGACCATCACAGACCCACCCCCAAACTTGTAATGCTGAACGATGTTACAGGCAGTATAACATTCTCCGTGGCCTCTCCAGACAGACCCTTTAACATCTGTCACAAGTGCTCAGGGTGAACCTGCCAGTGGCCAACCTGTCAATTCTGGTGTTCAATGGAAAATTCCAATTGAGGTCCACGGTGCCGGGCAGAGAGCACAGAGTCCACTAGAGGACGTCGGGACCTCAGGCCATCCTCATGAAGTCTGTTTCTGATTGTTTGGTCAGAGACATTCACACCAGTGGCCTGCTGGAGATAATTTTGTAGGGCTCTCCCACATGGAAGAAAAATATATTTCCAATATATTTAGGGAACCATTTTTTAGAAATATATTGAATATGGCAAAATTGTAGCATTTCAAATATATTTCCAACATATTTGGGGGAAAAAAATAAATTTTTAAAAAAATATATTTTAGATAAATTTTTCTTCCATGTGGGCTGGCAGTGCTTATCCTGTTCCTCCTTGCACAAAGAAGCAGATACTGGTCCTGCTGATGGGTTGAGGACCTTCTACAGCCCTGTTAAAATCTCCTAGAGTAACTGCCTGTCTCCTGGAATCTCCTCCATGCTCTTGAGACTGTTCTGGGAGACACAGCAAACCTTCTGGCAATGGCACGTATTGATGTGCCATCCTGGAGGAGTTGGACTGGCTGTGCAACCTCTATAGGGTCCAGGTATTGCCTTATGCTACCAGTAGTGACATCGGCCCTAACCAAATGCAAAACTAGTGAAAAACAGTCAGAAAAGATGAGTAGGAAAAAAAATGTCAGCAACCTTTACCTGTAAAACCATTCCTGTTTTGTAGGTTGTGTTATTGTTGCCCATCTAGTGCACCTGTTGTTAATTTCATTAACACCAAAGTGGCGGAAACTGATTAACAACCCCCTCTGCTACTTAACTGACCAAATCAATATCCCAGGAGTTTTATTGACTTGATGCTTTACTCTGATTAAATAGCTGTCCTTTAAATTTTTTGAGCAGTGTATTTTCCCTGACTACTAATAGGAAGCTCTACAGAGCCACAAAGATCCTGCATTTTGAAGATAACTGGAGGTACATTTTACAGATGTCTCTAAAGCAACACGTACAGGGTAATAAAAAGTGAAATACTAACCAATATTTAAGTATTCATGACTTTTGTTTACTTAAAGAGGAATTACTGTTTGTGCAATATTGGTCAAAAAAACCAAATCTACTTATTCTGCCACTTAGGCCCCTTTCACACTTGTGCGACTTGTCCCGCGATTTGGGACTGCAAGGTCACAGGACAAGTCATACTCCATGATTTCCAAAGAGTACGGTTCATATATGTACAATTTCAAGTCGCAACGACTTCAAAGTAGTCCCTGTACTACTTTGTAATGATTTTAATGCGTTTTGAGGTACAAAGACATAGGCATTGCTTGAAGTCCAGTCAAAATCGTGTCAAAATCGCAGTAAAATCACGGCAACAAAATCTCTGTAAAATCGTGCGACTTTTAAGTCGCATAAGTGTGAAAGGGGCCTTAGTGATGTGCATGTGTTTAGATAAATCATGTATTGTAATCATTTTCCATACTAAAGCAGGGAACGCCAAACTTTCTAAACATAGGGTCAGACTTTGAGGGGACAGACTGTGGCCAGCAGGAGTAGAAAATGCCCCAGCATCAGTGGAAGTAGACAGTGGGGTTGATTTACTAAAACTGAGGAGTGAAAAATCTGGGAAAAACCAATCATCTTCCCTTGTTTTTGTCAAAGCTTAATTGAACAAGCTGAAGTTAGAAGCTGATTGGCTACCATCCACAGCTGTGTCAACCCCAATATCTCAGGCTTGGTGGTGTGTGGGAAAGCAAAAAATTACATGGGGCCTGTGGTCAGTTGGAGGAGGAATAGTGACCCATCAGTGGTATTAGTTGGAGCAATAGTGGCCTATCATTGGTGTTGGTGGAAGGAACAATGCCCCATTATTGGTGTCAGTGGGGGGAATAGTGATCCACTGTTGGTGTCAGTGAGAGGAACAGTGCCCCAAGGTCCAGATTAAGGCAAGCAAAGGGCTGCATGCAGCCCACAGACTGTAGTTTGGAAACCACTGCACTAGAAGAATTGTCTCATTGCAAAGGGACCTGGCCATGGCACATTCTGCCTCGTGTGACTTGTTTCCAGTAAGTGGTCAGTGATGAAAAAATTCCACGAGAAAGGGAAAGGCTTTGCAAAAGAACAGTGCTAAAGAAGGGCAAGGGGATATCCTCCACAATAATTTTTTAAAGCCAATATTTTAGGAAAGAAACATGTTGAAGTAAAAATTGTGTACCATGAGACAGGTTTAAGGAGAAAAACACAGATGAGTGGTCCCTCAGGAGCATTCTGTAAAGAGGAACCAGGGGACTCTGGAAAGAATAGCTCTGTACCAAAAGGAAGCAAATTCTGCATATATAATTAACCAAACAGGAATACCCCATACATGTGTAAGAGTGTGTGTGTACTGCAAATATATCAATTCACATGTGTATTGTATCTGAAATATATGGTTTTCCTTTCATTTGGATATAAACCCTCACATATACCCAATGACGTAAACAGCCTCAGATAATACACAGAGATGAGACAAATCTTCCTACATACGTTTTATTTGCTGCTGTGTTTAGCTTTCTAGACTGTTTAGAAAGTGAACATTGTGTTCGATTTTCTTCTTTCTGTTCCAGCACTAGGTGTGGAGTCTTGGCATACACTGTGTGACAGCTGGTTGGAGGAAAGGCACATCCCCCCTCCCTCCACATAGGCAGAGGAAGGAATAGACATGCAGAGCTGTGCTGTGAATAGACCAGTTCTCTGCTAATCTATCTCTATGCACCCACCCCAACACAAATTTCCAGCTGCTTTTATCCCCTGTGCGGGGTACTTGTCAGAAGTTATCATGCTGATTACAGAAGAACAGAGCAGCACAAAGACATGGGAAATAGGGCTTTGGAGAGAGATATGTAAACACTACAGATATATGTGCCCAGGTCAAATTTCATGAATGGGGTTTACATCCACTTTAAGGTAAGGTAGTGTTGAAAATTCCTTCAAATGAGTGTAATATATATTTTAGGAAACATAAATGTAGCACGGGCTATAGGGAAAAGCAAATTTTCCATACAAGTTACCATTTTTCCATTTCCTTTGATTTCCATTTCCTCTAATTTTCACGGTCAGCTGACTATCACATAAATGCCTTTAATGGAATATTGTCTCAGGAAATACGTAAAATCCCAAGAATTAGTCAAAGAAATAAAAGCAGGCCTTCACAGAAAATGCACACAAGTACTGCTTTGTCCTTTCTATGTGGGGGATTTTATAAATGAAATGTTACCACATTTGTGTGCTCATTAGACACAGTCCCATGATCAGCCAGACACTGACAGTATACAGGGATGAAGAATGGCAGGGCACATTGCATGAGGAATATTACACAGTGACCAGTCACACACACGAGGCAAAAGGAACACAGGAATCTTTATTAGAGAAAAGACGACAAACATTTGTTGTTTTCAGCCAAAATAATAATTTGAATCATAACCATTAAATTGTAAGCTCTGGCAAGCAGCAAGCTTATGTGGAACTATTGTAGTTAATGTAAGAAAAGGAACTCCAAAACACCTTACATAATACGTTATCTTATATACATAATACATACATAGCTATGGTTAAACAATTTCTAATCACAAAATTGGTCCTTTCATTTATATGCTTGTATTCGTCAGATGAAACCCATAATAGTGATAAGGCCCGTTATAATTACAGTTCTACTCCATGACCAATTTACTGAAATATAACTTTAAAAACTCTAAGTAGGTCAGAAGAACTGTAGGGAATTGGGTAACTGCCTTATACTATATGTGAGACAACTTAGTATGTTTTTAAAAATATAATAACTGAAAATGTACTACAATCTACTGTACATACTTTCATCTGGTTGTTTAATAACGTAATAAAGTCTTAATTTAAAAATTGCAAAAAATCTAAATAAAAAAAAAGTAGAAAAATACAGCTTAGAGGAAAAGGGGAGGAAGGATTTAAGTAGCATCAATTATAGTAAAATAAGCGTTAATAAATTAAAGAGCATTTTTTTTCTATTTGTAAAGTTGCTTTAACTGAAGCTATTGATGCCAAGTTCAGATTAAGGTTCTCTTCTTGTGCACAAATGAAACAAAGTAAATGCATGTAACAGTAATGTTACATCATATTTTATGATTACATTTTCATATGCTGGGTGCAGACATTACCTGAAAGTATCATTTTACATAGGAGCTTATTAGGGCCCCCTTCACACTGTCCTGACAGCTGCCGCACGCTGAACCTCAGCGGTTTGACGTCTTGGTGCTGGCCGCGTGGGCCTTAACCTCCCTGGCAGTATTCCCGAGTGTGGCTCGGGGTTAACTTTCAGTACCAAAAGTGGTAACCGCGAGCCACACTCGGGATTACCCCAGAATGCTACTCACCTTCCCTGCAATCCCCCGCCGTCCTCCCCGGCGTCCTTACACTCTCTCCCAGCTCTGTGCACGGCCAATTGCTGGCACTTGCCTTCTGGTTCCCTCCCTGCGAGCATTGCGACTGGCGGCAAATTCAGAAGTGTAAATACAGAAATGACATGATACAAAGCTGTGATCCACTGTATCACAGATTACACTGTATCATGCCATTTCAACACAGGATTGCACCTGGTGACTTTTCCAGTGCCCTGCCTGTGCTTTTCCAGTGCTTTGTGCCTGGAAAATTTTGAACGACCATGGCATCCAAAAAGTGTTCTTTTTGCACAAAAGCACTTTTAGACGAACTGGAAAACAGCGACAGCTAACAGCGCTTTTGCTCAAAAAGAACGCTTTTTGGACGCCATGGTCGTTCTCAATTTTCCAGGCACAAAGGCACAAAGCACTGGAAAAGCACAGGCAGGGCACTGGAAACGTCACCAGGTAAAATCCTGTGGTGAAATGCCATGATACAGTGTAATCTGTTAGGATCACAGCTTTGTATCATGTCATTTAGTGTATTTACATTTTTTAAATTGCCGCCGGTTTCACCCCCCGCGTCGCAACGCTTGCAGGGAAGGGAACCGGGAAGACAGCATGCAGGACTTCACTTTCCGGCAAGGAGCTTTGAAGGTCCGGCAAGATACGCCGGACCTTAAGAGCGCATGCGCTGCTGGTGTCAGCGACTGCATGTAGGATGAATATCTCCTAAACCGTGCTTTAGGAAGAATGCTGTGGCTTCATGATTTACTCAAACTGATCACATCAATATAGCAAAAGTAGAATCTCTCAGTTAGAACTCATCTAAAACAGCTCAGCAATGGCACTGGAATGCCAATAAGCTGCATTTGATTTTCTTAGTTCCAAAAATGTTTGTTGTTCAGATATGACAGCATATGTTTGCTTAGGTACATTGTTTATTAACTAATATAAGCATATCATGTGTGAAAGGACTGTAGCTAGTCTTTAGTTTCAGGCTTTGGTTAGCGGTAACTCTGGTTTCTGCCTGTGTTTTTTATTTTGCACTTCTTTCGTGTCGCGCATAGAGCAGCCCATTCATTTGAATGGCCCTATGGGCGGCAAACGTGCCAAAGAAGCTCCAAAATATTTTTGGGTGAGGAGTGTCACATGTTTTTAACCGATTCAACACCTCCATATGTAAATATACAGTAAGGCCTGGTGTTGAATCGGTTATAATTTTTTCAATTAGTCAATTAATTTTGTAGTTAAAGTAATCCGAGCAGCTATGCAGCCACTGGATTACTTTTACGGGTGGTATGAGAGGTGTCACCACGAACGTCAGAGTGAGAACAATATCTCTAGGGTCAAATCTCCTGTGTAACTCTAAATTGGTAAGCTGTAAAGGCTTTTAAATACATAATTTAAAGTACAGTAGACTGTCGCCATTCCACAAATGTGTGAAATTTTATTGCCTGGCATGTTTGGTGTTTGTTTACTTGGCATAACATCCTCTTTAATATTTTACCAAAAATTCGGTGTTCTATTGTGTTTATGTACACTAAATATCATGTATTCTACCGTGTGACATAAAAAATTGCAACTCTCACCATTTTTCAGAATTGGCTTTGCAAGCTAGTGGTTAATATGAGTTTGAACATATTTGTAGCGTGTATGCGGTGCAACAAAATGCGTGGCAAAACGCAGGTTTCCTATGCGCTTTGTCACTCATTCAGGAAATAGGAAATGTGAATGGAGTCTTGGGGTCAGGGATAGGTTTAGGATTAAGGGTAAGATTTAGGACAGCCATTCTCAATCAGGATTTCCTGGAACCCTAGTGTTTCATTAAATGTTAGAAAGAGGTTCTTTGAGTTGTGTCTGATTGACCTCCTATTTGATGGTGCCTGCATAGTACTGGGGCCAATGCCACTTGAAATATCCAGCAGCATGACACCAATGATCTTTTTAGCTGTCTGTAAGGGTGGCATTCACTCTTCCTAGACTACCAATGTTGGGTACATTTCTAACTACTAACCCCCAATGAATTGGTTTTAACAGGGGCTCTCTTAGACCTGAAAATAATTTCAAAGGTTCCTTGGGGGTGAAAAGTTGAGAAAGGCTGATATACAGTAGGTTGAAGGATTTGTGATCTGTTAAAAGTTTGAAATTTTCCATCTCAGTATGTGCAGAATGGAAGTGAGGATCTGCAATTACATTTTCTACATGCTCTAAATATATATCACTGGCCTGATGGAACAAAATATTTTGAAATTATAGACAAGAATGTGCTGCAGTACTTTGGGCCCCACACATGCTTAAAGATGGAGTGGGTATGGACCCTGCAATGTCTGTTCATGCACTGTAAATTACTGCACGTGTAGGCATATTTGCCACAGGGTTCTGCTGGGACCTGAAGAGAGGGTGTGCACATGCCAGAGGAATAAGGATGGCAGTTCTGGGAAAGGGGAGGGGGAGGTTGGGGACAAAAACTAAAGAGTACTGAGGGTCCTCTTTAATATTTACTTAAAGGGAACCTGTACTGATGAAGTATGGAGATGGCCATTACCAAACACTACTTTGGAAAATACTAGTTGCCTAGCTGTCTGTCTGATTTAATGATTTCAACACTTTTTGAGTCACTAACCAGGAGCAAGAATGCAGATCAGGAATTCTGACTTAATTATAACTTTTCTATCCTGCATGCTTGTTTAGGGTTAGTAACTCAAAAAGTAATAATAATACTTGGCAAAGAAACTAGCATATTGAGAAAGAGATCAGCAATGGTAGCCTTTGTATTTCTCTCAAAGCAGTTTTCCTTGCCCATTTAGGGCATAGTGACGGTGTAGTGCACAAGGATACCAGCACTTTCTACAGCTTCTTCCTCTCTCACAGCCAACACTAAAATCCCCAGTGTCAGCTAGAGTCAGATGCTACGGTAAGAAGTGATGTCACTTCCTCTGCCATGTGACAGTACTAAAGGCTATTAATTGCCTGCTAGACCTGAGCATTGTCACATACAGTAGGTACCCATACCCTGATGCACCAGGCATTGTCACCAGCTGTGACAGAGGAAGAAGCAGCAGAGAAGTACTAGCAAGGTGAGAATCAGTGGGTTAATTAACTCTTTGCAAAGAAACTGTCATTGTGCCCTGAATGAGAAAGGTGACAGTGTCTCTTTAAGTGCATACTGCAGTGTGATTACTGTTTCTTTACCTAACGCTTGTACTTCTCTGATGTCAGTGTGCCAAGCACCAGACACTGGTTGGCAGAAAGACACTGCATGTGTTCCTAGCCAATTTAGGTACAACGTGTACCCAGTTCTGTACCTTGTTGAGGTTTACCATGCAATTTCAATATTTTTCTTACCAGTTCCTTTTTCTTCATACATTCCATAAGGACAACGAGGAGCTGGTGAGCCTGGTTCCGACTGTAGTTAAATGTTTTCTGAACGGTAACAAGAAGTTGATCACGAAGAGATTCACTGATTACCCTACAAATACACATCAAAGAAAGTAGCCAGAGCAATAAACATCTCATAGTTTTATACTCATAAATGCAAGCCATGCTGAGAGCCATCCATGTACACATTAAAGAAAAATCTAGCCTCTTCTCCCTCACCCAAGTCTTCCCAACTACCCCCTGGAGGCACCACCTCCCCACATGGAGTGGTAAAACTTCAGGGGACAGTGCAGGAAAGGAGGTTCTTTCTTTTACTTTTATTGGAGCAGGGCTGCCTGAAGTTTGAAATAAGGTAAAAAGAAGAAAATGGGCTTTTAAGCACATTTTAGAAAATAGTTTTGCTCTTCAAATTGTCTTTGTTTTGTTAGAAAGGGACTACGAGTGAATTATTTGGGGCACATGACCCTGACTGTAATGAAGTCACTAATCATCTACACATGATCTTGCTACCAGAAAGATCCTTTGTAAAAACAATGCATAAAATGGTCTGTAAATGCTTGCATTTACATTTGTACAGATGTGCAAATGTCTATACAGTGTTTCGACGAGTGATGAAGAACCTTGGCACCCCAGATGTTTTGGAACTATATTTCCCATGATGCTCATGCACTCTGCAGTGTAGTTGAGCATCCTAGGAAATGTAGTTCCAAAACATCTGGGGTGCCAAGGTTCGCCGAAGAAATCCAACCACGTCGTGTGGTTATGAGTAAGCGACCTACAGTGTCGTGAAACGCGTCAACCCGACACGTCTGTTTGTACACTGTCTGTCTACTTAATTTATGAGGAATAAAGAAACTTTTTGATTTCATCATACACCCTGAGTGCGGTCTCAAATTTGGATTTCTTCTACTCTTGGATGACGGATCTGACTTGCACCGGGTCTGAAACACACACCTGAGCGGCTTCTCCCCTCCTCATTGCTGCCAAGGTTCGCCATCACTGGTTTAGACCAATAACACACATTTATATGTGTACATGCATAAATTATTGAAATAAACACATTTAAATAAAGTCCATAGAATAAGACTTATCTTGCCACTATGTCTTACTTTCTAATTCACCAAATAACTATCTACCAAAGGTTTTATCTCATGGGTCAACAAAATTTACAGAATGTGTGTTATATAATTGAGTTTTGCTCCACCACACATATTTTTGCATCCTTGGAGGACCACTATAACCTCTAATTTTAATCTATTCCAAAGGCCATTATTAACATTTCCCCCCATATTTACAGGCAGACCAAGCTGTCCAGTAAAAGTGAAAGTGAGGTTTCATTTGAAAAAATACATTTGCACATCAATATTATATTTAAGGAGGAAAAGTCTATCCAGTAGAGTCACAAACAGAAACTTATATACAGTATCTCACAAATCTGAGTACACCCCTCACATTTTTGTAAATATTTTATTCTTTTTATGTGACAACACTGAAGAAATAACACTTTGCTACAATGTAAAGTAGTGAGTGTACAGCTTGTATAACAGTGTAAATTTGCTGTCCCCTAAAAATAACTCAACACACAGCCATTAATGTCTAAACCGCTGGCAACAAAAGTGAGTACACCCCTAAGTGAAAATGGCCAAATTGGGCCCATATAGCCATTTTCCCTCCCTAGTGTCATGTGACTCGTTAGTGTTACAATGTCTGAGGTATGAATGGGGAGCAGGTGTGATAAATTTGGTGTTATCACTCTCACTCTCTCATATTGGTCACTGGAAATTCAACATGGCACCTCATGGCAACAAACTTTTTGAGGATCTGAAAAAAGAATTCTTGTTCTACACAAAGATGGCCTACTATAAAAAGATTGCCAAGACCCTGAAACTGAGCTGCAGCATGGTGGCCAAGACCATACAGCGGTTTAACAGGATAGGTTCCACTCAGAACAGGCCTTGCCATGGTCAACCAAAGCTGTTGAGTGTACATGCTCAGCGTCATATACAGAGGTTGTTTTTGGGAAATAGACGTATGAGTGCTGCCAGCATTGCTGCAGAGGTTGAAGGGGAGGGGGGTCAGTGCTCAGACCATACGCCACACACTGCATCAAGTTGGTCTGCATGGCTGTTGCCCCAAAAGGAAGCCTCTTCTAAAGATGATACACAAGAAAGCCCACAAACAGTTTGCTGAAGACAAGCAGACTAAGGACATGGATTACTGGAACCATGTCCTGTGGTCTGATGAGACCAAGATAAACTTATTTGGTTTAGATGGTGTCAAGCGTGTGTGGTGGCAGCCAGGTGAGGAGTACAAAGACAAGTGTGCCTTGCCTACATTCAAGCATGGTGGTGGAAGTGTCATGGTCTGGGGTTTAATGAGTGCTGCCAGCACTGGGGAGCTACAGTTCATTGAGGGAACCATGACTGCCAACATATACAGTGACATACTGAAGCAGAGCATGATCCCCTTCCTTTGGAAACTGGGCCGCAGGGCAGTATTCCAACATGATAACAACCCCAAGCACAGCTACGAGACGACCACAGCCTTGCTAAAGAAGCTGAGGGTAAAGGTGATGGATGGGCCAAGCATGTCTCCAGATCTAACCCCTATTGAGCTTATGTGGGGCATCCTGAAACGAAAGGTGGAGGAGCGCAAGGTCTCTAACATCCACCAGCTCCGTGATGTCATCATGGAGTAGTGGAAGAGGACTCCAGTGGCAACCTGTGAAGCTCTGGTGAACTCCATGCCCAAGAGCAGGGGTGTCAAACTCAGTTTAATCGCGGGCCGCATCAGCATTATGGTTTCCCTCAAAGGGCCGGTTATAGCTGTAAGATCAGATGTCCAGAGCACCCCACGCACCCTTACATGAGATGTCAAGAGCCCCCTCACCATCATAAGACAAGAGTCACCCATCCTTCCTTATATTACAATGCACCCCCCTTACCTTGAGCTACTGCCCGGAAGATGCAGGTGGATCTGAGAAGAAGAAAGTGCAAGGTCTGGAGGAGGACCAGAGGAGGACTGGAGTCAGCTTACAGAGTCTGCTGAATACTGGGGAGGCAGAGACAAGGTGGTGTTGTGGCTGCACAGCGAGGTGCAGGATCTGTAGGAGGAGTTTTGCCCTCCTCTCTGCTGCAGACTGCTGAGAAGGGGGGTTGGGCAAAGACAAGCCTTTTTACAGCAGCAGAGAGAAGCACAGGATCTGGCAAAGGAGTTCTGTTCGCTCTGCTGCTGACTACTGAGACAGGGTGGGGGCAGAGGCAAGGGGGTGCCGCAGCTACAGGAGAGGTGCGAGGGCCACATGAAATGGCTTGGGGGGCTGCATTCAGCCCGCGGGCCTTGTGTTTGACACCTGTGCCCAAGAGGGTTAAGGCAGTGCTGGAAAATAATGGTGGCCACACAAAATATTGACACTTTGGGCCCAATATAGACATTTTCACTTAGGGTGTACTCACTTTTGTTGCCAGCAGTTTAGACATTAATGGCTGTGTGTTGAGTTATTTTGAGGGGACAGCAAATTCCCACTGTTATACAAGCTGTTCGCTCACTACTTTACATTATAGCAAAGTGTCATTTCTTCAGCGTTGTCACATGAAAAGATATAATAAAATATTGACATAAATGTTAGGGGTGTACTCACTTTTGTGAAATACTGTAAATATGAATTCTACCCCAGCTATCTAAAACTTAAAAAAACACATTAGGCTTCAAGATACATTCACACCAGAACAATGTTTATTATATGAAGCAAAGGGCAGCGCTGTGCAATAACTTATAGCAAGCAGCTGGAAACAGGCTTTGCAAAGCAGAACCCCAGTAAAAAAAAAGAAAGAACATTTACTTCCCATATCCCACTCATAATTTTTTTTAAATTCCCCTTGGACAAAGCATAACTAGGAGCCTTCGGGCAGATCACAAGATGTCCCTGGTCTTTTTTTTTTTTTTCTCTCTGCAATGGCAGTTGATGGTTTTCAATACTGTAGAGTGCTGGCATTAAGACATCAGCCCTGCTCTCCTCAGTATTCCAATGTGATCCCAGGCTGATATAGTGATGTACCTCCAAGAGGTGCATCAATGACAGCTTTGACACACAGGAAATGTGTTGAATGATGCAGACCATCATTCAACCCAGAAAACCACTGACCCTGGACCTTGAAAAGAAAAGATGAGTCTCTGCCAGTGCTGAAGAGGAGGTAAGTAGTGCAGCGAAAGCTTTTTTTTTTTTTTTTTTTTTTTACAATTTTTTACAGTGCAGTGTTACACATAAAGAAAAAACTTTAACCACATAATGCATGAGTGTACAGGCAACTTTATTATCTCAAAGTGGTTGTAAACCTCAGACATGAAATATGAACAATGCATATTCCTCTATAGTGTGTACTCAATCCAGAGCACTAAGAGTCATTTCTGTCCACTGCCTTGTTCCTCTGCCATCTGCATGAGTCACTTCTGATGAGTTTTTAGGACACCAAGAGAAAAGTGGTGACAGAGGAGGGTACAGCATATGATTGACAGCTTTAGCTCTGTTTCTGTGTACTGGGAGGGGAAGGGGGGTGTGTCCCTTCCCTCCAATCAGCTCTCAGAGCTCTCCTCACTGATGTAACTTCAGCTCTCCGCCCCCTGCTTTTCAGAGCTCAGAGATCTTGTGTAAATTCTGCACTTTGAATGGATGTAGGGGAAAGTCAGCTGTAGAAAAACAGGTACAACATACGTAGGAGGATTTGTTTCATCTTTGTGTATCACGTGAGGCCAATCACTTCACTGGGTATATATAAGGGTTTACAACCACTTTAAGCTTTCTAAAAGCTAGTGATTACTCATTCATATCAAGAGTAGCCAGTGATCTCTACAAACAAAGGAACACATGGCTCCATGTTTCTAAGCTACACAAGCTACATGAATTGGTGATAAATCTCATATGATGGCACAATGTAATTTCTAGAATTAAATGCTACTGATTGCTACTACATACTACTTGTGTAGCTCAGCCCACAGGGAGTCATTTGTTCTATCGCTAATGTTTGGATGTGACACATATAACATAGCTGTAAGTTTCACAGCAGCAAAAACTTGGAAATAGAATCTACTTTAACTGAGCCAAACCATTTTACTTCTTTAAAAATAATAATGTAAACAATGATAAAGAACATGAAATCCTACCCTGCTTCCTCTGAGTACTTGTGTGCAAAAGACAGGATGTCAGAGGCACGTCCACTTCCGTCACAAACTACTACAGGGATGGGAGGTTCTTCTCGAAGGCATTCCAGAACAATGGAGATCACATTTGGACCACCTTCTACAATGAGCGCTACAACAGGCACACCTTGGCCTAATCCTATAATATTAACATAACACATCCAATCTTCACTATTTACAAATGCACCTAAAACAGCATATTTTTTATGATAATGCAATGAGCCATGAAGTACAAAATCACAATATCCAGTAAAACAGAAATCAGCTTTTAGTGTCTCTTACTACACAAACCAATGACAGATGATTTCTGACTGGTTGGTATGGATCACTACATAACATTTTAATATACAAGATCATATATATTACAGCAAATTCTACTTAGCATGCACGAATAGAGCCCACAAACAAACAGGAACATTAAATTCAATATATACATTTTAGGAACAGTACTGTTTTTCATGATGAGGGTTATGCAGATGCAGGAGATGACAGCTGAGCATCCCTTTGCTGTCCCTGCCTCATTTTTATTCCCAGGCATAGGATGACAAAGGGAAACCCATGTGTCACGTTGTCACTGTCTTCAATAAATACACAAAATTTCCATTAATGATAGTAAATGTCTTGACACTTAGTATAGCAATCTAAAAAATTATGAAGTATTTAAAGAGGATGAGGCTATTGCTTAAACGTTACAAAGAAACTCATTGATTAGGAATAAAAAAATATTATATATTATTGCTTTCTGTGCCCCCATTGTAAGGGTTTCTCCTAACTTGCTGTCATTGAGATAGGAAGTAAGGTTAATTTGTCCAATAGGTAGCAATTCTAGGACTTGTTGTTTGTAGCGTGGAGAAGGGTTAGTAGGGTTTTATATTGCTACGTTTGACCATTCTCCTGATTTCCTTTGTGATGGCTGGGACAGGAAAATCTCCCTGCCAGGTACACAGTTAGGTCTAATTCACACAGTTGAAGGGGGGTTCAGCCATGATTTTACCCCCCCCCCCCAGCCCAGCTTCTAAAAGATAACATGCAGCAACTCAGAGTATTACATATGCCGCAATGCTTTGTTTTGGGGCAGTATAGACTGACACAGGTGTTAACAAACCCTTAGCAATGAAAATCAGGCTAAGGTTCATCCCAGTCTAAACCAAATCATTTTTCATAATAGAAGAGCTAATGGCAGTAGTATTACTACATTGTATACCTTTAGTGATAGCCAGTGATATCTTTCCTATATTTTAAGTGTTGCAAACAAACATCTTATAAGAATAAGAATGTGAGCTTTGAGTTGAACTAAACAATTAGTCTAAGGTCTTGTGCCTGTAAACTGTAAAATGTATACCAAAGTTTTAAAAATTGCACAAATCATGCATTTTCATAAGTACAATGAGTTCTATGAAAACAAACCAAATATCTAGCAATGAACTGAAAGTCGAAAGAAGAATTCCAGGTATGGATATTTTATACATAGTTACATTCATCTAGTTTGGACCAATGTAACTATTCATTTACTGTACCAGACATAGTCAATCCCTGTTGAAGCTAGAAATCACTGAAGTAGGCACCGCTACTCTAGTGATCTCCACTAGCTTCTGGGTCCTGTGCCAAGTGGCTGCCCTGCTCCATTCTGAACACAGGAGGTTGTCCACTCAGTACCAGCACCATTTAAAGAATACTTTGCATTTTCTGAATAAATACAAAGCATTCTCTGATTGGTAAAAGTGGAGAGGAAGGGCAGTGATGTTACACTCTCCACCTTGTCCAATCAGAGAATGCTTTGCCACATTTGTCCAAGCTGGACTGATGTAACTAGGTATAAAATATTCTAACTTGGAATTCTTCTTTACAAAATGCATATCTACAAAAGGATGCGCTGTATAATGGGAGGAACAGTGCCCCGACATTGGTATCAGTGGGAGGAATAATGCCCCATCATTGGTATCCATTTGAGGAATAGTGCCCCATAATTTATGTTAGTGGGAGGAATAGTGCCCCATCATTGGTGTCAGCGTGAGGAATAGTGCCCCTTTGTCGGTGTCAGTGGCAGGAACTATGCTCCATGGGCCTGATAAAGGCAAGCAAGGGCTGCATCTGGCCTCAAGACTGCAGTTTGGAGTGCACTGCTTTTTACCTCTATATGTGTACTAGAAAAAGTGCCCACTGAGCACAGCTTGTAAAAGAGAAACTTATTAAAGATAAATTCGTGTGTCACCATTGGCTGCATTTAACAGAATGGAAGATGCAAATAAAAAACATGAAAGCAACCAATATTTGGAGATTTTAAATAGCACTTACTAGTATTAATTTTCTGAAGAGATATGTGCTTCTCTAGCTGACGCCGTAACTTGACTTCTGCTCCATACTTTCCAAGTGTGCCATTATCCGCAAGGATGAAATGAGTATGAGTGTTGTTCAGGACGGAGAGTTTACTCAGGGGATTTGACATTGTTTGATAAGGTTTATTTACCTGGTAATTGAACACACATAAATCCAGTTATGACCCTCTTGTGTAAAAAAAAAGGTAAAAACAAAAAGGCTCAATTCAAAAA
Organism: Pelophylax lessonae; assembly: GCF_965119305.1. NCBI lineage: Eukaryota > Metazoa > Chordata > Amphibia > Anura > Ranidae > Pelophylax > Pelophylax lessonae. The sequence goes on from NC_138771.1 coordinate 111,777,718, forward strand.
AGAGTAACAATTGTTATTGCCATAACTAACTGTTGGTTTCAACAATGGCAGCCAGCAAGGGTAGCTTAACTGTTAAAAGGGAATTTCAGGAAATATGCAAAAGTATCCAGTAAGCTTCTAATGCTATCCAGCAACTGTATTTATATGCAAAACTTTACTGAGTTTACCTTAATCTGAATTCTGAGTAATCCCGGGCAGAATAAACACCCAAAGTCCGATAAAAGGTCAGTAGCATGTACTCTACAATTCCTGACCTGTATCACCAATCACATTCACATTTCCTGTTTAGATGGTAATCTGATTGGATCACCAATCACGTTCACATTTCCGGTTTAGATTGTAATCTGATTGGTGTTTCAGTGTGCGTTTGATGTAAATTATCTACAATGTGAACCTAATCTAAACCCTGAGAGGTTTTACCTGTATTGCAAGTCAGAAAAGACAGATAGGATTTTCAGCAATATAAAACCAAATGTGTCCAATACAAAATAAGAGCAGAAAAAATGTAACTGCTAGATAAATCAAACAGCAGTGACACTGGAAACAAGTATAATAATGTTTGTTAATATCCCACTTTAAAAAAAAAACACTTATTGTAACCATTCTAATTTTTAATTGATATTAAACATCTTACATCTTTTCCTATTAGATCTTCTTTGTTTTCTACAATGCCCCAAGGGGCAATACCTATGGCACATATTCGTCCTCTGGACTTGGAAGAGTGATCTTTCAATGCATCCCCCACATGGCGAATGACACCTGAAAAAATGCAAAGCGCAGGAAGGATCATGTGCAATCTAAGATCAGAAAACAAGTCACATGCTAATGATTTATTTTCTACAATAAACGTAAAGAGGATCTTCACCCTAGGAACAAAACATTAAATATCATCAGCTACAAATACTGTAGCTGTTGACTTTTAATAAAAGAACACTCACCTGTCCAAGGATCCAGCAGCATCCCCACCCAAGCCAGTTCAGTTAATGGTCTTCAGGTCCCCATCTTTAGTGTGGGAATAGGGCCGTGATTCCTTTCAGCTTCACAACCGGCTTCCCACTTGCATGTGCGATCCAAGCCGCACTTTCTGAATGGTCCCGCACCCTTTTGCTATGTCCCAGAAGGCTGCGGGCAAAGGAAGAGTAGGGCAAACTTCCGCTCTAATTGCCTAGGCACAGGTACCTGTCAAAACCAGGTACATGCTCCCTCCCCCAAAAAGATGGTTCCAAAGGTGGTAGAGGTAGGAAGGAGGAGGTGGAAAAAGTGGAACTTCACTTTAAAGATAGCGTCCAAATTATCAGGGTTCCAAGAAGATTCAATGCATTCTCTTAGCTCTTTGGCAAACATGGAGACTAAAAACATTTGATTTGTGAAAACAAAAAAGTAAAAAAAAAATGATAGAAGTGTGTTCATTGTTATATGAAATGTTCATGAAAATGAGTCACTGTATGTAAAAGTAATAATATTATATGGAATAAACATAATATATCCCTGCAAAATTTGTAACATATTTGCTGCACCCACTCCAAAAAACAGTGAGCTTACAATTAAACCCATCAGCACATAGAGAAGCTTCAAAAACAACAAAATTAGTTGGAGGTATGAGACTAAAATTGAACTTCATGGTCACAACTATAAATGCTATGTTTGAGGGTAAGCCAAGAAGGCCTATAAAGATAATCCTTACTGTGAAGCATGGAGGTGGATCTCTGCTATTTTTGACAAATTTAATTAAAATTGATGGAAAAATGAATACAACATATTAAAAAACATTAGAGGAAATTAACAATGGGGCACACCTAAGCTTTCCAGCATCAGAATAATTGGAAACATAAGGCCAAGTAGACCCTTCAGTGGCTATAACAGAAAAAAGTAAAGATTCTGAAGTAGCCATTACAATCTCCTGACCTGAACATCATTGAACCAATTTGGGGAGATCTCAAATATGCAGTTCATACTAAACAACCAAAAATATTACAGGACCTGGTAGATTTTTGCCAAGAGGAATGGGAAACTTTTCTACATAAATAAAAGGCCTCATTCACAACTATCACAAAAGACTGGAAGTGATTGATGCAAAAAGGGAAAATACATCCATTTAAGAGCTAAGTGTATGCAAACTTTTGAACAGGACCATGTTATTATTTTATTTATTGCTATAGTTTGTCTAATGATTGCTCTGTCGGGGGGTTAGGCTTTAAAATTTGTATCTATCTGTTTACTGAATCAGTTGTGTGAAGTATAAGAGGTCTCACCTGTACTGACACCCCCTGTGAATATCCAGGCCCCGGTAGTCATAGCAGCTTTAATTAGTCCTTTCCCAAACACTTGCTTTAGCTTAGGTTGCATTTCAAAATTCTGGAGTCCTCCATGCACAGAGATTAATAGCTTAGGGAGTTCCAGCTGCCACTCCTTTACCATGAGGTGAAGCAGAGAATCAGGCTTTGTATCGTAAGATACACGGATGTACTGCAAAAAAAAACAAATTATTGATCACTCATCAGTCAAGGATAAATATCAGAAAATGGGTCTGACTTAATAAAGAGCTATTGTATGTTCACATTGCAAAGTGGATTTTCACTCAGCTTAGTGGATGAGATAAAAGCTGTGCTGACTTTATTATCCAATCACGTGCAAGAAAAAAATATTTTTATTTTTATTTTTTTAATTGCACGTGATTGTGTACCCTTTGCAAACACATTCTTTTTTTTATAGGACAGTTGCAGTTGTTAATATTTTGCTAATAAATGTTTTTGTATTAGAAAAAAAACTGCACCGAAAATGTAACAACACTATCGAATTTCCAGCCTTTGACGGTTAATGTACAGTGCCTTGCGAAAGTATTCAGCCCCCTTGAACTTTTCGACCTTTTGCCACATTTCAGGCTTCAAACATAAAGATATAAAACTGTAATTTTTGGTGAAGAATCAACAACAAGTGGGACACAATCATGAAGTGGAACAAAATTTATTGGATATTTCAAACTTTTTTAACAAATAAAAAACGAATGTTTAACTAATATTTAACAAATAAAAAACTGAAAAATTGGGCGTGCAAAATTATTCAGCCCCTTTACTTTCAGTGCAACAAACTCTCTCCAGAAGTTCAGTGAGGGTCCCTGAATGATCCAATGTTGACCTAAATGACTAATGATGATAAATAGAATCCACCTGTGTGTAATCAAGTCTCCGTATAAATGCACCTGCACTGTGATAGTCTCAGAGGTCTGTTTAAAGCGTAGAGAGCATCATGAAGAACAAGGAACACACCAGGCAGGTCCGAGATACTGTTGTGGAGAAGTTTAAAGCTGAATTTGGATACAAAAAGATTTCCCAAGCTTTAAACATACAAACCAAGGAGCACTGTGCAAGCGATAATATTGAAATGGAAGGAGTATCAGACCACTGCAAATCTACGAAGACCTGGCCGTCCCTCTAAAATTTCAGCTCATACAAGGAGAAGACTGATCAGAGATGCAGCCAAGAGGCCCATGATAACTCTGGATGAACTGCAGAGATCTACAGCTGAGGTGGGAGACTCTGTCCATAGGACAACAATCAGCCATATACTGCACAAATCTGGCTTTTATGGAAGAGTGGCAAGAAGAAAGCCATTTCTTAAAGATATCCATAAAAAGTGTCGTTTAAAGTTTGCCACAAGCCACCTGGGAGAAACACCAAACATGTGGAAGAAGGTGCTCTGGTCAAATGAAACCAAAATCGAACTTTTTGGCAACAATGCAAAACGTTATGTTTGACGTAAAAGCAACACAGCTCATCACCCTGAACACACCATCCCCACTGTCAAACATGGTGGTGGCAGCATCATGGTTTGGGCCTGCTTTTCTTCAGCAGGGACAGGGAAGATGGTTAAAATTGATGGGAAGATGGATGGAGCCAAATACAGGACCATTCTGGAAGAAAACCTGATGGAGTCTGCAAAAGACCTTTGACTGGGACGGAGATTTGTCTTCCAACAAGACAATGATCCAAAACATAAAGCAAAATCTACAATGGAATGGTTCACAAATAAACATACCCAGGTGTTAGAATGGCCAAGTCAAAGTCCAGATCTGAATCCAATCGAGAATCTGTGAAAAGAACTAGTAGGAGGGTGGAATTCTGAAATTAATGTATGGTCCAACTCCAATCATGGATCTCTGCAAGGTTGATTTAAAAGAGGGTTCTTAAAGGATAAATTCACCTCTTAGTAAAATGTTACTCCTATTCAGAATGTAACGTGTTACTAAACCACCTGCGGACACCCTGACCTGATCCCCCGGTTTCAGCAGGCAGGGGATCCTCTTCCCCACACATGCTGTCACAATTAACCTCCCTGACGGTCTGATTATGTCAGAATTTCTGTGCTAAAAGCGGTACATTGTTTTGCATAGAAATCTGTTTTACATTTTAAAAATCACCTTCCCCTGCGAATCCCGCTGTCCTCCCCCACTGTCCTCCAGCCGCCCTCCCGCTTTGTGCTCAGCCGATGCCGGCACCTGTCTTCCGGTTCCCTTCCCTGCGAACGTTGTGACGCAGGGGGGTGGAACCGGCAGCAATTTCAAAAATGTAAATACACCAAATGAGATGACAGAAAGCTGTGATCCTAACCGATTACACTGTATCATGGCATTTCACCACAGGATCACTAAAACTAGAGGAAAGGCGGTTTAACCTTAAAATGCGTAAGCGGTTCTTCACTGTAAGAGCGGTAAGGATGTGGAATTCTCTTCCACAAGCAGTGGTATCAGCAGGGAGCATTGATAGTTTCAAAAAACTATTAGATGGGCACCTTAAAGACCACAACATACAGGGGTATACAATGTACAACATACAGGGGTATACAATGTACAACATACAGGGGTATACAATGTACGGTTAAAAGCCAACACACACATCATAGGTTGAACTGGATGGACTGATGTCTTTTTTCAACCTCACTAACTATGTAACTATGTAACTGAAAACTGCTGTTCACAAACGCTCTCCATCCAACCTCACTGAGCTCTAGCTGTTTTGCAAGGAGGAATGGGCAAAAATTTCAGTCTCTCGATGTGCAAAACTGATAGAGACATATCCCAAGCAACTTACAGCTGTAATCGCAGCAAAAAGGTGGCGCTACAAAGTATTAACTTAAGGGGGCTGAATAATTTTGCATGTTCAATTTTTTATTTGTTAAAAAAAGTTTGAAATATCCAATAAATTTCGTTCCACTTCATGATTGTGTCCCACTTGTTGTTGATTCTTCACAAAAAATTACAGTTTTATATCTTTATGTTTGAAGCCTGAAATGTGGCAAAAGGTCGAAAAGTTCAAGGGGGCCGAATACTTTCGCAAGGCACTGTATATAAACAAGAAATAGAAAGCTATAGGTAACAACTCAATGATATCCAAAAGGACTAAACCCAAAAATATTCCATTGTCCTGTGGCAGTGCATTAAATGTAAAAGGGAGGAAGGGAGGGAGCCAGCCATTGGACAGTACTCATACCCTAAAGAAAATACAATTCTTGGGCTGGTCAAGCCATTCTAAATTCAAAATAGCTAAGGAGTTAGATATGTTTTGCTGTTACCACAGGCGTGTGCACAGGGTGTGCCAAATGTGCCTGGGCACACCCCAATCACCCTGTGGGGTGCCGATTCCTCCTGCTTCCTGGTTCCCCTTGTCTCCCCCTACAGTGCTGCTAGCTTCCCTCCTTTCCTCCCCCACACACTGCTGCGGGGGGTTGTTTCAGAATGGATGAATAAATGAACAAAGAGAGTGATCTCTACCAATTGCTCTTGTGTTCATTCTTAAGTGAAGCATAGTAAACTATGTCTACTATGACTACAGTTTGTGAATGGACAGGTAGCTCCTCAGCACAGAACACTTTCATTGTCCAGTGCAGCTGAGGCTGCAGAGAAAGGGAATGGGGAAGCTCTGTTTAGACCCTTGATATTTCACCAAAGCCCCCCCAGCGGGGCTCCTAAAAAATAGTAAAAAAAAAATAAAAATAAAATAATAATATTTGAAAGAATAATTAAAAAAAAATAAATTGCAGAAAAAGAATAAAAAAAGAATACAAATAAAAACTACAGACACCATCTACTGCCATACTGACACCAATCTCTGCACTACTGACACTGTCCACTGCTCTGTTGATCTGTGCTCTGGGGTGCAATAAGCTGCGCACACCAATGGCTGTTAATAAAAACAGCAAAAGCTCAGAAATTACAGCCACCAACTTTTTTTTATACGTGTTGGCTGTCTGGGATTTCCTCTCATCTACTTTATACAAACTATGAATTGATGGAAATCAACTGAACATTTTGCTAAAAATTTTAAGACTAACGGACCTCATTTCTCAACGTTTCTGAAGTAATAGAAAACACATACATTTCCAGTTTCATAGAGCTGAATATATGGGGCCCCATGTTACTTCAAAGCATATAACATATATATATATATATATATATATATATATATATATAACCATAGAACTCACCATTGCTTTGTTGGAGTGTCCACCTCCTTGAAACTCTAAGATTCCATAAGCATCTGTGGGGTTCAGCTGTGTGTGCTTACTAATAGACCACTTGTCAGGCACAGCTTCCAACTGCTTGTTGTCCTCTCCATTCTTATTAGCTATAGCATTTTGAGGAACTGGGATATGCTGAGTAATAAGCTGACCACAGTAACATCTGAAAATATTACAACATTATTATATGAGTACTGAATCACATGTGTACTTACACGTTTTGTTTTTTATATATACCAAGCTTAGGTAACCTATGACTCTTGCCTAACTCTAGTGACAAGTGCTAAATTATCAGTATAATAATTAAACTCCCCCAGTCTAACTAAATGTTTGTTATTTAAGGATATAGATTTGTCACAAAGTATAAAACATTTTATACATGTAGTATTCCAAAAAGTGAATGTAGTTTATTAAAGTGGTATTAAACTCAAAAACAAACATTTCTTATATTGCAGCTTACCATTTCTTAGATGTGATGGCTGCATTCATTTTCTATTTTAGGCGTTCTTTCTTCTATTTGATCCAGCCAGTAATCTGTTGTTTTTCAAAAGAACAAGCTCTCCAGCAGAATGTTACAGAAATGAGACACGCCATTTAACACTAGTGGGGCGCTTAGAATGATCAGCTTCTATTTATTTATTTAAAACCCTTATCCCAAAAGGAAAAAAAAAACCTGTTTGTTTACCTGCCTACAAAGTGTGAGCTGAACTTTGGCTTCGATTTGTTAGTGTATTTAAATCTGCTACATCTAACACCCCCTCCCACCAGACTGACAATGCTGTTGTCTGAAGGTGACCCCTGTGCTCATTTTTAATACAGGAGGTATGTTACCGGCAGAGATGTATAGTAACTAAGTAGAACTACTTCACTACTGTACTTAAGTACCGAAAGGCGGTATCTGTACTTTCCTGGAGTAGAATTTTTTTCTCCTACTTTCACTTTTACTTCACTACATTTTTTTCAATGATTTCAATACTTCTACTCCGATATTTTTTTTTTTTTTTGTGCTGCATAGTTACTCATTACAATTATAAAAATTACCACTGCCAGAACAGTAGATGGCAGGTTTCATGAAGCTCAAAACATGTGTATTATCAGGGCATACGAAAATAAAAGCTACTGTATGTATAAATAAAAGCTGCATTTGAAATAATAAAAAACAATATGATGTTCAAACTTTTGACTTCTTTCTTTAATAACTACATAACACAGTACTTGTACTTTTACTTTCAGTACTTGAGTAGCAAAATTTTTAAAAAAACGACTTGCAATACTTAAGTACAAAAAATGTTGAATACTTTAGTACTTCTACTCAAGTCACTTTTTGATCGAGCACTTCCACTTCTACTCAAGTCACTTTTTGATCGAGCACTTCCACTTCTACTCAAGTCACTTTTTGATCGAGCACTTGTACTTTTACTCAAGTATGGGTTTTGAGTAATTTATACAACTCTGGTTACCGGCCAGATCACCCGGTGAAAACAGAGGGGGAAACAGCTATAAAAAAAAATGATGATCTAATGATTGGTAAGCTGCAATATATTACATTCTTGGTTTTGAGTTTAACACCACTTTAAGCCTATGAAATTGTATTCATTATTCAAAGACTGGTAAAAGTATGCAGCTGTACAGTTTAAGTAACACGTGCTTGGAAAGCAGCCATACACCTTGTTGTCTGATGTGTAATTTATACTGTTGAGCATAGACATGGAAGAAAAAAAGCACTACAGCAGCTAAGTCTTAAAAGCAAAATTTAGTTGTTGTTTTTTTTCTACTACTCACTGTTTTATATTCCAGCAGCACAGAAGTCTGCATCCTTCTTCACTACCTTTCACCTCCCTTGTCTGGGATGAATGTCAGCCAGCATCACTCAACCCCTTGCTGTGAGCCTAAGCTGTCATGGACATGCCCCCTGGCAGTGTGCCATTACACTGGACTGGACTCACAGTACTGCAATACTCAACAGCACCTACATCTAATTATTGGGAGCATGGTTTGATGCAGCAGTAAGGACCTGCCAGGTAAGAGGTGACAAGACGGGCCACAAGAGAGGTAGAATTAAGGTATGTATTAAGGGAAATAAAAAATAAAATAGGTGGGGGAGGGAGGGACTTGGGAGCAAGAGTTGGGAAATGTCTTTAAAGCAGTAGTTGAGTTTCTTTGTGCAATTTCCACCAAGAATACATATAGCTGAATTCGACAAATAAATCCAAGAAGTTATACAAAGCCATGGATTGAACATATAGCAGGTGAAATGTAAAAAAATGAAAAAACAAAAAGAACTAATTTTTAATGCAGAACCAAGGATATTTTTTAATGGACTGATAAGTTATCATAAGTGAATCATACTTTACAATTTGGTTTTGTTTTTTAAGCGCTGCACCTATAATATAAAAGCAGCCAATGTCACTGCTAAGGGGCCTAGATGTGGAAGGGGGCCCCATTAGGGAGTTCAGAGGAAAACTAAACATAGAAAAGATTATCTATCTATCTATCTATCTATCTATCTATCTATCTATCTATCTATCTATCTATCTATCTATCTATCTATCTATCTATCTATCTATCTATCTATCTATCTATCTATCTATCTATCTATCTATCTATCTATCTATCTATCTATCTATCTATCTATCTATCTATCTATCTATCTATCTATCTATCTATCTATCTATCTATCTATCTATATTTCTTAAGACATCTCAGCTTTTTGCTCTCAGAACTATTGCTGCAGCTCCTATCCAGCTCTAATATTAACCCTCATGTTTACCTAATGCATTTTTCCTCAGGATTTAAAGAGTGCCTTCTCAGCAGGGACATTTTATGAACACAGTGGGCCTGTGTGCAAGATCATAAGTTGGGCCCTATTGCTTGATAAAAAAAAAACAGTGTGTCCCCCAGTATAAACTCCACAGGTCAGTCTGTCTCCCAGTATAATCCCCCCTAGGTCAGTCTGTCTCCCAGTACAATCCCCCCTAGGTCAGTCTGTCCCCCAGTACAATCTCCCCTAGGTCAGTCTGTCCCCCAGTACAATCTCCCCTTCAGTCTGTCCCCCAGCATGATTTCCTCAGTACAACCCCCCCACCCCCCCACCCCAGGTCAATCTGTCCCCAAGTGTAATCCCCCTAAGATCAGTGTGCCCCCCAGTATAATCCCCCCAGGATCAATCTGTCCCCCAGTGTAATCCCCCCAGGTCAGTCTGTCCCCATTACAATCCCTGCAATAGTTGATCATTTAGGCCCCAAGGTAGTTGTACAAATCACATCACTGTTTTCACTAAAAATACATTAAAATCTTTATTATCACCCATAAACACAACATAACAAAAGTGTTGTTAAATTCCTATTAGGTCCCGTTTACATGGGGTATACTAAAATGAACACCTGTGTGAGGGCCCCTCTTACATGCATGGGGATGCACAGGTATTCTGTGCATACATGTGCAGGCAGTCCGATTCATGTCAAATGGGATGCAGTGGTTGCATAGACACTTGTCTCTGCTCCCAATCTGACATCCATGTGCGTGTGGGTGCACAGCCCTGAATACAGACATTGTAAGTTCATGCACCTGCACCTACATAGATGTGCCTGCACGGGGATGTACAGAACACCTGTGCATCCCTATGCAGGTCAACACGGCCTCACACAGGTGAATGCTGTAAAATGTAGTATGTTCCATGTGAACGAGGCCTTAGTGCCTTTTCACACTACTCCGACTTGTCAGGCGACTTGGTCATCTGACAAGTCGTTCTCCATTCTGTGCAATTGGAACCGTTCTAATAGGAGCGACTCAAGTTGCTCCGACTTAGATAAAGGTTCCTGCACTACTTTTGGCTGAAGTCGGAGCGACTTGCATTGACTTCCATTATGTGAAGTCAGTGCAAGCCGCACAGAAGTCGCGGTGCACGGCGACTTGTTCAAGTCACCCCGAAATTGTGTCGCCATAGTGTGAACCGACTCTTACTGTTTTTTTTTTTTACTATGTTATTTTTAATATCTTTCCTTATTTTGGAGGGGGTGGTGAAGCATCACAGGTATAAACAGATCCCTGATGTCTTTTTTTTTTAAAGAGAAAGGAACTGGGGGATTCTCTGTCCCTTTCCCTGCACCTCAACTACACTGCAGATCAATGAATAGAAGTTTCTGTACGGAGGCTCCTATTCATTCACATACTGATGATGATGAATGAACACAGGAACAATCAGTAGTGATCGCTCACTGTGTTCATTCAGGAAGTGGCTGGTAAACATGACATACTCACTACTCTCAGTGAGGCTGCCCCGCAGGTGTGTTGCTGTACCTGAGCAAACATACCCGCACAGAGACACATTTGTGTGAACCTAGCATTAGGGCATTCATGGTAGAGAGGGGAATGCAACATTGTTCTGAGAGGAAAGATATCTAATTTATTAGAGATGATCCAGTCATTAGCCCCTTACAAGGTATGGTTATGTCAGTGCATTCTCTGTCCACTGCTTGCTGTAAGTATTTATTCTTGGTGACATACAGATGGAGAAGGTTAAGGACATCATCACCATTACCAGGACAAAAGATCAAACAGAATTGACACTGACCAGCTAGTATACTATATCTTGTAGTACAGTACTGGCTGATAAGTGCAGTTTCTTTTGTTTTTTTTAACAACATTGGAAAAATGAAAATCGCCAGCAAAAGATAAACTATTGCTGAAAGGCATTATTGTGTGGATTAGAAAAAAATCAAGCCTCTGACTACTTGTTACAGACAATAACTCCTGATAAAGGCTTTGTGCATCCAGCATCTATGAAGTGCAATATTATATCTACTTGCCCTTTATTACATTGACAGAGTCTGGGAGGAATTGATCCGTTTTTTATCCCCAGTTTCCGGTCTGTAATAAGAGTTTTTTGCTGGCTCCGGAGTCCCCAGAAAGTAGGGCTGGTTTTCCCTATTTCAAAATGGAAACCTGAGAGTTTCCTGTTCTGCCCCGGCATGATTTGTCCGGTTGCCTAGCAGCATCGATAAATAGCATGCGGGTGCCGCCCTCCACGTACCCCGCTGAAGAAGTCACGCCCACTGACGCAACGCGTACGGGGGAGGAGCTGTGACATCACCCGCGACGCTCCGAAGGGATCGCACACCGAGCGGCCAGCCGGCTGTGCTGTTTCTACATACCTGCTGTTCGTTATGCACTTGGAAAGTGCTATGTTTGTAAGTGCATTACTTTTTACTAAGCAATAAATTGTTGAATATACGGAGAGCACTAGATGTCCTTTTGTTCCCTCCTCTATATGGCGGAATCTCTCACTATGTGATCGGTCTGAGGTTGGAGGTTGGAGGCAAAGCTGTGCAAATTGAGAGCCCATCTGGTGTTTGATATCACACTGCGTAATGACCCTAGAGGTCTGGGAATTGAGGTGAGAGGCTAGCACACACTCTGGTGATGGAGTCACATATGAAGAGGCGTAGTAGTTTCATCCTTCACGGCACGGGTTTCCCTTAATCCTATGGCTTGGCTCTGTGGCATCTAAAAGACTCTTCTTTACTATTATGCTTACACAGTATCTGTGATTGGATTGTTCATACAGGACTTTTTTCACATTATACATTTTGAGTGTACATTTTTATATTATTTTATATTGTAGCGCTGCACCCCTTTCTGTATAATAACTCCATGTTTCCTTTAAACCCATTTCTCTAGTTTAATATATCTGCCAAAATGCAAATTTTATAGGAAATATGAACAGTATAAACAAACCATTAGCAACTCATTTGCAAGTATTAACAGTTTAAATACAGAATTATATATAAAGCGTTTAATTATTAAAATAAAGTACACTCTTGCTAAAATGCCCAGAAGCTAGCATCGTAAATCATTTATTAGTCCTAGTATACTGTAAACTGTAGAGAAGAGTTGCTTTAATACAAAATAAATTTATACGATTATATACTATACATAGCTAAAGGAGTTATTTCCCCTCTATCCTTTACTGCTTTTTATATAGATTAATACAGATTTTTAAAGCAACATTTATTAACACATACGCATTTTTATAACAAACACATGAGCAGTCACCTGTTGCTGTCTTTGCTGTTGGCAACTATGTAGATGCATTCTCTTTTGTAAAATGTCTTTTCTATCCAAGCCTTTTGACCCTAGGAACAAAAAAAAAAAACAATTTTCAGTTATTAACACGTTTGTTCTGAGACCATTAAAAGCATATAGAATGATGAAAGTGTACGTAAAGCCTAATAAATATATTATTTTAAAAAAATCATCATCAGTGCATATCAGTACAAAAAAAATGATCTTGTCAAAAATTCACAGCTGTCCTATTTCCTATTCTGCCTGTTATCTCAAAGAGTTTATTTATGCCTTCTAGCTATTATCTTAGGGATACAAGTCAATTAGTGCCTATAGTTTGGATATGAAAAAAGTGGGAGTGGTTGAGTAGTTTAGCCAGTTTAGCAATAAAAAAAAAACAAATTGGGCAGGGCTGACACCACTGTCTACAGAAATTATGTGTGCTGTCTGTCCACAATAGGGTATTAAAACCCGAGTGCATTTCTGGCAGACCCACAGGTATTTTTCTGTACTTGAAAGCTCTTTAAAAGGATAAAACATGGGGAAAGGGCATGGATTGCAGACCTATACTGCATACGTATGTTTTTGTCATTTTGCCCTGACATGATGCTTTGCAAAACACTGCAATCACACTGGATGGACCAGTTGGATCCTAAATTTTTAAAGCCACCCATTGCGCATTGTATATGTAGGTGAATATCTGAATCTATATTTGTGTGCTATGTATAGTTTCATGCGATATGCAACGTTATGTAATCACTTTATGTAATTATGAATCCTAGTTCTAATTTACTGCTAACACATCTAAACATACTTTCCTTTTTAACATGATCTGTGTAGATTTACAAACTTATACCCATTTAATATTCTCAGATTTTGAATAAAATAGACAATCTTTCCCTAGTAGTCTCCGATTCCCCAACTCTTAAGCCCCGTACACACGAGAAGAAATTCGGCCGGGAAATTTCATCCAACGACCGATCTACCGATTTTCGGCTTGTTAGTATGATGCATCCGACAGCCGACTCCGACTTTTCGGCCGAAAAAATCCTGGTGTGCAGGCATTCAAATTTTTGTCCTCCGTCAAAACACGTCTGATTTTCGTCTAATTAGTACAGATTTTGATGGGGAAAAATCTTATGAGGAAGACTAGGCATGCTCAGAAATGAAAGAACACATAGAAAGCAATCCAACACATGACATCACTTCTGAAGTAGAATTCTGTCGTACGGGAAAATTCGTGTGCAGTCTAGAGCACATTCCAACCAACAGACACCACTCTGGACAAAAGAAGGACGACCGGTCGGCGGAAATTCGTAGCGTGTGTACGAGGCTTTACTCTTGAAATAGCTGGATCTGCCAGAATTTTTGGTTCTTTGAATTTTTGTTTGTATATTAATAAACTGATTTTAATATATATATATATATATATATATATATAAAATATATATTTAATTAAAGCAACCCTATCATCCAACAATCAGTTTTTTTTTTTTAAAAGGACAGCACTATAAACAAGATCACCCACACTTACTTTTCTGATAGGCCATGTCTTTAAATGCTGTACCAATCCCCAACTGCTTTAGGTATTCCATACTTTCTGATGTGTTGGATAACTTCTCCCTGCACCTTATGCTGTATTTTCTCTCTCCCAGCTTATGCACAAATTCAGGACTTATGATCCAGTATTAGAGGTTACTACATGTGGTGAGGGAAACAGGTATTCAACCCTCCTAGAAGTAATGAATACCTGCAGTGGCCTGGGAGCAGTAAAGTGGTGCCATTTCCAGATACAGGCCTCCAGAAAGGTATGTTTAGATCAGTGATGGTGAACTTTGGCACCCCAGATGTTTTGGAACTACATTTGCCATGATGTTCAACTACACTGCAGAGTGCATGAGTATCATGGGAAATGTAGTTCCAAAACATCTGGGGGGCCAAGGGTCACCATCACTGATGTAGATGATCTTTCTTAGAAGGCTGCCCTTTTTCTTTTTATAGATGACCCTGTTGAGACTGGGTCCCATTAAAAAATTTAACTAGATGAGCAGAACAATGTAAATTAATTCTGTACTAATGCAGTGTGCAATCCCAATGCTAAGTAAAAAGAATTTGCCTGCAGTGCCTTACTAGAAATGGCATCCCTAAGGGCTCCTTAATACTTATGCATGCATTAATGAATGTACATTTTTTTTGCATTGAGGTGCGCTGCATTAAGGAAATTAAACTCTAAGGGACTTAGCAAACTTTGCACATAACTGGTGCTGTGTATGTGAATTTCCTGTCCTAGCTGCATGCTTGGACAATAAAAGTTCATGGTGATTCATACACCAATTGTTTCAAAAAGTTATAGTTCAGTGGTTGTGCTGATGTTCCCAAATCTGCTTGCATTCTTATGTCTACATGTGTTTTGTAGTATTGTAATATTACCTTTATTTTAAGCACACTAAGAACTTCCACTTTAGACTGTAAGCTCTAACAAGCAGAGCCCTCTCATTCCTACTGTATTGAATTGTATTGTAACTGTACTGTTTGCCCTAACATTGTAAAGCGATGCGCAAACTGTTGGCGTTATGTAAATCCTGTATAATTATAATAATAATAAAATGTAAAATGGGATAATGTGAAACACCAAAAGCCTACATTGTTATAAAAAAAATAAAAAAATAATAAAATAATATTTTGTTGATACAAAACGTATGATATCATTAACTTTGGGTTTATTATAATGCCTTGACTCAAAGACTCAAAGAGCACAACAACATTCAAGACAAAAAGCACAACAACCTTATAGAAAAAAACATTGGATTTGATGATCCATAATAAAATGCTTTTACACATGATCACTGATAGGGGTGCACAGCTGGGTTTCCTGTTCTGGGACCCATCAGTTTAGCAGAGAACCTTGGGGGCAGAGAGGGGACTCTTTAAATAATTTTGGGAACATGCATAGTAATTCCATGGCCCATGGCTCTCAGACAGGCAGGCAGCGGCCTGGGGGCCTGCAAGGCAGGTTGTATGGGGCTCCACAGTTTCTAATGGCGGCCCTACCTGTACAGGATGAGAATAAGGAGGTGGAATTTTTGCACAGTATTGTAAAGCCAGATTTCTGACTGTCCTAACTAGCGACACCTGCGCCCTAAACTTGGGTATCATGGACTCATGGCCTGGTATGGGGACAATTCCTCCACCAAAGTTTGGGTTTTCCTACAGTGCATGTAAAGTCAAAACTTTTGTTTTTGATGGATTAGGGAAGCGTTGGACACTCTGACAAGTTTTATATTGCTGTCTGCGTCCTCACTGGGGAAATGTACTCTCTGTGTTTGCTTTTGTGACCATTGTCACAACTGAAAATGAGGAAGAATCCAAAAATTTGGATTGTCACCAAAGGAAAAAATTAAGGTAAAACATCTCATGGGGACAGATATTTCAGTAACAAAAGTTTAGGATGGTAATTCCTAAAACCTTGGTGAAAAGTCTCATTTTTTGCTGCACCCCCAGATAGAAGTGAAGCTAAATTTCCCCACTAGGACACAGACAGCACAAAATAACTTGAGTAAAAATTCTTCCCTACTCTATCTAAAACTAGAAAAACATTTTTGGCTATACATACATTTCAATCCAGTTAATGAAGCCCCTTTAACGTAGTAACCGGATTGAGCCAATTAGAAATCTTCTTACAATAGATCAGAGTGGATCATTTAGTGAAAGCTGACATCTTACTGGACGCCGACAACACCATTCTTTGCATTAAGCTTTTGTATGAACCCAATCAAGAGCCTATGCTAAATTATAGCATGTTTAGTATTAAAGTATGTTTATTGTTAATGAACATTGGATATGATGTCTAGAAAGTGAGCTAACCACAGTGGGGTTGATTTACTAAAGGCAAATAGACTGCACTTTGCAAAGTACAGTTGTACTCTGTAAGAACAGTTGCTCCAGAACTTAGTAAATGAGCAGACGCTCTGCTAACTTCCATCATCCAATCGTGTGCAAGCAAACATGCTGTTTTTTTTTTAATTTTTTATTTTCCTTACAAATGTTTGGATATTCTTTGCAAAGTGCACATTTCTATTTTTTGCAAAGTGCACAAGTCTATTTGCCTTTAGAAAGTCTACCCCAGTATTTCTGCCTATAAAAAAGTATATATGCCTAAAAAACTGTTTTTGCTTCAAACTGTATGACAGTTTCGTTTTATTTAGTTGCTACGGGAAACAAGAAATTGTATCTTTTCATATGTAAAGCCAGATATCTTATGTTCAGCCACATCTGCCACAACGGACTCCTGATATAAGGATACTTATTTAAAAAATGTGACAGTTATCTTTAGCTCAGTCCAATGGGATTTGAAAATGAAAGTCACAAGGCTAGAACTTTGATCCCTATGCTTTGGTTAAAACTTTGTGAACTGAGTCTTACATATCTAGTGCTCATTATAAGTACAGTCACTAATGTACTGTATGACAAGTGTTCTCCAGATTTGGTGTTGGAAAGATATATGCAAGCCTAGAGAAGATCATTATAGCAAGCACTCAGAATATGTTCAGCTTTTGAAGTTTCACTGTCCTTGTCTGTTTAATCTTCTTACCGACAGCTTGATTATAATCCTGTGCAAATTCTGCAGCATACATGAGCTAAGTGAAAATGGGCACATTGTTTTCTGCATGTATTTGGCATTGTAAGCTGCTGTTTCTCCAAGGATTGCAGTCATTTGGCATCTAAACTTATCCCTATCCACAAAAATTGCCTAATGAGGCTAGGAAGAAAAAGCACTTTGTGAGGCTGAGGAATATTTGAGCAAGGATTATGACAGATTAAATACACAGTTCAAGGGGATTGATTTTTTTAACCTACAGAAATAACAGATATTAGCTAAAAGAGTAAATCCGATAATTTTTTAACTTATTACGGGACCAGGTAAGAAAAGTGTGATTGTTGCCTTCCAATTAAAATCTCTTTTTAAGTGCCAGTTCACACTAGTGTGATGTTAGACATTGCATGTGATTCAGGCCGCATTGCTGTGCAGATCACATGCGATGTCTGTGCGATGCGATTTCAAACATACAAACTGTATGGTTGAAATCGCATCGCATTCGCACAAAAATGGTGCAGGACCCTATTTTTGGTTCTCACTGGATTAGGATCACACGGGTGTTCACACCTATGTGATTTGATTCCTGCACCATTTCACAGTTAACTCTGTGCTCTGCGAACCAATCTGGGGGTGTGATTAACATTGGATTGACACCCCCAGTGATTCGCAGATCTCAGTGTGAACCACTGTGCGATTCTGGTGCGATACGGGAACCAGCGCTGAATCGTAGAGTTTCTCGCATTGCACCAGTGTGAACTGGGACTGACACTGTACTGCACAAATGTCAGTAGGAAGCTAATTGGTGGCTATGGACAACAAGAGAATTTCATATTAGCCATTTTTTAAGCTACATGCACATGGGCACATTTGCCCATGCAGCATAAAGACACTGGAGTTGATTTGTTAAAATTAGAGAGTGCAAAATCTGGTGCAGCTCTGCATAGAAACCAGCTTCCAGTTTTTTTTTTTGTCAAAGCTTAATTGAACAAGCTGAAGTTGGAAGCTGATTCGCTACCATGCACATCCACACCAGATTTTGCACTCTTCAGTTTTAGTAAATCAACCACAATGTGCACTTATAGTGTCCTGGAAGTCCTAGAGCTGCATACAGAGACATAAATGGGTAAAGGTGACTGCCCGCAGCTATTTGAGTAATGTAGCAAATGTGCAAAGACGTAATGCACCTAATGCACCTAAAGTGCATTTGCTGCATTACGTCCATGTGCATGCACTACTTTACGCACATAGCAGCTCATAGCTGTGTACAGTCACCTTCACCTATTCATGTCTATGGGTGACTGTATGCAGCTCTAGGACTTTAGGGACAGCAGAAGTATGCAATGTCTTTACGCTGAATGGGCAAATGCACTCATGTGCATGGCGCTTTATATGTAATAAAGCTATCATACATAAAAAGCATATAAGGAGACTAGACAAGGAAGTATTCTACTGCACAAACTACTTCTCAAATTTTCCATATCAAGATTTTATGCGCTTTCTAAATTAAATGATTAAAACTTAAATTTAGGTCTGTAACATTTTTTATAGATGCGGTAAACTCTGTAGCCATACATTGTAGGATTGGGTTGTTCCATTCAACTAATCTTAATATAGAAGAGATATAAACTATTTTATGTACAGTATGTTTCTAAAAAAATAAGGTACTTAAAAAAAAATAGAAATAATGCAAATGAAACAGGGAGAGTAGGAAAAGGCCCTTTAGAGTAAGCCAATGTGTTCTTGTCCAGTGACCACACTGAGTTTCTATGCTCTCAGATTTTTACTGTCCTGAAATATCTGTCAATGGAGAACAAATCAGAAGCACTGCAAAGACTAATGCAAAGTTAAACATTGGAATGGAAACTTTTACATTATCACATGCACTATTAAATATTTAACTTACTTTTGGCAGCTAGGTAGATTTGATAGTTTTAGTGAAAATCAAATGGATTATGTCCAAAAAACTTCTTTTGGATAGTTACATGGAGTGGTCCTTGGCTACCACAGCTCTCTTGCTCTAAACAGCTGGCCCTTGCCCCACTATTCTTTAGACACATTGAAGCACAAAACTTCATCAGACCCGTAATAATGAGTCTAACTGGCTCTCATAGAGGGCCAATATACCTGAACACACAGGTTGAAATTTGTATGTAAAGGACTTGGTAAAGAAAAACTAAAAATTAGTAAATATAATCAAGGACAGGAACATCTTGCACCTGTTATATTAGACGTTCCCTAAAATTCTGCTAGGAAGATCCATTAACCACATTACAAGCCAGGGTTATCAACTCTGTACATGGCGAGCTGAAATTCCAATAAGGGAGAGGTCCTTGGCAATGCTATACATTCCCTTAAAGCTCACCAGGCTGGTTATGATCTGATTGTACAATCTCTTTCAATCTACCAGCAACTATGTTTTGCAAGGACCTTCCTAATTGGATGCCAACTGATTGTATAGTTTATGTAGCTCATATTACATAGTTTTGGTAAATCTAAAGCAGATTGTACAGATATCATACCAACACCAAAGAAGGGAGGGGCTTTAATGGTGCACCAATATAAACCCAGGAACAGAGAGAGAGTATGTAACCAAAGTAAAATATTACAAATACTTGTTTGTTACATACATTAAAAACATTTAAATGTAAAAAACTTATCCTGCTCATCCCTAGAAAAGGCTCTAGTCTACAATATCATTATATAGTCATCATACAATGAATACGGTCTATGTAGGAACACTGGTGATTTGATTGTAGTAGCTTGGGATGTGGTGCTAATATTAGGTCATGCCGTTCATTTAATGCTTCTAGATCAGGGATTCCCAAACTACGGCCTTGCAGCTGTTGCAGAACTATACATTCCATGAGGCATTGTAAAACTCTGACATTCACATACATGACTAGGCATGATGGGAATTGTAGTTCCTAAACAACTGGAGGGCCGTCGTTTGGGAATGCCTGTTCTAGATTGTACAGATATTGTAATGTGTTTCGCAGACTTAGGGCTTGTTCATAGAACTTTATTGACATGCCACATTGTGAAAGTTTTATTGGCTGCAGTGCAATGTTATGGATTGTGTCGCACCACACTGCGCTGAAAAAAAAAATACTGCATGCCATATCTTTTATTAACGCACACCACCACAGCACAGTGGTGTGAACTTCCATGAACTTAATATTTTTCCTTGCCCAGTAAAGTTCCTTAATCTAGACATCATGTAAATCTGTCACTAGGAAGCATGGTTTTTCATGTGACTACATGTATGATGAAAGAACCCATTCATTTCATAGAAAGCAGTGTCTAAAAACAATTTCTGAGTCCCATGGTTGTCACAAATGAATATGCCTAGGGGAAATAAGTGAATGTGGAATGTCGATCAGATTCACGGAAGAATACTACAGCAAGCACTGAAATTGTAAAAGAGTCAAATGTGAGATGGTATGGCATAAGTTTACACTATGATAAACAAAATGATGAAAATAAATTGCCATTAAATAGTCTATATGTTCCAACATATATCTCTGCATTTAATATATTATGTATATTGAAAACTTTGCCTGGATAATTGAATTGTATTATTCCTTTTCACCAGTTGGTGACCATTCCTTTTTAACCCACCTCCTTAAGTCTTGCACTGTAAAGGTGTTCTAGAAATTGTTATACAAAAATGATCATGTCATACATTTAGGTGCTGGGTAACCTACCCAGATAATTAAGAAATATATGTGTTAATGGGATAAATGATGGTTATGGAAACAGAAGTATATTCATTGTAATACTGTAAATATTTTTTTAGCATAAAACAAGAAGTACAACTTTCAATGCATTCACAACTGCCTATTTTAGACATTTTGTTTAGTAAATTGTATTTGGATTACTATTACGTAAACATAAATGAGGGTATTTCAACATGAATTCTTTAAATGCTGGTGGTAAGTTATAATTAATGTTGGCAATCTATATTATTTATATACTGTGTAAGTAAGAAGATGCAGTCAAAACATCTACAGTAGTATCTAAAACTGATCATGGATATATTTTTTTTCTGTAAACTGCAAAAAGAGGCCTGAGATTTTTCAATTCAAGACAGCTATAGACAGTTTGATGTTTCTAGAAAAATGGGAAACTGTCCTGCTGTTGGCTGGGGTACGAGAATTTTACTTTGGATTCTTTACACAAAATAACAGACCAGGACCCTTTGACATGCATATTGTTCAGATAGTTGAAAAAGATTTTCTGTGCAAACATGAGTGATTACAAACACCAGAGGAGCTAGCTATCACCCTGAAGATAATGGCCAATATTCACAAGGAAATGCTGATATTGTGACTTTCAGACTTTTACATCCAGCCGCTTATTCTCAGCTTAAACAGTCCTTCCTCTGAATTTAAAATTTTGACCTGATGGACTGAAATGCCTAGTGTGTTGGAGGAGTTCTAGGATTAATGTTTTGTTTAGTAATTGAGATTTTGATGCCCTTTTTGCAAATATTTTAGCCAATCTTACATCATATATAGAATACAGTTTTGTTTGACCTTAAAAATTGGGAATATCATTTAAATACTTATATACAAGTCTCCTAAAATATATTAGCTCTGCTATTTTTTCCTCAAACAATAAAGTATTAAAAAGTACAAACAATTTGACAAGACAAAGTATTAAAACAAAGTAAATTACCCAACATAGTGTAAATGATAAAAAAGCATGCTGTCTCACAGAAATGACATAGAAATGTACGCTTGAAATGACTTGTATTTTATACACAGCAATAAATACATTAATGTACTGTGAGGCTTGTCAAAGCACCGCTAAGATTGTTTCATAAAGTTATCCCTGATGTTATTTAAGGCGGCTGCTAAGCCTGTGAATATGGCCTTATGTATTCCCCTACCTGGAGACTTCTGGAAGGAAAGGCTCTTGTGTCTTGCCTTGCTGGTTGCCTTCTGAAAGATGATGAGAATCCCTGAGGAGAAGGGTTGCCACCACTTTAAGAAGAGAATCTCATATGATAAGCATGTGAGCAGCCTCTTTGTCCAAGCCAATCTCATGACTGCCTTTGAAGGTAATCCTTTAGCAGTCCCATGATCCATCTCCCTGCCCAGAGGGTATTTTCATCTCATGGTGGAACAAGGCACAACAAATCTACTTTGATAATGCCCAAATCTCCAATTTGTTAAACCTTCTGTGTGACTATAGTAACTGAAAAATGCCTACTTTGCAGAAGGATCTCTGGAGCTACTAATCTGAAACTTTGCTACCCCTGCTTAAAAATTTCAACTTTATTTGCATAATTGAGACAATTGGACATAATGGACCCTTTCAGGGGTCCTCATTAATTCTTTCAAAATGGAGAAAGGAGGTCACTCTGCATTAATTTCAGCTAATCCCTTTTAAAAACTATTTTGAAACTTCAGTGCCATTTCTGCATGAAGTCCTAAGTTGTCCAACAATCTATCAAAAAAACTTTTGAGACTGTTCAGCTACATTTATGTTTCATTGTGATAGCACGTCCCTATAAAAGTTTGATTTGACTGTATTGCTTGCATATATTATTCACAAACAGATTAATGAAAGATCGTCTTCATTTGTTTTTGGTTTCTGTAAATTTCACTTAGTTTTTCAAAGTAAACAATTTGTTCCACTTCGTTTTCAAACTCAACAATTCCTTTAATTTTTTTTTTTTTTATGACACAGGAGGTATACCTAACAGAGTGGACATTAAATTATTCTATACTGTTGTGTATTAGGTAATTATAAAGGAATTCATTTAATAAAGAAATAGAGACTGCTCACTTCGCAAAATAAATGTTCCCTGAATATGGTTTCGATCACGTAAATAAACCAATCTTATTTTTTTATTTTACACACACATAAATGGGTACTTAATGTGAACACAAGATCACATTTGTTACTAATATCTACGGTCTCTACTCTTATTAGTGAGTAAAAATCTTTTGACTTTACATAACATAATAAGTCATAGGCACAACTGTTTGGTGTGCAGATTAAATTAAAAAGCATTATGTTGTTTTAAAAATACATAACTGTTTAACCACTTGCCGACCAGTCACATTGACTGTACTGCGGCAAAGTGGTTCGTTATCGTCCAGCGACGTAGACCTACGTCGCTGGACTCCTCCCCCTGTAGACGGCACTCGCGCACCGCCGGAGGCGCGCTCCCGCTGTTTTCAGTCACAGCGGGAGTCGGGCCAGGGGAGGAGCGGCGGCGATCGCTGCTGCTCTTCCCCAATCGTCGGGGGAATCGAGCATAGCTGAACATGCGATCTGTCCCTGACTCAGTCAGTCACCTCCCCCCACACACGTTAGAAAGCACCAGGCATACATTAACCCCTCCCTCTCCAATAAAATTAACCTCTTCCCTGCCAGTGTCATTTTTACAGTAACAGTGCATATATATAGCACTGATTACTGCAATAATGTCACTGGTACCCCCAAAAGTGTCAAAAATGTCAGTCAAGGGTCCGATCTGTCCGCCACAATGTCGCAGTCCCGCAAAAAAAATTGCAGATCGCTGCCATTACTCGTTAAAAAAAAAACACCAAAAATGACAGAAATCTTTCCCTTAGTTAGTAAACGAGATAACTTTTGCGCGAACCAATCAAAATACGCTTATTGTGATTTTTTTTTTACCAAACATAGGTAGCAGAAAATAAATTGGCCAAAAATTTTAAAAAAATAGATTTTTACATTTTTTGGGGGGGGGGGGATTTCTTATAAAAAAATGTTAAAAATATTGTTATTTTTTCAAAATAAGCGCTATTTTTTTGTTTATAGCGCAAAAAGTAAACATCGCACAGGTGATCAAATACCACCAAAAGAAAGCTCTGTTTGTGAGAAAAAAAGGACGTAAATTTAGTTTGGGTACGGTGTCGCACGACCGCGCAATTGTCAGTTAAAGTCACACAGCGCCGAATCACAAAAAGTGGCCTGGACGTAATACAGCAAAATCCTCCGGTGGTAAAGTGGTTAAGTTAAAGTGCGTTTTTGATATGTGTGTTATGTGGAGTACTAATATTTCTATAAATACACTTGCTAGGAACTACACCAAAAAATGTAGCAATCATTAATTTTTTTTAATAGCCATATTAAAATGCTTGGATTGTAAACTGTGCCTTTTTAATATGCTCATATGCACCCAAGTAATGACAATCTTGAGAAATATGTATCCAAGCTCATCCCCCACTGTATAGAACAGTACATTTCACAATCTTAATAATGAATTACTTCTGTCGCAGCATATGAGCTTTTTTTCAGTTCAGACCACTCGGTTGCTACATGGTGAGGAGCAGAATTGATCACACACACTAACAAAGATTTTGATCCCTGCATGTTTAGCAGGAAGGTAAAGGGAATTATTCAGCATAAATGGTTATAGTTTTATTACAATTATGTAGCCATTGAAAGTGTATATATATTTTTATTTTCTTCAAGAAAGTGCATTGCTTTTATTAGAGTTGGTAAGGATTGTTGGGGAGAAGCTCTAACAAGCAGGGCCCTCTGATTTCTACTGTATTAAATTGTATTGTAATTGTACTGTCTGCCCTTATGTTGCAAAATGTTGGCCCTATAGAAATACTGTATAATAATAATATTAATAATAATAATAATTCCTTTCACTTCCTGTCTTGAAAACACAAGAGAAAGTGGGAGGAAATCTGCTAAATAAATGAGAGTAATTTCCTCTTAAGTCTGGTTCACACCACAATTTCTGCATGCACATTTTTGATGCGTTCCATTGCAATTTTAATGTGTTCCAGTACATTCCCCCCCCCCCCTTCCCTTTTTTCCTTCATCTCAACTGAGGACATGTGTGTTCCAGTGAATTTTTGATGTGTTTTGTTGTGCGCCAGATGCGTTCCACACAGAAAAAATGCAACAAGTTCTACTTTTGTTGACTGCGCTGGAAGACATTGCACTAGGCCTTGGGAATCCATGTTAAACACTGTCCATGTGTTTTTGATGCAAACTAAAAATGCACTGGACTGCATCTGGTGTGAACCAGCTGTTAGGCAGTTGTCACCAGTACAGGAGTAACCATTTCCTTTTACACCCTGTTTCAGTAACAATCAAAACATTTGAACTTCCATTTATTTTCTGTCCAGGTGACAATGATCTCCAAGACATATGGAAAGGGTCAATCAATACCTGACAAAGGTTCCAAGTGTTTCCCAATGTATATACATTTTATAAAAAATTTGCTTAAGGTCATTGTAGCTGTATTAGTATACTGCATATAACAAATTTGACTAGAGAAATACTTTACTTTAGAATGAGCAATTGTCTGTAGTTTTGGACACTATGAAGGCTAAGTGGTATGTGACAGAGTGGTAAATCACTGATAAAAATGTGTCCATGGATAGAACATTTTTCAACAAGACTGTGCCTGACTACCAGGCAGGCACTGAATACATCTGGGGCAACAGCATGATTTGTCATGTGAACCCAATCTGAATAGATTGTAATACAGTAAAACCTTGGATTGGGAGCATAATTTGTTCCTGAAACATGCTTGTAATCCAAAGCACTCTTATATCAAACCAAATTTCCCCATAAGAAATAATGGAAACTCAGATGATTCGTTCCACAATCATTTATTCATAAGTCCTTCAGTTTATAGTCCATATAAAAAGATTATAGCAATGTGATTGTGGTTGTGTAACCATAAAATGTCCATCCACAAATGTCAGCCTCCACAAGGGAATTAGAAGCAAAATCCAGCAGGAGTAGAGAGTATAAAAGAGAAGAGAGGCACCTCTAAGTGTAGCAATATGGTTACATTTAATGAAGGTTCAATCTTTAGTAACTCACATGGTTGATGATTAAAAGAGGCACATCTAAGTATGCAGGCATCCAGGGTAAAGTTGTCCACAAAGACCATCCTCCTCTCCGCCAGCTCTCACCGCCGTCAGTCTGCAGTCGTGACCGGGAAGACTACCCTGCAGTAGAGCGATCTGAAAGTGAGGCTTGAAGCGCTCGTGGAGCTCAGTGTGGAAGGGATGATGTCAAAGGCGGTGCGGAGGATGGTCTACGTGGACAGCTTTACCCCGAATGCCTGCATATTTAGATGTGTCTCTTTTAATCGTCAGCCATGTGAGTTGCTAAATGTTGTACCTTCATTAAATGTAACCATATTGCTACACTTAGAGGCGCCTCTATTCTCTTGTATACTCAGTTGTGACATGACGCTACTTGTATATCAAGACATCGCTCGTTTATCAAGTCAAAATTTATTTAAAAATGTTGCTTGTCTTGCAAAATGCTCTTAACCACTTGCCGACCGCTGCCCGACTATATACGGCGGTGGTCAGCCCCTCCCAGGAAAAGTGACGTACCGGTACGTCACTAGCCTGGGAGCCAATAGGGGGTTTTTTACCAAACATATGTAGCAGAAAACAAATTGGCCTAAAATGTTAAAAAAATTTGGATTTTTACACTTTTTTGGGGGGAATTTCATATAAAAAATGTGAAAAATATTATTATTTTTGCAGAATTGTCGCTATTTTTTTGTTTATAGCGCATGATCAAAAAATCGCACAGGTGATCAAATACCACAAAAAGAAAGCTCTGTTTGTGGGGAAAAAAGGACATCAATTGCATTTGGGTACAGTGTCGTACGACTGCGCAATTGTCCGTTAAAGTCACGCAGTGCCAAATCGCAAAATAGGCCCTGGTCAGGAAGGGGGTAAAATCTTCCGGG
This sequence comes from Pelophylax lessonae, assembly GCF_965119305.1. Taxonomy (NCBI): domain Eukaryota; kingdom Metazoa; phylum Chordata; class Amphibia; order Anura; family Ranidae; genus Pelophylax; species Pelophylax lessonae. Next base: position 111,804,609 of record NC_138771.1, read on the forward strand.
GCTTAAGTGGTTAAACCAAGTTACTCTCAATCCAAGGTTTTACTGTGCTGTATATATATCAGGCTACTAATGTGACACACTTTAAAATGTTCCACCAAAGTAGGGCAAACCCAGAATGACCATCTCCAAATATCTAACAAACATTTTTTAATGCAGTGCCAATTCAATCAAAGAGAATAAATGAATGTATCAATTTCCTGACATACAAAGCTTTTACATTTCTCAGAGAGCATTGATTGAAATTTGTCTGTCTCTATTTTCTGTTTTAGTAAAGTAATTTCTGTGATATCACACATGCTGACCAGAACTATGTGCCAATTATGCAGGCAGGCTGAAACTGTCCATAGCTCAGTGTTATAGTTCAGCAAAGACCATGTTATACTTAAATAATTCAGTGGCTATAGCATTCCCTTGAAGGCCTGTTATGCAAAAATAACATATACCCATACGTACTTTCTCTTTTTGTATTTGAATACATTTCCCAAGGAGCATTGCCTGATAGCAATGCAGGAAACACATGTTTTGTCATGTTCCAATGCAATAAGCCTGACATGTTTGTTCATAAATATTACATGTTCCTCTAAGGTGGTATGACAAGCTAAAATATGAAGGCTCAGCAACAATGTCTCCCTGGAAATTAGTTTAAAACATTGACTATGAAAATAGTCTCAGAAATGGCTTTAAAATATATATCCAAGGGCCGCATAATTCATTGATACAGTGGTCCCCTGGAATATTAGGTTTACTGTCCAAAAATGAAGCTGCTGATTCAAATAGGCAACTGTGACATTTATAAATATATACTGTATATATATATATATATATATATATATATATATATATATATATATATATATATATATAAATATATTTGGGACGCCTGCCTTTACACGCACATGAACTTTAATGGCATCCCGGTCTAAGTCCGTAGGGCTCAACATGGAGTTGGCCCACCCTTTGCAGCTATAACAACTTCAACTCTTCTGGAAAGGTTTAGGCGTGTGTCAATGGGAAAGTTTGACCATTCTTCCAGAAGCGCATTTGTGAGGTCAGACACTGATGTTGGATCAGAAGGCCTGGCTGCAGTCTCCACTCTAATTCATCCCAAAGGTGTTCTATCAAGTTGAGGTCAGGACTCTGTGCAGGCCAGTCAAGTTCCTTCACTCCAAACTCGCTCATCTATGTCTTTATGGATCTTGCTTTGTGCACTGGTGTGCAGTCATGTTGGAAAAAGAAGGGGCCATCCCCAATCTGTTCCCACAAAGTTGGGAGCATGAAATTGTCCAAAATGTCTTGGTATTCTGATGCCTTAAGAGTTCCCTTCACTGGAACTAGGGAGCCAAGACTAACCCATGAAAAACAACCCCACACCGTAATCCTCCCTCCACCAAATGATTTGGACCGGTGCACAAAGCAAGGTCCATAAAGACATGGATGAGCGAGTTTGAGGAGTTCTGACCTCAACCCGACAGAACATCTTTGGAATGAATTAGAGCTGAGACTGTGAGCCAGGCCTTCTTGTCCAATATCAGCACCTGACCTCACAAATGGGCTTCTGGAAGAATGGTCAAACATTCCCATGGACACACTCCTAAACTTTTTGGACAGCCTTCTCAGAAGAGTCAATATTGAACCCTACGGACTAAGACTGGGATGCCATTAAAGTTAACGTGCGTGTAAAGGCAGGTGTCCCAATACTTTTGGCACTATAGTGTGCATGTGTGTATATATATATATATATATATATATTGTAAATGATACATGAAGAATGCAAGGAAAGTGTTAATCATCCCAGTGCACTACAGGAACCATCACTGAACACAAAGGAGTATTTCTGCATAGATCATGCAAATCAGCCAACACAATTGTTTAATGTGAGAGAAGACAGACAAGTAGAATGGGAGATGTAATGAAAATGAATTATAACTCATAAAGGAGAAATATGCGTAGCTATCACTATGAAAAATGGACTTCAGACACTCCAATCAGCTTAACATTTAATAATCTGTATTAAATAGTTTAGTTCCTTGCACATATTCTACTTATATACGACATATTTTTCAGCTGCCTTCAGCAGCTCTGTTAAACAAACTTGTGGGGCTAATTCAGCTGGTTGCACAATATGGTGGGAAAATGTTTAATGTCAGTCCTTTTGCAGGCTGTAGTCAGACAAAGTGCACCGTCAGTGTTCAAAAGAATAACACAGATGAATGAAATAAAAAAGACAAGCAGGGATAATATACCCATACAAAAGGTGATCTCATGGGTGACTGAGCACCCTCTATGGGAAGAATCAGCTGTCTTTCAGTTTGCTTAGTGAAATGACTCGGCATGATATGCTGTGACAGAAAATAATCATTATATGTCTTTGCCACTCATATGTGCCACTGTAAGTGTGACTTTACTTGGTGTAAAGCAGGGGTAGGCAACCCCAGAGAGGTGGAAATCTACCTCAACAACGTGGAAGAGATCAAAGATCACCAGGGTTCAGCGCGCTTTTCCTGGAGATAGACTAGGAAGGCCCCATTAAAACGCAGGAAAGGTTTAAAGAGTTTAGGGGCCAGTAGTAAGGCAGAACTCGGAAGTCAGTGGTATGTATAACAGAATGTAGAGGTCAGTAATATATAACCCACAGTGCAGGAGTCAGGAGTAAGCAACACATAGTTCAAGGGTCAGTGGTATGTAATGCTAAATGCAAGGTCCAGAAATAAGTTACACTGGGCTTGATTTACTAAAACTGGAGAGCGCAAGATCTGGTGCTGCTCTGCATAGAAACAAATCAGCTTCCAGGTTTTTTTTTTTGTCAAAGCTTAATTGAACAAGCTGACGTTTGAAGCTGATTTGACACCTTGCACAGCTGCACCAGATTTTGCACTCTTTAGTTTTAGTAAATCAACCCTACAGAGTGCTGACTTCTGTCCGTAGTAACTTGCACATATATCCTCCCACAAGTAAAAACAGTAAGGCAGAGTTCATTAGGATGTAAGGAAGAGTGCAGGGGTCAGGAGCAGGTGATGTAAAACTCAGAAAAAAAGGGGGGGGGAGGCGCATTTAAGTGTAGCATTAAAACATGAGTATTTATTACATTCAATTAAAAAAACTTACAAGATGTAAGGCAAATCATGCTTTTAAAAATATGTCACCTGCCCCGTGGCTACCGCTGTCCTGCAGGCTCGTCTGGCGATCCAGATGGCTGTAATCGAGGGAGCTGGGATGCCTAGGTTCATCAGGAACTTCATGCCACCCAGGATGGACCACACGGGTGAAAATGACGTCACCGGAAGAGGCAAAGTCCGGGATTCTGTTAGAGGACACCTGCACTGTCATCACGTCCTCTATCACGATCCCGGGCTCCACCTCTTCTGGTGACATAATGTCTGCCCGTGTGGTCCACCCCTGGTTGCACAGACTTCCTGAGGCTCCCAGGCACCCCAGCTCCCTCGCTTACAGCCATCTGGATTACCATACAAGCCTGCAGGACAGGGGTAGCCATGGGGCAAATTACATATTTATAAAATAGTGATTTGTCCTTCATCTTGTTTTTTTTAATCTATCATAATAAATACTCATGTTTGAATGCTACATTTAGGTGTGCCTCCCTCCTTTCTTTTCTGTCATTTCTTACAGAGTTCCTTGGACACATTCTTGGAATAGCTGCTGCCTATTAGTTTTAAAAAACCTTATGCTATAATCCTGGACTAATGGACACTTCATGCTAACACTAAGGACTTATTTTACTTTTTTACTTTGTTTCAAACCATCTACTTGTCTGTGTGCCAGATATCCAACCTATGATGTTGTACCCAGATGTTAGTAGTACATAACGCCTAGTGCAGGGGTCAGGAGTAAGTAACACACAGTGCAGGGGTCAGGAGTAAGTAACACACAGTGCAGGGGTCAGGAGTAAGTAACACACAGTGCAGGGGTCAGGAGTAAGTAACACACAGTGCAGGGGTCAGGAGTATGTAACACACTGTGAAGGGGTCAGGAGCATGTAACATAGTGTGGATGATGCAGAACTCAAAGGTCAGGAATAAGTAATTCAGAGTTCAGAGGTTAGTAGTAAGAAACACAGATTTTCCCCCTTCCAGTACAAAACATCTATACCCCCTCCCTCACTCACCAGACATTAGATACAATGGTGCTTAACAGAATGAGCAAAGACCTTCCAGGTCACATGACACATGAGAGCCAAGGAGTAGCCTGGGACTTACCTCAGCTCTGCATTCACATTGCCTCACTGATCTGACAGGCATCATGACAGAGTCAGGAGCTGGTGGCAGGGTGGGGGCATTTGCGCCACATCCCCGCAATTGATGGGTAGATTGCAATCAACGTAGTACTAACTCTCAGTGTAAAGCATATAGTAGGAGTTGACCTACTAAAACCGGACAGTGCAAAATCTGGTGCAGATGTGCATAATAGCCAATTAGCTTCTAAATTCAGCTTATTCAATTAAGCTTGCACAAAAAAATCTGGTAGCTGATTGGTTTCTATGCAGAGCTGCACCAGATTTTGCGCTCTCCAATTTTATTAAATCAACCCCATAGTATCTGTAGAATATATATCAGTTTTGTGTATATATATATATATATATATATATATATATATATATATATATATATATATATATATATATATATATATATCAGTTTCTTTTTCTCAACTTCTAACTTTACATCTTCAATTCAACATTTGTACAAAGTGTCAAACTTTAGCCTTTTTATTTTTATTCTTAATAGAGTTGGGAAGAGCTAGCATCATTGTTGCTTTTAAATTGCTTTTTGTGTCCTCAGTAAGGAGATTTCCCCACACTTATTGCTTTATCTGACACTTGTCATATGCTGAGGAAAACTCACCAATGGAGATGTAGATAGCAATTATAACCTGTCAGATGCTCTAATGCTTTCCCATTTAAAAAAATTGCTTTGTTGCCTTGTCTGTGTTCCCATTGAAAATGTTTTCTCTCACATCCATCAAACAGACAGGAACTGATGAGAAATCTCCTAAAGGAGCCAGGAAATTATTAAAGTTGACCCTTCTGGCCAAAGCAAAATTTAAAAAAAATTACAGGCCGGAAATACATTTTCAGTTATCAGAGTTTGTGTAGTCGGGGATGTTTTATTGTGAGCTGCAATCATAGCTGTTCTTAAGTTTCTTCCCAGTAAATGTGCACATGCATATTTATAGCTATGCTTCATGATCGGCATTAAAGATGGCCACATACTTGCTGGTTTTGGGGCTATCTTTCAAAGTTCAACAATAGCAATCTGTCATCCATGGGATTACTTATTTTACAATTTCAAGTGACTAAATCATCAAAACTGTGGCAGAAATCAATTCCAACTACAGCAGTGCCAGTTGAAAGGCATTTTTTATTGTTTGATCGCTTAAGGCTCCGTTCACATGTTAGCGTATGAATCACGGGCAGAACCGCCGCGGTTCCGCCCGTGATCCGGAGATTATTGCAAATCGCGGGACGCCTGTGCGTTGCCCGTTGATTTGCAATAGACCCCCAAACGCTGAGCGATGTTGTCGCGATTTCCGCCTGCCCAATAGCGGTAACATTGCGCAAAAAAAATCGCGGGACGCAATACGATCCAAAGAAGCTCTTGTACTTTTTTGGTCGTAATGCGTCCCGCGATTTTTTTTGCGCTATGTTACCGCGATTCGCTCAGCGTTTGGGGGTCTATTGCAAATCAACGGGCAACGCACAGGCGTCCCGCAATTTGCAATAATCTCCGGATCGCGGGCGGAACCGGGGTGGTTCTGCCCGTGATCCATACGCTAACATGTGAACGGAGCCTAAGGCTGGAAAACAGGACAAAAAAAAAAAAAAAAATGGTAATTCCTGGATTGGGTTCTGGAGCCCAGAGACTTTGTAGAGACTTGGGAGGGTTGAAGCCTCTAATATTGGGTCCACACTTTACTGAAAACCAGCATCCTGATTGTGCAGGTGTGCTCCTTCCTTGGAGACAAGCTGCTGCGCAAGTAGCATGTCCAAACAGACAATACGAAAGTGTGTCTACTTGGACCCCAAGTAGAAGGTAATCTGACCAGGCTGTCACCTGAAAGAGGTATTAAGAGCCTATGTGTATGTTTGGCAAGAGCCTGTGCAGCACAACTTGGGCAGTTTTTTTGTGACAAGGCTGAATGAGATAACATAGTAAGTCTATGCAGAGATAGGCCAGGGGCTATGCAGTCCAGAGCACCAGGAGGCTGGAAAATATTTATATGTCATCGTGACCGTGAAAAACCCTAAGACCCTTTGTGCAATTTTTGTAATGTACTTTTCAATAAAAGTGGACAGAAAGCCCTGAAACATACTTTACAGGCTGGACTGAAGTTCATCAAAAGTGCTACATTTTAGCTGAACCCCTAAAGGTTACAAAATAGGTTGTTTCCTCAATACCATCTGCAACTATGCTTCTCAGAACTCAATATAAAGTATGTCAAGGCGAGTGCAAAAGTGTCAACTTGAAGCTGTGCTAACAGTGTTAATGGATTTTATAGGCTAGTAGTTCCCTATACCTTTGCATTGCACACTACAATGAAAATTTAGATGTAAGTAGTATTGTGTTAGCAAACATTTGTAGGCTCTTGTATACAAGTAATAATTCAACAAATCAATAGAAAATTATATATATATATATATATATATATATATATATATATATATATATATATATATATTCTTTTTATTAGTATTTGTGAATCATCCAATAAAGAAATACTATTTTTAATTTAGTAATTTATTTTGGGCAGAATGAGGGCTTCTTGCAATGAAATCCTTAGCACTGCTTATGAAACTGGGTGCTGTAATTGCACTTCAAGCAGCTCCTGGTGGGCCAGGGACTGGTAGCTATGTAGTACTGAAATAAGGGGCTGCCATTTCCCTTGTTCATCCATATGGGCTGGAGTCCCCTGATTCCCCCTTCTGTAGCCTTTTTGTGCAGACTCCTATTTCCTCCTATTTCCTCCCAATGGAATCCAATGTGCAGGCCGGTGTCCCTTTGGTAAAGTGAGGTGGTGGTAAACTTCTTGAGGGGCATATTTCCTCCTACTTCCATTTTAAAGTAGACCAGTATCCCTTTAATATTTTCATATTATGGAGTACAGAAAGCTGAGACCTGTTGTTCTGATCACCATAAAGTATATATATATATATATATATACTTATCTTACTGATGCTTTAAATTGGCATTCATTACTGACAGGAACTGTAGTATATGGCACCCACTTCCTGCCCAGCAGACATTTTTATTAATCCTTTCTACAGTGTGAAAGCATGAGAAAAGCTCCACTATTTCTTAATACTGGCCTTGGAAGCATAAGTCTATGAGTAGGCTGTCATTAGTTTTTAATAATTTAATATATGTTCTACTAAGTCAACTACATTTTATATGGGTGTTTGGTAGTATTATTCTATCAGGGAGTTCTTTCAGCTAGGCCCCATTTTCTGCTAGCTAGTGCCTTAACAGGAGTTTAGCACGCCTGTCACTATTTGCATTTTACAGTATAATGTAATATCAACCACTTGCCGACCGCCGCACGACTATATACGGTGGCGGTCAGCCCCTCCTGGGCAAAGTGACGTATGGGTATGTCACTCGCCCACGAGACTGTAGGGGGCAAGTGCGCGCCGCCAGCGGCGCGCTCCCGCTCCCGCTCGTTCACTAACATCCCCGCGCATGTGACCGGTGGCTCCGATGTCCGCCGGCCATTCGCGATCTTGCTCAGGAGAGGGAGAAAGGCAGGCGGTTGATGTAAACACAGTCGTCTGTCATTCTCCCTTAGATCATGACAGAGGCTATGCGATCCTGCTATGTAGGATCGTATGTCTCTGTTATGATCTAACAAGCCACGCCCCTTGACAGTTAGAATCACGCCCCTAGGGACACATTTAAGCCTTTGATCACCAATAAAGTTAACC